>NW_020837960.1:1372018-1584691 GCF_003676395.1 Aethalodelphis obliquidens
TATATATATATATATATATATATATATATATATAGTGTAATTCAGTTCAAAGACCTGAGAATCAGGAGACTAATGGTAGAAGTCCGGGTCTGAGTCCAAAGTGCAGGAATCTAAAGTGCTGATGTCCAAGGGCAGGAGAAGATGGATGTCCCAACTCAAGTGAATTCAAGAGAAACTGCCTTTTGGTTCTGTTCAGGCCCTCAGTGAATTAGATGATGCCCACTCACATCTACTGACTGAATTGCTAACCTGTTCTAGAGACAACCTCACAGACACACCCAAAAATAATGTTTACTAGCTATCTAGGTATCCTTTAGCCCAGACAAGTTGACACTCAGAATTAACCTTCACAAATGCCATCTTCCTTCCACTGCCTTCCCCCTTTCTCTCATAGTTCTGTTGGAGAAGTACCCTGACCTCCTCACATACCTTGTGTTAGGGCCACCCAAAAACAGAGCAAGAAGGAGGGCTAGCACCACTCAGCATGCTGTAGGTGACCTCTGTGGTAGGCCCATGAGAGGTGGAGCATAGCTCTTATATTATATTACTAGGTGTGTGGTCTTAGGTGAATCACTCAACTACTCATACAAGATGGGGATATGACAGTTCTATTGTTTAAATTAAATAATAGTGCTTGACATGTAATGTGTGCTCAATAAATGTTTGTTCTGTTTCCCCTTTTAATTCATAAAGCAGATCAAATAATTAAAAATGCATTCATGACAATAATACGGGGAAGAGTCTAGCATTTATCTCTATATAGACGATTTATTAAGTCCTGTTTGTGATTATCACACTGTGGGGTAAGAAAGAATGAGATTCATATTCATTATATTCTGATTATTATGTTTTGGATTATTGCAGTGAATCAGAGAGCGTTTGGAACTTGTTAGCATTACCTGGTCATAAAAGTGTTTTATTTCCTAGGTAAGATAGTGTAATCGAGCCAATAATAATTAAGTCCCTGTCTCTGAATGAGCCTTAGGAGAAACTAATTTAATGAAAGCAAAACCACCACATGGGAAGTGACCCCATGCTCTGATGGAGAGAAGCAGGAAGTCCATGCAGTGCAGACCTGGCCCCAAGGAGGGGTGCTCCCTTGGAGGGCACTCTGAGCCCCGACACCTCACTGGGACTTCTCCTGAGCCAGAACAGCTCCTGAAAACGGGAGCCCAGGTGGTCAATGATGTGACATTGGTAGTGAGCAACATCCGTCCTGAAGAAGGACTTTCCTGACAGACAGACAGAGCCAGGTATAGAGGAGCCAGGTGTAGAGAGGGGAGTGGAAACAAATCCCTGCCACTTGTTTCTTGGGTTTGTTTCTTTCTTTTTTGCTGACTGTAGTCAGTAAGTGCATGGTTCTTGGAGTGCTCAAATCTATCAAAACATACGGATAAAAATTCACAGTACTAGGTTATCTAAAGTTATTTGCTCTTACTCTGAATGTAGGTGATATGCCCCTTTCCAGGAAACATAACCACAGCACATTCCACATCCTGTAACTGAACAGGCGCTAGTGGTGGGACACTGAAGTGAGCAAGAGCTGTTGGAGTGCAGAGCTCTCCACATGGGGACAGCAGAAGTTACCCAACAAGGCAAGGCCACCCCGTGCCCAGATCCGACAGACAGCTGGGCAGTGGGCAGCTTGGTCTTTGGCTTCCTGATGCCAGTCTCTCCAGTTGTTGCCCAGCATTCATCCACCTAGTGTGGCACTCAGGTAAGTCCTCAGCCAAAAATGTCGCATGTGATCCTTGGCCTGAGACAGCCAGGCTGACTGACCTCTGCTGGTTCTAGCGCTGAAGATCCTATGTCCTGAGATATGCCAGAGTCCTGGGAAAACTGGGTTGGTTGGTCATACTACACAACATAGTGTGTTCTGAGACCTCTCCTTAGACAGATTCCTGATGAAGTGGGATCCCCAGGCCTCACACATTAGGACATTAGGATTCGAGAGCAGATCAGACTCCCTTGGCCACTGGAGTCACCATTCACATTCTGGCCTCTTTGTTGAAGCAGCAGAGCCTGGAATGAAAGAAGCTCTGCCTCACAAAAGCCTTGCTGAGCTGGTGAGGACGTGCTGTCTCTCCTTCTGGGATCTGGTTTTGAATAGGATTATGGAATAAAAGGAGAAGAGAGGGAAAGAATTTGTCCAGATTCTCGCAGTTAATTAGACAAACATACCAATTTAATTTTGCAATGAAACATATTTTCTGCAACTGAAAGATGGGTGGTGAGGCAAAGCATCTGCTTAATGACAAACAGAGCTGTAAGTCTGACTCTAGTGTTTAAGACAAAAGGCAGGCACCTAGCCACGGAGTGTGATTCATTAACATTAAACCAGTCAGATTCCATTACCGTGAACTTCCACTGATACAGAAACAAGATAGGCATTAGCTACGCCTTGTTAATCATTCGGGGGTACAGAGATTTTCAACATAAAAGCATCCATAGCTGTAGAATCCAATTGGTCCCAATTATACCAGACACTCAAGTAATGCTGTACATTGTTGATTTGTTTCAGAATGCCAAAGATGTTGATGTCAGGATTGGAGACTCTTCACCTGATAGGTATATTTATATAAGACATTAAAATAAAACCAGTGGAGAAAACAGACAAGCAACCCATATAAACAAATACTTCAAGAATATAGAAACCTCTGGACTCTAATTTGTTACTTGCCTAGAGTCATGTTTATCAGAGATAAAGTTCTGTAGAAACAAAATATTAATTTAGACCTGTTATCACAAACTGGCAGCCCACAAGATAAGGAGGCCCAGACAGTGTATAGTTCTGGTTTATTTGTTTTTAATATCAATTAGGGTTAAACATGGCAGACCAAACACATGTGTTTACATCCACTTCCTCATAAAATGTCATTAAAGTGATAGTAAAGTAATAAAAATAGCATGAACCCTGATGATGAAGAGGACAGGAAGAGAGGTGGTAGAGTATAAGAGATGTCAACAAAATTTTGGAAGACAGAAAGTGAATTGAGGAGTGGTAAAAAATTTAGCAAAGAAAAAGCTGAAACTTAAGTGCTTTCAGTTGGCAACAGTAGTATTCATGCAATATGCTTTTTGGAAAGTTAGAAGGTCTTAGACCTGAAAAGCAACACAGAGTTCAAAGTGCACTTGAAGTCTTAATACTGGGATGGGTGGAAAGCCTCTTTCAGGAGCAACTGGACCCTCAAGTCCCCTTTCCCAGTCTGTGTGGTTAGGCAATTCCCCTTATGCTCACCCACCGAGAAGACCAAATGTTTACTCTTTTGGGGAATTGAATCTGAGCCATCCTAGACTTAGGGACATCTGTTCAGTGTAGGGCTGAGGCAGGGGGATTAACTGAAAGTCTACATACAGAACTATTGAAGAGTTCAAAGCCTTCTTCTCTTCTCCTGCTTAGTCCTAGAGCACCAGTAGCCAGACTCACAAAACTAGGAAGTCTTCTTTGAAAACCTGAACCACCCCAAAGGAAAGACATAATGATGTTAACATTGAAGAGCTCCAAAGAAAAATCAGGTATCGCCCAATAACCCCATGGCAAACCCACAAACCAGTCAACCCTGCCCTTGCATATAGAACTTATAAATGGCTTCTCAATGTTTCACTTTAAGTATCAATAGACCACCAAAGAGCACCAAAACATTTGAGAAAATCCTACAACATTCAAGAGATCAAAACAAACAAAAATATTAAAAAATTAAGGACTCCAAAAAACAATTCAATGGGAGGAGCAGAAGAAACAGAGAAGGATGAGATATATAGCTGTAAAAATGAAAAATCAGAGATCAAGAAAGAGATCAGAAATTTTAAAATTTGAAAGCTGAAATTTTTCTTAAAAATCTATAGAAGAGGGACTTCTCTGGTGGCGCAGTGGTTAAGAATCTGCCTGCCAATGCAAGGGACACAGGTTTGAGCCCTGGTCCAGGAAGATCCTATAGGCTACGGAACAACTAAGCCCATGCGCCACAAGTACTGAGCCTGTGCTCTAGAGCCCGCAAACCACAACTACTGAACCTGTGTGCCACAACTACTGAAGCCTACACGCCTAGAGACCCTGCTCTGCAACAAGAGAAACCACCACAGTGAGAAGCCCGCTCACTGCAATGAAGAGTAGCCCCCGCTCACCGCAACTAGAGAAAGCCCGCGCACAGCAACAAAGACCCAACGCAGCCAAAACTAAAATAATTAATTTTTTAAAAAATCTATAGAAGAGATGGAAAATAAAGACAGGAAATCTCCATGAAAGCAGAGCAAAAAGATACACAGATAGGCAACAGGGAAGAGGTAATAAGAAAGTCAGAGAATCAGTCCAGCGGATTCCACAGTCAACGATTCCAGAAAAAAAAGACATTCCAAAAAGGAGTGGGGAGGTTACTATCAAGAAATTAATACAGGAAAATTTCCCATTCAGGAGTTTTTATACCTAAGGCCAACCAAGTGCCCAGCACCAAGAATGAAAAGATGCCCAGGCCCCAGAAATAAACGTGAACTTTCAGAACAACCAGAATAGAGAGCTTTTACAGAGGAGAAACTCAAACCACCCAAAGGATCAGGAATCAGAAATCAGAATCACTTTGGAATCCTCGATAAGAGTATAAGATGCTAAAATCCAGTCAAGTGGCCTTCAAAACTCTGAGTGAAAAAAATATTTTTCACACTCAAGTTCTTTTACCCAACCAAACTACTAAATACATGTGAAAGTAGAAATCTTCAAACACACAAAGACAAGAAATGTCCCTCTCACACACTTTCTTTAGAAGCCAGCAGCTGCGGCACTTCAACAGAGCAAATGAGGGAACCAGACACAGGAGGAGGAGGCACCGGGATAGAGGGGCCCTAACACAAGACCTGCTAAGGGCAACCCTAGGAGCAAAATGTGCACAGACATGACGAACATGACCCACTCCAGGGAGAAGTCAGGAGTGGGAGAGGGTGACCTCTCTCCATTTTATTACAGTATACATTTTCTATACCATGTGATTTTTTAACCAGTATGTGCTATTTTCATTAAAAAAATATCATTTTTAGAAATTTTCATTGGTTGTAATATGTAAAAATTAGGAGATTTCACATAAAAATTAAAATTTATGGTTTGTATCAGTCAAGATGGGTTAGTTTGAGACACAAATGACCATAAACTCAACATTAAAGAAAAAGTTCCACTTATTTCTTACTCATGCTATATGTTCTCAGTGGGTTGAAAGGGCCTCTGCTTATCTTACTGCTCAAGGAGACTGACAGAGGCTTTATCCCAAAACATGTCTCCATGATTTGAAAGGAAGGAAAAAGAGCATAACAGAACCATCACTGTTCTTAAAGCTTCTGCCTGGAAGTGACACATATCACATGCCTGAGTTCATAGCATAGGATATATAATCCATTTACAGAAGGGAACATCACTGAGCCCATGTTTATTTTTAGCAGGAGTCTGCAAGAGTTGAGTAGCTCAGCTTTATTAAATATGTCTTTATTTCTTTAAAGACATATGCACACGCAAATTTACTAAAATCTTCTTCACTACGCTCTAATGTCTCCCTGACGTGGAGACCCAGATTAGTTGCCATTCACTACTGCACTTGCAATTTTTTATAGTATAGTATATTTTTAAAGGTAGCAATAAAAAGAAAATGAAATATTTCTCTATACCCATAGAGGAAAAACAAAAGTAGAACAAGAGAGTTGATTGTTTCAAGAAAAATGGAATAGATCTTATTCCATCATAGAAGTGAAGAATACTCCTAAAAATTCAGTCTGCAAACAAGGCATACTTTCTTGCACAGTCATTTGCTTTACCTTTTTGTTATGGTTTGTCGAACTTCTAACTCCCTATACCTCAGAATGTAACCTTATTTATGAATAGGGTCCTTGCAGATGTAATTAGTTAAAATAAGATCATCCTGGAGTAGGGTGGATCCTTAATACAATATGACTAGTCCCCTTAAAAGAAGGAAAAGAGACATAGGAGAGAATGCCATGTGACCACAGAGGCAGATTGGATTTATGCCACACAAGGCAGTGAACATCTGGGCCACCAGAAGCTGAAGGGGCAAGGAGGGATCCTCCTTCAGAGACTTCAGAGAGAGCACGGCCCTGGCAACACCTTGATTTTGGTCTAGTGCTGTCAGGGAATAAATTCCTATTGTCAAAAGCCAGCCAGATTGTGGTACTTTTTTACAGCCGCCCTAGGAAACTAACACACTTCCTAACCAC
Organism: Aethalodelphis obliquidens; assembly: GCF_003676395.1. NCBI lineage: Eukaryota > Metazoa > Chordata > Mammalia > Artiodactyla > Delphinidae > Aethalodelphis > Aethalodelphis obliquidens. The sequence continues at coordinate 1,378,229 of NW_020837960.1, forward strand.
TGCAGGACAAGACCCTCCTACTTCCAATTTAGAGCACTGCTGAACCACAGAGCCAAGAGAGTTCTGCAACTGTCTCTTTGAGTGAAGACTTCCTTCTTCCATTGTATATTTAATGGTAACACAGCAGACTGCAGAAATCATTCTGATCCTGACAGTGTCAGTCAGCAAGCCATGAACCATTCACTACCAGTTAGTTCAGCGGGACATATGACTGTGGACTTTCTAGATTAACTGCTATACAATTCACAATCCCATTAGAAAATGTGGTTCTCCAAGGAAGGGCTTGTGAGCACTACAAATCACAAGAGCATGCTAAGGTCAGAGTCAAGAGTTCCGAGCAGCTAGTAAGGAGCAAGTATTCCAGGTTAGCCAGCTGGGGTTAAAATCCAAGCTGAAGAGCATGAACCAAAAGTTCATTCCAGAGGGTGAGGATGGAGTGTAGTCTAAGGCTCAGAACAAATAAGTAAATCCACATAAGGAGCACAGTGGATGATGACAATTTCTCCTAGGACAGAGACCAGCTGCCCCCTGCAGGAATAGATCTAGCAGCTCTCCACTGAGATCAGGTAAGGCAGGTAAGGCAGCTTTGCGGAGGCCCAAGGAACATGTCCTCAGGTGGTCTTCTTGCACTTTCCTCAGTGCTATTTCAGAGAAAGTTCACACCTATCAAAGCGAGGTGAGCATACTTATCTGAGTCAAGTAACTAAACCACGGCCTGGAGATTCACTAACTTATAAGATGCTATATTGTCAACAGGAAGAAATAGCCTATTTTGCCTGTAAATGCCATGTTGCTTGGGAAATGATATTTTAATTGCCGGTTGGTAGTCTAGCCTTGTTTTTTAGTCTTACAATTCAGGGCATAATGTCTTCTCATTTGTGTGTGTCAAAACTATCCTCACTGCATTGTGTTTGTTACACCTTCTCTTTTTCACAAATCACACAGTTTTTTATTAAGGGATTCAGCTTTTATCTTTACTTTCCATGATGTTCAATCAGTTATGTCTCCTAAATCATTTCTTTCTCCTATACATACAAAGACACATCAATACAAAAGGGCTAATTAATTTGGACTTTCATCCTGTGTTGCTTTCCTATGCTTTTTAGCAGAATGGCCAGAGCACATCGTTTGCTAGTCACTTTTATAATAAGCACTAATTTTCATTCTTAAATAGTTATTGATCTAAATAGCCAACCATAGGAGAATCGTTAAGAAAACTAAACTAAACAATTGCCACAATATGGAAGATTAGGCACTGTTAAGCATGATGCTTAAAAGTAATTTTTCATGTCTTGAGAAAAGACTTGCAATATGATAAGTGAAAAATCAGAATATAATATACAATAATGGTATTGTTTTAATTATGTGAAAAATGTGTGTTAAAACCTAGGCAGTATTTCTTTTGTTCATCCCTTCCCTGTTTTTCAAAATCCCAATAATAAGCAAGTATTATTTTTATAATCAGAAAAAGATAAACTATAACAAAATTTTTTGGAACATGAATGGTATTTACAATTACCTTATATTATCCTGTATTACCTCAGAAGAATTCATATCTGCATTCAAAGTCATTGAACAGGGGGCTTCCCTGGTGGTGCAGTGGTTGAGAATCTGCCTGCCAATGCAGGGGACACGGGTTCGAGCCCTGGTCTGGGAAGATACCACATGCTGCGAAGCAACTAGGCCCGTGAGCCACAACTACTGAGCCTGTGCGTCTGGAGCTTGTGCTCCGCAACAAGAGGCCGCGACAGTGAGAGGCCTGCGCACTGCGATGAAGAGTGGTCCCTGCTCGCCACAACTAGAGAAAGCCCTCGCACAGAAAGGAAGACCCAACACAGCCAAAAATAAATAAATAAGTTAATAAATTTAAAAAAAAATCATTGAACAATTTTCCCAATAAAAAAGAATAAAAGATAAATAAATCTTTACATTTGTATTTAGGCCACTACATTCACACTGGGCATGTGATCTCTCAGGGAAGTTTTCCCATAACAACCCTGCAATCCAAAAGCAGAGTCTGCAAACCAATTCTTAAAAGGTAAAATAGTAAATTTTTTTTTTTTAATTGGGGCATAGTTGTTTTACAATGTTGTTTTAGTTTCTATTATACAGCGAAGTAAAGTAGAGTTCCCTGTGCTATACAGCAGGTTCTCATTAGTTATCTATTTTATACATATTAGTGTATATATGTTAATCCCAATAGTAAATATTTTAGGCTTTGCAGGCTATGTGGTCCTTGTTGCAACTATGTCTACTCAGCTCTGGTGCTCTGGCACCTTAACAGCACAAGCAATGCTTAACCAAAGGACATGGCTGTGCTCCGATAAAACTTTATTTACAAAAACAGGTGGTGGTTTGCCAACCCCTACTCTAGAGCAATGCATCTCAAACTTTAATGGGCATAAGAATCACCTGGGGATTTAGCTGAAAAGCAGATTCAGATTCAGCAGGTCTACACTGGAGCCTGAGAGTGCATTTCTAACAAGCTTCCACTAGATGCCACTGCTAATGGTCTGAGGACAATACTTTAGCAAGGCAGAGCATCCATTTTATCAGTCACATAACATATAGATTTTCCCTTGAGACAGACCTCAGTAGGAGACAATAATACACTGTGTTTACCCACAATACATTTGCATATAGTAATAATATTTTGCTTAATTTTTTTTACCTTATGCCCTGTTTTATTGGAACTAATTAAGGACATTAAGTGGAAGATAGATGACTTTAAATATTTAAAAATAGTTTACTTAAGCAAAATGATTAATTGATTTTCATGTAGACAAAAATTCATTTATTTGTTCATTCAATAAGCATTTACTGGTTGCTTCTAGACACTAGATTGCCAATTGCTTGGAAAACAAGAATAAAGAAAACACAGTCTCTGCCTTCAAGGAGCTCATCATCAAAAGGGAGAGGAAAACATATGAAAAGACAATTTTATTAAAGAAAATAAGTGGGTCCAAAATAGTTTTTTCTTAGAAGAAGTCAGATCTTTTTACAAAGTTTTTAGATTGCAGAGAGGTGTCATTACCCAATGCTGAAAATCCAGCCACTTATCAAACTGTGTCATGGAGGCATCCAACTTATAACAAGTCACGGCGGCCACTTCTGCAAATATTCCTTCAAAACTTGCTATTTTAAGGGCATGTTGTGAATGTAACCCATATTCCCACAGGATTAATTACATGAGGTACTCATGAGTTCACACTAGCTGAAAATCAGGTCTTGACATTCCAAACTCAATATGGGTAAACCAAACTCCTGAACCCCCCAAATCTGTACCACTTGCATCTTTTTAACTCATCTGATGGCAACTCCATCCTTCCTATTGTTCAAGTCAGCCATCCTTGACACCTCCCTCTCTCTAGCACAACAAACTGTCTTATAGCTTTACTTGCAAAATATATCCAGAATCTAACCAGTCTTAGACTTCACTGCTTACCACTTCCTTTGCTGCCAACTGGTCCAAGCTTCCATCTACACGACTGCAATATCACCTTGGCTGGCCTCCTAGATTGGACACTATTCTCAGCACAGCAGCCCAAGAGATCCTTTTAAACTTGTCAATAAATGTGATCCTGTCATTCTCTACTCAAAACTCCAGAGTATCTCTCCATTCACTCAAATCAAGACCTTACAAAGGCACTTGTGATCCAGCCCCAGATCATTTTTCTGACCTCGTGTCATTCTACTCTCCCCCTTGTTATTCCCCTCCAGCCACTCTGGCTTCCTTGGAGTTGCTAGAATATGCCAACCACATTCCCACCATAGGGCCATTGTTCTAGCTATACCTGCTGCATACAACAAATTTCCCTCAGGTACCTGCTTGACTAATTCCTTCACTCCTTCAATTCTTTGTTTAGATATCCCCTTCTTAATGATTCCTACTCTGACCACCTACTTTCCCCACAAATACACTCATAATCTCACTATTCTGCTCTTTAAGATATTTTATTGCACATATCACTGCCTAACATACTAGGTAATATTATATTTATTATTTATTGTATTAATCAGTTTGGGCTCCCATAACAAAATATACTATAGACTAGGTGACTTGAACAATGGGAATTTATTTCTCACTGCTTTGGAGGCTGGAAATTCCAAGTGAAAGCCCTTTTCCTAGTTTGCAGACACTACCTTCTCACTGTGTCCTCACTTGTGGAAAGAGAAGCAGCAAGCTCTCTGGTGTTTATACTTAAAGGGCACTAATACTATCATGAGGGTCCCACTCTTATGACTTTGTGTAATGTAGTTACCTCCCCAAAGCTCCAGGGTCAAACACCATCACACTGTGGGATTAGGGCTTCAACATGTAAAGTTTAGGGGAGCACAGTTCAGTCCATAGCATTTATCATCTCCACCCCCCCCCCAAACTTTGTGTAAATTCCACAAGAATAGAAATCTTTGTTTTGTTCACTGCAGCATCTCCAACCCCAAGAAGAGTGCCCAACCCAGATTTGTCAATGATTGAATGAGTTTATCCCACTGTACCAATATAGGACCTTTGCACCCCTTGAAAGTCTTTCCCAGTAATTTGGAGAAGTTTTCAGGAGTGTCTCCCATGAGTTCATGAATAGCCATTTCAGGTCTTTGCCCTGCTGATGGTTGCTGTTCATAATCATTCTTGAGGGCACCTCCCACCCATCCCTGCTGCCAGCCCCACAACCACTATAACCACCCTCTGCCTATGCGAAGGACAGATGAAGCTCCTGAATCTCCGAAGCAGTAAAGCTGTGGCACATTCCCCACAGCCCTTGCTGAGGTGAACATTGTGTTTTGGAAGCAGTGGAGAGAATGCTCACCATTCTCATTTGTGGCCATGCATTGTCACTGGGGCACCACAATAGGCCTGTGCACAGAAGCCTATGGACTACTGGACCTACAGACTCCCCCAAAAGTTCAGAAATATCTGAATTCCACCAACAGAAGCAACTTCAAGTTCACCCATTCTTCAATTCCAAGATGGTGCTTCTAAATTTTGCTGATGGATGGGTGGATAATGTAAATTTGTTACTTTGTCAAGATGTTGTCCCTTGGGTTATTGAGTACTACTCTTATAGGCTCAAGCCATTGCTGAGTATCAAAAATGTGAAGATTAAGTGAAAAAGCATGTATCCAACAAGCCACACTTAACCTGAAGTGCACAAGACATTTGTCTTGTAGTTCCTTGAAAGAAAGGCACTAAACGTATAAAGAAAACCTTTCTTGTTATACATTATTCAAAGGCAATTTGGATATACATCTTGTTATATACATTATTCAAATGTAATTTTTCACAGTAACAAATAAATACTCAAAAATGTCCCACTGCCAAAGGATATATCAATATTGGATGAAGTTCATTCACAATTTATTTATTTATTTATAATTTTATTTAGAAACAACTTAAGAGTCTTTCTATTACTTTTATAAATGTCAGTTGGGTGGCTTTTTTTCTTCGTTGAATTACATTTAAATTCCCTTTTCCTCAAACCAATTTAACTGCAGTGTTTCTGTTTTCATCAGAGGCAAGATAAGTACATCAGACAGAGAATCAAAGTCCTGGCTGTGATAACAGTGGGCTGTGTGACGGCGGACAGTCTGTGTCTCAATTTCCTTGTAGATAAAATGAAATGTTTGGATCAGATCATCTCTAATACCTTTTCCAGCAATATATTTTCTTGATTCCATGTTTTAAGAAGAACCAACCTAATTTTAAGGGTTGGAAATGACTCATTATCAGCGCACATTCAAACTCACCATTAAGTAATAAACTGCAATTTCAATTCATCTTTAAGAGTTCAAAAATAATTACTTACATTGTAATTAAATTGTTTAAAATTTCTACATATATTATAGGAGAATCCCTTCTTGAAGTATGCTATACTAACATAATTATTTAAATTTTACAGATGCATTTATTTGGTCAACAATTTTTGAGCACCTAGTATGTGTCAGGAATTATGTTAGGTCTTGTACACATAGTTACAACATAGTCTCTGCTTTTAAGGACTAGATGAGTAAGATAAGATAATGGCAATAAAAATGCTGTAAATCTAGGATGAATTCTATATAAGGTCCAGAGTGGACATAAGGGAAAGAAGAAGTCAATTCTATCTGGAGGGAGGGGCTGAGGAAGGCTTTCCAGAGGAAATGGGCTTGATCTGAGAGTCTTAGTGAGAAGGAGAGAGAGAAGGGTGAAGGTGTTCTGGGAAAGGAAGATACACCTGCAGAGATAGTAAAGCTTAAGGTGGCACCTTCGGGAGGACAAGTACTCCACTAAGCCTGGGGCTTCAGCAAAAGAAGAGTCAAGCAAGAGAAGATAAATGAGGACTTTCCATCTCGTGCTAAGGAGCTAGGTTTTAACTAGCAGTGATAGGGAGTCATTTAAGGATTTTAAGCAGGGAAATAATGGTTAGATGTACATTATTGGAAGCTTCCTTTAACATTGTTTTGGAAGATGAATCAGATCATGGCCAAGGAAGGCAGGGAGATGACATATTAGTTTGTCATGGCTGCCATAACAAAGTGCCACAGACTGGGCAGCTTAAACGACAGAAATTTCTCACAGTTCTGGAGGTTTGAAGTCTGAGATCAAGGTGTCAGCAGGGCTGTTTCTTTTGAGACCTCTCTGCATGCCTTGTAGACAATGGTCTTCTCTTTGACGTCACATAATCTTCCCCTTGTGTCTTTCTCTGTCCTAATCTCTTCTTATAAGGACTCAGTCTTTTGTGGGATTACGGCCCATAAATATGACCTCATTTTACTTTAAGGACCTCTTTAAAGGCTCCATCTCCAAATACAGTTGCATTCTGAGGTACTGGGGTTTGGAACTTCAGCATAGCGATTTCAGCGGTATGTAATTCAACCCATAACAGATAAGTTATGTAAAGTATGCTGCAATGGTCCAGCTAATAGACAGAAGCATGAACAAGGCAAGAGCACTGGGGATGCAGGGGTAGTGATGGGCACAGGTTACATTAAGAAGGACCTGGTCACCACCTAGATCTGGGAGGGAAAAGCAGAAAGAGAAGAAGGAGGACTCCTAGATTTCTGGAGGATGGCAGTGCTCCCTAAGAGAAGCAGGGCCAGGTATGAGGAGGGGATTTTGAATTTTTATGTTTTTTTAATATGTTATGATATGATATGTGTTCATTAATTTTTGTACTTATCAACACATTGTATATACCTTAAAGAGTCACATATCACAGGCTTAAGTCAAAAAGAAATCTTTGGTGCCCACCCACCTCCTATGCCTTCTCCCCTGCTCAGAAGCAAACACTTTCAACTCTTAGCTCTTTCTTCTGTTATTTACCACGATGTTTCTAAATAATACTAACGTTATGTTGATGGGGCTTAACATCATTCTGCCTTCTGAGTTCAGTACTGATTGGGAGGCAGGCACAGGAAGTCAGATGGCTGAAGATCAAAGCATCAGCTTGATTACTGACCAAAGCAGATGGGCTCCCTAAAAGTCCACCCTGAATTTAACTTGCCTGCCCAGGCATGGCAGAGGTGGACAAACTGCAGGCAGTGCATGCCCTGAAAGCTTCCCTTCTCACTAGGGCAGAGGTGCAGGACTCTTGCAAACTGGATACTCTTCAAAAGATCTCAGAAGAGCCTGACCAGGCCTGGCTCCAACTCCCCAATTTACCTGTAAGATAAGGTCCAGGTAAAAGAAACAGAAACAGAAAAATATTCCACCAACCAAAAAAACAATCAAAAGAGTTAAAAATAAAATCAAGAAAGAATGAAGTTGCTGATACTAAGGAATCCTTGTTAATTTTTATGTATAATGATGATATCACAGTTATACTTTTAATTTTTTTTATTTTATTATTATTTTTTAAATTTATTTTTGACTGCATTGGGTCTTTCGCTGCTGTGTGCAGGCTTTCTCTAGTTGCTGCAAGTGGGGGCTACTCTTCTGCGGTGCGTGGGCTTCTCATTTGGTGGCTTCTCTTGCTGCAGAGCATGGGCTCTAGGCACATAGGCTTCAGTAGTTGTGGCACGTGGGTTCATTAGTTGTGGCTCACGGGCTCTGGAGCGCAGGCTCAGTAGTCGTGGTGTACGGGCTTAGTTGCTCCGCAGAATGTGGAATCTTCCTGGACCAGGGCTCAAACCCGTGTCCCCTGAATTGGCAGACGGATTTTTAACCACTGTGCCACCAGGGAAAAGTTCTGCAATTATGCTTTTTAAAATATTTATTTTATTTTGGCAGTACAAGCTGAAATATGCATGGGTGAAATGAAACGATGTCTGGAATTGCTTCAAATTAATATCAGAGGGAGTAAATGAAGGTTTAGATGAAACAAGATTGGCTGTAAGTTGAAGCTGGGTGATGCTTCCGGGCCTTCATTATTTTATTTTTCTTACATTTATATCCATTTATTAAAATTTTCCATAACAAAAATTTTAAAGAGAAAGAGAAAGAATTAAGTTACAAAACCAAGAGATAGTGAGTTTCAAGATGGAAGTAGTCAAAATTGACAAGGCTACTGAGAAGTTAAGTAAGATAATAAGGCAAAGTTCTTTGCTTTGATGATTTGAAAGATATTTATTCATTTCTTGAGCAGGTATTATGTACCTGGCACTACTCTAGGGACAGAACACACAGTGGGGAACAAAATAGAGAAGACCCCTGCCCTCTTAGAAATTACCTTCTAATGACAGTGACCTTTCTCAGAACAGTTTCATGCAGTGGTGAAGTGTAGCTGCCTAACAGCAATAGGCACAGAGTTAGAGGGAAGTGAGGAGGTAAATATAAGGCAGAGTACATTTTTTGAGGGAAAAAGAAAAACAATGCAGTAGCTGGAAGAGGCTCTTTCTTTTTTTTTTTTTTAATGTGAGACTTGAGAATATGGGCAGGCTATGAGGATGGAGCTGGTAGAGGGGGAGATATTGTAAAAACAGAAAAAATAATGAATAATTTCCTGGAATAGCTGGGAGAGAATTGCATCAGACCTCAGTGGAGGGATCTTCCTTGAATAAAAAAAGGCCACATTTTCCCTAAGTTTAGTGTAAAGGAGGAGAAGGTGGATTCTGTGGAATGAAAGTGGCCTGAGAAAAGTTAGCCTGGTCCAGGCCATATGTATTATGTAGGAAGTGGGCACAGATGTTCCTACTCCTAGACCACCAGGAATGCTCATCTTTTCCTTCCAATTCACATCTGCTACTTAGATAACACCTATTTATATCCCATTCACTTCCTCAGAAATTCCATCCCAGACTTCATAGTTTAAATAAGGTTCTCTGTGTATCAGGTAGAAATGCATTCAGCTGCAAGTAGCAAAAAAACCAGTGTATTACTAATAACAAGGAAGCCTCTTAATGATGCTATTAAGACTCTAGGCTTGCTCATTCTTTCTCCTCCACTATTTTAATTGATGTTTGTTTCATCCCCATGGACACAAAATGGCTGCTGTGGCACCAGACATCATGTCTCAAGTAGGAAGAAAGAGGAAAGAACAGTGCCAGAGGCATCTGTCCCTTTTATCAGAGAAAGCAAAAGGTTTTGTTTGTTTTTTTTCCCCCTGAACCCTCTTACAGACATCTGCCCATACATATTGGCCAAAACTATGTCACCTGGCCATTCCTACCTGCTAGAGAGTCTTGGAAAGTGTTTGCCAAACTGTAGAATTGTGCAAAAAAAAAAAAGCTAGGCTCGGAATGGCTGTAAGTAGTGATTTAACAGTATCTGTCATACCCTTATTGTACTTTCTTACTAGACTATATGCTCCCTGCAAACAAGGCTCATGTCCATGCCTCTCACCAACATATGCCATTTACTGGAGCAATACCTAGAGGGGAAGAACATCTGAAATTTTTGCTGACCAAGCATCTGTCTTTTGTGCCTTCTTTTGGTTACAGTACATAGATTTTCCTTTGGGGAATGGCCCCAGTGTATGCAATTGTGGTAGGACTGTCAGTCAAGGGGTCCTATCCTTCCCACCAAGGTGTGAGAATTGACTCAAGTTTGTCATTTTCCCATTTTCCTGGAAAGTTAAATCTTCACAGGGTGAAAAGGTTGGAAGCATGGATGCCAGGAAAGCCTCTCTCTAGCTCCTGCTGTTAGACCCTTGGAGCTTCCCTGGGTCTTGTCTTGGAGGCCTACTTGGTTCAGCTTTGCCTTCTATTCTGTGAGCCACCTTCTATCTTGACCATAAATTCTTTTATTATTTTGTTCCTTTATCAAGTGCATCAAAGAAGCCTAGCTGATAAAAGCAGGCATTTAATTATTTGCTGAATGACTATTGTTTTGACCAAAGTTAACCTATAAACCAGAGGATCCTGAAACCAAAATGAAATAAACTGAATAAGATTCCAACATTCATTTGGGGCCAAACTTCTTGACTGGCAATGTTTTACTTAAGTGACTGCAAAATGTCCCTTTTTGTCAATCTCTTCATTTTAAATGTCAGTGATTATGTTTTTTATGATCTGATTTACTCTCCCATGGTGCTTCTATTCTAATCTCCACTGTCTGCCAGCCCATGCTCTCTTCGTCCTCTCTCCTCATTCCTCTTGAAAGGCATCTGTTACCTCTAGACAAGCAGCTATCAAAGGAATCTCTCTTCACACACATCTGCAAGTTGTCAGAATGACAGTCTCAGAGGGATGTTACATCGTCACCTCCAACTCTGAATGGTACATTTTCTTTTCCTTCAGGTTTGCACCTGGATGTACAGTTCTGGTCATCTTTGAAAACCTTTTGCTCACAGCCAAGTTGTTTCTTCTAAGGGAGAAACTTTGGGGATATTCTGTTCCAACTCCTTCCCTTTGAAGAAGAGGAGGGATGCCCAGGGCATGCTGTGACCATCCCAATGGCACACACTCAGTTCTTAATAAAGCCGGCGTGAGCACTGAGTCTGGGGACTGATGATTAAGAATAATCCCTGATGATTATTCTTTCCAGCAGACTGCACTATTTTCTTGGTCTTTACATTTGTTTATACTCCTCTAGAACTCCACACTATGTAAGATAATAAAATACTTCCCCCTAAAATCTCTACCTCCACTTCCTAATTATTTTGTATCCTCAGCTAAAAGTGATTGCCGGTGGAATTCTCCATGACTCTTTCACTGGTGAGTGCCCTTGGGACAAACATTGTGGAAGTGAGGGGAGGAAACAGAAGTGGACACAGAGAAAAGTCGAGTGGTGAGGCAGGCCCCCGAGAGCTCAGCCAAGCCCACGGAGAAGCTCTGGAGCTAGAGCAGCCCTTCAGAGTTCCCCCAAGCTGACCCAGGATGGTGGCCCCTGTCACTGCAGATCGATCACCCAGCAATGATGTGACCTTGGTCTCAGATGGGCTGAGTGCTGAAGCTGTTGACTGACAGCACTGTGGCAGCCAGGAGAGAAGTCCTCCTTTGAAGGGGGTCATATCCACTGACACTGTTACCCTCCCAACAACTAACCCTAGTCGTACCAGTAGTCCTAGAAATTGTCATGATTCCTGCCCCTGAGGAGCTTGTAGTCTAGTGAGAGAAATCTTAATAAATCATGATGATAATTAAAGCATAAAATTAAACACATAAGAAAACAGACTCACAAGGAGGAGGTGATTATGTACATGCAGAAGAGGGGTGACTGAATCAGGATAGACAAGGCCCAGGAAACACAAGAGTGGAGGAAGAGCCAGCAGCCTCTGCCTTTCTTTTTTTTTTTTTTTTTTTAACATCTTTATTGGAGTATAATTGCTTTACAATGGTGTGTTAGTTTCTGCTTTATAACAAAGTGAATCAGCTATACATATACATATGTCCTCATATCTCTTCCCTCTTGCAACTCCCTCCCTCTCACACTCCCTATCCCACCCCTCTAGGTGGTCACAAAGCACCGAGCTGATCTCCCTGGGCTATGCGGCTGCTTCCCACTAGCTATCTATTTTACACCTGGTAGTGTATATATGTCCATGCCACTCTCTCACTTTAACCCAGCTTACCCTTCCCCCTCCCCATGTCCTCAAGTCCATTCTCTAGTAAGTCTGTGTCTTTATTCCCGTCTTGCCCCTAGGTTCTTCATGACCTTTTTTTTTTTTCTTAGATTCTATATATATGTGTTAGCATACGGTATTTGTTTTTCTCTTTCTAACTTACTTCACTCTGTATGACAAACTCTAGGTCCATCCACCTCACTACAAATAACTCAATTTCATTTCTTTTTATGGCTGAGTAATATTCCATTGTATATATGTGCCACATCTTCTTTATCCATTCATCTGTTGATGGACACTTAGGTTGCTTCCATGTCCTGGCTATTGCAAATAGAGGTGCAATGAACATTGTGGTACATGACTCCTTTTGAATTATGGTTTTCTCAGGGTATATGCCTAGCAGTGGGATTGCTGGGTCATATGGTAGTTCTATTTTTAGTTTTTTAAGGAACCTCCATACTGCTCTCCATAGTGGCTGTATCAATTTACATTCCCACCAACAGTGCAAGAGGGTTCCCTTTTCTCCACACCCTCTCCAGCATTTATTGTTTCTAGATTTTTTGATGATGGCCATTCTGACCGGCGTCTTTCTTGACAAATGAAATCTGCTCACGTTTGCATTGGAAAGTCTCTGTTTCCTTCCTTCCTTTTAAGGTCTCCCTCTCCTAAATATCTTTCCTTTGAATATAATCCTCTTCATTTCTCACTCATTTCATGCATTTTCCTTGTTTCTTCTAATGCCTAGGGAGTTATTTTTCTCTACCTAAAAAGCTAGTCCCTCAGCACGTTTTAAAGTAAGCTTTAAAAACTAATTGTGCGACATTTTTGCACATTCACTGTGATTGCACACCTGGCAAACAGCATTTTCAAGGGATCTATAGAGTTAAGGCGTTCAGGTTTCAAATATGTACATAGTTAAATTTCTGATGTTAATAAAGGAAATATTTGAATGCTAATTAGAAATAAAATCCTGAACAGGGAGGGAAGTGGGAAATGGAGGCCTTTAACAAGTATTTACTGGTAAGGAGATTTTTAACAGGTGATGCTGCCAGATCTGAAATTTGTTATGTTGCAAATTTGACAAAGGGAATATAATCAGGAAATGCAAACTGGGACTTACAATGCCTTGGCCAAAAAAAAAAAACAAAGAAGGGAGGGAGGGAGGAGGGAAGGAAGAAAGAAAAAGAGACAAACAACGTGCCCTATTCAGACTTGAGAATTGGAAGAAGGGAACACACACTGAACTGCATTTGAAAATAACTGGCAGAGGCCTCCTCAGAGAGCCTGGCCACTTTCCACTTACTGGTGGAGCTGGCCTCAGACCCACAGCGGAAGATCGTTGAAAAGTCTGGCATGCCAAGCCACCACCTCATTTCCCAGGGGAACTTCCCACACACAGTGAGAACGAGTGAGGGCAAACCTCAAACCCACAGCACACTACACTGGAACGCTTTCAAGCCAGGCACTTGAACTGCACACTGGCTGCAGCCTGCTGGCAAGTGACAAATGGAAAGCGGCCCGAAGCCATTGCTGTCTGTGCCAAGAAAAGCCTGTGCAGTCAGGGACCGACCTGGGTCCTGCACCTAGAGGGTTGGGGGGTGCGGGTAGGATGCAATCATTACAGTGAGCCAAAGTCCTCCCTCCCCTTTGACAGTAGAGTCAAGCCCAACCTGTATTTGATGGCCTGTAAGAATGGGTAATACTATTCACAACGCTTTGGGGGTGAAATGTTTTGTGAGTTGCTCAGGCCCACCTGGAGGGTTGGTAGCTGCCCTAGGCCACAGAATCATTTCGTTAGAGCAGCTTCTGAGTAGTTTCGCCTTTACATTTGGAATCTTCTGGTTCTGACGATGAATTACAACCTAATACAGCTGAAGGGTGTGGCAGGCCTCTCCAGATCCATGAATTATGTGAGCTCCTGAGAGGAGGAAGCAGAGATTATTCGCAAGTTAAGGCTTTGGCATCTGTCCCTGTTGCCTCTGAGCTCAGAGTCGTACTGCAGTCCAGAAGCCGACTTTGTGACACCAAAAACCAAAGACAAACCTCAACCACCAGCACCATGTGCTGTTAAAACAACAAAGAACAAGTATGTGTGTGTCTCTGTCCATGTCCAGGTTACCGGGGATGTGAAAACAAAGCCAAAGGAACCAAACACCCAGCTGGTACCAGAGAATGACATGTTTGCATTTAAATACTTCAACTTAAAAAGTGATTTAAAAAAAAATTTTTTTTAAATAAATTATTCCCGAACATGGCTTTGGTGCAGGTTGCATTCATATATATAACTTTATTTTTACGTTTAATCATCATTTGGGAACATCTTTTATGTATCAGGCACCATGCCAGGTGGTAGGGAAGAATAAAAAGTAAATAAATTTGGGCTTCCCTGGTGGCGCAGTGGTTGAGAGTCTGCCTGCCGATGCAGGGGACACAGGTTTGTGCCCCAGTCCGGGAAGATCCCACATGCCGTGGAGCGGCTGGGCCCGTGAGCCATGGCCACTGAGTCTGCGTGTCTGGAGCCTGTGCTCCACAGTGGGAGAGGCCGCAACAGTGAGGCCCACGTCCCCCCCAAAAAAGTAAATAAATGTAATCTCAAAAGAGCTTATATTGTAGAGACTCGTGGGAAATCGTGTTCAGAATGGTCATAACTAAACTTTGAATCAAAACACAATTATGTCCTTCAAAGAGGCACTTTCACAGAGGCTTCTGCTCCTAGGACCTCCCTAAGTATGACCAGTTTCCCACTTTATAGTGGGGTAACTGTTTCTGTGAGTGAACTTATGAGGACAGGGAATAGTAGAGCTTTCCGTAGAGCTTTTTCCTTTTCTTGCTGCTTCCCCAAAGTAGCAGTGTGTCACACAGAGGGAGAGCAGGTAACCCAGAGAACTTGTGAGTAACAGGCTTGAATGGGCCTTTTTATTTTTGCTGTTATAAATGGAACATGTTTTTTAAATAAGAAACCATCTATTTTAATGTTTGTGAGAATTCTTAGACAACAGCTAATACTGACTACTTAATACCACAGAGTTCAATGTTTCACATAATTTTTTCTTCTTTTAGTAGTCAATGAGGTAGGTGCAATTATTATCTCCAGGTGAGGAAACATGCTCAAAGAGGCTAAATTACCTGCATAAGGGCACACAGTTAATAAAGAATGGAACACGGATACTGACCCAGGCAATTGGACTTGGCAATTCTGCCTTCCCCTGTGGTTGGGACTTCCTTATCACTTTTCACTGGTGTCTAATAAATGGGAGAATTCTTTAAAGAATTACTAGGACTGTTTGGTTGAAAAAAGTCTCCATTTGGACACATTTATGGAGTAGCAGTTGCCAAGGCAGCCACAGATCTATGATATATACCTGCCCTCACCTTCCAGGCAGGGGCAATGTGTTCTCTTCTGGACCCCTGCACTGTTCTATTCTTCTATTATCCTCTACTCTATTAATTTATTTATTGGTATTTCTCCTCTTGTAAATGATTATACCCAGCAGGAGGGATTTTGAATTATTTATCTTTGGACTCCCAGCACCTATCACAGTGCCAGGTGTATTGTATGTATTCAATGAATGTTTAAATGACTGAATAACTGAAATAATCTAGAGACTTAAATATTAATAACATAGAACAGAACTAAAAGAAATCAGTTGAGTGGGGTACAAATGGAATTTATTGAGACTTACTATGTGCAAAGTACTGTGATTTGCTTATTTTAATTCAATTAATCTTCAGAACAAACTTGTGAGGTAAAACTATATCTCCCATTTTATAGGCAAGGTAATTAAAGCTTGGAGAGTTTTAGCAGGTTGCCCTGGGTCACATCGCTCGCAAAGAGTAGCACTGGATTTAACTCAGGTCTTCTGCTTTCAAAGCCCCTGTTTTTTTTTTCTGTCCTTCTTCCTTTAAAAATGATCTCTACCTTTCCAATTGCTACCACCAAGTTCAAAGAATTCTATTCTTCTTCAATTGCACCATACCTCGTTTTCTTTCTTAAACTTTGTAAGAATAGTCTCATAATGTTAATTCCTTTATAATCTAGCAATCTCAAAAGTTAGTTAAGTTTTGAGGAGGAACCAAGATGGCGGAGTAGAAGGACGTGCTCTCACTCCCTCTTGTGAGAACACCAGAATCACAACTGGCTGCTGGACAATCATTGACAGGAAGACACTGGAACTCACCAAAAAAATACCCCACATCCAAAGACAAAGGAGAGGCCACAATAAGGTGGTAGAAGGGGCGGAATAACAGTAAAATCAAATCCCATAATTGGTGGGTGGGTGACTCACAGACTGGAGAACACTTATACCGCAGAAGTCCACCCACTGGAGTGAAGGTTCTGAGCCACACGTCAGGCTTCCCAACCTGGGGGTTTGGCAACGGGAGGAGGAATTCCAAGAAAGTCAGACATTGAAACCTAGTGGGAATTGATTGCAGGACTTTGACAGGACTGGGGGAAACAGAGACTCCACACTTGGAGGGCACACACAAAGTAGTGTGCACATTGGGATCCAGGGGAAGGAGCAGTGACCCTAGGGGAGACTGAATCAGACCTACCTGCCAGTGTTGTAGGCTCTCCTGCAGAGGTGAAGGGTGTCAGTGGCTCACCGTGGGGACAATGACACTGGCAGCAGAAGTTCAGGAAATTACTCCTTGGTGGGAGCCCTCCCAGAGTCTGCCATTAGCCCCAGCAAAGAGCCCAGGTAGGCTCCAGTGTTGGGTTGCCTCATGCCAAACAACCAACAGGGAGGGAACTTAGCCCTAACCATCAGCAGTCAAATGGATTAAAGTTTTACTGAGCTCTGCCCACCAGAGCAAACCCAGCTCTACCCAACACCAGTAACTTCCATCAAGCCTCTTAGATAGCCTCATACACCAGAGGGCAGAAAGCAGGAGCAAGAAGAACTACAATCATGCAGCCTGTGGAGCAAAAACCACATTCACAGAAAGATAGACAAGATGAAAAGGCAGAGGGCTACGTACCAGTTGAAGGAACAAGATAAAAGCCCAGAAAAACAACTAAATAAAGTGGAGATAGGCAACCTTCCAGAAAAAGAATTCAAAATAATGATAGTGAAGATGATCCAGGACCTTGGAAAAAGAATGGAGGCAAAGATCCAGAACATGCAAGAAATGCTTAACAAAGACCTAGAAGAATTAAAGAACAAACAGAGATGAACATTACAATAACTGAAATGAAAATTACACTAGAAGGAATCAATAGCAGAATAACTGAGGCAGAAGAATGGATAAGTGACCTGGAAGACAGAATGGTGGAATTCACTGCTGTGGAACAGAATAAAGAAAAAAGAATGAAAAGAAATGAAGACAGCATAAGAGACCTCCAGGACAACAAAAAAACGCAACAATATTAGCATTATAAGGGTCCCAGAAGGAGAAGAGAGAGAGAAAGGACCAGAGAAAATATTTGATGAGATTATATTCGAAAACTTCCCTAACATGGGAAAGAAAACAGCCACCCAAGTCCAGGAAGTGCAGAGAGTCCCAGGCAGGATAAACCCAAGGAGAAATATGCTAAGACACATAGTAATCAAATTAGCAAAAATTAAAGACAAAGAAAAATTATTGAAAGCAGCAAGGGAAAAATGAAAAATAACATACAAGGGAACCCCCATAAGGTTAACAGCTGATTTCTCAGCAGGAACTCTACAAGGCAGAAGGGAGTGGCACGATATACTTAAAGTGATGAAAGGGAAGAACCTACAACCAAGATTACTCTACCCAGCAGGATCTCATTCAGATTCAATGGTGAAATCAAAAGCTTTACAGACAAGCAAAAACTAAGGGAATTCAGCACCACCAACCCAGCTCTACAACAAACGTTAAAGGAACTTCGTTAAGTGGGAAATACAAGAGAAGAAAAGAACCTACAAAAACAAACCCAAAACAATTAAGAAAATTCATCACAGGAACATACATATCGATAATTACCTTAAACGTGAATGGATTAAATGCTCCAACCAAAAGACATAGGCTTGCTGAATGGATACAGAAACAAGACCCATATATATGCTGTCTACAAGAGACCCACTTCAGACATAGGGACACATACAGACTGAAAGTGAGGGGATGGAAAAAGATACTCCATGCAAATGGAAATCAAAAGAAGCTGGAGTAGCTATAGTCATATCAGATAAAATGGACTTTAAAACAAAGAATGTTACAAGAGACAAGGAAGGACACTACATAATAATCAAGGGATCAATCCAAGAATAAGATATAACAATTATAAATATATATGCACCCAACATAGGAGCACCTGAACACATAAGGCAACTGCTAACAGCTATAAAAGAGGAAATCGACAGTAACACAATAATACTGTGGGACGTTAACACCTCACTTACACCAATGGACAGATCATCCAAACAGAAAACTAATAAGGAAACAGAAGCTTTAAATGACACAATAGACCAGATAGATTTAATTGATATTTATAGGACATTCCATCCCAAAACAGCAGATTACACTTTCTTCTCAAGTGCACACGGAACATTCTCCAGGATAGATCACATCTTGGGTCACAAATCAAGCCTCAGTAAATTTAAGAAAATTGCAATCACACCAAGCATCTTTTCTGACCACAACGCTATGAGATTAGAAATGAATTACAGGGAAAAAAACATAAAAAACACAAACACATAGAGGCTAAACAATACATTACTAAATAACCAAGAGATCACTGAATAAATCAAAGAGGAAATCAAAAAATACCTAGAGACCAATGACAATGAAAGCACGATGATCCAAAACCTATGGGATGCAGAAAAAGCAGTTCTAAGAGGGAAGTTTATAGCTATACAAGCCTACCTCACAAAACAAGAAAAATCTCAAGTAAACAATCTAACCATACACTTAAAGGAACTACAGAAAGAAGAACAAACAAAACCCAAAGTTAGCAGAACGAAAGAAATCATAAAGATCAGAGCAGAAATAAATGAAATAGAAACAAACAAAACAATATCAAAGATCAATAAAACTAAAAGCTGGTTCTTTGAGAAGATAAACAAAATTGATAAACCTTTAGCCAGGCTCATCAAGAAAAAGAGGGAGAAAACTCAAATCAATAAAATTAGAAATGAAAAAGGAGAAGTTACAACAGACACAGCAGAAAAAGAAAGCATCCTAAGAGACTACTATAAGCAACTCTATGCTAATAAAATGGACAACCTGGAAGAAATGGACAAATTCTTAGAAAGGAATAACTTTCCAAGACTGAACCAGGAAGAAACAGAAAATATGAGCAGATCAATCACAAGTAATGAAATTGAAACTGTGATGAAAAATCTTCCAACAAACAAATGTCCAGGACCAGATGGCTTCACAGGTGAATTCTATCAAGCATTTAGAGAAGAGTTAACACCCATCCTTCTCAAACTCTTCCAAAAAATTGCAGAGGGAGGAACACTACCAAACTCATTCTAGGAGACCATCATCACCCTGATACCAAAACCAGACAAAGCTACTACAAAAAAAGAAAATTACAGACCAATATAATTGATGAATATAGATGCAAAAATCCTCAACAAAATACTAGCAAACAGAATCCAACAACACATTAAAAGGATCATACACCATGATCAAGTGGGATTTATCCCAGGGATTCAAGGATTCTTCAATATACGCAAATCAATCAATGTGATACACCATACCAAAAAATTGAAGAATAAAAACCATATGATCATCTCAATAGATGTAGAAAAAGCTTTTGACAAAATTCAACACCAATTTATGATAAAAACTCTCCAGAAAGTGGTCCTAGAGGGAACCTACCTCAACATAATAAAGGCCATATAAAACAAACCCACAGCAAACATCATTCTCAGTGGTGAAAAACTGAAAGCATTTCCTCTAAGATCAGGAATGAGACAAGGATGTCCACTCTCACCACTATTATTCAACATAGTGAATAATAATAGTGTAATAATAATAACATAGTGTAGTCCTAGCCACAACAATCAGAGAAGAAAAAGAAATAAAAGGAATCCAAACTGGAAAAGAAGAAGTAAAACTGTCACTGTTTGCAGATGACATGATACTATACGTAGATAATCCTACAAATGCCACCAGAAAACTATTAGAGCTAATCAATGAATTTGGTAAAATAGCAGGATACAAAATTAATGTACAGAAATCTCTGGCATTCCTTTACACTAAGGATGAAATATCTGAAATAGAAATTATGGAAACACTCCCATTTGCCATTGCAACGAAGAGAAGAAAATACTAGGAAAAAACTTACCTAGGGAGACAAAAGACCCATATGCAGAAAACTATAAGACACTGATGAAAGAAATTAAAGATGATACCATCAGATGGAGAGATATACCATGTTCTTGGATTGGAAGAATCAATATTGTGAAAATGATTATACTACCCAAAGCAATCTACAGATTCAATGCAATCCCTTTCAAATTACCAATGGCATTTTTTACGGAACTAGAACAAATCATCCTAAAATTTGTATGGAGACAAAAAAGACCCCGAATAGCCAAAGCAGTCTTGAAGGAAAAAAACGGAGCTGGAGGAATCAGACTCCCTGACTTCGGACCGTACTACAAAGCTACAGTAATCAAGACAATATGGTACTGGCACAAAAACAGAAACATAGATCAATGGAACAAGACAGAAAGCCCAGGGATAAACCCACGCACCTAAGGTCAAGTAATCTATGACAAAGGAGGCAAAGATATACAATGGAGAAAAGGCAGCCTCTTCCATAAGTGGTGCTGGGAAAACTGGACAGCTACATGTAAAAGAATGAAATTAGTACACTCCCTAACACCGTACACAAAAATAAACTCAAAATGGATTCGATTACCTAATTAGGATTAGGATTACCTAAATGTAAGACTGGACTCTATAAAACTCTTAGAGGAAAACTTTGGAAGAACACTCTTTGACATAAATCACAGCAAGATCTTTTTTGATCCACCTCCTAGATTAATGGAAATAAAAGCAAAAATAAACAAATGGGACCTAATGAAATTTCAAAGCTTTTGCACAACAAAGAAAACCATAAACAAGATGAAAAGACAACTCTCAGAATGGGAGAAAATATTTGCAAATGAATCAACGGACAGTAGATTAGTCTCCAAAATATATAAACAGCTCATGCAGCTCAATATTAAAGAAACAAACAACCTAATCCAAAAATGGGCAGAAGACTTAAATAGACATTTCTCCAAAGAAGACACACAGAAGGCCAAGAAGCACATGAAAAGCTGCTCAACATCACTAATTATTAGAGAAATGCAAATCAAAACTACAATGAGGTATCACCTCACACCAGTTAGAATAGGCATCATCAGAAAATCTACAAATAACAAATGCTGGAGAGGGTGTGGATAAAAGGGAACCCTTTTGCATTGTTGGTGGGAATGTAAATTGATGCAGCCACTATGGAGAACAGTATGGAGGTTCCTTAAAAAACTAAAAATAGAATTACCATATGACCCAGCAATCCCACTACTGAGCATATGCCCAGAGAAAACCATAATTCAAAATGACACATGCACCCCAATATTCATTGTAGCACTATTTACAATAGCCAGGTCATGGAAGCAACCTAAATGCCCATCGACAGACGAATGGATAAAGAATTTGTGGTATGTATATACAACTGCATATTACTCAGCCATAAAAAGGAACAAAATTGAGTCATTTCTTGAAACGTGGATGGTTCTAAAGACTGTCATACAGAGTGAAGTAAGTCAGAAAGAGAAAAACAAATATCGTACATTAATGCATGTATGTGGAACCTAGAAAAATGGTACACATGAACTCGTTTGCAGGGCTGAAGTTGAGACACAGATGTAGAGAACAAACGTATGGACACCAAGGGGGGAAAACCGCGGTGGGGTGGGGATGTTGGTGTGCTGAATTGGGGATTGCAATTGACATGTATACACTGATGTGTATAAAATTGATGATTAATAAGAACCTGCAGTATAAAAAACAAACAAAAAAACAACTAATATTAAACTTTCTTTGGGTTATTTTTATGGAAATATGTTAATATAAACGTTTCAGACATTACATGAAATTTCTAAAATTCTTATATGTTCTGGTATAATGTCATAAGTCATAATTCTAGTTATTACTTTAAAATGTATATCTCAGAAGTAACTAAATTTCCTTGTCAATTGCATTATTATGAACTTTAATCTTTAACCGTGGTCATTTTTAAGTCTTTTGTCCTTACAGAAAGTTCTGGGTGTACTCTGATGCTTTTGCAAAAATGTTCCTATAAAAGGGTTTCATCTTCAAGGAATTCATGGAAAAGACTCTGACAAGTACAGGTTTCTGGTAACTGACTATACTGCCGAACTGAATGAATAAGCATTTTCAGAACTCTAATGGAAAACTGATGAATTCATAAAAGTCCTAACAAAAGATCAAGATGAAAACAAAAAATTAATTACATGGGACTGAGTGAACTGATGAGGATGATTATAATTTTTGTGCCTTTCTGTTTGAATAATAATAATAATAAATCCCACAAGGACTGAGAGGCAAAAAATACACAAATCAATTTTCACTGCAAAGTAAAGGAGCTGTTACAGTGGAGGATTACTGGACTGAATGTCAATATTATGACATAGTATGAGTGTGTTTCATGTTTGGTAATTGCAATCATTGTTTTGTTGTGGTCATCCATTTACAATGCTTGGTGTCAGTTTATTTATCTCTTTTAAAAATAAAATACATTGTGTGTGTGTGAAAAAAAATATATATATATATGGGTGGAAGACCTAAATAGACATTTCACCAAGGCAGACATACAGATAGCCAAGAGGCACATGAAAAGATGCTCAACATCACTAATTGTTAGAGAAATGCAAATCAAAACTACAATGAGCTATCACCTCACCTCGGTCAGAACAGCCATTATCAAAAAATCTAGAAACAATAAATGCTGGAAGGGGTGTGGGGAAAAGGGAACCTTCCTGTACTGTTGGTGGGAATGTAAATTGATACAACCACCATGGAAAATAGTATGGCGATTCCTTAAAAAGCTAAAAATAGAACTACCATATGACCCAGCAATCTCACTACTGAGCATGTACCCTGAGAAAACCATAATTCAAAAAGAGACATGTACCATAATGTTCATTGCAGCTCTATTTACAATAGCCAGGACATGGAATCAACCTAAATGTCCATAGATAGATGAATGGATAAAGAAGATGTGGCACATATATACAATGGAATATTTCTCAGCCATAAAAAGAAATGAAATTGAGTTATTTGTAGTGAGGTGGATGGACCTAGAGTCTGTCATACAGAATGAAATAAATCAGAAAGAGAAAAACAAATACCATATGCTAATGCATATATATGGAATCTAAAAAAAAAAAAGGTACTGATGAACCTAGTTGCAGGGCAGGAATAAAGAGGTAGACACAGAAAATGGACTTGGGAAATGGGGTGGGAGGGCAAAGCTGGGGCGAAGTGAGCGTAGCATCAACATATATACACTACTGAATGTAAAATAGTTGGCTGGTGGGAAGCAGCAGCATAGCACAGGGAGATCGGCTGGGTGCTTTGCGATGACCTACGGGGGTGGGATAGGGAGGATGTGAGGGAGGCTCAAGAAGAAGGGGATATGGGGACATGTGTATGGATATGGCTGATTCACTTTGTTGTGCAACAGAAACTAACACAGTATTGTAAAGCAATTATACTCCAATAAAGATCTATTAAAAAAATAAAATTTAATTAAAAAAATTTTTTTAAATGTTAGTTAAGTTTTAACTAGTGACTGACTGAATGAATAAAATGATGGATGGACGGATGGATGGATTCATTAACACCTCTCTTATTCTTACTAATACAACAAGTTAGCGGGGAAACTAGGGTTTAAACATTCAGCTGTAGAGCAGGATTTGGGTCTCTATTTGCAGAAGCGTAATATCTGCAAGATTTCCTTTTGTATTTTTTAATTTGTTTAATTGATTTTACAGTAAGCATGGAAATTAAAATTTATTTTTGCCTCTATTTTCCTTAAACCGTAAAGTTCGTAAGAAATTTAATTGCATTTAGCCACTTTAAAACAATACATTTAAATGTCATAATTTTAAATGAAATTGCTTCTGAATTTAATAATAAAATCAAATTTTTCATATATTGTTAGAAAGTGCTAGTTAAATGAATTCTCAAAAGACAATAAGTTGCTGTTTAGTACTTTAAAAACCTGGCAACTTCTGCCTTACTATTTGTTAAAATGTACTTTAGAATATACAATGCAATTTGAGAATTTTAATTTTGGATCATAAAGCAGTATTAAGATTTTTCTCCTGAAATTTGTAAACTTTATTAGGTCTTCTTTTGACCCTCACTAGGGAGAAAGAAGATAAGGTTCACTCAGTGCGTGAAGACACACAGCAGAGAATTGAAATTGACAATACAAAACAAGTGGATCATTCAGACAGCAAAAGACTGGGAGTAAGTGGCAACAGGTGATTCCTTGGAGCATAAAGCATAACAGACAATGGGTTTGAGGGGGAATAGTGAAACCTGTAGTCCCTGAGTATGGGATAGTTGTCATATATGGGACATCATTGATATTGGACATGTGAGAGGGCTCAGTTTAGAGCCAAGAATGCCAGGCACTGAAGGTATGATCTCTCTTATATGTGGAATCTAAAAAAACGAAAAACCAAGATCATCGATACAGAGAACAGACTGGTGGCTGCCAGAAGTGGGGAGTGAGGCGGGGAGGGGTTAGACGGACAAAGTTGGTCAAAAGGCACCAACTTCCAGTTATAAAATGAAAAAGTCATGGAGATGTAATGTCCAACATGGTGACTATAGTTAATAATACTGTATTGTATATTTGAAAGTGGTCAAAGAAATTGTTAAAGTTCTCATCACAAGAAAAAAAAGGTAATGTTTGTTAACTAGTTATTGTTGTAATCATTTTGCAATATGTACAAATATCAAATTGTGTTGTACACTGGAAACTAACATAATGTTATGTCAGTTATACCTCAATTTTACAAAATGCAGGGGGACTTCCCTGGTGGTCCAGTGGTAAAGAATCCACCTTACAATGCAGGGGACGTGGGTTCGATCCCTGGTCAGGGTACTAAGATCCCACATGCCATGGGGCAACTAAGCCCGTACACCACAACTACTGAGCTCCTGTGCCTCAACTAGAGCCTGCATGCCCCAAACTACAGAGCCCACACTCCCTGAAGCCTGAGTGCCACAACCAGAGAGAAACCCGCCTGACGCAAATAAGACTCAACACAGCCAAAAATAAACAAATAAATATTAAATAAATCTTTAATAAATAAATAAATAAAATGCCAGGCACTGGATGATTAGACTGGGCTCTTGCCAGAGCGGTTACCATCTGATATGTAGCTACTTCCATTAAGCCTCACAACCACCCTCTCAGTGGGTATGATTATTATGCCCTCTGAACTGAGGCTTACCTGTGAACAATGTCTCGTCAGGGAGTGGTGGACATGAGAGTCAAACTTCCAACTGCCATCTCCAAAGCTGTACTCTACAACTAAAGTGTATTCTACCAAGTTCCACTATAACCAGTTCTGCTACACTATGGAGTGTCTTCCGCCAAGATCCACTCTACTGCTGAGACTTACAAGTACACTTAGTTTTCTTCTAGGTTGTCCAGATAGTTCACTAGAGTAAGAATGGAGGTAAACCAAAAGATCCTGGGACGAAGATCTATTCAGGTGTTCTTTCTTTAACACTTGAGCATAGTGATTATGGTACTAGAATTATGAATCCTGAAAAAAAAGATATATTTGATGGATAATATATCTGTATCTCATATGATAACAGAGCATGTGAAAAAATGCTCCTAATGTTTTGCAAAGTTGTAGGAAAAACATTGGTATTAGTTTGTAAAAGGACACACACACACCCACACACACACACACCAACGTTGTCTTACAAATTATACTAAATTTTTTCCACATTCAAGAATTAACTGTAGGGCTTCCCTGGTGGCGCAGTGGTTGAGAGTCTGCCTGCCGATGCAGGGGACATGGGTTCGTGCCCCAGTCAGGGAAGATCCCACATGCCGCAGAGCGGCTAGGCCCGTGAGCCATGGCTGCTGAGCCTGCACGTTCAGAGCGTGTACTCCGCAACAGGAGAGGCCACAACAGTGACAGGCATGCGTACCGCAAAAAAAAAAAAAAAAAAAAAAAAAAAAAAAAAGAATTAACTGTGATGAAACTATGTCCACAATAGTTCACCTGAAACATTATGAGCCAGATGTGTTTTGAATTCGAAATTTTTTGGATGTTAGTAAAGAAATAGAGTACTATATTACATGACACCTTCAAATGGCATATGAAATGTTGACCTGAAATAGACTGTCACATATTTCCCCAGCAAAGATGGGTTTATTCAGAATCAACAGTGAATTGTAATTCAGGGTCTGCAATCCTATTGAACCACCTACAGGTCCCGGCAAGGAAGGAAGAATGCTTTCACAGAGAAAAAGGAACTTGGAAGGGATATAGTAAACAGAGTCCACAGCTTTTCATTGGCTGAGTCCTTGCCAGGAAAGAAAAACTCTTTCTTCTTCCTGTTGGGCTCTGCTATTGTTGCAGGGTGTAAGCACTCCCCATTCGGTTTCTCAAGTCTATTTAATTGAGGTCTCTGTTTATTAATTTTTTACAGAAGCAGCATCCATATCAAATATTAATATTTCTACCATGAAATATGAATATTGACACTAACTGGGATAAATAAGTTCTATGTGAAACTTCGTGTCATTTCTGGTGAGGTTTTTGTTGTTTGTTTGTTGTTTGTTTTTTTTTTTTTGCGGTACACGGGCCTGTCACTGTTGTGGCCTCTCCCATTGCAGAGCACAGGCTCTGGACGTGCAGGCTCAGCGGCCATGGTTCACGGGCCTAGCCGCTCCGCGGCATGTGGAATCTTCCTGGACCGGGCATGAACCCATGACCCCTGCATCGGAAGGCGGACTCTCAACCACTGCGCCACCAGGGAAGTCCTCTGGTGAGGTTTTGATGCCAAAAATGTTTGCCACAAATTTATTAATAAATTTTTCAGAGATTTTTTAATTTCAAAACTAAACATATGGGGTTTTAGACTGGTATTTTCTTGAAAAACTCTATTTTGTATACATCATTAAACACTGGATTTTGTCAAAAAATGTCCACATCAAACTGTATCTTAGAGCAAAGTAAACATTCATTCCATTATCCATTTTCTAAATTCTTAATTCAACACATGTGACAACCTACAGAAAATAAGCCAGTTAGATCTGATACAATATTTGTGCCTTAAGATTGGTAAAATTATGAAGCTGTAGAAGTGTTTCTTCCATAACTCTTTCTCTATACTGTCAACCAAAACAAAATGCAGGAGGCTGCAAATAAGAAAAGAGTTTATTCAGGGTCTTAAGAATTGCAATTCAGGAGACACAGGTTCAGATAAAACCGAAAGAGAGTTCCAGGGAATAGAAAGAGTCAGGGGCTTATAAAGACCACAAGGTTTGTCAACTGAAAAAATGCACAACCTAAAATTTGAGAACTACCTTTTATTTGGTGGGCTTAGGATTTAAGCCCAGGATACAGCCTCTCAGGTAGCTCTGAGGAACTGTTCCAAAGAGGTGAGGGAGGAGCCAGGATATATAGGAGTTTTTGCTGAAAAAAGAAAAAATGTAGTCGAACATTAAAAGATTATTGCTAATCACAAAAAAAACGGACGTCTCAAGTTAATGATTTTAGTGCTTTTCTATGTATGGGAAGATGCAAGAGTCTGGTCTTATTGAAATCATTCCTTTGAAATGTATGTTAACTATCAAGGGCCAGAATACTGTTTTTCTCCATCCTGAATTCCCCTCTGTGTGCACTGTTGGGGGCGGCTGCAGTGGCTGCTGGCTTTATGACCATGATATCCTTTGTTTACTGAAACGGCAGGTACCATTCTTGGTCCATAGTGCCTCCTCTTGGTCATAAATTCGACCAATGTTTGGGAGGCATTTCATGACCAATTTTGTTCCATGATGCCAAGAAGGCTCATTCCTAGATCAGGCAAACATTCTGGTGACAGACCCCTCAAGTGCTAATTTTTGGATTAGGCCCTGTTTATAATCTAAAATTCTCTGGATCACCTGTCTTACTAGTCTACTATGATTCAGGAAATGTCTTCCCTTATTGCTTCTTCCCATATCTAGAGTTGCACTATTAAAATGATTCTATGTAGAGTTATATATGTGATTGATTGCCTCGAGACATTTAGCCATCATTACTTTTGTTGGAGGCCTGGTTACACATTGGGTAATGCAAGAGACAACAATCTTATAAAATAGACCGGATATAAGTAATACAGCTGTAACATTAATAAAGTCACAGTACAGCAGAGACAGGCACAAGGCATAACTAATTTGAAAACAAGAGAAAACAAATTAAAACAATGTTTAGTGTAACTTGTTGTAATCTGATTGCAATAAGCCATCAAGTCCACAGGGGAGCTGGCTGGAGAAACAAAATTCTGGAGGGATCAGGTAGAGAGAAAAAGATAAATCTTTCACCTTTGTTTACAAAAATATATTTTGTCAAGTTGTCGTAGGTCATAGTTAACATAAGAGGAAAGTTTTCCTGGAAAACAAATATTAAATGCCAGTATTTTTCAGTAAAAATGTCATAAAATAATAAATCATATTGATCAGTTCATTCAGTCCCATGTAATTAATTCCTGTAGATCTGGATGAACCATCAGGTTTTCCATTAGAATTTTATAATTTCTTACCAGTTCAGTAATATGATCTAAGAATCATCAGAAACTCATATTTGTCAAAAAGTCCTTGTTATGAATCTTCTTGAAGATCTTAATTTTATAAAACCATCAGAGTAAAACAGTAATTGTCTATAAATGACAAAAGACTTAAAATACCATGGTTAAATATCTGATTACAATGCAATTGACAAGAAACTTGGTTATTTCTGTGACATACATTTTAAGATAATAACTAGAATTATGACTAATCATATTATACCAGGATATAACAGACTTTTAGGAATTCCACATAAATTTTGGAATATCTGTTTGGACATTTATCCAAACAATATAACCAAAGATTTTATCACCACTTCTTTGACAATGGTTCCCATGTGATTTAACGTACCAAATAAATCTAAATTGTTTATATCTCTTTGAGATGTTTCTGGGACTCTTTGAAGCAACTCAAAGTTAGCTGGAGGTCAAAAGAATCTTAATTAGAATTTGATATTTGGGAAGTCTGTCAAAAAATATTATCAAAAGTTTTCATTTGTTATTTTTAATAACAAGTATAATAATAAGTATTTATTATATAATAATAAATATATTTATTAATTTACATATAAATAATAAGTATTTATTATTTTTAAATTTTATTTATTTTTTTGCTGTGCTGTGTGACTTGTGGGATCCTAGTTCCCTGACCAGGGATCTAACCCAGGCCCTCAGCAGTAAAAGCACAGAGTCCTGAAAACTGGACTGCCAGGGAATTCCCCTCAAAAGTTTCTTGAAACAGTTGGTCAAATAGGATCGTAGGTCACTGTGAAACAATACTTATTCACTCAACCAAAGTGACAATAAAAGTTTCTTTAAGGCAAATACAGATCATTTAGAAGGCAAAGAAACTCACAAGCTGTTATCAAAAGTAGTTCAACATTGCAAGAAAACTTTGTTCTCTTAACAGAGGGAGAAACCAACTCCAGTCCTGCACCAGCCCACTCTCAATAACTAAATTCATTTACCTAATTCAGTTCAATTCAATTTCAGCCTAACCATGAACAAGGACCCTTTTTCAGGGCTCTCTTTCTATAAACCTTCCACAACTTTCTGTATCCATATTAGTTTGTCCCTTATTTTTCCATCCAGATATAACCAGCTATAGGACAAAATTAATCTTTCCCCTTAACAAAATGTATTTCTATTCTTCATACCTTGTTTTGCTGAAAACACACATCCTACTTTCCTTGCAAACTAAAATGTTTCCCTTATTATTTTCAGTAGCCTTAATTACATATTACAATTTTAACCCTTAAAAACTTTGATCTCCAGCAAAAACCTACAAGCAGCAAGCAATTGTGAACTGTTTGTCATACCAGAATTTCTTGATTGGCAAACATTTAGGAACATTCCAAAACCTCTAGAAATGTACACCTTTTCATAGTATAATTTCTTTCCTCAATGTGGTATAAGATGTGCGTCTAATAAACCTAAACATCTTCAGTTTCCCTCTCATAAGGAGACAAAGTAGGTAAATTTAGACCTGTTTAGCAATTAATGTTCCAGTATTTCATCTTATTTGAAATGACCTAGATACTCAATGAGTTCCCATTATTTAACTTACTAAAACTCTAAAATTTCAATATACCAAAAATCTGGAGAAACTATTTTAGATAGATGTACCCAAAACATAATTATTCCTAAAGAGTTCACCTGAAAACTCTTATCCCGTTTACCATTATTTTATAACTTATGAAAATATCATACCAAGTTAATTTCTCCTTTCTGAAAGAACTCGGTAACAGAAATAACATGAATTTATTGACCTTTAGTAAACCTAGGTACAATAAAAGTAAGACATGTCTATATTGATTAACCCACTAAGTTTAAGCTAGTTTTAATGCAAAATATTAATTTAATATTGAATATTTCCTGGATAACCTGAAATTCATTCTGGCCAGTTTTCTTTATATTTAGAAATATTTAATTTGTAAACACTTTTAAGTCAATTAAATAGAATTCTTCTATAAATTTAATTTTGATAATATTTTCCAGAGATAGAGACATCTCATATGTATAATGTACATATGTGGGACTCGAGGGACATTGTTCCAGCTAATGATTAAGAACTCTCCAGACAATAGGGGCTTCTTAGATAATGGGTGAATTTCCAGGATGTCCGGCCCCCTTCCGAGAAGGAGGGAGATAAACAAAATGTAAAAAAGGTATCTGTCAAAGACCAATCAGGAAGCTGGGGACAAGTTCCCTCTCTGGTCCGAGCCTAAGCCGGGACCAATCAGCAGGAAAACACAACCAAGTCTATAATTTACATACGGGGAAGTGGGAACCTATAAAACTGACATATTCGCGCCCGAAAGGGGTTCCTTCTTCGACCTCCTGCGTGAGGACCAAGGAACCCCGGTGCACCGGCCTTCAATAAACCTCTTGCGTTTTGCATCGACTTCCGACACTTGTTGTTTCCTGGGCGAGTCGAAACTCCTAGGAGACCGCGCAGGTCTAACAATACACACCACAGGTAGTCAGCTGAGAAATTGCAGTGACAGAAAAAAAAATCCGACCCCCTTGTATAGCCAAGCATAGAACCCATTACATACATGTTGTCAGACAACCAATAACTAGTCCAAGTAAGGGTACTTGACAGTACCATTTGTCACACATCCTTGACTTACGTGGTGAATGGGGTGACTGTGTTAGCTTATCAGCCGTGTCTAGTGGAGAAAAAAAACTCATATTTTTATGGCTGGAGGTAGTTTTGCAACTTGCAGGGGGATCCTGGAGCAGCTAAGCAAAGAGAACTTGGCTATGAAGTACTCAAGTTATCTTCTTTCATCATGACAACAAACTCACAGCCAGGCTCCATCTATCTTAGAGTTCAGAAGTGAGGTGAATGTCTTAAAAGAAAGGTATTGCCATGTTTGTTTGAGTTGGGGAAGAAAACAAAGTTAGGTGCTTTCTGATCCCCCAAACCTTATGCTTTTATTTGGCTGACTGGTCTGACCTGAGGACTGGCTTTGGCTAACTGATGGAAAATGACAACACTGTCCAAAAACTGAATGAGTTAAATGTGTAGCTCCAAGACTTTGAAGAATATATGTTTCTGAGTCCAAGCTCGCTCTGCTCACTGCACAACAGTCAATAAGTTGGGAGACGAGGTGTTGAGACAAGGAATACAACTTTATTCAGGAAGCCGACTGACAAAGATGGCAGACTGAAGTCTCAAAGAAACCATCTTATTGGGGTTTGGATGCCAGTTTATTTTATAGAACAGAGAAGGGGAGGAAGTGGGGAAGTAAAGTAAAAAGGCCATAAGTCTTGCAAACATCTCCTGGAATGGCCAGCCACAGGGAGGGGATCTGTTAATTTCTTCTTTTCTGCAGGCTTTCACAGGTGGGCAGGGTCAGATTGTCTCCCTGTGAGCTGAAGAAAGGCGCTTTAGTTTAACATTCAGGCAGAGGGGCAGGGTTCCCTGAGGCAGGCCATTATGTGATTATAATAACAAAAACAATGAAAAACAGAGGTTAAAGTAAAAGAAAAAGATCCAACATGGGGTCAAAATTGGCTCTTCCCTGTTACAAATATATAAAGATATTAAAAGTACATGTAAAAATTTTTTATGTCGACTTAACAATATTGTTAAAAACAAAATTCGGGCAAGTAAATCTGAAGATCTAATTGGCTTTATTAGGCAATTCATAAATCAGACAGCATCCATTCTAGCAACTGGAAGAGCCTTCTGAGGGATTGTATAAAATGGAAGGTTTTTACAGAAAGAAGGATAGGACAAGGGAGCTATTAGCAAAAGAAAAGAAAGGATTATTTTCAGTCCAGGACATCTGCTTTTGTGGGGAAGAGAATGGCAAGGGTTTTATTATGCAGGTTGCCTCTTCTTCCTTTGGGGGATGAAGAGGGCCCACAAGACCTACTACCTCAGTGGTGCTGACCAGTAAATTTTAGACTAGTGGATTAAGTTTATACTTCTGGTGACAGTTGAAACTGCAGTTAGGTTAGGTATTAAATCGAGGTTTGGCTTTAGCATAAGTGACACCATTTGAGGCCTGCAGTTTTTCTCTTTAACTGTATGCTTGAAGGTATATAGTTTTTTAGTTTTGTTCTATTTTCATGTTCAGGGAGTATGTGGACAAACATGTTATAAAGCATAGCCTGAAAGATTGGAAGGCTTGAGACCTTAAACAAACTTAGTGCCATAGAGGGCAATACAGCTCACAAGTAAAAGAGATCAAAAGAAGGAAGCATAACAACCACCCCATGGCACCACTAGCAGCAGCATCTCTATATTTGTGGTAAATATAACAAGTTCTTGAAGGGTCCTAATAAAACACTGAGAAAATTAGCGACGGTGTCAAACAATAATCAGTAACCACGGCAGCACCAGAGGTAAAGGTAAATCACTTAGGATCCCACTTCTGATGTCATGTAATGTCAAACAGTAATCAGCATCAAGGCTGCAAAGGACAAAGAGCTTTATCTGGGGTCTTAGGAATTACAATTCAGGAGACACTTATTTGGGTAAAACTGAGAGTGTTCCAAGGAAGAGAATGAGTCAGGGGCTCATAAAGGCAAATCCACAAGGTTGTTAAAGTTGCCTTGCAAGAATGATGATTAGCTGTGCTGCAAAAAGGAAGATTTGCCTTTAAAGGATAGGATGTCACAAGTTATTTAGGGTAAGGATCCAATAAGTATCTTCAGTTTCTGGAACTTTGGGCAGATGTTCTTGATGCCTGATAAGTGGTCAAAAGTTCAGATTCCATCCGGGTTGAGAAGTGCATAATTCTCACTTCCTCATTAGTCCCCCAGCTCCATTTTAGAGAGCTCTCTTAGCAATACCAACTCCAATCTGATTTTCCTTTCACATTTCCCCCTTTTGATTGAGATCTTTCTTTGGAAAGCATTGATGATCAACCAAGGACCAGCCAAAGACTTCCAGAAATATACCTGTTGTTGAACAAATTTGGTTTATTGGCTCATTGCAATGAAAGAGACCATATGTCATGGAGAACTGTGTGATGTCTTAGTAAGAAGATGCTAGAAAGGACTTGTTATAGGTATTTAAAAATGTACCTGGGATTTTGGTTTTACTCAAATTTGGTGTGGACAGCAGATTAGAAGACAAGTGCCATTGAAAAGATAGTCTATTATGCACAGTTTCCAAGAATAGGAGGACATGCCGCAGGAGAGAACACAAAGGTTGGTGTCAGGCAGAGAGAGAGTGAGGGAAACTGGGAAGAGCTTTCATGTATTGTGGTTTTCCCAGGAACGGATGGGCTGACCAGGTTTACAATAGTTTAAACAATTTCAGTGGACTCTGGGGTGTAGAGGATGCCCCTATTTGTCTGATGCCTAGCCCTGGGAAGATTAGGGCAGGGGATTAGTGTCTCACGAGGGTAAGTGGACTTGGGAATGGTATGAAAGCAATGTCCCAGAGGTCAGCACATCAAATACAGAAAACAGAAAATGTGGTTAACACAGTAGAATTTGGCCTTGTATTATGGGACTTTTGGAATGGTACAAGAAAAATAGGCTTTGCTCAGCATTGGATGTTGTCAAGAAGCAGGAAAATTCTTTGATTGGATATCTTCATACTTGTTATCTCGGTGGTGGGATGAATGAAGCAGAGCTGAAACTCTACTTGGTAAAGGAGCAGCAGTCTTTCAAATTAGCCAGAAAAGGGAGAAGTTCAGTCATTTTTGTGGTTTGGACAAATTCTTGTTTTGGTTTTGGCTCTTTAAATTATTTCTCTGGTGTTTTGGTTTCTTTTGGTATTCAGACATGATTATAGAGTGTTTTTGTTTTTTCTTGCTTCTTCATTTTCCAAGTGACTTTCAGTGACTTTGTCTGCTGTTGATATTCTGTGAAATTGTTTATGGGCAAAAAGAGAGTTGAGTTGAGTTCCAGGCCAGCACCTGGCTGTCAGCGGCTGCTTCTATCTGTCTCACAATAATCCTACAAAGTAAGTCCTACTATTTTCCAAATGGGGAAACAAAGACTTAGAAAGGTTAAGCTACTTAAGTTCACAAGGTCAAGAAGAGGTAGAGACTTTGATCCCAGCTACTTCATGATTCTACTTCCTCCCTGCTGTAAATAATATACAAACATAATGGTTCTTTCTGAAAGTATGAAAGATAGGGGGAAAAGCAGTGCCAAGAGAAGGGGGCTGGATAAACAATCCAAAAGGTGTCCACTTTCTTACAAATGTGAATTAGTAAGTAATTCCACTGGTGCAGTGTTTTAGTGTTACTCTGATAGTATAAGTAGCTTCCTTTTATTGGTGTCTAAAATCTAAGAATCAGATTCAGGGGTTGAAGTAGAAACATTTGAACCCAGGAAATATTAACTGAGCAACTGGACATGACCATGACACTTAAGTAGGAACTGTTCACTGTAAGGAGTCCAAGAATTAAGTTCCAAGAAGTGATATAAATGGCACCTGGAAGGAACAATTCCTGTTGGAAAAAGCTGGTTTCATATAAGCAGCTTATTTACAGCATACGGCACAATTTTCTTGTATTAAGTTGATTGAATTATTCACAGAGGAAATTATTTTAGTAGATGACTAAACTGTAATCTGGCCTACCCAGAATCTGTTTCTACCCATGTTCATGAACGAGAAAATAGTAAATGGCCTGAATTCCCTGGGCCTTGTTATTCAGCAGGACAAAGAAATGTGTTCCCAAAACATTTTTAAGAGATACGAAGAAGAGTTTAGTTGGAAATATTTGTATATAAAGGGTATCGTTTTGCAAATACCATGAAGACATGGAAAAATTACCATGTTCCATCTCAAAATAAAGTGTTTCCTATAAAATGGTTATAAAAATCTTCAACCTTGTGATTACCACATGCATCTGAGTTTATGAGTTTTAGCATGTTATACATTGAAAGCACCAGGTTAAGACAAAATGTACGAGTTATTTATTCAGTGCACATAAACCTGAGTACCAATAACAGAAGAGTTACGATAGTGTGTAAACGCTACCACGTAAATGTATTTATCTTATTTTTTAAATAAATAAATTAATTAATTAATTTAGTTTTGGCTGTGTTGGGTCTTCGTTGCTGCACGCGGGCTTTCTCTAGTTGCAGTGAGCAGGGGCTACTCTTCCTTGGGGTGTGTGGGCTTCTCATTGCAGTCTTCTCTTGTTGTGGAGCACGGGCTCTACAGGTGTGGACTTCAGTAGTTGTGGCATGGGCTCAGTAGTTGTGGTGCACGGGCTTAGTTGCTCTGTGGCATGTGGGATCTTCCCGGATCAGGGCTCGAACCCGTGTCCACTGCATTGGCAGGTGGATTCTTAACTACTGCACCACCAGGGAAGCCCACTGTCTTTATTTTAGCATGTATATGTCATACAGATGCAATATAAGATAGAAGGGGGAAAACTTACTTCATTTTGAAAAAGTGCCATGTAAAGTTTAGAAGAATTCAATGTACTGTAAAAATGCCAGAGTTAATCACTTATGGGTTTATTTTCCCTAAAGACCTAAAGGATTTATGAAATTAAAACAGGTACCTATTAAGTAGCAAATTAGGCCACAGGTACTAGAGTTACTTCTGTCAGTACTTGAAAATTGTATAATAAATAAAAGGAAAAAACAAAAGGGCTCAGACAAGCAAATGTTTTCTATTAAAAACCCTAGTCCTTTTAAAGAAATGCCTGAGGCTTCTGAAAGATAAAAGTCTGAAAATAGAAAATTTAGGTACACATACATATATATAAAACCCAGGCCCCAAGAAGCCTTAGTTTAAAAGTCTAAGTAGTACTAACACAACAAAAATAACAATAATTATAATGACCTATCTGGCCTCTGAGAATTAAGAGCTTTACAAATGACAGTGGCAATTTTAAAGATTGCATATCTCTAAAATGATCATAAAGAATATTTTTGAGGTTAAATATTTTCTAACAAAGCCAATTATATCTGTCAGAATACTGTCACCACAACCCAGTGAAGAGTAAAAGGTTATAATGTGACTTTTTCATTGAATGCAGCAGTAGTGTCCAGTATTATTTCAGTGAGTTAGGGGAAGAGCAAGAAAACATCCACATTGAGTTTACAATTTTTTTTAAGATGTTTTATTGAGGTATGATTGGCGTATAGCAATTGTTCTCCCCCCTCTTTGTCCCTCCCTTTCCCCTCCCTCTAAGCAGGAGCATCTAGCCTCTTTCACTCAGCATAATTACTTTGAGATTCATTTCTGTTGTTGCATGAAATATTGATCAGCTCATTCCTTTTCATTGCTGAGTGGTATTTTATTTATGGATATACTACAACTTGTTTATGCATTCACACGTTAAAGGACATTTGGGTTGTTTCCAGTTTGGGGCTATTACAAGTAAAGATACTATGAACATTTATATACAAGTCTAAGTATGAATATCTGCTTTCATTTGTCTTGGGTAAATAACTAGGAGTGGAATGACAGGGTCATACGATGGGTATATGTATGTTTAACTTTTTAAGAATCTGTCAAACTGTTTTCCAAGCAGTTTGTATCATTTACATTCTCACCAGCAGTGTATGGGAGTTCCATTCCTCCACCTCTTTGCCAACGCTTGGTATGGAGGGTCTTTTCAATTTTGGTCATATTAATAGGTGTGTACCGGTTACCTCATTATGTTTTTAATTTGCATTTCCTTAATGACTAATGATTTTGAGCATCTTTTCATTGTCTTATTTGCCATCTGTATATCTTCTTTGGTCAACTGTTCAAATCTTTTGCCCATTTTTCAATAAGACTGATTTCTTATTGTGTTTTGAGAACTCTTTATATATTATGTATACAAGTCCTTTATCAGATATGTAATTTGCAAATATTTTTTCCAAATCTTTGGCTTGTTTTCTTTTAAATTTTCTTAACAGTGTCTTTGAGAAACATAAGTTCTTAATTTGATTAAGTACTATTTATCAGTTTGTTCTTTTATGGATCATATTTTTGATGTTATACATAACAACTGTGTCTAAACACAAGGTCATGAAGATTTCCTGTTTTCTCCCAGATCTTTTATAGTTTTACATATTAGATTTAGGTCAAACAACATTTCTCTGGTATTCTGCCCTGCAAAATCTACCAACCCTGTTTTCCCTAAGCTCTCCCCTCTATCTCTCAACTCACAGAGACTGACAGGTACCACCTGGGTTCCTCCTCCCTTCACCATGGCCTTAAAACTTCCTCCAGGCAGTAAGCTGAAGCAATTGTAAGGCTCACCCAGTTGCTTCTCATCTCTCAAGAGTCACTGTACCTTGTTGCCCATGTCCAATGTCTTGAGTTCCAATGTCTCATGTATTTAGTCCAGTTCTTTATGTGTTTCAGGCAGGAAGGTAAAGCCTTCCTCTGTTGCTCTATCCTGACACAAGCAGAAATCCTGTGAACTCGAACTTTAACAAAACAGCCTTTCTTTTGTGACGAAAGGGCAAGAATATGACACCTGAAGTTGGAATATGTCACCACATTCCTCTAACTTTGTTCTTTGCCTATAAACCTCAAAGCATTTAACAGCCTGTGAAAATTATGGGTATTTCTGTATCTCTTAAACCAGATGACATAAAAATAGGTATCAAAAAAAAAAAAAAGTTCTGTCTGCCCTTTCATGAGGCTACATTTTCTTACTATTGCTGTTCTAAATTTATTTTTTAAAAAACTATTTAGACCCTGCAAGATGGGCAGCTAGTCTCTCAAAGCCTTTTATAAAAGTTTCATTGAGGTTGAGCCCAGCAATCTCTGAACTGAGTCATTATATGACTTCAGTTAAGATCATCCCAATGTGAAACTAAATATGATGCCATCATAATTCTCTCAAATTATAATGTCTATGAATCTGGATTATATAATGTGGACCTGACAATACCAGCAAGCAATGTCTTGATATTTTTAACCTACATGGTCAGTCTAACCATGGTCATAAAATTGACTTTCTATTATCTGGAAAGAAGGAAGATGGAAAAATTAGCAAGGAAAAAAGACCTCACCATGTGCCAGAAGAATCCACGCTACTGCCCAGAGAACACCCTCAGATGACTCAGAAAAAATCTCATAAGAAGTTTTAATACCAAGATTTCTACGTTCTGGATGGGGGTGGGAGTTCTCCATTATGCAGACAACCTGCCCTCTTGGAAAATGGGGGCTGAAAGAGCCTGTCTTCATTTTCAAGTATTTCCCTAAGAGTTCTTTCCTTTATCTGTATCCTTATTTTTAACTTTCCATTTTCCCTTTGACCGCTGTTTCACCCCATGCTCTTGTGGGCAGAATCTCTAATATAAGCAAATAAACAACAAAACAAACAAGTAGCACCTCTTTAAGCCCCATATTCTCTAAGTAGCAACCCAGTTTTTCCTGGTATTTCTCTAGCCCAGAAGGATCCCAAATCCTTCAAAGCAGTCACTGTGCTACTAGTATGTTTCATACCTGTGCTCTCAAAGGAGAGAAATTGAATGAGAAGAAAAAAAATGTTCCCCAAATATGTCTCTTTCTCATTCTTGTCATTTCTCAGATTAGGAAACACTTAAAACTAATTAGTAAGCTTTGCTTTGAGAATGCAAGAGACCCTTTCAGAGGCCTCTCTTACTGAAGCAGTTGATTATAATCCTACGTTCTTTTTTTATTCCAGTTTTATTGAGATATAATTGAAAAGCATTGTGTAAGTTTCAGGTGTATAGCATAATGATTTGACTTACATGCATCATGAAATGATTACCACAGTAAGTTTGGTGAACATCAATCATCTCATACAGATATAAAATTAAAGAAATAGAAATATTTTTTCTTTCTGATAAGAACTCTTAGGATTTACTTTTTAAACAACTTTCATATATAACTACAGCAGGGTTAATTATATTTATCATATTGTACATTACATCCCTAGTACATATTTATCTTATAACTAGGAGTTTATACTTTTTGATCACCTCATCCAATTCCCCCCAACCCCCTTCCTCCCTCTCTGGTAATGACAAATCTGATCTCTTTTCTTATGAATTTGTTTGTTTTTGAAGTATAATTGACCTACAATTCCATGTTAGTTCATGGTACACAACATAGTAATTTGATGTTTCTGTACATTTCAAAATGATCACCATAATAAGTCTAGTTACCATTTGTCACCATACAAAGTCATTACATAAGTATTGGCTATATTCCCCACACTGTACATTTCACACCCATGACTCATTTATTTTGTAACTGAAAGTCTGTACCTCTTAATCTCTCTCACCTATTTCTTTCCTCCCTCCACTCCCATCCCCTCTGGCAACCACCTGTTTGTTCTCTGTATCTATGAGTCTGTTTCTCTTTTGTTATGTTTATTCATTTGTTGTGTTTTTTAGATTCCACATATAAGTGAAATCATATGGTCTTTGTCTTTCTCTGTCTCACTTATTTCACTTAGCATAATACCCTCTAGGTCCATCCATGTCGTTGCAAATGGCAAGATTCCATTCTTTTTTTTTTTTTTTTTTTTGCAGTACGCGGGCCTCTCACTGTTGTGGCCTCTCCCGTTGCGGAGCACAGGCTCCGGACGCACAGACTCAGCGGCCATGGCTCACAGGCCCAGCCGCTTCGCGGCATGTGGGATCTTCCCGGACCGGGGCACGAACCCGTGTCCCCTGCATGGGCAGGCGGACTCTCAACCACTGCGCCACCAGGGAAGTCCTCTCCTTATTTCTTTTTAACTACTCACTTCTTACTTCATAGGACTAAGACTATTATTTTTGTCCTATTAAATTAAGAGTTTGTAGTTTAGACGTACTGGTTCTCTGTAATGGACATTCTGGTTGCTTCTTCAACACCTCTCCCCCTCCTTTCGGCAAGTATCCTGACTTTCAGATATATATCCTCTGCCTCAAATCGAATATGCTTCCAGGAAAGCAGATGGCCCCCACTTGTAAGGGTGGGACACTTGGATCAGGCCTAAACTAACCCACAGACCCTTGCTGAAGTTTCTGGTTCATAGGTTGAAAAGTCACACAATACAGGTAAATGTGGCCTGAGTGTGAAAGCTTCACTTCTCTTCTAAGTGCACTTCTGGAAGGGACCCCAACCGCATCCCTGGATTTAATAGCTCAGGAAGCTGTAGCCATCCTGGGCTCACATGGGGCAGCCTGCTGTAGAATGCTTATGCCAGAGAGAGCAGAAATGAGATGCAAAGAATCAGGACCTTTCATGACAACTCTGAGTCACTAAATTAAACCAGCTGAAATCTACTGTGCTTCTGGTAGTGAAGTCAGTCAGTACTTTAGTGTTTAAGCCAGTTTGAGCTGTGTTTTCTGTTATCTGCAACCAGATGCATCTTAAGAGATCCACTGCACATTTTATAAGGAAGGGAATGCCTGTTTTTCAATCAAATTACATTCATAGAGTGCTAAAACAACATATACAAGTTTTGAATATTTTTTGCTGTCATATTTAGTAGTGTTACCATACTAAGAACTGCTATTTGGCTTCAGGTTGTTTTGTAAGAAATGTGGCAAGCTGTGTAAGTCAGTTTATTCTGTAATTACAGGGAGGCATCAGTATGCTGTAATTGCCATTCTACAGAAGGCAATTAGTATGGGGTTAGTACCAGATGAACAAGAAAAATAACATTCAGCAAATAAAACATACAGCAAAACAATGTATTTAATAGTGCACTGGTTTTATTGATGGCAGAAGAAAAAATTCTTTCACTTGTAAAAGGTATTTGCTTAATTTATTGTATTTTTTCCCCCATTCTTTATGTGGGTTGAATTTTTGCCCCTAAAATCTGTCTTTTAGTTCTCCAAATAATAATATCCACCATGGCTCCATCTTATTCTGAAGGGCAAGTAGGAGGTCTATCAACAGGTTTTGACCAGGATGTTTCAGTCAACAGCTCCTTTCTTCACAAAGACTCTATTTAAAAAGAGAGGAAGAAAGTGAAACTGGACCCTCAAATTGACTTTTCCATACACAAGATACACTGCTGAAACTTACCTGTAAATGTGAAGTGTTTGTGTAAGTATCAATAGATCACAAGTAGAGCAAATTGGACACTGTTAATTCATAAACATACTGATTTATAAATAAACTGATTTATAATTTCTATAAATCAGTATGTAAACAAAAAGCAAAATATTTTAAATAATTTTTTCTTCTAGAAATTCTTAAAGTACATCTCTGTCACTGTTAGTCCCTCTATTGCTAGCATGTGCACTTCAGGAATTCGGATTAACTGAGTAGAGTTTAACAGAGGATGACCTAAAAAAGATGCAGTCTGCCAATGCACTTCTACCCCCATTCTACCCACCTCCATTTCCCCTTTGAACACCTTTGAGCTGGTTTAGTCTCATAAGTAATTTACTTGAGTCTGTCGCCTCCCCCTGCCTGCCCCCCACCTTTATCAGATACCACTCTAGTAGAAACACTCTGGGTGGTGACAACAGAAAAGGCTGAGAGAGGTGGTGAGAGAAGCCTTGTTTGCTTCAGTCCTATTTCAGTCTCATGGATGAAAGAATGGTTGGGCAGGGATGGGTAGCATTCCCACGGCTGCATTCAAACAGCACAGAAGTCTTCTGAGGTAAATAGTCTCCTGATTAGAAAATAAAGAGCTTTGGGTACTATTATCCTCACACGATGCCTATCCAGCTGGCATCACGGGGTCCTGTAATAATAGCTATCTTTATGGCAATCACTTCCCTGACCTTGATTTGAAAAATTTTGCAAAAAGATGCTGATCTAGATTGCCAAAAAAAAAAAAAAAAAAAAAAAGCCGTTTAAAAATCCATCTTTTACCAGCTACAAATGGTGCTAAAACCTGGACCTTAGAAAATAAACAAAGTCATGGTATTTATATAGTAGTTTATGCTTAGCTATTGGTTTCAAGGTTTCTGGTTAATATGCAAAACTGTGAAGACTATTCTTTCATGAAACAAATAAGAAACTAGAAATAAAATTAAAAGTGAGTCACCATTTATTAAACCACTTTGCATACTTAGCCTTAACCTCCATGGCACTAGGGAG
The DNA here is from genome assembly GCF_003676395.1 of Aethalodelphis obliquidens. Classification (NCBI taxonomy): domain Eukaryota; kingdom Metazoa; phylum Chordata; class Mammalia; order Artiodactyla; family Delphinidae; genus Aethalodelphis; species Aethalodelphis obliquidens. The sequence goes on from NW_020837960.1 coordinate 1,420,898, forward strand.
CTTCCTGCTGATGTGTGTGACAGTCTTTCTACACAGGTCTGCCATTTCTCTCCTTTTACAGCAGGACACGAGGCTGTAACTCTTTGACTGGACCAGTGCAATAGCTTCTTAAATTCTTTCCCTCCTGGTGTTGTAATCCATCCTACATCCAACAGCAATATTTATTTCTTTTTTTTTTTAATTGAGGTATTGTTTACAATGTTGTGTTAGTTTCAAGTGTACAGCAAAGTGCATCAACCATATGTATACATATATCTCCTCTTTTCTGGACTTCCTTCCCATTTAGGTCACCACAGAGCATTGAGTAGAGTTCCCTGTGCTGTATAGTAGGTTCTCATTAGTTCTCTATTTTATACCTAGTAGTATATATATGTCATAACAGCAATATTTCTTAAGCTTAATTTTAATCATATAATTCTTATTCAGAAGTTCATGATAGCACCGAACACATCAAAGTCAAACTCTTAACATGTCTAAGGCCGTACTCTTCTGCCACCACCAATAAATGGTATCTAATTCCTAGGACTCCAATAATGTCAGAGACCTCTCCAAATGCACATAGTTCTGGTCATTTTCATTGATTAAATAACTGTGTATACTTTCTCTATCCATATATGCTCTTATCTCTAAGTTGTCTGTAACAATGACGAGCCCAGGAACTAGAGGTTTTGGGCCCTCTCTCCCCTCAGGGGGTGAATCTGACTTGCCAGCACTCTCTCAGACCTAGGCCTATTTCCCACATTGCCCCCAGAGACCTCCTCCTCCACTGAGCCCTAACTCCCAGCTATCTCTTGCTTTTGCTAAGCACTGATGTTGTCCTTAGTACCAGGCTCAAGCAGAATCTAATTCCCTTTCCACTTTGGGGGAAGTATATGAGTATGTAGGGGTGGGCGGTGGTGGCGATGGTATAGAAGGCTTGTAAAAAACCTTCTTAGGATAATCAAAGAATGTAAATTACACATCAACAACTTTAAATCTTGGATTTAATACATTGATTTAAAAAACACTTACTTCGCAGCTACTATGGGTCATTCATCACCTAGCAAAGTACCCAAAACATAAAGATTATGACTACGAAATTATGTTCTTTAGAACTGATAAAAGAAAGTGTCTTAAGTGTTTCTTACTATCTTGAATAATTTTAAATAACAAAATCTTACAAAAATTTCAGCATATATTAGAATTCATGCTTATATTTGCTGGAAGTCAAATGGCTGGATACAGTGTATATCTTCTTTTTAAATGTTTAAGTTAAATGGAAACCAGGAATGAGGAAATAAAAACAAAATACACTACCAAATGTAAAATAGACAGCTAGTGGGAAGCACAGGGAGATCAACTCCATGCTTTGTGACCACCTAGAGGGGTGGGTGGGATAGGAAGGGTGGGAGGGAGACGCAAGAGGGAGGGGATATGGGGATACATGTATGCATGTGGCTGATTCACTTTGTTATACAACAGAAACTAACACAGTATCGTGAAGCAATTATACTCCAATAAAGATGTATTAAAAATAATAAAAAAATAAAAGGCCTATGCTAAAAACCTTTCATTTAAAATTATATCTTAAGAAAAAAAGTAATAAATGTATCAACTTAAAAAAAAAGAAAATAATATATTCAGTTGTGTGACAAAAGCAAAAAGTATAATTCTTATTGCTGAACCTCCCATTCAAAGACAGTATATTTAATTCTACTTCATAATTTTTCATAACATATGTTTGAACTAAGTACAAAAATGAATAAATAAGTTTTTTCAACCAAGATCACATGTGTCTTACTAATTAATTTTTAGAGTAAATTTTGCAGTGAGGTTTTTCTAGTGATACCATCATGGGACTGTCCCCCACCAAAATTAATTTTCTTACTGTGAGGATTTCCATGTCAACAGTATAATCCAAAGCAAGCATCTGGGAAAGATGGAAGTTTTAGCTCAGGGAACATAGCGAACCACTTAGATTGTAACGTTTTAGTTGATTAGGAACAATTTGCACTGTACAAGATTGTAACGTTTTAGTTCATTAGGAACAATTTGCACTGTACAGTTTGATACGAATAAGCTACAATTACCCCAGGGCTATGGTTTATAATTTACTTTTAAGCAGTGTACTCTTTTTCAAAGGAAATTTTTGATGGAACTCTAATGTATAAAACATAAGAAAGACACTAAAGAAGAGGCCAGAGGACTGAGAGTTCTACCCATTGGCTACACTCTTACTCACGCCCACCATCTTCTCTCTACTTCTAGCCCTCCCTTCAACAGCCCTAAGGCACCCTTGAAGAGCCCTAGAGTCCTGCATCCACTGTCCTAGAGCAATCAGAGGGTTGAGAACCTTTGGCCTCATTTTAAAACCTGTTTTAAACAATTTAGAAGACCCTGGAAAGCTAACAGGGAATTCTGTTTTCATTTACCTTAAATAAGATTTAATTATAAGCACACTGAGCTTATTTTAAAAGTGGATGTTCAACCGTGCACAATGTAAAGTTGCTGAAGTCCTTACGTATACTTTGATTCTGCTTTGGTCAATTCTTGCATGCTACAGAAAAATGCCCAAAGTCAAGAAGTAGCTCTTCTGTGATACTGTGGGCAAAAGGTCACGTTTGTTTACTTGACAGCCTTGTATTAAGTGCAAAGAAAAACCAACGATAAGAGGAAAAAGGTGCTACACTGGCTTACTCGGGTAAATCAGAAGTCAAATAGCATCAGGTTTCTGCTCCAGGCACACTATTACATAAGGAGCAAAGGGCTAGAAAATACAGGAAAACATTTCTTCATTTAGGATGACAGAACTAATTTTTAACCAATGAAAGAGCTTTGGGGAAGCTGCAGGAGATGTAAGACTCTGGAACAGTGCTGTCCAGAAATATAATGTGAGACATACGTAATTCTTACTTTTCTAGTAGCCACATTAAAAAGTAAAAATAAACAGGTGAAATTATTGTAATAACTTTTTATTTAACCCAATCTATTAAAATATTATCATTTTGATATATAAATAATAAAAATTATTGAGTTTTTTTCAAACTAAGTCTGAAATCTGGTATGCATTTTTTATTTATAGCACATCTCAATTCAGGCTAGCTGCATTTCAAGTGCTAAACAGTCTTGGCTGGTTTGAGAGTCACACAGTAGGGGACAAATACAATGTGGATAACAGCATTATCAGAATGAACAGCTGAAATAAGGAAATAAGGAATTGGGAACAATTTCTTAAAAATTCTCAATAGTCTTGCTACTAAGAAGAGACTAAGAAAAAAGATATAAAGTCTAAAATAGTCTTATGTGATGTATAACAAAAGCTGTAACGGGAAAACTCTAATTATTAAAAAAAAAATATTCAAAAACCCTGGCATAAGGAAAAAATAGAAATGTTACCAAAGATGGTGAAAGTATTTCTTTCTAAAAACATATTAAGAAGTAAGGTCTTTGTTCATCAAAATGAGAATGTCTTAGATTGGTCCTATAATTTGCTGACTTTGTTATATTTCTCTTCCTTCCTACTGAAGATGATTTTCAGATACCACCTCTCTTTCTGAAACTCTAAGATGAAAGTTTCTGTACTGACAGCATAAGGCCCCCAAATTACATCTCAATAAGCAGTCATGTTGTCTTCATCCAATTCCTGAAGATATATATGAAACATTTCCTCTTTCTTAAAAAGGACTGAAATCAATTAAACAAAAAATAAACTCAATTACCCAGGTTGATAATTATTTAGTCCTTTGTTTTCTTTCATCTTCTTCCTGCTTTCAAACCTATAGTCATTTCACTGATTGTCATCACCTCCAATAGAAAAGAGTAGGTATAGAGAAAAAAGGGGATTAGGGATAGCATTTGCAGGGAAAGGTTTGGAGAAAAAGTAGTTTGTAACTATGGTATTATATTAAATACTTTATAATTGAAAGTAGTTTTAAAACATTAGTTTTCTTCTATTACAGGCAAACCCCAGAGATACTGAGGGCTCAGTTCCAGACCACCACAATAAAGTGAATATCACAATAAAATAATTACCCTAAGTTTTTGGTTTCCCAGTGCATATAAAAGTTATATTTACACTATACTGTTGTCTATTGAGTGTGCAATAGCATTATGTCTAAAAAGCGATGTACATGCCTTAATTAAAAATACTTTACTGCTAAAAAGTGCTAACCATCATCTGAGCCTTCAGTGAGTCATAATCATTTTGCAATAGTAACATCAAAGATCACTGACTACAGATCACCATAACAAATATAATAATAATAATAAGTTTGAAATATTGTGAGGATTACCAAAATGTGACACAGAGACAGAAAAGTGAGCAAATGCTGTTAGAAAAATGGCACTGATAGAATTGCTTGATGCTGGGTTGCCAGAAACTTCCAATTTGTAAAAAATGCAATATCTGTGAAGTGCAATAAATGAAGCACAATAAAATGAGGTAGGTCTATATGTTATTATGAAATATTATATATATATAATATATATTATTATATATAATAATATATTATATATAACTGGACTTATATATTTAACATGATAGTATCTTTCTTTACATGGAAAGCTCCTCACAATGTCAACTTTACCTTCTCACATTAGGTCCGAGCCCGGGGAGGTTGGTAGAACTGCTGGGTTGGCCGAGTGGATCGTCTTGGCTGGCCATCACCTCCTCTACGGAATTCAAGAGTTTGGTCATAGGTGGCTTCTTCTTCCTATTTGCAAAGAGTAGTGATTTAACATGTTCAAAACAGTTCCAAGTTTCCTACATTAAATACATTTTATGGTCCCCATTTTGATATACCCTCTTAGAAGCTGCCCTGGGATTCACATCTGTCAATTTTTATAATAGTAGGCGGCAGGGGGAAGGAAAAAAAAGGCAAGGACATTGTTAAAACTCTTTTGGTCCTTGTTAATAGAAGGATGAAGTTTATAGTAGTAACATTAGAACCAAATTTAATTCTAGAAAAGGAAACTATTTCCACATAATATTATGGTTATCTCCTCAAATGACTTGACACAATGTGGTGAAAACACAGAAAAGCGAGCAATGTAATACAATTTTAATTGAATATTTGGGCTTCTAGATATTTCCAGGTATTTATCATGGAAAGGGGTTTTAGTAAGATATGGAAAAGGGATTGAGGAGCCAGAGAATGTTCACCAGCTGTTTGTCCTCATCTGATGAAATCTCCAACATCGTTAAGAACCTTACATCTAGAGACAGGAAAAAAATAATGGATTGGAATGAGGAGAGAAATACAATTTCCATATAAAGAAAGCTTCATGCAAGACACAGCAATCACCACAGTAAGACGCAAACTGTTTTCTTCTCATATTCTTTCTTACTAAGGGAGTAGAACCAGCAACTCAAGGAATGGCATGGATAAATTAGTATAAGCAGAATAAACAGCAGAAACAGTATAGTTAATTACAATATTTGAAAAGGACTTAGAAGCAACAGAAATGTAGCCAAAAGCCACACTGGTTTCTTACTGAGTGCTGCCACGCTGTTATTTTAGTGTTTTAAATTAATGCAGCTGTGAAGTATGTTCCCTTCATAGAGAGAAAAAAATTGGCTCTCATTTTTGTTTATGAAAGAAACAGTATCTATTTCAAAAGCAGAGTTTAAATTCCAGCTGAATTATCAGAGCACAATAATTTGCATGATTTAGGAAATTTATCCTATTTCTTCCTATTCCTCCTTAATCGTTGAATCTTCTGTCCCAAAAGATTGCTTTCCTTTGACCCTAAAAGCAAATGGAGTTATATGAAAGACTGAGTTCTATTCTTTAATTTTTACAGATCAACTATTGCAATTTTACTTGATGCAAGTAGAAAGATGCTATGATAATTTGATCAAATCCTATTATTTAGAAATGATATTTAATATTTGGCACGAACATATCACTCATTAATAGGCATTCTCCACAGTATTCTTAAGAACCGTTATCTCCATTTTATATAAAGGACACTGAAGTCCAGGAAAGCTTTGTGACTTTGCCCTAATACTTCGAAGATAAATCTGAGTTTTGATTCAGACACTGCTATTTAAATCCTTACGTCTCAGTCTGCATGTAAAAGAAATAAACTAATTGCCCAAAATTAATGATCACCCTTAAGGGGCCATCATCATCTAAATAAGAGAATAGAGAAATCTGACAATACATCTGTCATAACTCAATAACAACATTTTAGAGACAAACTTCCAGATTAGTTCTCCTTTCTCTATGCCCCTTTCATTAATAATCAATCTCAAAATGGTTAGAAGTATCAGATATTATGTCTATAATTTAGTAAAGCAATCAAGATGGAGGAAGAAAAATTAAAGTGCTCAGAAAAGAAGAGAAATATTTTTTTATTAATATGGTCACTGCTCTGAATGATTATTGTCAAATCTTATAGCTAAATTTGAAAAGAAACTATTTTTATGATATATGACATTTGCAACTGTGCATATTAACTGAGAAGGATAAAAATATGTTTGCTGCTGTAGAAGGTGAAGTAATTATTCTAGGAATTAGAATGGAATATTATTATTCTCCACACCCAGCTGCAAAACTGGTTAGAGGACATCTAAAAACCTATATACTTTATCAATAAAATATAGTATTAAAGGTAGGACACTACATTTACTGAGTGAGTGACCTGGATTTATATAATAAATGTGCCATTGCTATTTGAAAAACTATCTCTATTGTTTAAAAGAATCTCAGACTATACTAGCCATAACCGATTAAATGGTTTTATAGAGATGACCAACCATGAGATTTCTTTGACATTATTTGATGTCTTCACAATCATTTTATACAAAATGGAAGCAAAAAATAAAAATAATTCTGACAGCTTGGTTTTCAGTTGTCAAAGGCACAATCTTGCTCTTTTAACTTTGAAATATTCTTCCCACAGAGTAGTCGGGGGCAAACCTGGTTACCCACAAAAATCACTTCATACAGTTTAGAGCTAGTAATTTTTAGCACTGAATAAGCACCCCTTTCCATATAACACACAGCTCAATTGGAGTCATCTTTGAATGAAATTTATACCTTTATCTTCTTCCTTTAGTTTCACTACTCTGTAACAGCTTTAGAACTAAAAAAAAAATTAATTTCACAGTTCATGAACATTTAAAAAAAATCTGACAGTATTTTGAGCTGGCACAGTCCTGGAAGGCTATCTGGTCTGTCCCCTTAGATTTGACAGATGAGGAATCTCTAAACCCAGAGAGGTGATTTTCCCAAGTCACAGAGCTCACTAGAGAAAGAGTCCAGACCAGGGCCATTTTGTTTCTAACTCAGACAACGTTCTTTAAAAGATTGGTGATAACGTTCACAAAAATGGAACTGACCAATGCCATCTTCAACAAAGCTTTTGAGATTTAGAACCATTTTATTGGGACTCAGATTTTTGCTCACCATGCTATCAGATTTACCTGGTTTTAAAATACCAAATAAATAATATTCAAAATGTGCCCTCTTTTTATGCCAATATTTAGTAGTTTATTACTCCTTTTAATGAAAAGATACATATTCAATAATCATTGTGACACCAAACATGAATGAAGTGATATGTTGAAAGGAAAAAATGAGTCATAGTACCAATGCAAAAAGGAGATACACAACTTCACCTATAAAACACATTTGACGGGTCACAACTACACCTTTCCTGCATATCATTTTTAGTCTCTCGATAGCACAAACTACATCTTGAGTGAGAATACAGACAAATACATTATTTCCTCATTTATAAATGAGCTGTTGGAAAAGCTCACTGTAAATCAGTTACTTCGAACCTGGAACATACTTCAGTAGGAGGTGTGAAACACATTTAAATACAGGTCAGGTTCTCTGTTCCACAAATAAAGGTGATGTGCAGATAAGCATATAAACCACCACTCTAAAGAAGGTGGTGGATCTGGTGGTTCTCAACTGGGAGTGATTTCCCTACCCCACAGTGTGGGGGCAGGGGAGGTAGCCAATGTCTGGAGACATTTTTGGTTATTACAAGCTGAAGGAGTAGGTGGGGGGAGTTGCTACTACATCCAGTAGGTAGAGGCCAAGGATGCTCTCTAGGCAAATGGAGGAGGAGGAAACTTCCTATTCCTAAGTGCCAGGACAGCCTGGAAAATAATTCTGAAATTCAGGAAGTTTGGGTTTGCCACCCTTTCCCTTTTCCTTTTCGGATATTTCTTCTGCCTCTGTCTCTAATGCCTAAAAGCTGCGTTTATGGAAATTCTGTGGGGAGGTCTCTATTCGCTGACAACACTATGTTTTCCTCTGCTTCAGCAACATGTTCATACTTACTTAACTTACTGAATTGCCTCATCTTACATTACCATTTCTTCAGCATTTTTGCACAGCAATGACTTTGTAAGGAGAAAACGATTATTGATTACTGGTGGGAGTAGGGAACAGGGATGGCAATTCTCTTCACAAAAAACTTGGAAAAACTAACTGATATTGTCACCTCTAATAGCTACTTTGTGTGAAATTTAATAAAAATTTTTCTAGTCAGTTCCTTTTAACAATTTGCACAGTAGTCACAAAAACACAAGCCAGCATACAAAATGTATACAACGTACCCTCAACAATAATCCTTGAACTCTGAATATTTTGAACACTGAAATCTTAATGAGTACATATCTCCTTGAGTGATTCACATATGAACTACTTATGAATTTCCAGACCACCTATGCCTGTCTGGTTAACTTGTGTAGTCAGTTTATAGAAATAGCAACTAATTTTAATATAAAACCTAAGCGAACAATAATTTTAAAGACAAACCTGCTTTCCCAAAACATCATGTAATAAAGGCAAAATAGGGACAGTAAAAAGATCATTGGTTGCCAAGGGTTAGGGGGGATGGAGGGATGAATACGCAAAACACAGGAAGATTTTTAGGGCTGTGAAACTATCCTGTATCATACTATTATGGTAGATACATGTCCCAATACATTTGTCCAAACCCAATGCACACCATGAGTGAACCCTAATGTAAACTATGGGCTCTGGAAAATAATGATGAGTTAATGTAGGTCTATCATTTGTAACATATGTACAACTGATAGATGGTGGGGGATGTTGATAAACGGGAGAGGCTATGCATGTGTGGGGGCGAAGAGTATGTGGGAAATCCCATACCCCTCTCAGTTTTGCTGCGAATCTAAAACTCCTCTATAAAATAAAGTCTAAAACAAACAAAAAAAACCAGGCTGTAAAGTAGGCCACATCAGTGGGATACTTTGTGCCTCATATGTTGCTGATGTGGTAGATATTTGATGAAATATTTGTTGACCTGCCTTATTAAAATGGCACATCTTGATCCATTCAGAGTCTTCCTGTGGTTATCCGTAACTAAAATATGAGAATTAAATTTCTTTCACCCTTGGGATGCCATCAGCATTAATTAATGTATGAAAACCACTTTGAAGATTATTGAGCTCTCTGAATTGGCTCTAGGTTGTATATATTTTGATTATACCTTGGATATTCATAACATTTCCTCTTGGTTTCCACTGGAAAACTCTAACCTTTGATTTTACTTTTTAGTCCAAGTAATGAAATAAAGTACCTCTGCCCCATTCAAAAACAAAAACAAAAATTCATGTAATGGATTCCAATAGTAGAACTTAAAAATATTTTAAGTAATCTATTTTAGATCAATTATACTAATATTCTATTATATTAGACCAACTGAAAATTGGAGAGTAATAAAGTAATTGAAGATTATGGATAACAGCTGTGCCTACAGGAGTCAAGTATTATGATTAACACTGACCTTAGTTTACCAATTATTCTTGCTTAAAAATATATTCCAATTCCATATTTACAACTCCACCACAAAATAAACTGGGTCTGTCTGTGGTAGCCTGGAACCACAGACTACAAAACAGATAGTTTCTGTAAAGAACAGTTAGTCCAAAAACCTAAGAAGCTATAATTTGCTCAGGTAATTAGTACCATAACCTGAGTTAGTAGGTCTTCTGATTCATAGTCCTGTCTGCCCTTCACACTATGCTTCCAAGTAATGAGGACAAAAAATACAGACACAGTGAATGCCAGAATTGGAAGAGGATTTGGGGATAATCTAATTGAGCAAATTTAAATTTTAAAAATCATCATCTATTTTTGGGGTAAATGTGACACTCTTCTTTCAAATGAAATTTTATACAGAATTCCAATATAAAATAGATGGGCTCAGGTTACAGTGGGTGTTTTTACATGTGTATGTAAGCAGTATCCCCTTGGCTTTCTCTTCTTTAGTTCTTCCAAGTTCTGTAACCCCTAAAGCACAAAAACTAAAACCCAACCTGGTTCAACCTCTGCTGTACACTAGGAACCAGCTAGGTTGAGTGGCTTGATTAATATAAGAAAATGAACTGCTGAAAGAACAGGAACGGGAACACAGGCCCCTGACTCAGTTCAGAGACCGTTGTCTTTGCGTTTTATCACAGGGAAAATCTAAACCCTGCTTTTGACTTCTATGAATTAAATTTCTCATTTGACAATACAAACTCACCTTCTATACCTAAATGGGGAAAAATAAAAATCTCAGCCTTCATTAAACATAAGCAAATTTTATGCTAATAAACTAATTTATCTGTTTTTGAAATTTTGAGTGAAATAAGATACCATTTTAGAATAAAGTGTAATGCAGAATTATAATCCCTCTTTCCCTCAGAGCAGCTCTAAGATGATCTGTTTAATATACCACGTCCGGTAATAATTTATTTTAACCAAATATTTTGTGGCAGAAAAAAACCCCACACTGCTACAAGTAAAAGAATGAAATTAGAACACTCCCTAACACCATACACAAAAATAAACTCAAAATGGATTAGAGACCTAAATGTAAGACCAGACACTATAAAACTCTTAGAGGAAAACTTTGGAAGAACACTCTTTGACATAAATCACAGCAAGATCTTTTTGATCCACCTCCTAGAGTAATGGAAATAAAAACAAAAATAAACAAATGGGACCTAATGAAACTTAAACGCTTTTGCAAAGCAAAGGAAACTACAAACAAGACGAAAAGACAACCCTCAGAATGGGAGAAAATATTTGCAAATGAATCAATGGGCAAAGGATTAATCTCTAAAATATATTAACAGCTCATGCAGCTCAATATTAAAAAAACAAACAACCCAATCAAAAAATCAGCAGAAGACCTAAATAGACATTTCTCCAAAGAAGACATACAGATGGCCAAGAGGCACATGAAAAGCTGCTCAACATCACTAGTTACTAGAGAAATGCAAATCAAAACTACAATGAGCTATCACCTCACACCAGTTAGAATGGGCGTCATCAGAAAATCTACAAACAACAAATGCTGGAGAGGGTGTGGAGAAAAGGGAACCCTCTTGCACTGTTGGTGGGAATGTAAATTGATACAGCCACTATGGAGAACAGTACGGAGGTTCCTGAAAAAACTAAAAATAGAATTACCATATGACCCAGCAACCCCACTACTGGGCATATATACTCAGAGAAAACCATAATTCAAAAAGACACATGCACCCCAATGTTCATTGCAGCGCTATTTACAATAGCCAGGTCATGGAAGCAACCTAAATGCCCATCGACAGACGAACGGATAAAGAAGATGTGGTACATATACACAATGGAATATTACTCAGCCATAAAAAGGAATGAAATTGGGTCATTTGTAGAGACGTGGATGGATCTAGTGACTATCATATAGAGTGAAGTAAGTCACAAAGAAAAAAACAAATATCGTACATTAACACATATATGTGGAACCTAGAAAAATGGTACAGATCAACCGGTTTGCAGGGCAGAAACAGAGACACAGATGTAGAGAACAAACGTATGGACACCAAGGGGGGCAGTGGTGGGGGTAGTGGTGTTGGTGTGATGAATTAGGAGAGTGGGATTGACATATATACAGTAATATGTATAAAATGGATAACTAATAAGAACCTGCTGTATAAAAAAATAAAATTTAATTAAAAAAAAACACACTGATTCAAGACAAGAAACAAAATCGGATTCAAAATCTAACTACTAAGCAACTGGTCCAAAATGCATGGCTGAGAATATAATGGTTTTTTTTTTCTTCCTTTCACTGCCATTTTAATAGAAAAAGAATATAAACTTCTATATTACAAAATATATTTCATATTTTTTTCAAATAGAAACTTAAAAAACACTAACTTTATAAAATAAATGGATGTTTAAAAGCAAATTCTGGATGGTACTGCATCAATGTGGGGAAAAAGTGTATTAGGGTACAAATACCCATTTGACTATGGGTACAAAGTATCAGTGAATACAGAGAAGAAATTCCAAGTGAATAGTGTTCTGACCGCTATGATCTTTTGATCTCTATACCACTTCACTTATGATTCAGAGGCTGATCTGCGGATCAGTTCCCCCACATAAGCAGTGATTGCCTTTAATCTATTATTAAAGTTTTATTCTATTTCCACTTGCCCTCAGGCCCAGCCAAGGACGCCACCTGGTTGATATTAGCATTTCTTGGAAGAAAATAAATGATATTATTAGTGATCTTCTGGGAAAGTCTGAAAAATTTCTAAGCCATCAGGAGACATCATGGTGCTGATGTCGAAGATCTCGGTGGTGGTGTAGTGTGGTCCTCCCCAAGGAGGGCTGAGAAACACGACATCAGCCTTTAAACGAGAAGCCAGCTGCAGGAAATCTCCACAGATGAACTCAATCTTGTCCGCTACCCCATAAATTTCTGCATTACTGTGAGCAAGATCGATCTTAACAGGATCAATATCAATGGTGATCACTCTCTTTCCTGTTAAGGCAAACTGAATGGTATTTCCTCCAACTCCACAAAATGCGTTGACTACGGTGTCACACTGGAAGGATGGGCTGACCCTGCCAGCAATGTGCTTAGCGATCTCGGGTGTAACTGAAAACCAGCCCTCTCTGTCTAATTTAATCCCATCGTCAAAGGGGGAGAAGAGCCTGTATCTCTGGGCCCAGTACTTTGCCAGCTCGGGCACAGCGGTGATCTCAGGAGGCAGACCAATTCCCTTTCTGTTCTTGCTCTTCTTCTTCTTTTTATTTTAAGCTCCGGCTTCTACCTGAAGATGGTCTGGTGCAGCCTGGGTGGGGCAGTCACCCTCATCTGTCACTGCTGCTTCTGTGCTGTCCCTGTCAGTTTTCTCTGTTCCCACTTCCCCAGCTGAAGACATGGCACGACGCTTTCCAGGTTCTGGCTCACTCGTCTCCGGTGGGTCATCCCCTTTTTCAACAGACACTTCTTGTTCCTCTGAACCACTGCTTGTGCAAGTATCCTGAACGTTGTTATGAGAAACTGACTCCTGCGATGCTTCCTCATCCATTGGTTCATTACCCATTTTAGGAATTTTTCTACCTTATTCAAAGTTTTGCTTTTCTTGCAAAGAGTTTTTCCTGGCTCTTCAGTGAAGAAGATGTGTTTGTTTTTCATATTGATTTGTCTTCTCATGTCCAAGTACTTTGACTTGTACTTCACATTCTTGTGTGGATACCTGACCCGCCGGTGACTGGAATTTGAAATTCCACCATATTTTTGTCCTGAGCCATGCTTGAATCCTAGAGGGGAACCGTCGACATCAAAGTCTGAATCAATGTCCAGTTTTTCATCAATGTCCAGGTTTTCCAGGTTTTCATCAATGTCCAGTTCGTGGCTCCTCTTGAATTTGCTTGGCTTCTGTTCAGGTGGATCTTTGCCACTCTCATCTCCATCAGTGCCGATGAGGTGTGGTCTGTCTGTGATTGTGTTTGCTTCTGATGACTCTTGTGAATCCTGAGCTGGTTGGCTTGTGCTTCTGTTCCCAGACAAGCTGCTTTCCTTGCTTCCTCCATTACATGGTTCACTTTGGCCCTAAGCAAGGCATTCTCTTCTGCTGTCCATCACAACTCACAGAGGGATCTAATCGGCTCTGTTCTACATCCTCTGAATTCAGACTTATATTACTAAGTCCATCAAGAATTTCATTATGATCTTTATCACTTGAACTAGAGCTTTTGCTATCCATTGATGAAGATGGAGAAGAAAGTTCATCTGCTTTCGTGCGATTTTCGTCTTTCTTGTTGTCAACTACTGTTTTAGACACACAAGTATCTGTATCACAGCTTTGTGAAGCATGAAAAGTCCAACCCTGAGCTTCCCAATACTGAAACTGTTCCAAATAATACCAATACAGCTGGCTATAATGCTGCTCCCATTCCGCCTCTGTATTAGGGATGTTCCAGGGTTCTGAGGACGGCGTCTGACCTGCATGCTTTTCTTGCCAGCTTTGCCACAGCAGTTCCCCCTGGTATTCCTTCCAGTACTTCTCCCAGAGCTCCGTAATTTCCAGCTTTGGAGATAATGTATTTTCAGCAGGAAGATTCTCACCTTCAATGTCTTTTTTGGTTCGAAGTTTATACCTTCTGGTGTTCTCATTCTCAGATGAAGATGGATTATCTGAATCTGAAGCCAAAATGTCATCTTCCGCACATTCTTGTCTCCAAGATTCTCTCTTAATTTCATCTAAGTACTTCTTTTGATGTTTTTTCTCTTTTTAAACTTTGTTTCTAGTATTCATAGATACCTCAAAATTCTTATGTGCAGACACCCTACCACACTGAAGTGGCAGTCCCATACTTCTCATGAGTTCAGCCTCAGAATCAAGTTCACTTTCATCTGGGCCTACATCTTTGCTGTCACGTGACTCTGCAGTGCCCTGGGGACGACCACCTTCTTCCTCTTCTGTAGCTTGCTCTCCTGCACTGTTGCCATCGTCTTTAACGTAGTAGCCTTTTAATCCCAAACTGCACAATTTCCGATCTTCCACAAACGCCCTCGAGCAGAGGCAGAGGATGCAGGAGCCCTCCCGCAGGTCTTCAAGGAAGAGACACATCTCCACCCCGGAGCTCCACTTCTCGCAGTACGTCGTAGCGCCACAGAGGAGGCGGCCACGCGGCAAACAGCGCCGGAAGGCCTCCCAGCCGCTGTTCCGCTGCTGGGGACCGAGGGGAGGACTGGAGGCGTGCCTGGCTGCCAGGGAGGAACGGCAATACAATGTTTCAGGAGAACTCTGAGACATTTAACTGTGTTCTGATATTCTCTTTTTAGAAAAGAGGATATTCTCTAAAGTTACATAAGAATTAGGTAAGGATTATTGATGATTCTATCAGATATTAGGAAATCATCTGAATCCCTACCTCAAGGGTTTTATTCTGTACTCTGCCAACTAAAGCACTACCTAAATAAGACAACTAAACTTTAACATGGAAGAAAACTGGATGTTTCAATGACAGTTAAAGCAAATACAGTACTATCCACCATTGTCTTTCCTCTAACATCGTTAAGATCTTCTACTATTTAATACAAAGTAAACAAACTATTTTTGGCAGCTTAGACACTCAAGAAAATGCAACTCAACATCAAAAGGCTGCATCCATATTTCAACTAGGAGAATATAATACAAAAAAGAGACTAGAAAATGTCACCCTTTTCAAACTTCAAATAATAAAAGTACTGATACTCTTCCATCAAAAACACACCCAACTTTCTTTAAAACTTGGAATAGAAAAAAGGGGAATGATTATTCTACTATGTGCCTGGCATTTTATCTCATTTAATCCTTGCAACAATGCTTTGAATTACTTAATCTCATCCTTCTACAGATGAACAAGCTAAGGCTCAGAGTAACTTACCCAAAGTTATGTAAGTGGCCATGCTTCAATAAGACCCCTGGGCTGTCCACTCCAAAGTTCTTTTCATGGCATCACATAGTGTATATTTTACATTTCTTGCTTCAGACAGTTTTGCTTATTTTTTTCTAATAGCTGGCTAAAGATTAATTTTAAATAAGTAGATGGCTTCTGCCCTGAGGCTAGTTAATGGTCAGCATCTTTGTTGAAATGCCATAGTGAAGTCCAAAGAATGAATATATGATTTGTAAAAATGTGTACCTCTCTCCAACTCATTTCCTCTTTTAAAGCTAAAGGTTAAATAGATTCCAAAGCTTGTCCAGAAGTCAGGGTAGGAAGCATATTTCTGCTCCAAAAGATGCCAATCTACTCAGATTCCCTTGAGAGATACCTTATCATGGAATTGGTATTTAAGACCTCAGTCTGTTAGGTCAGATCTGAGTCTGAGTTTAGACTCCACCACTTCCTACATGTGTTACTCAACTTCTCTACATCTCAGTTTTCTCACATAGACAGCAGTAATCAACTCATAGGTTTACAAGGAGCATTACATGAGATAATACCCAAAAAGAGTTTAGCAAATAAGCCATATACACTGTCTATTATTCTGAATTAAGTAATTCTTTGACAGTAATATACACATGCTCACTTTAACTGAACTATCAAGACTCACAGATTTTGCTAAAAATCAGGTTTGCTGTTAAGAATATTCCTCAAATTGCTTTTGTCAGATAAGGAAAGTGGAAAAGCCACTGAAGAAAATGAAAGAGCCAATGCAAGGAGAAAGACTCTTGTCACCTGCTTGCCTTTTATTTCTTCAGAAATTTGAAAAACATCTATACACAAAAACTAATGATTTCACATTATAAATCATTCCATTGTTACCACTGTTTTTGTTTCTTTTAGGAAGAGGTCTTCTTTTTTAATTATAGAGAAAAAGGGCAAATAAAACAAACAAAAGGAGAAAATTAGCAAAGACACATTACTGAAAATGATTAATCAAAAGTTAAAGATATTATTTGCTTAAAATATGAATATTTTAAGAAAAAGCTAAAAATAAACGTGATTAACCTCTTTGAACATCTTGCCTTAATACCAAGACCATACCCTTAAAATTTTATCAAATGTCATAAAAAACAGAAACACTATTTAAACAGCAGAGGTATAGCAATGATGATTAATAATGAAAAATGCTTATCTATGCCTGTTGATATGTTTTCAGGTGATTGCCTATAAATTACCCTTGCAAAAGCAACTGCTTTCCCAAATATGCTAATTGAGCAAATATGTTTTAGAATATTTTACGGTTAAAACTTATGAGCACTAATCACAAGTGGTTAATCATTTCACTCCCTCATAAGTTATACCATTTTTACATCTTAAATTTGTAACTAATACAATATACTTTAAGAATGAATTAACTAATTCTTTCTCTGAAAGTAATAATTACCACATCATAATGCCAGACTGCTTTTTATTCTAAAACAGTCAGCCCAGTACATTTTATGTAACTGACCACTTGAGACAAGTACTTAATGGTGTGCTTCAGTGACCTGTAATACAGGCTAAAGAAACAGAATTAGAAAAAAAAACTCCATGTCAAATTGATAAAATACAGGCCAGATCTTTGCTATTAAAAAGTACTGAGTGTTGGAGTAGGGAAAGGAGACGACTTGACATGCTTTATATAACTTTAAGAAAAGGTTTGCAATATCTAACAGTACAGAAAATAAAATCATTTGCTAATGTTTTCACCCCTAAGGAACATAAGATTGACAGGAAAAGAATTAAAATTTTGAATCTTATAGCAGCTATCTATAAGATTATTTATAGTTATTTATAAATTATTTATAGTTATCTATAAGATTACAATGTAATAATCATTTTCACATTTAAATCCCATACATACCCAGCAACCCATATTAACAATGTCTGCATAATGAAGTAAAATGATTTCTCTTTAGTGAAACATGAAGAAAATATGTTTAAAAGTCTTTATCAGGCTAGTTAATAAAAGCTGTAGTTTAAGAATTGTGAGGTGCCCCAGGAGTCAATGATCTGATCTACAAGGTACAAAATTCATCCCCACACATCACACACAGGTGGTGTGATGGTTCTGTCTCCTTCAAATAAGTGAAGGATGCTAAGGCTTTCTCAGGCAGCCAACCCCACTCCTTTGTATCCTTCTCTAGAAAGTGCAAACTACCCGGGCTTTCTAGTTAAGCCTATGTCCTTTGCCATATGGAAGATTTTAAATTATTTTAAAACAAGTATTATGCCTTTCTCTTAGTCTTCTATTTTCTAAAATCAAAAGACTCAGTTCCTGGAATCATTTGTCAAATACCATTATTTCCACTATCTCCCATCATCTTGATCATATTTTCCTTTATACATTTTAATATTTACTATTCTATGTAACCTAGTATTCAGAATAATATTGCATGTATGGTCTGCTTGCAACATAATACTACTATTTCCCATGATGAGCAAACTCTATATAATCATTAGTGCAATCTGACCTTGCTTTAATGTTTTTAGCAGCTGCTTGATCATTCCTTGCTCATACTGTACTTGTCAACAAACGAAATGTCTATAACCTACTCCCAGGTCTATTTCATTGTATATTTGAAAAGAATTATTTTCCCAACCTAAAGTTTTAAATTTAACTGTAATTGAATATATGCACTATTGAAAGATACTAATTACTTTGGCATAGTTTTATCATTGGTGTTCTGAATAACTATATAATATTAAGTCAGTTTTTCTAAAATAAAATTATCTTGGTAATTTGTTAGTTTTTTTTTTTTGCCTAATGGAAATTGGAGGATTACCACCTAAAGCATACATGGGTGGCTAAAACGTAGTTTAACCCTGAAACTAGATTCCAGTGAAATTTAGAAGATAAAAGGAGATTCACAGTATAAGATTAAGCTCTTAGGAATAGAACTGTAGGTTAAAGGAATAGGTTGATTCTTTTTCTACTCTTTGTAAAATATTTTCTAGCCCCTTGAGAAATACCTCTTGCATATACATCTTTGCTTCTCAATTTAAAATTCTCTAAATTTTAAAGAGAGAATTAAGACTGAATGAACTAAATAGTTGATAGTTACTTTACCAAAACTGTGTATCACATATTGAGTACAAACTTACTGCTATGATGAAATTTTTATATACATTATACAAAAAGTAGGTTGGTATCATTTATCTCCATTTACAGGTAAAGTGTAAAATCATGTGCTATGATGTCAGCAAGTCTGCAAACTGAACATCAGCTCTACAACTTATTAGCTCTATGATTTTAGGCAAGTTTCTTAATGGCTCTGAACTTGGATTTGTACTTTTTCATGTGTATTAAGTGGGAATACTAATAATTATTTCATAGGGTTCCTGTAGTTATTAAATCAGCTAACACAGACATATATGGTGCCTGGCGTATACGTTCCAGTTATAAGCAGGCATTGTATAGAAGGAACTCCAATCTTCACATTCTCAATCATTTATTCTAATTATTTCAATATGTTGGTAAAGATATAACATATCGTCTTTCTGTTAACTAAGTATAAATTACTCTTAGTATGCTTAAATTTATGAGGTTTTTTCCCTCATGTTGAGATTTCAAAATGTTCGGTATATGAAGAGTTAGCTTTTTTTAAAAGAAATCATTTTCTTTCCAAGCTTAGCTTCTCTTCTCAATCATTTTTGATGGTTAGACTGTTGAAGAAAGAAAAGGTATCACAAAGCTTTTCTCCAAGAATAATAAGGGAGATAAACTCATTTCCATCAACTTAGGTAAAGAAAAATTAGACAGTACATATCACCTGATTTAATTAAGGCTACTAAACATATTATATTTTGCTGTAATAATACTATTTCTAGGTTTATTGAAATTCAGGAACCATGTTTTTAGTCACATGTAATTCCACACCTGAAACATCTGAGATGTTCAACAGAGGCTGGGGGAACTGATAATATACTATGGAGAATAATTTGCTCATCATCATACCCAAAGGAAAAGCAAATAAATGTTTGTTCCTACTGAATATGTAAATATTCTTGTAGTTCAAGAATGAAGCTATTGTTCCTTCTCCATTCAGTCATGGCTGGAACAATGATGGTAAGAAAAAATCAGGAAGGTACAAAGTCTCTGCATTAGAGTCAAAAGATTTTCTTGGGTGCTTCAAATACCCAAGAAATAGATCAAAATCAAGTGCTTATACAAATAGATCAAAATTTACATTTTAAATACATCATAAAATTAATAAAACAAAATGGATGTGATATCATTTAGGTGCTACAGTTCTTACTGTAAAACACAAATTATCCACAATGCTTAATATGTACCTTCTGGAAAGTATTAAGGTAAAACAATTAACTTTTTAAAACTTCTAAATTCATCCATAAGATTATTTAAAGTGTACTCCTTTATGCAACTCGAAACTCCTTCCCCTTCCTCTCACTTTCTCCCCCACACACAATGTAAGCTGCTTATTAAAATAAAAAGTAAGGCAAATAGGTCCTCTGGACAAGAAGGGACAGTAGGCTATCAGTGATGGTGTCTATATTGTACAAGAATTGGTAACACTGAGAATTACTAATTAGGGCTTAATGAGAAATCAGTAAGAGGACTTCCCTGGTGGCGCAGTGGTTAAGAATCTTCCTGCCAATGCAGGAGACATGGGTACGAGCCCTGGTCCTGGAAGATCCTACATGCCGCAGTGCAACTAAGCCCATATGCCACAACTACTGAGCCTGCGCTCTGGAGCCCATGAGCCACAACTACTGAGCCCGTGTGCCTAGCGCCCATGCTCTGCAACAAGAAAAGCCATGGCAATGAGAAACGCATGAACCACAACGAAGAGTAGCCCCCTCCTGCGGCAACTAGAGAAAGCCCGCACACAGCAACAAAGACCCAATGCAGCCCAAAATAAATAAATAAATACATTTTTTTAAAAAAAGAAAAATAAATAAGACTAGTAAAGTTTATGGTACTCCTTCAGAGTGTAAAATGCATGATAAAATAGTCAAATTTCACTTTCATTATCTATGGATAAGAGCAGCACAGTCTCTTAAAAGCTGTATTGAAATGAGGAGGAAAAGCCTGTCCAGGGTTAAACACTAATTTATGCAAAAGCCCCATTTTGACAAGAATCCTGTCAATGTCAAGCAGCACGTACACAGACAGCAGGACAGGCTGAAAAGCTCTGTGTCAGAGCTGGGATGGAAGTCGCCAATTTATGAAGGCTGTTATAAACCATAGGATTTCAAAAGTGTGAAAGAAAATGATGGAAATTTTTATAACTTTGCAGGCAATACTATTAGCTTAAAGGGAACGCAGTTCTTTCACTTTATGAGAAAAACTAGTTTACTTTAAAAGACTTGTGAATTTTTCTATTAGGGCTATATTGTAAGACTCTTAATACAAAAGTCTGTTATCCTAGTAACATTCAAACAGAAAAGAAAACTTTAACAGGAAATATAAAAGGAAAAAAAATTAATTCAAAGAAAAAGATGGTACAAGGAAGCAGTTTCAGTTTCCTTCCCAACTCCTGATCTGGAAGTTCCAATCAGTAATTGCTGTGGCAGTCAAGGGTCAACAAATATTACTCTGAGGAAGTGAACAATAAGGGAGGCTGCTATTTCTAAATCCTTGAAGGAAAACTAAAGAAATGGAAACAAAAGTAATTAAGAACCTATGTGCCAGGCATTTCAATCATTTGATGACTGAACAAAATATTTATTGAGGAGCTACTATGTTCTTTAAGACAACCAAAAGATTATGTATCTTGCCCAGGTTATGCTGGACTCTAAAATCCATGTTCTTTCCACACATCCCAGTAGATACAGAGGCTGAAGGAGAGAATTGCCTATCATGTTAAACTTTTACAAGGCTTATATAAATAGATCAAAATCAAGTGCTTTCCATCTCATTTACATTTTAAATACATCATGAAATTATAAAACAAAATGGATGTGATATCATTTAGGTGCTATAGTTCTTACTATAAAACACAAATTATCCACAATGCTATCTACTCTGAGCACCGCCTACTATGAATCACTCAATGAGAGAATGAACTACCCTGAAATGGCTACACTATCAATAAGCAGCTACTATACTTTAAATAAATTAGTGTTAAGTAAAGAGCTTAGAATAATGTTGGGTACAACATTAAGTGTTCAATAAAGTTAGCTATCACTACTCCTTCACAAGTGTAAAGTTCCATTCTTTATAATGTCACATACAACACAGTTTCTCTTTTATTGGTTTGAGTCAAGCAATTTGCATTATTCTAGAGAGTTACAGAGGTTGAGAACACATAAGGCTAAACGAGCCTTGATGTGGCACTCTACATTTACAAAGTGATTTTACAATTATTGGTGTCAATAACCAATGTAATACAAAAGTGAGGCTGAGAATCTGGTCAATTAGCAGAATGTTCATTTTTCTTCCAGTGAAGAAAGGAACCCAGAGGCAATCTTCTTTACTGAGACAAATCCTACTAGCTTACCAAATACAGTACATTTGTCCTTCAATACCCATGAGTGACTGGCTCGAGGACTACCCCATCATATCAAAATCTGTGCGTGCTTATATAAAATGGTACTATAGTATTTGCATATAACTGACACACACCCTCCTGTAGACTTTAAATGATCTCTAGATAACGTATAATATCTATTACAATGTAAATGCTATGTAAATTGTTGCCTGCATGCAGCGAAGTTAAGTTTTGCATTTTGGAACTTCTTATAATTTTTTTTTTTAATATTTTTGATACACGGTCGGTGGAACCTGTGGATACAGAGGGCTCACTGTAATTGTCTTTATGAAATTCATCCAACTTAGTGTCCCCCACCCTTGGTATCCACAGACATGGAGACTTTTCTGAAAAATATTACTAATGAGAAGGAAAAGTATAATAAAGCAGTAAAATTCACCAATACAAATATTTTCACACCAGATTTTTCCCATTAACTATTACATGTTCCAAGACATTTACCCTCAGAGGCTTAGATGAATACAAACAATTCTGCTTTGTATATGTAATTGGCAAGTTCCTAAATTTACCTAAGAACTTATAATACATTTTAAATAAAGGATGTTCATCAATTTCATAATTTGATAAACCTCATAGTATTGTTTCTGTTTAATGAGTGTTATCACATTCTGTGGCATAAACTTTGAGACAGATAACTTTCCTAAGCTCTCTTAGGAAAGTTGAAAGTAAGTTGTTGAGGCTCCTTTTTTTCAGAAATCTTTATCAATATTTTGGTATGGTAGCAATGAGAAAGGGCTGTCCACTTCAATAGCAGAATAAGAATATTCCATGGTAGCTTATAAATTAACTCTATGATTGTGAACAGCATGTGTTCTTAACTGGTTTCATATTTGGATTTTGTTTTATAATTCCATAGCTAGACAACTCTTCATAACTGTCATGCAAATATTATGATGAGCATTTAAAAAATTTTTTCCTTATTTAAAACTGTGTCCATGTTAGGAAAATCTCCTTCTGTAAATAGGTCAGTTAATAGAAAAGTCAATAGGTTAGGTTTTAAGAGATTAAACAGGAGTTTAAAAATTTTCTACCTTATTTTCTTCTTTTCTCCTTACTGAGATAAGCCACTCTAAATGAACATTTTAGTAACTATCACAATTTTTTAAACAATGATATCTCTCACATGCTTGCACACTTGCACACCCAAACATACACAGGGTCACTGCATCTTCGAAGGTTCAAATACCTAATTAACATTTTTATCTATTTAATGTATCACTACCTGGCATGAAGATTAGCTCAAGAAGGCCTGAAACTTTTGTTAACATTCCTAGGATTATACTAATGTTACTAGCAAGAGCTTAAAGCCATTTTCACAGGGCATTTTCCAATACTGAATTCTGCTGAGGTCCTAGGGCAATAACAGTCATTATGACTGTGCAGACTTTCAAACATCAGGTCCTTAATGAGAACCTCTACTGAAAATGGGCTCAGTAGTTAACTTGTTAGTTTCTACTTAATAAACTTGTAAAGTTCTTCTCATTTTTATATCCACTTAAACTTTTCCTGCAGCTACTAAAAGACCAGAAACTGAGAATGAACTCTCACAGAATGCTTTGCGCGTAAGTTTTACTAAGGGTTGAAAACTTCTGTTGTGAAAATACATTCTTGGTCAGCTTCTTCTCCCATTTTCCTGCGTGGTTTCTAAATCTTTACATCTCTCTTCAAAATTCCTCTCCTATTCTTGACCTCATTACTTTGAACAGATGACCTGCTTTTACTTGACAGAAAAGAGTTCATTAGTGAAGGATTATTCACCTTCCTTCCCTGAAACCCAGCTTACTCTCATCCACACCTATATTTACTTCCTTCCTCTCTTCTCTTTAGTACTCCTCAACATACCCAAAGTCACCCAAAGTGATCGTACCCCACTTTCTCACCACAGCCTGGATTTTTTTTAATCCTTACACCTATTTTTACAACCTCTCTTTCTCTCTTTTCTTCACTCTGCCTTTGATGTAAACATGCTTGGATTTTCACCCTG
Source organism: Aethalodelphis obliquidens (assembly GCF_003676395.1). Taxonomy (NCBI): domain Eukaryota; kingdom Metazoa; phylum Chordata; class Mammalia; order Artiodactyla; family Delphinidae; genus Aethalodelphis; species Aethalodelphis obliquidens. The sequence goes on from NW_020837960.1 coordinate 1,445,101, forward strand.
AGCTCCTTTACTCCTTATTCTCTTCTTCTATCCTCTTTATCTTCACAACCAAGATCCTATAAGTAGCCTAACCCTCATTTTCTTATGTCCCACTTACTGTCAAGAAACCACAAATTGTCATGCACATCCACCATTCCACTGAAAGTGCATTCTACAGTTATAAGAACCTGTCAATTGCCAAATCCAACAGCCACTTTTCAATTCTCATCTTCCTTGACCTTTCCAGCATTTTACACTGTGGATTAAGCATCCCTCCCCATCTGCCCAACCCCTTGTCCTCCTAAACTACAGCTACTTCTCAATGTCCCTTCCCACCCCTCAGCTGTGAAATTCCCTGGAATTTGACCCTTGTCTTCGTCTTTTCTCTTTTTACACACTTTCTTTTTTCTTTTTACACACAATCTCACCCATACTCTTTACTTTTGCCTAGACTCTGATGACTCCAAAGTCCCCACCTCTTGCCTTAACTATTGCAATAACTGGTCTCCTTGCTCTCTGCTTTCACTGAAACCCATTTTCTATACCACAGGAAATAATCTCTTAAAGCAAAATCACATCATGACACTCCCCTACCCCAAATCCTTCATTGGTCCCTATTCTCAGATATAAATATTCCAACTCCTTACTGTAACCCACCTGACTCCCCATCCTTCAAGCCACCTGCCTTTGCAGCCAGCCTCATCTGCTGACACTTGTTACCCCCAACCTATACTGCTACCAAAATACCTCACCCTACCATGCCCTCCTACACTCTTTGCTATTCTCTCACACGTTTTTTTCCCAAGCTAAGTCTTTCAAAACTTTCGAGACTCACATTAAACTTCATTCATTCAGATTTAACAAGTACTTATTGAAAGCCCTATGTTTCAGGGTCTGTTCTGAATGCTGAAGTATTAGCTGAGACAAAGACCCTGTTCTCACATTGCTTTCACTTAGGGGTTGGAAGGAGGGGCAGGATATGCAGAAAATAAAGCAGGCAAAGGGGACAGAGAGTTTGTGTGATGGCGCACTGCTGTTTTACAACACGATAGTTAGGGAAGGCCTCGCCTCTTCTATGAGTCAGTTCCTGACTGAGTTAAACACGCTCCATCTATGGTGCTTTACTTGCTGGGCTCCTCTGCTAGTCTGACTCTTTTAGTGTAGAGACTGCTCATCTATGCATTGCCATTGTCCAGCATGCAATCGTTCTAAGGAAATGTGTTGTGCTGTGCACTGTTCTGGGTGGAGAGATAAAGTCACATAGTAAGTGCTCAAAAAGTTTTTTGAAACAGATTAAACTATATTTGAAATTATAAGTTAATAAGAAAACCTCAAATATAAAAATATCACTTTACAGTTAATATTTTAATAATGTATCAAACAAAACAGGGACAAAGTGTCAAAGTATCATAATTATATACTAACATATTCCCAAAATTATGAATGTTAAGTAAGTACAGGCATACCTCTGAGATATTGCAGGTTTGGTTCCAGACCACTGCAATAAAGCAAATATCACAATAAAGGGAGTGACACTAATTTTTGGTTTCCCAGTGCATATCAAAATTTATATTTACACTACACTGTAGTCTTTAAATGTGCAACAGCATTATGTCTAAAAAAAACAAAGCACATACCTTAATTAAAATTTACTTTATTGCCAGAAAATGCTAACCATCATCTGAGCCTTCAATGGGTTGAAATCTTTTTGCAGTAGTAACATTAATGATAACTGATCACAGATCACCACAACAAATATAATAGTAAAGTTTGAAATATTGTGAGAATTACCAAAATGTGACACAGGGACACAAAGTGAGCAAATGCTGTTGGGAAAATGGTGCCAGTAGACTGGCTCGACACAGGGTTGTCACAAACCTTCAACCTGTAAAAAAATGCAGTATCTGCAAAGCGTAATAAAGTGAAGTGCAATAAAACAAGGTATGCCTGTATGGATTAAATAAACATTTCATAGGAGAAATGTATTTTGCTGTGCATTTGAAAGCACTTGGGAGAGACTGAATTCTGATGTGTTCTGTGGACAGTGATTAAGAGAGAATTTTGCAAGGAATTGGAAAGTAGGTTGTATGGATAGACTGAATGAAGGTGGTAATTTGTATAGGTAAGTCTACTGGTTTAATTGTAGGAGTATTTCATTTACTAATTATAGACAGGAACAAGTTCAAAGATCATGGTATTTTATCATGGAAAACCATAATCATGTTGTTGTTAACTTCACTGAAGGCAAAGGGCAAAATTAGAAAGAAGTTATGTTTTTATTCAAATTTCTTTTTGTAAACTCCCATATTTTCAGATCCTTTTTGCAAATTTTAGGGATTTCTTTTTAAGACTAAAATTCCCTAATCATGATCAACTTTCTTCTTGCTAATTTTATTTTGCTTGCTGTTACTTTTTCAAATAAAAAATGTAATACAAAATTATAGAAAGTTTATAAAATTGAAAAATAAGTATATACACATATACAGAGTCTGTACATAATTCTACTACACTAAAACAACCACTACTTTGAGGGCATTCTCAACTCTATAAATTGCTTTCATTCAGTCATCATAAATATTTCCCATGATATTACAGCCTTCATAATGATCTTTTATCACAATTGTAAAATATTTCACCCAGCTGATGAATGATGCTTTATTTTACCATTCTTATTGTTAGGCATTTAAGTAGTTTCTAGTTTTTCCTGTTATTGCTGCAATGATCATCTCTCAGAAATTCACTTATTCCTTTGATCTTCCACTAGCAGAGATTAACAACTGTGGGATTGTTAGTTTAAAGGGAATGAACACTTTTAAGGCTTGGAAAAAAATCAGAAAGATCACACCAATTTACACTGCCATCAGCAATATGTAAAAGTACTTGTGTCACTGCATCTTTGCCAGCATGAACATTATCATTTAATTTTTTCCCATTAATTCACACATTTAACACTGTTATCGTTTCAATTTGCATTTGATTGCCACTAGAGTTCAATATTTCTAATTTTTAGTTAAGAAAGATGACACTGCTACTTCAGCAAGAAACCATATTGAGCGTAAGTCAATGGTTCAAGGCTGTAAAAATAAAATAAAATAAAAATTTTAAGAAAGTTAATCTAATCATGACATGAGTAACTGTTATTGTGCTCCATGGTAATTAGGCATTAATGGCAAGCAGTTAACATCAGGGGCTATTATTACTATTATTGACACATAGCCAAATCAAGCATTCTCAGACTATGTGGGAAGGCTGGATCAAGTAGAGCTACAAGCTCTCATTATGGCCTCTTAAAGATCCCTTGATCTGAAACCAGACGTGATGCAGAAGGCAAATTCTCTTTCCTCCTTAGCTCCATGCAGGCTCTATCAACTGAGCACCCAGTAAGGACAACAGGTGTTATAAATTTAGTTTGACTGAGGGTAGGCTAGAGTTTACTGAGAATCAAAGATGAGGCCAAGTCAGATACAACTCAAAGAGCTGACCAAAGAAATGGCCACTAAATCCCTTGTCTCCTCTCTATGATTATTCCTCAACTTAGGATCTAGCTTATCAGTGAGATTTCAGAAGAAGTTTTAACTCTGAACTATTTCCATCTCCTTTCACACAAAGAAAAAGAAAGGACAAGAGACATAATCATATTCCCATTTACCCAATCAACCTTACTAACTAATGGAGAAGTGATCTGGGTAACACGATTTAAGGGACTTCTGCCAACACTGTGCGAACTTCCATGCACTGGAGATTTTTCGACGTTTCTAAGTACACAATTCTGAGAAGATTAAAGAAGAAAGGTGAGAGTGGGAAGGGTAAAAAGGGGCAACACAATCCACACTCTACAATGAAGATTAATTTAACCAGTCTGGTTTAATATTCTTAGAATACTTAAGTCTGAAGCATGCAGAGGACAGGAATAAGAGTTCCAATATGGAGAGGATACAGGGAAAAGCAAAAGGAGTTGTCATTTTGGGCTGCTTTAAAAATGCATAGCCAAGGATACCAGACTATGGAAGAACTGGGAAGAAGAAGGCCAGGTTATGATAATAAAATTTTAAATTTCTATAGACCTTGGGAGTTTACAAAGCACATTTCCTTTGATCATATTACTTAATCCTCACAACAACCCTGTACTGAAGCTGAGACCCAGAGACATTAAATAACTTACCCAAAGTCACATAGGTAGTAAGTGGCAGAGCCAGGACTCGACCCAGGTCTTCTGACTCCTTCTGTGCATTTCCAGCTCCCCTGGAGCTGAAGCAGGGGCAAAAAGGGAGGTGGAAGTAATTTGCCCAAAACTAGCCCTGCCCTCTCCCCTTCTTTCAAAGGCCAAGCAGAGCAGACATTTCACTCTCTCAGTGACCCTTTTTCATCAAATTCTTTCAGGATAAAGCACACAGAATCTGAAAATGTTCCTCAGCCTCGGGTCCAAGAATGGCAACTGGCGGTCGACAATGTCAGAAGTATTTTTGCCATTTATGTGAAATTTATTGGAACTTCAAAGAATAGCAATTATCATTTCAGAAAGCAAAACTTGTTCTTATAATTGAAATTACTTAAAGCAGTTTGTTTAAAAAATTTTTGTTTAGCAGTTTAAGTCAAACCTTTTAAAATATATCATTATGAAAATTATTTTGAAAAATGCTTAAGAATCAAGATACCAAATCTACATTTAACCTACTCTGTGGTCATTTTTTTTCCTATCTTAAATACCTTCCCTCAGTCATTAATTTCATTAAAGCAATTATAATCATTAGAATGAACGGAATATTCAGTCTTTTCGTAGCCAATTTTAAGTATTTTTAATAAATCAATAAGAAAATGTGCATATCATTTTCCTGAAATTTAAATCTTATATTCATTTCTAAATTATATCTAAAATGCTTTTATTGTAGCCTTTTATAAGTAATTTTCTATAAAAAAATTTAGAGTTCTCAGTCTCAAGTTTCTTGTATCATTCCTTAATTTTTCTTAGGGAATTATATATTTTAATTTTAAACACATTCAACGAGAATTTTTCTTTGCTTTGCTTATTTCCTAAGAATACAAGGATACAATTTAAATGGACTGGGCATGTGACCAATGTTTTAGCATTTCTAGATCATTTTGTAATCAGCTCCACTACATCTCAGTCTCAAACAGTCTTTCTATTTATGAGAACTACTATCAGTAAGGCCAAGTGCTTAGTATGCATTAACACTAATCAGGGCACATAAAAGATCAACCAGGGATATCTTTATTTGTGCCCAAAGCTTTTAGAGGCTTTCTGAACTACTACTCTCAAGTTCTTGATTTGTCTCCCTTTTCTATTTGCTTTAAGACTTCAATTCCATATTTTAAAAATCTAATTACATCTAACATTCGTTTTGAGTACTGATGGTCAAATTCAGGAATTCTTAATAAGATTCAAATTAACTGATCACTTTATAAGGAAAAAAATACACTAGAATACTTTTCTCCATATTATTTTAAGCCTTATTTACTTAAAACTTTTCAAGATAAAATGCTCATTATATTCTCCTTAATCATTCATTAAATAGTATCAAAAATGGCTACCAACATTAAAAAAAGATAACAAGTCCATAAATTTTAGAATTTGAACCATATAGAAACAGAATGAAACTGACTTCTAGTATCTTACTTTGAATAATAAGCTCTTGGGTAAGCATGACCAGGAGGGTTGAGCCTAATTTCCCAATCACATGATCTGGGGGAAAAAATGAGCACACTTCAGGCAAAATAAAAATTCCAATAAAAAGTTGTTAAAGTTAACACTAGTTTTAAAAAGTCAACTTTGGCCTTCTCCACTTACTTCCTTCACACCATACCATTCATTTAACAGGCATAACAAAATTATAATCAAGAACCATGCCAACAATGGTTCCCAGACTGGAACCATGCCAGCCAGATAGAGGCCTTATTAATATTTATTATGTGGCTTCTGGAAGGAAGGAAATTTATCTTCTACTTGTCTTATATCCTTTTAATCCCTTGCATATATATGCCAATCTATTTTCTAAAGTAGCTTTGTTACAAAAAGCACTCAGAATACTTGTGGAAAAACTATCATATTAAACTGTTACACTCAGGCTTCATGTCTGAAGTAATAAGGGTGACCACTAGGACTACATTAATCATTCAACAAATAATTACTGACCTCTTTCCACTGTTTCAGCCACCAAGTCAGTTCATATGCTCACTTAAAATCAAATCCCCTTAAGCTCTAAAACAAATGGTACTTATAGTATATACCTACTGCTTATTAACAGAGTTCCTTTGCACTTTCACTAGCTATTATCCAACCATACATTCTGCCCTTGTTTATAATTATAAGTGCCTGGAAAGGATATGTTTCTTAAAATAATAATTTTTTCCCCTCTAGATCTCTCAAGTGAGCTCTGGAGTTAGATCCAAGATTATCAATTCATCTTAATAACTGTTACAAGGAAAATGAGAGATCTTCTGATCTCTTGAACAGAAGACCAAGAGTAGTTAAGTTTAATAGTTTGTTTTCTCTGAGGCTTTTAACAAGCTTTTAATTAACTGAAATAATACTAGTCAAAGGCTTGAGAACACACTAGCCTATTAGTAAAGGAGCAATACAAACGTTGAAACAAAACAGAATTTTTGGTATTTTAGGAGTCCTCTTCTTCATTTAAGAATGCCCACACACTCAGTGGAATTAACTTGCTTTGATACTTTCTTTTGATTCAGTAGCCAATGCCAGTTTAACAAAAAAAAAAGGATTTCAGATTTTGCTTTAGGCTAGATTATTGGAGAATAACAAATACAATACCCAAACAAATCATGGCAATGCCTTACTGCTGAAACATATAAAGATCATGTGGGTTATTAGGCAAGAATTACAGAAAAGAAACAGCGATATTATAAAAGCTACAATGGGAGTTTTCATGAATGAAAAATTTAAAAAGTTAATATATAAATGTTTCTAGAATTAGAGTTAAGTTAAAATTAAATTAAATGACCAGTGAGTTGTGTATAATTACATGTAAAAGAAGATCTCAAATTTATTTTTATGTAATAAAACACTACTACTAATGGCATAAGTACTTAGAAGGGACATAAATTTTCAGAAGTATATTTTGTCCTCTATTCATAGAAAGGTAAAGAATCATGGAACATGTTTGAGGAAAAATTGCCTTTTATATATTTAGTCTCTATTTATAACATAAAAGTACAATATTATATTATTAAGAAGAAGTCTGGAACATCTAAAACAGTGTTTCTGAAGATAAATCTTCACCCTATTTTAAAAATGTGAAATTTGAAAACTACAAAGAAAAGAGGTATGATGTTTTTCAAAGTACCTCCTGTAGACTTTCTATAACAAATTTTATACAGGAAAAAAAAAAAAGGGTCCCATGAGCAAATAAGTTTGTGAAGCAATAAACACTATATATGTCTCTCTCTTGGAGATTTAAAATACATATTAATCTGTTACTGGCTCAAAGAAGTCCTGTAATCAAAAAGCATACTTAATTTTTTAACCCAGCATTTTCCAAATTTATTTAACCAGGAAACAGAACTAACCCTGAGCTAGATGGGCTAGGCATGAAGAAGTATGTACAAAAAAATAATAACTTTTAAATTCTTATGATGGCCTGAGCTACTTAACTAGAACCTCATCATTATGTTTACTCTTAACAAACTATATGGGATTTTTTTGTTTTTTTTTAAGGCAAATAAAATGTACTCACTGTTGCAGAACGTCCTGTCCCTTCTGAATGGAGCTCTCAGCCAACGACAGGCCACTACTAAGGGAGTTATTTGAAACTAAGGTGTAAAACTCTTGCCAGTATTTCCCAAGTTTAATGGAACTGAAAGCTATTAACACCAGAGTGTTTCTCACAAGGAGACAGATCAACTCCACTCTTTTTCTAGAGGTGTGATAGTGAAGCCTACTGCACATGATTCTAGAACAAACAGCATAGGTCCAGTAAAGTTCAGGAAATTAGGATCAGTAGGAAGGGGTAATAAATACATCAAGAGATACCACCCACTAAATGTGAAAAGAAAATAAAGTTTAAAAAACAAAGTCAAAAGGATACAATGATGTTTAAGAAATAGAATGAAAACACAGAGAGATGACTAATAAATAAGGTGACAAAAGCAAGAGTACAGAAAAACACAAATAACCATGTAAGGTTAAAAAAGAAAATGGACAACTGACGACTCGTTATGGTATGCAATCAAATATGTATCATAAATCCTCTTTTAGCCTATCACCAACAAAGTTCACAACCACTGACTTTAGAATTGGAAAGATGCATTGTAGGAGCTCCATCTGAAAGGGAATAAAGTCTATGGTGCAATAAGCAACATATTTTTCTGCCTTTTTAGGTATAGATGGAAGAGGCTCAGAAATTCACTAGAAACTAAAACAGAACTGTGTGCACTGTTGTTTTTTTTTTTAATTCAAGAAGGATGCCTCTTCAGATTTATAAAAATCTTTAAAACATACTGACATGAGTGCCTAGTCAAGGCACATGCCCAATATGATACTTTAACATCTTTGGGAACAAGAAATAAAACAAAACAAAAATATTCCTCATATTCATTTATTTTACTACTTTATTTCCTGTGCAATGAGTATATTAGCAAGTCTTCTGCACACATATGTGAAGGAATGGTAAAATTCAGTGCAGTTTGAAATTACAGTTTTAAAAATCCGGGTAAGTAAAGTAAATGAAAAAATAAAATTTACACTTGAAAGAGAACAAACCTTGTGTCTATTAAATCAAAAATGTCAAAAGAAAAAATAAGTTCATCTGACAATCCTAGCCCCCTTCAGCTGTAGATCATACCCAGGATGCCTCCTAAGACTACTTTGAAGAAAAAATAAAAATTATACAACATTTAGCATAAGTCTAAAGCATCTCGGAATTTACTTCTCAATTGGCCAGCACCATAATCCAGGAGTCCATCCTTTAAGTTGCTATTAATAAAGGGGAGACTTAGAAGATAAAAGATTAACATAATAGCTACTGGTATTATTCATGTACACAAAAAAGATTTTTCAAACAGTTATGCTAACTTGATTCTTAATATTTAAATAATATAAGCTTAAATTGTTTTATGAATTATAATTAAAGTTAGAAACAAATCAAAAAGACAGCACATCTTAGGTAATACCCTACCATGTTATTTCACTTTGGGAGTTATTTTACCTTCAATAAAAAGGAACATGAAATAATAACATGATGTACTTTCATTGCTCAATAAAGGAAAACTCAGATTACCCAGAAACCTTTTAAAGATATTTTTATATACAGTTCCTTTGAATAGATTACAATACATTAAATTATCAGATAGCAAAATTCAAGCAGTACTTTTGTACAGGTTCTTAAAATAGCATACTATTTTCTTAGTATTAATTTAATGGTGAAATAAAATGTCTCTTGAATAATATAGCCCGGTCAAAACTAGATCTCGAGATTTTCATAATAATCTCTGAGGTTTCATAATAATCTCAAATTCACAAACAGAATTTGGGATTCAGGAGGTAGATGTCAACAGTATTTAAGTTGATATATCAATGTATATGGCATCATTTATGAATGAATCATCTCTCCCTCTATGTCAGAAGCTTTCATATCTCTAGTAAAGTCCTTCTGTATAATCCACAACCTCCTGTGCGAATTGTGAAAAGCTGGGTGATAGATTAAGAAATAAATAAAGCATATCAAATACAACCAAACTTTATTAAAACAGAGCTTAAAGATATTACATGGAATCCCCCAAATTCCATCACCTATAAGGTGAAAATTATGTTCTTAAATGGGGCTGAACTAGCTGTACAGTTTCCTTTTGATTTACTCTGTGTTTACACTGCAAAAGAAAATGAGCATTGCCTATAAGGCAATCTCAGAAAGGGAAGTGTCCCAAAATATGTATAGTGGAAGAAAATGTATTTCAGTATTTCACTGACCTTACTCAAATTATGCTTTTAGTGCAGAAATTTAAGTATGGTAAATTATACCCACTAAATTATTTAAGAACTTATTATCAGAAATGAAAAACCTTCTGGACTATGATCAAATAGGTGCCTGCACTTTTTACTGGATACTAATTGGCAGAACCTCACTGTTACATAATTCTAATTTCCCTTTGAAGTTAATGGTTTCTATAACAACTGTCCTCTTTTTAATATCTATTATGATCTTTGATATCAAATACAAACTAGATATAGCCTAACTTTATTACTATATCATTAAAATTACTAATACATTTACATTACTAATAAATTTACATTTTACATTACTAATAAATTTACTAATACATCTAATACATTTAGGATCCATTTTAAGTCATTAATTTACATATCAAAACTCTCAATCTCCTTCCTCATTAAATAGGTTAGGGATTTTTTGGGGGGTAATATGTTTCTCTTTAATATTTTTATTAGTGGTAGAATACTTTGTTTTTTTCTGAACATTATTTGAATTTGAAAAGGTAATTTTCAAATGTGCTTCCCAGGATGTCATTATAAAATAAATTTTGCACAAAGTTACTTCAAAAGTAAAACTTGAAACTGATAGTTCTTTTTTTAAAGTATGCTAAAACTGAAAAAGATATACATTATAATTATTTTTAAAAGAAACCCAAACCCATCTAAAAAGAAATTTACTTTTTAAATCAAGTAGATAAACAAATAGGAAATTTTAAATAGATAAAATTCATTAAATGACACTTTCTTCTTCTGTAATAATTTTATCTTCAAATAAGGTGAAATAAAATAAAGATCTAAACATTATTTAAATTAAAAATCAGTAAACAAAATTTTTCCCACTTATATCTTGTTTTAAAGCTTCAAGAGGTAAGAATGAACACTCCCATGAGATATTTAAGTTTGTTTCACATAATTGGAAATATAACTTTCTTCTAACTTTGTGGGCAGGACTTTTGTGTGTTTTGAGTACTAACATATATTCCTCACCCAGAACAATGCCTAGCACCTAACATACATACAATGAATATTTGTTGAATAAATAAATATGCTACAGAAAAACATTTAAGGTAGGTTAAAAGACAATAACAATCCATCTGTCACTTTCCAGAATTACTGCCCAAGTTGATGTGTATGCTAAGGTCTTAGAACTAACCATTATCAATACAATCATAATTTTTCTAGTTGGAACATTAACTGAACAAAGATCATTTCCTGATACTATGAACCTTTAAAACGAAAGTTTAGAAATCAGCATGTTCTAAAACATTTCTTGGGATATATGTGTCTCAGTGGCATACAAGTCATAAATATTCTGGGAAATCAGGACTTGACACTGTCCTTCCAGGTTTAGAAAAGTGATTCAGAAGCAACAACACTCTAACACAAAAGATTTGTCTGAGCAGCAACGCCAGGGTATTTTACAGTAATTCCAAATTGCCTGTGGCATCTTTTTACTGGTTTCTTGATATTAGTTTTAGAGTTCAAAAGAATAAATTTGAAAAGCGCCTGCAGGAAACACAAATAGGTTTCCTTTGCCCCTAATGTTTTCTCATACAGTGGTCAGAAATATAAAATAATATTATGGTTTTCTCCCTACATAGTTTTACAAATAATATGAGATTCCATAATGCTTCATTTACTTTGGTAAAATAAGGAAAATCCTGCAATATACAAAGAACATTAAAAAAAAAAAGAGGATTTATCCAGTTAAGAATGAGCTGTGGGCTTCCCTGGTGGCGCAGTGGTTGAGAGTCCGCCTGCCGATGCAGGGGACATGGGTTCGTGCCCCGGTCCGGGAAGATCCCACACGCCTCGGAGCGGCTGGGCCCATGAGCCATGGCCGCTGAGCCTGTGCATCCGGAGTCTGTGCTCCGCAACGGGAGAGGCCACAACAGTGAGAGGCCCGTGTACCGCAAAAAAAAAAAAAAAAAAAAGAATGAGCTGTGAATCTCACATTAATATATGATAGAGAGTTTACTATAATAAAGACACTAAAATTAAGACAGAATATTTTACCATAGTTAAAAGATCCAGGTTTAATCTAGCTAGAAAAAAAAATCAAGTATGACATAACATAAGAAAAAGTTCAGTAGATCATTTTGGAGGAAATAACGTATTTAATCATAATCAGAACATGTATTTTTGCCATCTAAAATATCATCACTGAGTACGTTCTGGAAGTAAAAAGGTACATCCAGATAGAAGGGGTAAATAGAAATTTGTCTACAGACTGATTTAAGGCAATTAGTTCTTAAACTTCATGAGAAAAATATTAACAGATTTAAACTATTAACTTGATTTTTATTCTAATTTTCCATATAAGAAACTATTAACTTAGTCATTGAATCTCATTTCATGCTTTTTATTTAATAATTTATCCTTACACCTTTAAGAGACAATACAGACAACTGATTTCTATAAAGATTTTTGGTTTATATGCAGGCTTTTTGGTTATTTTTCCTGCAAACTATTAAAAAAATTTCAATGAATGATCATTGCTACATTTAGGAAAAAAAGAGGTTTTCCAGAATCTTGTGCCAATAACTAACATAAACCTTAATAAAATATACAAAATCATTTCATAATTAAAAACAGTAATGTACATATGTAGTGCAAGAGTTGAAAAAAATTAAAAATTACACAGTCCATAGTGTGAGTGAATAATTGTGCTAAGGCTTCTAACACCTTGCTATACCTTTGCAGCTCTTTAATTTTTCTAGTATGACATCAATTAGAGTTACCTTCTTATTGGTATAGTGAATGTTTTGCTTGGATTAACTTAAAACTTGTTACAATTCCCAAGTTACAAAAAGAAAAAGTGCTCATAGAGCCCAACATCAGCACTCTCAGAGGATAAGAGAACTCTACACTAATTTTATGTTAAATGTACTGACAGCCACATAGATTGTTTTTCTTCAGAGGCTTTTTATGTACATGTGCACATATGTATTTTTTTTTAAAGGGAGATGCGTGGGCTTCCCTGGTGGCGCAGCGGTTGAGAGTCCACCTGCCGATGCGAGGGATGCGGGTTCGTGCCCCAGTCCGGGACGATCCCACATGCCGCGGAGCGGCTGGGCCCGTGAGCCATGGCCGCTGAGCCTGTGCGTCCGGAGCCTGTGCTCCGCAACGGGAGAGGCCACAACGGTGAGAGGGTCGCGGACCGCAAAAAAAAAAAAAAAAAGGAGATGGGTTAAGATACGTTAAGCTGGTGGCTTCTATTTATCAAGAAGGAGCTGCTTCTACAACTAAGTCAATTATTCACACAGATAAGGAAGAAAGGATGATCTTATCCTCAATAACACTGTTCATGATCCAAAAATATTTGCTGTATTAATTTATGCAAAATCATAAAACATCAACAATCACTTGGTTACTTGTAAATAGGAGAAAAGAAATACCAGAATCTCCAAAAGATTTAGTAATACTATCCTGCTTCTACCTGAAAAATATTTCACGTATCTTATGAAAGATTTTTAAGTTGACTGCAGAAAAAGTAAATAGGTAAAAAAAAAAAAAAAAAAAAAAGCACAATAAAGCCTAGAAGAGTATTCACAAGTAGGCAGGGATATGAAAGTACTGCTGTGGTTCAGAATCACTACATGGGCTGTCACGTGATAAATTTATTGTCCAGCTAAGTTTACAAAGACCTAAAATCAATAATAAAGCAACGAGGACTATTAAGGGGAAAAAAGGAAAAGTCACTGACTGTAGAAAGAAAATGATCACTTCAGTACCAAACACCTCTGAATGGAAAAGCTACAGTGAGGAATGAGAAATGTGCTCATAAGTTATGTCCACTCTGGAACAGAAAGAGGAAGTAGAGAAGAAACAAAGTAAAGAAACTTAAAGTTTTCTTTAGGGAGAAAAGAATAAAATTAATCTTTTATTAAATCTCCTAAAAAAACACTAAATGTAAAAATTTTATTTTGACTCTGACTGTAATGGCCAAAAACACTGGGATCACATGATGAATAGCAAACTAGGGTTCAACTTCTACAAATAAAGACTCAATAAATACTTTTACCATCAAAACTACATTAAGATGTATTAATGAAAAAGAGAATAAATGAAAAGAGAATAAAAATAGCCATCACATGGGAATCAAAAGGGCAAAAGATATAGTTACATCAAGTTTCTCTAAGAAAAGATATAAATTAGACATTGATGGTATTTCAGTCTTTTAGGGAAAAAGCAGCTAAACTTTGGAGGATGAGAGTGAAGGAAAGGATCTCTTAAACGTATGAATGTTGTACTGTAAAATATGAAACAATAAGTTACCTAGAAAATGATCATTTTTCTAGAATAAAAAGGTAAAGAATAAAGATCTATGGACCCAAATATGATTGTTGCTACTAGGCTTTTTGTTGTTGTTTTATCTCTTTTGGGGAGGCGAGAGGGAGCAGTGACACAGAGGTCATGACAGAAAAATCTAGAAAGACCGAAGCTAAACTAAACTAAAAGCAGCTCATGAGAATGTATGCTTCAATGATGAAGGCTACCGTCTAGATGATATAGTTTTCTAGTATATTTTTACATTTTAGGGAAACAGCAACAAATTAGGCTTCTAGTGATAAGTTTATTAACAGGTATCCACAAATTACAGAAAGGAAATAAATTTTGAAAAAAACTTTATGAAACAAATTCTAATATGCCTTGTCCTCCTGTTTTTGCCTGAATGTAGCTGAGAATCTATCTATGTAAAGTCACATAAGTCCTGTATAAAATGGACTCCATGAGGCCAATACAGTCTAAATTACATCAACAAAATCATCACAGCTTTGACATAACATTTGGCAACAAAATTAATCAAATAATTATTAAACAAAGATATTGAAATTTAATCTGCACATATACATATATAAATATACGTCTAGTAAATGGAGTATGAGTTCATATATAATTTAAAGTGTTTTTCTTAATTTTACATGTAACTAAAATAATAAAGAATATACATGTATCCAACAGAGACTTAAATTTGACAACTGCTGGACATAATTTAGTCAAATTTAAAGTAACAAACTCGGAAAGAACAAAATATGCATAAGAACCCATAAAAACATATACACATTTTTGGCCAACATATAAATAAGGGCACCTATTTCCAAAGCATAATATAACAAAGCATTATACAAGAGAAGCAATTGCAATGCATTCATTTTTACTGTAGTTCAGTGTAATTATTAAATTAAAATCTTACTTTAGGAGTAGCTGGTTTTAAGCAAATTCAAAATATTTTTCCACTGGCAAATTTCATATTACTATGACTAATCTTTTAGAGCTATGTATTTCCTTCAAAACAGCTTATGCCTTTGTACAGAATTTGGATCACGTACCCATGCCTCTGTCTGAATGGGCCTGATGTTGCTTAGTAGCACCTCTTCATAGTTTCCATAATCAATGAATTTAACAACTGCTGTCATACCTGAAGAATGAAGAGCTTCAACTTCTGCTCGGTAAAACTGAGGAGACAAAAAGCAGTTTTAAATATGACAATCAATATTGTCTACAAAGGGTGATACATGATGGAAATGTAAATACTCAAAATGCTACAATATTTGTATTTTTTGAAAGCTCATTTTTTAAATCAATTTTTATTGAGACATAATTGACATATATCATTGTATTAGTTTTAAGTGGACAACATAATGATCTGATATATGTATATATTGTGAAATGATTACCACAGTCTAGTTAGCATCCATCACCACACATAGTTACATTTTTTTTCTTATGATGAGAACTTTTAAGATTTACACTCTTAGCAACTTTAAAATATACAATATTTTAAAGAAAATAATTTTTAAGAGAATAATATTTTTAAGAAAGAAAGCTTACCTTTGGATAATCATAAATTGGCTAAGAAAAAGAGAGAAATTCTCTCAGCCATGTGAGTTCTGACATACATACACTGAGCAGTAGTAAGATTTCAGAACTAAGAGGGTCAACAGAGAAGAACATTCACATGCTAATGGGTGTAAAAAGAACTAGTGTTATGTTTTGTTGTTAGCCATTGAAGCCCTTTGACTAACACTGGTAAGATGATTCTTATGTACTAATCAGAATATTTAAGTATGGAGCAATGTATTTAAAAAACAGAAATATATGACAAAAAAACAAACAAAGAAAAAGGCTCATTGTTGCAGTCATACAGGCAGCTGTGGTGAAGGAGGGTTTTCAGGTAAAAAGTAAGCACATTACTTATACCCAGGATTTATAGGATTTGAGACATTGTAAGACCAGACACTTTTATTTCATCTGTTTACCCAGTGTTCCTTGGCTCTTGGAAGCAACACACATTAACAAACTCACTAGGAACTGAATTTACGTAACAATTACAATTTTAAAATTTATCTGTTGAGGTAACTGGGAGTAGGTCAACTGATTGGAGTATTCCCTCCACTATAGGTCAACCCATTCAGGACTCAAATTATACATCTGAACGTTGCTTAGTGAATATAATATGGAAATGAAAAACTCATAAAACTCTTATTTATTCTTAAGAAATGTTTTCTTCAAACTAGGGCAGTTGGATGCTCTAATATAAAACTCGAACAGTAACCCTTAATATAACAGGACCCTATAGGACCTTCCCAGGACAAACACCCCTCTCCCTCCATGTCCTCCACCTGCCCCTTGTCTGTAGAAAAACTTTAGCCAAAGAATAAATTTAATCAGAGAAGTGAGAAAATGCAGAAACAAAGGAAAACAGTCAAGCAAGACAAAAAAATAATATTGATAGTTTAGCCATTAAGCAAAGTCAAGGACCTTTAGTTTCTCCTCCAGGGCTATAGATAAATATTCTGAGCTGTATCCTTTGAGCTGTTTTGCAGATACTGAAACCCCCACCAGGTAGAAAAAGTTAACCACGGGCTTCCCTGGTGGCGCAGTGGTTGAGAGTCCGCCTGCTGATGCAGGGGACACGGGTTCGTGCCCCGGTCCGGGAAGATCCCACATGCCTCGGAGCGGCTGGGCCCGTGAGCCATGGCCGCTGGGCCTGCGCGTCCAGAGCCTGTGCTCCGCAACGGGAGAGGCCACAACTGTGAGAGGCCCGCGTACCGCAAAAAAAAAAAAAGAAAAAAAGAAAAAGTTAACCACATGATGACTAGCCATGACATAAGCTGTTCCATCTTACACAATTCCAAGAACTGGCCTCAAGAAAATGGGAACACACCGACGCTGGAGTTGAAGATTACTTGTACTTAAAACAATCATAGGATGCTGATCAGGTCACTGCATGACCAATTTCAAGATGATTGCTGGAGCTGACTACTGTTCTGCATGTAGCTCCCCTCCACCAACCCCTCCCTCCACACGTACATCCCTGAAAGTCCACTTTAAAAGCTCTTGCCCCCTGATCAGCAATGGGGAGTTAGTTTTTTGGGACACGAGTCCATCTTCTTCCCAGGACTGCCAGCTTCCTCAATAAAGCCATCTTTCCTTTTACTCAACACTTGTCTCTCGAGATTTGGCTTTCAAGCTATGAACAGAAAAGCCTGAGTTCAGTAACAGTAATAGGCTCACCAGAATCAAAAAATACTAAACACAACAAAAATTCTTATTCTTAATCTTCTAAAATAGCAGTTACTCTGGGTATACCAGGAAAGAACCTGCTTTCACTGAGTTTTTTTTTTAAATAAGTGATGCTTTTTTTTAAGTCTTTATTGAATTTGTTACAATATTGCTTCTGTTTTATATTTTTTGGTTTTATGGCCCCAAGGCATGTGGGATCTTAGCTCCCCGACCAAGGATCAAACCCTCACCCCTTGCATTTGAAGGCAAAGTCTTAACCATTGGACCGCCAGGGAAGTCCCTGTTTTCACTGATTAACTAGTATACTTCATACTACAAAAGTTATTAAGTTAATCCATCATATTTTCCTTTCCAGATCTGGATGCTAGCAAATTTCGAGATACCATGCTAGAATTTTCCTTATCTTAGAGTTCTTAATATACATTCACATCTCTCCCTTCCTCCTTTATTTCTTAGCCTTATGCTTCTGTGTTCTGTAAATTGCTGTATTTCTGGACCCATGCTTCAGGTGTAAGCTTCTTAGATAATTAATGTCAGTTCAGGTAAGTTCAACAGGTAAGTTCAACAATGACAGCCAGTCATAATACATCCTAGGAAAACAAATAACTTGGCATCCTTTCAGGAACTACATGTGAAAAATGAATTCTATATAATGTGGAAAGTACTGCAATAAAGGTGTAGTGATATGGCACTTAATAAAGCTGAGGAGTTCAGGAAAAGCTTCCTGGGGCAGATGACAATGGATACGGTCTTCAAGGATGAAGAGTATTTAGCCAAGTTAAGAACTGAGGAGGGTGTTCCAGGGAAAGTTACAGAGACATGAAACATGAAGAAAAGTATAGGAAACAACAAGCAGTTTTAAATTAACTATGGCATGATGGGTCAACCAACAGGACAAGAAGGTAAGGACCAGCTGATAGAGGCTCTATATGCATGCTAGAGACTACAAGTGAAAGATTTTAACTAGGAAGAATGACATATGCTCTAAGACCAAGATCACAGTGTTGGCAGTTTCAGTGACAAGTTTAAGAGCAATAAGATTTAAGGCAAGGAGACCAATTTGGAGGCTGTTACAATACCCCAGTTGAAAGAGCTGAACTAGTTATGGCAGACATACAGGGAGAAAAAGCATTGTCCCAAATGCTCAAATCCTTCTATGGAAGTAAAGCTTGAGAGAAGGCAAGATATCATGAGGAATATTTTAAATGATACTAACTGATTATTTCCAGAACATCATTACAATGCAATTAAGATTATGCTTTCTTAATGACAGTTATAGGCAATGCTTTCCTTAAATCTTTACCTTAGTCTCTGGCTAGAAAATTGGAAAGTTGCCTATTCTTGAAAAAACACGTAAAAGTTATCTCTTAAATTAGGTGGTTTCAGAAGATAACTAATGCCATCTCTTTCAGAGAGTGAATATTTATCTTATTTGCTTAAAGGTGCATCTATACAGAGCCTACAGTCCTTCACTCTAAACTGAATGTATACATCCATGTAAATTCAAAGTAGTCATCTTAGACAATCATCCAATTATTCTAAGAATACTCTAAAAGCTCAAAACATTTTGGGAAATATTAGGCACTATCTTTCAGAAGCTATATGACATTACTTTGAATATATTCAGTAGAGGCAATAGATGAATTCAGTATCATTGATTTTCTGAGAAAATTACAATTGAAAGTAAAGCTTTAATAACAATCTCATCAGGTATTTGAAGGCATTTGGGTAACAGCACAGACAAAACTATCTGATATATCCCAAGCACCTAACGCTTAGCAGCTACTCAATTATGGTCTGTTGAATACTCAATATTTGTTGAAGAACTTGTCTAAGTGTAATATCTAAATATCTTAGGTCTGTTATTCTCTGTTGCTTTATTTGTTTCTGGTCTTTCATATTCTCTCTCTCTCTCTCTTTGTATTTTTAACCATGCCTCATAATTTTTTATAGGATGCCAGACATTGTAGATGAAATACTATGAAGAGGATCTGTATAGAAAATGTTACTTTTCCCCAAAAGAGGATTATATTTTGGGGGGCAGGCAGATAGAGTACAAGGAGATATCCTTAATCATGTAAAGGGCTGATTTTAGGCATTGTACTGGCTTGTTTGTATTTTGCACTTACTACTAGGGCACAATCCTTATGGGATTTCAATGGAAAGCCTGAGTCTTTTACCAAGCCTTTCAAACATTATTAATGATTAATTATTAATCATTTACTTCCTCTGCTCGTCAAGGTCACCATCAACTCCACACTGTCCAATGCAAACTAAAGTTTCCATCCTCATCTTAACCTTTCACAGAAGCATCTGACAGAAGTGAACCCTCCCTCTAAGGTAGACAATGTTAGTTCTATAAACTAACACTGATTTCCAACTACTTCTTGCCTCTACCATAATGGAGAAACAGTTAAGCATGAGTAACCCCTCACTAGCCAAATCAAACAGTTGTTGTATTTTGGAAAGTGAGTGGTCTCAGCTGCAAGAGTAAGAGTCTAGATAGTGAAGAACACCTGTACTTGCTTTCCAAGTCTCCCTAATAGCCAAGGAGAAGCCAAGTGAAACAGTTCCAACCAATGAAATTTGTCTGTTGGTATTTCTGGGAAGGCTTCTGCTTTTCTTGAAAAAAAGAAAAGACACAGCTAGTGCTGTCTCCTCCTTTGCTTTTAGCCTTGAATAAAAACTTGACAGTAGAGATGCTGCTTCTAGACAAATGTTATCTCACATTCATACCAAAACCTTAAAAGACTATGCCATCTAGTTGTACCTGGACCCCTCCTTGCTGCTATCATTAGATAACACCTCCTGATCCCAAGCCCTACAGCATCTTTTAAAAGATCCAACCACACTTCCTAGCCTGAATTTCAGTTCCTTGAAATTTTCAGTTAACTTTACTTCCACCACTCTAGGCACACCCTTATCAACTGAAACTACTCTACATATGAAATATTTATTTCAAATATTTTTTGACTTGATCCTCACATCCACCTAGGTCCCTCACACTATAACTCACCTCTGTTTTTATTACCTTGCTAATATCTCCAGTCCCCTAACTACTCGACTTTTTTCCTGTGTAAGTGCCCCCTTGAGAATGAACTAGTTAACAAAGTCAACAAATAATTATGAAATCCCTACACTATGAGAGGAACAGGGCAATAGAGGAAAAACTAGAGATGCATGGTCCTGCCTTCAAGGAACTTAAAATCATGGTAGGGGAAAGAGTTATCAATGCAGGAACCAAAACCAAAAATACTTACAAACTGTAATAAGTTTTAGAAAGTGAACAAGGCACTGATTGAGAAAGGGGGCAGAAAACAAGGGCTTCTTCTAGAAAGTATCTGAGCCAAGTCCTCAAGGATCAGAAGAGTAGTTGGTGGAAGAGCATGTTGGGCAGAAGGGGAAACACGTACAAAGGACCTTCTCTCTGAGGGTCCCTCTGTCCTCTTCCCCTTCCTGTTTGCACTGTGTTGGTCCTCTCCCTCTCAGCCAGGCTCTTTTATCTGATGCACTGTATTCCTTCTCAACCTCATCTTCTTTTTTTTTTTTTTTCACGATTTCCCTCTTTCCCTTTTAGCCAGAATATAATGTAGAACTGAAGATTGTTTAAATGATTTGTTTCTTAGATTATTTATTATTAGCTAAATAATTAAACTTCCTGCTCTTAATTTTTTTAAAGTAGGCTGACTGTGTATTTATCTTTAAATTAAATGAAATCTGCAGAATTTGTGTCATTCAACTGATTTTCTCCCTTGTGAATCAGTATAATTTTACTAGAAAGAAAATATCAATAGTTTAGTTGAGGATAACTGAAGTAACTCATCAACTTCACTTAATCACTTTTACAATACTTTTCTGATATGCGGGTGAAAATCAAACCTAACATAACCAAATCCTATGGGACTCCTAAGCCTCCATAAAAAATATTAAATATTTTGTTTTCCCTTTGATAAGTTATATATGTATACATCTATTCAAAGACTTTACAAACTAGTACAATCATAGAACACAACTCAGTCCCAAAGTAATGGCTTTCTATGGTCTCACTAGCCTGTTACATTCAGTACTATTAGTATTTAATAACTTTATAACATGCATACCTTGTTGTCTTCCCAATAAAGTGCTAAACATTCATCTCCAGGTTTCCACAGTTTTGCATACTCCATAGGAATAGATGATTCAAGTACTTTTTCTGGTTTAATTGGCCCAGATCTTCTTTTGGGCCCACTATTGTAAAATATTTTATCATCATAGGGTGTAGCTGTGATGGGTCCTGCTGGCTTAATAGGTCCTACTCGCCTTCCCTTCAGTGGCATTTCTGTCTCTCCATTTGGAACACCAATGAAACTATTTGTTCGGACAGGATTCTGGTAATCAGCATTTACATTAAAATGTTTTTCAATTTTTACACCACTAAAAGCTTCATTATTTATTGTTCGTGGTTTCCTATCATAAAAATGATCAGGATTTGCTGTTTGGCTTTCTCTTTTCCCACGTTTTTGATTATTATAATCTATGGATTCTTGAGGAAGTGGATTTTCTTTTGCCTCTGCATAGGATGGAACTTTTCCTGATTTGCTTTGCATAGAGTTATCCCTTTTTTTAAATGCAGCATCATTGTGCTGGGAACCTAAAGGGTATGAAGTATCTTTAGTTCTATCATATCTAGAATATGGTCTATCACACTTGATTCTCTCTTCAGCCCATACTTCAGATCCTGAAGAAGTACTTGGTCTTTCAGAACCTCTGTTTCTAGGTAATCCACTGCCTTCTAAAACTGACTTTGAATTTTGGATGTCTCTTTGAAAACGAGGAGGTTTTTCATTCCTTGGCTGTCTGGTATCATTTCGAGGAAGATATCTTGGTTGATTATTATCTTTTACTCCATTTTGCTCAGTATTTGACAATCTGTGTTGTCCTTGATGAAGCTGCTGTGGCTGTGATTTAGGTTCTGAAAAGTAAAAGTATATCATATGCATATTAAAATGAAGACTCTGTATTAATACTTAATTATCAAACTACTATTTTAACATCTTCCACTGTCTTCCCACCTCATTATCTTAATCCCTGTCCTGTATTTCTAATGTACAGTTTGCCTGGTTAGCCACATTAGTGAAGTAAAGCAATGATATGAACCATGAATAAATGGTGGATAATTCAAAAACAAGTTGTCTTTGTCACTGAATATTTGCACTGTTATAACATAGCCAATCTATATATGCTATTTTGGTAATTCATTTCCCAAGCCAGTAATGAAATAGAACTGCAACCTGATAACACAGAAGCTGCTATAAAACTGTACAAGTACAACCCTTGCTCAAGTCCTTTCTGAATCCCAGTCCCATTTAAAATGTATAGCTATCATTGTCAGTCAAGTTCTAGTCTTTGCAAAAAAAAATATTTCTCAAATCTTTCTGGATCTGGAATTACCAAGTGTTTGGATTACAATTAGATATTTACTATAGACCTATCAAAGTAATTAAGAACAGGTAATACTTGGAAATATAGAAAAAAGTGTCAAAGATATGATTAAGCAAAATAGTGCAGATAATGTCCAACTAGAAATCAAAATCAGTAACATGGTAAATATATACTCATAATCTGACGGTTATATTTCACATAATGATTTTTATTCTACTTCAGTTTGTACTGTGTCACTTACTCTTTCTTCCTCCATTGTTTCACACAGCATGTCTATAACACTATTACCAATCATATTGACTGGTCTTTAGTGTACACATCTTGTTTCTCTTGTCATACACTATAATCAATATGCAGATCAGGATTAATCTTACATTTCCCCACGGTCACAATACTTCTTAACAGGGGCACTATTGACATTCTGGGTGAGAATGTTTCCTGTATTTGCAAGAAAATTAACCTCTTTGACCTTCAGATACTAAATCCTAAAGCATTCTCCCTCAGGATTCCTAGTCACTGTGACTACTCAAACTGTCTCCATACATTTCCAAACACCCACTGGAGGAAAAAAGGTACCAGATAAAATGTTTAGATCAATAGGAATAAAGAGAAGACCTTTAAAAGTTCCTGAATGACAAAGCAAGTCAAGACTAAAGATCAAGGCTCAAAATGAAAAGAAACTTCTCAATGGAACCATTGGAAGCTAGAAAGCAATCTAACAGACTTTAAATGTCTTTGAAATTAAAGGAAAATTATTTTCTAAGTACAATTCTATATTCAGCCAAACCACCCATTAATTGTGACAAAGAATAAAAATTTTTCAAATATGCAAGATCTCAAATAATAGCCAAGACCATCTACAGAGACATTTTTACAAAATCACTTTTTCCCAAGATGGGCTTTATAAATATAACACAAATATCTTATTTTTAAATCACTGTAGTCAATGTTAATTTTTTCTTTAGAGAGAAGAAAAGTGGACACAAATGAGCATTTTCAGCAGAAAGCATGTTTTGGCATTTGTTCCAGTCATTATTAGAGAATAAAGGCAGCAGCCGTCTCTTGCTGACAATCTGCTATGTATTAGGTACCCCACACTAGCACTTTATACACATTATCAATAGTCCCCACAGTAGTCGTAACATACAGGTATTGTGGGGTTTATTTAATAGAGAGAGGTAAAGTCCTATATATATAGAATTGAAGAAATTTTTCAGCTTCCAAAATAAATCAAATATGAAGGTATTTTATTTCCTGACAAGGTTTGAATAGATATTCGGGGAGTAAGCTTTTTAGATCTGTGTTTAGGGATCAATTTTTCAAAATTATTCCAGTTAGGGACACCAAAATCTATGACGATCAGGAAATACAAATAACTTAAGTCATCATGAGAGTAACTGAGTATCCTGGACTACAAATGGCAGTTGAATAACCATATATACGGAATGAAGGCTTCAATTAGGCTTGGTAGGTGTGGGAGAATTTGATTTCAGTTCTTCTAAAAGAAGAAAAAAGGTAAAGATTTCCTAATCTATTTTAACTGAAGATGTACATTAGATTACAGAATAAAACAATTAATTTTACTACTAAAGAATATACTTCATTTGCATTATTATGCTGAGGCAATATAGTGAGAGAAGAATCTATAAAGGAAACTGCTTTTTAAGTAAGAACACCTTAAAAAAAATAAACTCGATGAGGCAGAAGATAAAATTGTGCTTTTAAAAGAACATAGTTTTCGGGCTTCCCTCGTGGCACAGTGGTTGAGAGTCCGCATGCCAATACAGGGGACACGGGTTCATGCCCCGGTCCGGGAAGATCCCACATGCCACGGAGCAGCTGGGCCCGTGAGCCATGGCCACTGAGCCTGTGCTCCGCAACGGGAGAGGCCACGACAGTGAGAGGCCCGCGTACCGCAAAAAAAACAAAAAAAAAAAACCACATAGTTTTCATATACATCCATTTAATTCCAAAATAAAATAACAGTAAGCCAAGGAAGGTCCTTAAAGGTTTCATCATTCTTGGATTTCCTTAAACCTAATACCTTTTATCTTAGGTAGTTAAGTAATGATGTCAGATATAAAGTAAATATTTTGAAACTGAACTAATCTATTAAATAAATAAAAAAATATGCTCAATCACTAAATTCTGGAATGGTGATTTTAAATAAATTAAGAAATAGCCCAAAAGTCAAATAGAAAGCTCCTCAACTCTGCATCATTCAATTCTGAATCTGCATCATTCCTCAACTCTGCATCATTCAATTCTGAATCTAGTGGCTCTCTGCCACCTTTCGTGAGGAGGCATGATCATCCCAAGCCACCAAAATACTAATTGGCACCAGGGGCCAGGTCTACAGTCACTCTAATAGGAATATACTGAGACACTCTTCTGTATAGGAAGGAGAATAAAATGCATCACTATTTTTTTCTTTTTTTTAATGACCTGAAGGGGAAAGATGAAACAAAACAAAAGCATAAATGGAAATTGGTAACATTTGATATTAAATAGGAGGAAAAAAAAAAGAAAATTAGCAAAAAAATGACAGAAAAATTCATCACAAAATAGATAAAACTGTGAAAACATCTAAAAAATTAAAGTGATACAAGTCCATATGATAAAATTAATCAAAGACTACTACATGAGTTTCATTTGCCTTGTAATAAAATGTTCCTATTAGACCAGATCATGAGTTTCAAAATTCATCTTTACAAGATAATTGATTACAATGTTTTACAGCCCCATGATTTGAAATGCAAGGATCATTAAGAATGAATTTACTAATTGTCACAAATTATTTGGGTTTGTACATAAGAATATGCTTAATTAATCAGGTATCTTAAAATATTAATACTTCTTTCCAGAGTATTCATTCTCCAGTCACAGTGGTACCTGCTTTTAATAGTAAAAAAACAGGTATATTTTGTTTCCCAGGATGACTCTTCATTTTATTCTGAGACACCTACCTGAAGAAATGACTTAATTAAGACTTTACTACGTACCTGACTCTACTTTAAGGTCTTTTGACTACATTACTTCATATAATTCTCCCAACCACGCTGAAGGGCAATATTATTATCCCCATTTTACAAGTGAATTAACAGAAAGCAAGGCTAACAGCTAGAAAATGTTGAAGCCAGAGCTTAACTCAAATCTAACTGAAGCAAAAGCCCACGATTTTCTCATTATGCCAACCTGCCTGCCCACAGGAACAAAACAGAATGTAACAAACATGTTAACTACAATTTTATCACCTACATTTGTTCATTTCTGGTGCAATGCAGAAATCACAAAAGCTCTTTGGCAAAACCAAAGGAATGGCCATTTATGGGCTAGATACTATTTTTAAAAAGTCATAGTACCACAGTATAACAGGTTACCTACTAATGCAGACATTAATTCAAGAAGAATGGTTAAAATTATTGCTGAGTAATCCTTCAACAAATAAAGCAAAATAAAAACAAATCATTAAAGATACTTGTTACAAAAAGATGGTATTAACTGATTAGTACATGAATTCACATTAAAACAGAAGCATAACATTTTCTAATATTTCTATGTTTATATATAAACCCGATTACATTTTTTTTCACATCAAAATTTTCAACTAATTTTCTCATTTATACAAATCAGGGCTTTTGTGTAAAATATCATTAGATATTGTGTATATTCTGTAATGATCACAAAACTCTTTGGCTATTAAATTTTATCTATCAGCTCAAAATTTATACTTTGTGTCCTCTGTAAAAAGTTACTTCCTCTATAAATTTATTCTGTATGAATTCTGACTTAGATTAAAAAGGTTAAGACAAGGAACTATGTTTCATTCTTAGCAGGTACATATAAACACAAGTGGTTATTAAATGATTATGTTCTCCATATAGTAAAAAATAAACTGTAGCCTTTTAAAAATATTATGTTATAGGAAGAGAAATTGCCCATCACCCCAAGCCTAAAGCATAACTTTTTCATGCTATATTAAATACGTCCTTTCTTACCACTCTCTTCAAAATAATCACTTTAACATCCATAGAACATTTATCTACTGGATATCCTTCAGCTTGTCTTCTAACCCCAGTACTTCACTGACACTATTTTTGTCAAGGTCTCCAATCAGTGGTGTGTTGGAGCCAGTCTGAATATTGAACAAAAACAGATTATTAAATTTTCAGAAAATCTGCAATCTGGTTGCAGATTGAAATTAGCTAATTTTTGATGGCTTGAAATTAGCCATAGTGGAATATTTACACCACAGAAATCAGGAAAAGCTAAAAATCAGAGCATCCCTCCCCTGCCTCCCACCTCTTCCCCCACAGCCAGTTGTTAAACATTCACCAGCACACTCTTAATGCTATGTAAACCCAATGGACACCTCCCATCCTTACCTCTGTTTCTACTCCTCCTACTTTTTGGCAGCTGTTTTCTCAGTTTCCTTTGCTGACTCCTCCAGCTCTATTCAATCTCTAAATTCTACTGCCTGCTGAGTATCTCTCCTTGATTTTTTAAAAACATATCTTTAAAAAGTGTATTTCAAATTCACAGTAAGCCAATTTTCACCAACTTTCTATACATTACCTTTAAATTTTTTCACTAAAGTTATCCCTAAATCCACATGTAAATTTCTATATACAATTAATTTTTAAATTCAAATAACTACGAACTTTACATTAATAATCCGGACATTACCTGTGCAGCACTGTGGCATATTTTCACTTTCCACCTATTTTATCTAGAACCTTAAACTACCTGGATAATGTCAGGTGCTATGCTGTCAGAATGCTTAAAAATCTAGGGACCACAATGTCATAACAACACAGATCAGAGCATTTCAAAGTAATTCTAGCTAAGGACCAGGGTTTTTGTTGTAGTTATTGGTTTTGGTTTTAATTTCCAATCAACTGTTGACTGTCACTTTTGTAAAATGCAGTAACAAATATTGAGGCATTGACAAACTGCTAAAAGAGTTTCTGAATACTTACTCTCAATTTCAGTACTTATCTGTACTTATTCAAAATCAGACACTATACCAGTATCACTGGTACAGACTATTCACTGTTAAGGTAACAAGTCCACATTATGGAATTAGAAACAACTATCTCAAGTTAATCTTAAAGCACTATCTAGATATGTGGGGTAAATTTGCACTTCCAAAAAAAAAAAAAAAGGAATGGTAGAAAGAAATCAGTCCTATAAGAAAAAATCAAGGACTGGGAAGGTCATACTAGTGGTTAGGGATAGAGAGAAAGTGACAGGCAGTGGATAGATAACTACATATTTTCTCTCTTTTGCTAACAGCTTATGACTATTCACATAGCAATCATTCATCCCTGGCTTCCAAGTAAGCATTCCACCATCAATTTCAATCAATCAGTTGCATAGGGAAATGAGGAGGAATGTTGTTTGATGCAACTGGATGTAAACATGCACAATACTCAATACATGGGCGACGTAAACATACACGATACTCAATACATGGGCAATCCTTTCTTGAGGAAATCCTTCACAAGAACATCTAGGCTAACACATACACATTCTCCTTGTCTTCTTGACCTAGTTTTCTGGCCTTCCAATAAAACTGTTACCATTCTATCATATTCCCTTCCTGTATCCCTATTCTTCATTCTTTAAAATTCAAGCTATAAATCTATAAGTCAAACTATTTAAACTGACTTGAAACTTGATTAAATGAAAATAAAACAAAACCAAAAAAGACACCTACCAACCATCCAAAGCTGCGACTTCACACGCATTACTCACCAACCATTAATATTATACCTGCTACCATCTAAATATATTAAATCTGAATATTATGTGGAATTTGAAATTATGCAGTACCATTAACCAAGAAAAATGCTACTTCTCACAAAATCCACAGAAAATAAAGAAATGGAACTCCACAAAAATAGTATATGTAATATAATCTGAATTTTATTCTGCCAACAAGAGTCAATGGAGCATTTTAAGCAAGGGGGTAGTGGGATCAAATTTGTGTCTTGAAAGATCACTGTTTGCAAAAATGGAGGATGAGATGATAAAGTTCTGCAAAAAGTCAGTGGAGGGTTGATGAGGGCCTAAATTTGGGTAGTAGGGGAGGAGATGAGGACACAATGAGTGGAGGATGCTATTGCTACTACTGCTAATCACAATGATGTTAACGATGATGATAGTGGTGGTGGCGGTGGTGTTAGAACTACCATTATATGGAGGCCTATGTGCCAAACACTGTGCTTAGCACTTTTATGCATAATCTAATTTGATCTTCTCAATAACTCTAAACTTAGGTGGTGCTACTGTTTCCCCATTTCCCAATAATGAAATTAAGGTTTGAGAGATTATATAACTTTCCCAAAGACATACAACTAGTAAAATACAAGAGCTGTTGAGTTAAGTTAGTGGTAGAATCAGTTGTATTTATCTGCCACAGCATCCATTCAATTCTCCTCTTCTTTTGGTAAAAGAACTCTGCTTTCAGTGATAACTACTCCCTCCCCTTTAACATATAATCCAGAATCAATTAAGATGTCCTAAGCTCTCCTGACTAAGAAGGAGGCAGATATAGACATTAGAAGATGGAAGGTCTTTTTTCTGCCTGATATTCCAGGTATAAGGGCCATTTGATTGTTTCTGAGAAATATTTTTTTTATTACTTTTTCATATTATGAATGGAGATTTGACACCAACAACTGTCAAGCAGACCATCCAAGTCTCTTTGTACTCCTATTTCAGCTGCTTCACACACACAAATGCCAGCATCTCCACTGGGAGTTGAGCTTGGGGAATCAATAATCATATGATGAAAGGTATTTATCTTTTCCCAGAAAAAATGTGCTTGGAAAATTAAGATAAGTGTTTTTACGTACCTATCTTTATATGTCATTATGCCCCCTTATATACATTGGCCTTATGCTATACCTGGTGCTACCTGGGCCAATCTTTGCTTCCACGTGAAGACAGCCCATCAACAAACAATTCAGAGACAGAGAAAGACCTTCCACTTATATAAGCCAATAAATTACTTTTTTTGCATATTTGGATTTCTGTGGCTTACAGCTTAATGTAAACTAATTCAGAAATTAGTGCCAGGAAAAGAGTGATACAAGTGACAGACCTAAAATGTAAAACTTGTTTAGTAAAGGAAGGGTACAAGGTAGTGAAAGCTGCTTCATCCCCTAACAGAAGTTGGCACTCCTCATTGTTTGGTTAAACTGTAGCCTATTGTCTTGGAACTGAGACCACTTAACTAATGAGGCCAATGCTTTAGAGAACTTGGTATAAAAATGTCAGGGCGATGAAGGGTGTTGGTTACTTCTTATTGCCTTCAGTAAGTCCTACAAGAAAGCAACAAGCTGGCAAGCTTGAAAGTAGAAAGGACACAGATGGAACTAGCTATGAGGTGCTCTTCTCAATTATACCAACAAGCCAAAAGGACTGTGACTCAGATAATCATGTTTCTTGAGAGATTACAGAATTCTATGAACCAAGGAATAAAAGAGGAAAAGTAGAAGATGAGACTGGGTCCTGGAAAGGGGAAGCTTGATCACCTATGACCATGTCCAACATTTATGAATGTTGGATGAGTTCTTAGTTCCTATAATTGTTTAATTTAAATCTTATCCTTTTCATAAACAATATCTCTATTTGAATTCTGTTCATATTTTTCTAAGTGTTTACCCTTTATACAACTGGGTCATATTCTCTAGTCTACTTTCTAAAATTTTGACACAAAATACGGAGAAACATAAATAAAACTTGTAACATACTTAATTTACAAAATAAGCTATAGAAACAAGGAAACAGAGGAGTATGAATTTAAGAAAGTTACTCTGTCCACTTTTCTCACAATGCCTCTTGTTCCCCATTTGGAAAAATGAAGGTTTTCCTGGTTTTATTTAGATGTAAAAAGTTACTGTCTTAAGGCAACCCCTCCCTCTATCTCTGGCCAACCCAGATATCTTCCATGATAATAGAAAGAATAAAACCTACTCTTTTTGTCCCAAGTTGAAACTTAAAATATATATTTCTAGTGGGCATTGTTTCAAATGGTAGTTATGTATTACTGAAGTAATATATTGATAAACTTAAGGTATGTAAAGTTGAAAGTTGGCCTGATAATCTGGCCATGAACTCTATCTAGTCTATGAAACCAAAAATTTTTTTAAGAGCCTATATATGAGCCTTTTGAACACAACCCTATCACAAACTCATCAGTTGAATATTGACATCAACCAACTTGACATCAAATTATTACATATCACATAGAACACTTTAGTGATTACTCTCATAAAACAATGTAATCCAACATCTTTTTTTTTTTTTTTTTGCGGTACGCGGGCCTCTCACTGTTGTGGCCTCTCCCGTTGCAGAGCACAGGCTCCGGACGCGCAGGCTCAGCGGCCATGGCTCAAGGGCCCAGCCGCTCCGCGGCATGTGGGATCTTCCCGGACCCGGGCACGAACCTGTGTCCCCTGCATCGGCAGGCGGACTCTCAGCCACTGTGCCACCAGGGAAGCCCAACCTCATTTTTTTCAGAATATTGATAATAATGTCAACTAGAATTACATTTGACTTGAATTGAAAGACACAACAAAAACATTAATGATACAAGAAAATCTCTAGGGAAAGTACATGTGATGATCAATTATAGACACTACTTATTTTACTGCATTTCACCTTATTGTACTCTGCCAATACTGCATTTCTTACAAACTGAAGATCTGTGGCAACTCTGAATTTGTTAGATGATGGTTAGCATTTTTGAGCAATAAAGTAATTTTTAATTAAGGTATGTACATTGTTTTTTTAGACATAATGCTATTTCATACTTAACAGACTACTGTATAGTGTAAACATGACTTTTATACGCACTGAAAAATCAAAAAAAATTTGTGTGACTCGCTTTATTGTGATGTTTGCTTTATTGTAGAAGTCTGGAACCAAACTCGCATTATCTCCAAGGTAAGCCTGTATCTCTGACGGAAATTTCTAAAAATCAGGATAAAGAAATTATAGTGCCCTTTGTTCTTTTAGAGAAAATTATATAATACAATGTGAAAGTAAATGTGTTACTTACCTGCATTAAATCTGTAAGAAACACATTCTTAGAGGATGTATTTTTTTTTTTCCAACAAGCCTAACACGTTACACAGAATTTGATATGACATAACAAGTCCATCCAGGCCTAGGCTTATTCAGCTAAATATGACTTTTAGGGTTACCTGAACTAAACAAAATCCTCAGACAGCTTAAATGATACAAAACATAGAAGCAAGAGAGGTTTGATAATTCAACTGAATTAGAAACAAACATTTAAAAAAAATCCAAATATACACATCATTGAATAATGATAACTTCTTTATAATCAATTTAGGTATGTAACAGACACAAATAATGACACTGATGATATGAACATGAATAAAATTAAAAGCCCATAGTTATTTTCATTAGCTGTCCATAAGGCATTTAACCATTAAAATTTATGGAGACTCTATCCTGAAACGCTTTCTAGATTTTCCTTAGAAAAATGGCCAATATTTTCTCCCATCAATGCAGAGTTAATTTTAGAACGTAAGATTTATGGAACAATGACCAAATTCTGAAGGAAAACCAAAGTGGAGATTCAATTTTACAAAAGTAAGAGGTTATTCTGGGCTTTATTTTCAATTACAAAGAAACATGAAATCATGAAGTAAGCAGAAAAACAATTCATTAACTTGCCTCAACTGTTTACTATGAACCTCAGCTCACCTAGGAATACCTCAATAGTATGAGAATTAATAAGAGAAGGAATAACAGAATGATCTTTTTTTTTGCAACATACCTGAGGAGGACAACACATCAAGCATTTCCATTAATCCTGTCACCTTTATTGTAACAGGATTGCATGAAGACAGAGCCAAGAGAATACAGGCACACCTCGTTTTATTGCGCTTTGCAGATATTGCATTTTTGTTTTAACAAACTGAAGGCTTGTGGCAACCCTGCATCAAGGAAGCCTACTGGCACCACTTTTCCAACAGCATTTGCTCACTTCCATTCTCTGTGTCACATTTTGTTAATTCAAAATATTTCAAACTTTTTCATTATTATTATATTTGTTATGGTGATCTGTGATCAGTGATCTTTGATGTTACTACTATGACTTGCTGAAGCCTCAGATGATGGTTAGCATTTTTTTTAAACAATAAAGCATTTTTAATTAAGGTATGTACATTGTTTTTCCAGACATAATACTATTGCACACTTAACAGACTACAATATAGGATAAACTTTTTTTTTTTTAAATATAACTTTTATATGCACTGAGAAACCAAAAAATTCGTGTGACTTGCTTTATTGCAATATTCACTTTATTGCGGTGGTCTGGAACCGAACCTGCAATATCTTCCAGGCATGCCTGCATAAGAAACATCTACAAGCATGATAATCTTCAGTCCATATATGTATCAATTTATTGTCCCACTGCTTGTGCTCATGTTTGTTATCATTAATCTCCTCTGATGCGATGTCAGCGTCATGAAAGAAAGAGTTTAGGGTGAGAAGAGCTATTACTGAAAGGATAAGTTTCTCTGCTCAAACATTTAAAACAATGAAATAGCAAACCAAGCAGTATTTTCAAGGCTGCCTGTTTAAAGGATTTCTTAGCCATTCAAAACAACTAGTTAGCCTTATTTTGGCAATAAAACTTAGAAATAAAGAATGTAATATTATTACAGATTACAAAAACGCCAGATCAGATTTGACTATTGTATTCAAAATACCTCTGCTAAGTCTTTATATTTTGTTTAGTGTTGCTTACACTAAGTAAATGATAAAAAGGTTTACACAAAGTAAATAATAATATTCTTTTTAATAAGCATTCCTATGACCTTTTAGGTTTGTTTGTGGTTTGTTTAGGTTTGTTTGTGGTTTGTTTAGGTTTGTTTGTGGTTTAGGTTAGGTTTGTTTGTGGTTTCTTCTGTCTCACAAACTAACAGTAAGCTTCTTTGGGGCAAGAGCTACAAAATCCATCTATTTCCATGAATTTTCTGAATGAGGTATTTTATTAAATTTTGTACCCCTGCTGCTTATCATAGACCAGGTACAAATAAATACTACATAAAATACTGCATATATAGAATGAACAATTTCTTACAACACATACAGTTGTAGCCTCACTTCAGTCTCAATCCCATTTTCCACCTTGCCAATGGACAAATATTTTTTCTGAAAGCACCAAACTTTGTTACTGTCATGCCACAAACCCTTTCATGGCTTTACACTGTCATTTGGATACAGTAAAAACTCCTTAGGACAAAATCCTCTTGATCTGGCTCCAGACTACCACTTTTACATCTGGCCTTATACCTCTACCTCTCCCATAACCTCCCAAGCATAGGAACTGGCGTTCTGCTGCCTCCAAGCCTGGACATGCAGAGTTCCCTACATCTGGACCGCCCTTCCCCCAACACTCCTCCTTTGACCTGTCTAAATGCCACCTACTCTAAGAAGCCTCTGCCTATCTCCCATCTTGGTTAGCTGGCTTCCCCACACAGTACTTCTAGGAAAGAACAGAAATTTGCTTCTCTGAGAACAGTGGTTATCAAGTAGGACAGAAAACTCTAATGTAAGTTGGAGAGGGTAATTTCTGGGGTTAGGATGATCAAAGGAACATGTGAATTTGGATAAAATTTAAGAGCCTCTACAAACATTAGAAATATCTAATTTTTTAATTTGGGGATTTATGAAGGTCACAGGTTATATTCCTTGTGAAAATCTAGGGTGTGAAATACTATTATAATGTCTATATCTTTCTCATATTCTAGCTGACTCTGTACCATATTAAGAACAATAATGTAAATACAAAACAGTCTACTAAAACAATATCCAATATTAACATATGTGTTTATAAATTTCTGTTCCCTCAGAAGTAAATCTCTCTAACACTGATGTTTGGTGTGTATTATTCATGTCATGTATCTTAATTAACTTTAATACCTTTTCCCAAGTGGAATGCTAGTATACTACATTTTGTTGGTATAGGATGTGTTCTGTGAGAACTGAAAGCTGATAGACACACAGGTCACCGTAGATTACTATTTTTGGTCTCAACTTCATTAGGATTTAGTAGACTCTAGGAGTCAAAAGCAAATGTAGGGAGACAGAAGGATAAAAGGAAATCAAAGGAGCTCTGATTGGGATAGTATAAAGGAAGGTTGGGACAAAAATATCTAGAAGTCAGATTTTAAGAAGCAGTAGAGATTCTCCTGCTAACCTTGCAGAAGCAAACATGTGAACTGCCTAGGGAGGAGGTCACGTGGCAAGGACCTGAGGGCTTCTAGGAGCTGAAGGCACTCCCCAGGAAACATCAAACAAGAAAGCAAGAATGTCAGTCCTACATCCACAAGGAAGTGAATATTGCTAACAACCAGTTAACTTGTAAGAGGACCTTAAGCCTGAGGCAAGATCACAGCCCCAGCTGAAATCTTGATTTTAGTATGTGAAACATTGATCAGAGATCTCAAGTAAGCTGTGTTTTGACTCCTGAACCACAGAAACTATGAGATAGTATACTTGCATTGTTTTAAGCCACTGACCTTTTGGTAATTTGTGAAACAGCAACAGGAAATGAATTCATCATACTTTTTTTTTTTTTTGCGGTACACGGGCCTCTCACTGTTGTGGCCTCTCCCGTTGCGGAGCACAGGCTCCGGACGCGCAGGCTCGGCGGCCATGGCTCACGGTAGCCGCTCCGCGGCATGTGGGATCTTCCCGGACCGGGGCACGAACCCGTGTCCCCTGCATTGGCAGGCGGACTCTCAACCACTGTGCCACCAGGGAAGCCCTCATCATACTTTAAAAGTAAGAAAATATTGCTCTTACATGTGTCTACTTACAAATCTCATCTACATTCTACATCCAACATTTGTTTTTCAAACAATGCATTATCTTTTCTTTGTCATCTAACAAAAGATTCCATTTTCATGAAATCTGTAAACTTCAAATTTGTTATAAAAGTGTCTTATCTCTGAGCTTAAATTTAATTTGAAATATATCTGAAAGAGAAAACTAAATCTAAAAGAATATTTCCCTAACTTTTTGGAATCATATATTAAAATCTTACAATTCTAGAAAATATTTATCATATTCCATACTTCAATTAAAAAATAAACATTTAACATGATTATATCTCTTTCAGTATTATGTTAATCACTAAAATATATCATACTAAGAAATATATCACAATGTGGGAGCATACTCACTCACTGTGCTCATTTAACCCTAACCATAACCACATATTTTCATACAACGTGTAATATGTAGAGAAAAAAGAGACCAATTTCACAATCAAAAAAGTTATATAAAGTTATATAGTAATTTCTCCAACATAACAATATGCTTTCATAGCTAAATCTGTCATCTAGTAAACTGAGGGAAAGAGTTTGGTGATATTGCCCATCGTACAGTTAGAGGGCAAAATAAGCTTTAATATTTTCAGAATGCAACAATTAAAACTTTCTTCTGTACTTTTGTCAAACAGGAAATTTGTAATTAAATAAATTTGTAAATACCCAAGAGTAGACATTCACACTGTCAGTATATTATACCTTTTTTGTACAATTCCAAATAAAGTTTGGTGTTTCAAAAAGAAATCTACTTTAGGGACTTCCCTCGTGGTGCAGTGGTTAAGAATCTGCCTGCCAATGCAGGGGACATAGGTTTGAGCCCTGGTCCAGGAAGATCCGACATGCCACGAAGCAACTAAGCCCGTATGCTACAACTACTGAGCCTGCGCTCTAGAGCCCGCGAGCCACAACTACTGAGCCTGCATGCCACAACTACTGAAGCCCATGCGCCTAGAGGCCATGCTCCGCAACAAGAGAAGCCACCGCAATGAGAAGCCCACGCACCACAACAAAGAGTAGCCCCCGCTCGCCACAACTAGAGAAAGCCCGCACGCAGCAACGAAGACCCAACGCAGCCAAAAATAAATAAATAAATAAATAAATAAATAATAAAAAAGAAATCTACTTTAAGCTGGCTTACCTTCCACACTCAAAGTCCCCATTTTAGATTCCAAGAAGTCAAATAATGTGCTTGGTGCTGATGGCCTTGCATTTCCCAGTTCCTCTTCATCTTCAGATCTTATTCGCCCCCTGCCTTTTCCTTTACCTTAAGAAGTAAAGCAAGACATATACATTATACATGCAAAAACAAAAGAAGAATATACACTAAAATATAATCAGCAGACATCTTAAGTAGAACTTTATATATATCTTTTCATATTTTTCTGTATATTCTACATCCATTAAAACAAAAATGTTTTTAAATGACTATATTAAGTAGCACCTTTAATCCTGTAAATGATCTATCTGGAAATTTGAATTTGTTCATGTAAATTATCTTCTAAGGAAAATAAATCATTTTTATATGATTTTTCTTTAACCACTTATTTTTTTTTTAATTGAAGTATAGTTGATTTACAATGTTGTGCCAATCTCTGCTGTATAGCAACCACTTATTTTTTTAAAAGAATATAGGACTGGGACTTGAAAAATCACATAATACATTTGACCATACAATAATTTTAAAATAACATTAAATAAAAGTCATGTTCCTGTTAATTATTAAAAGTTTATAGACTAGTCATTTATACAAATGGCCTAGTTCTAGAAATAGTTAATAGAGCTAGTTACTTCATATTTTCTGTATTATTCATGGCCTTGTTAAATAAGGTATTAGACCTACTTTATATAAAGATGAAGACAATGAGACTAAGAATAACCTACATAAGACTGTGGTTCCCAAACTGCTGCTCCTTCCACTTACCATAATGGTAAATGAAGTTATAGCCTTCACAGCAACAAAACCCAGTCTTTGTCGACAACATATATTTCTCTGAAAATCAAATAATACTGTCTGGCACATTGCTTAATGAATTATACCTCTCAGAGGTGGACCCGTAACAGGTTTCTGTTTATTGCTGTTAAGAAGTACATTCAGTGCTGCTTCTAAGTTGTTGCCATTATCCATGAGAGCTTGCCTTGATGCTTCTTTACTAAAGCCCATTTCTGTTATGTGCCTCAGAGCCTTCTCATCAACCTGTAAAGAACGAAGAGAAAAGTTATGCTGATAGCCAATAAACAAGCAAGGTATAAGTTTTTAACTACATGCTGTTTTTTAACTAAAAATTACATCTGATGTTTATGGACAAAATGTGATATTAATACATCACTTGCTGTTTTTTTATACCAATAGTCAAGGAAGGATCTGTGATATGCAGGGTTGTGCCTTGAGTACTTTCTCTGTATCATTACAAACGCAAAACAAACAAAAAAGAAATTTTATATGTCAGAACAAGGCTTTTGAAAATAATACAGGCAGTGAAAACTACCTAATGAAAAATTTTCATCGTTGATACTTCTCTGTCCTAAGGAAGTGCAATTTATATAGCACCTGTCCAAAAATGCAAAGTATAAAAAGAAGCTAACAAAATGGTACCATCTCAGTAGCTTGGTTTTTTTTCTACTCTCTATTGTTTCAGTACTTTGCTCTATATTTATTAGCAATACTATCTATGAAGCTTTGACAGCCTGTACCCCAAATAAAAAATCTACTTTACAAATGTCAGAACCCCAAATCTTGAAAAATCTAGACCTGAGTAGAATTAAAGAACTGTTTAAGTAACATAAACATATCCCATGAAGAAATTACTGAATCATAACCAGCTGAGGAATACATAACTAACTTTTACACATTTAAGAGTTAAGATGGATAGGCTTTAAGATAGCATTACACATGGCATGCATGGTGCAGACAGCTACTCTGATACCCATGTAGACAGCACAGCACTTTTTTAAAAATCCTGTTTTTAAAACCCTGACTTTTTTTCAAACCCTGATTTTGTGACTTCCAAAGACAAAATCCTTTCTAAATATAGTAGCAACGATCAACAGATCAGAGCTGACACATAAGAGAAAATTTACATCCCTGCTGTAGATATACTAAAGTAAATGTAAAAAGGATTAGACATTAAAACTATAATTCATCCTTCTATTCAAAAACTTATCTAAATGTAAAAAAAAATCCTTCCAAAGCCTTTCCCTCTCCCAATTATCTCCCAAGTAAATATCTAATTAAGAATATTATCCCATACATAGAATTTAACCAAACACACTCAAGAATCAATTAATATCCAACCTTGGTATAACTTATTGTACCTTTCTTGTTAACCTGATTTGCAGTTAACCAGTTAACTCTCATTCAGTGCTGTTGGCAGGGCCATGCTCTCTCTGACAGATTTAGGGAAGAACCTTCCCTGCCTCTTCTAGTTTCTGTTCTTTGCTGGCAATCCTGGGCATTCCTTAGCTTATAGATGTATCATTCCAGTCACACAGCCATCTTCTCACTGTGTGTCTTCAGGTCAACTTCCCTCTGTAAGTGTCTATCTCTGTGTCTAAATTTCCCCTCTTTATAAGGAGATTAAATTAGGGTCATATTGGCTTAGGGCCCAACCTAATGACCTCTTTTTAACTTGGTATCTCTGCAAAGATCCTGTTTCCAGAGAGAGTCAGTCACATTTTAAGGTACTGGTGGTCAAGACATCAAACTATCTTGTTTGGCAGGGGGGTAGCATGGGGGTGATGGATGGGACACAATTCAACCTTTATACCACCTATTATCAAAAATTATTTTAAGAACCTGTCAACTGACATCCCAATCAAGTCCTCTTTCAATTGTTGAAAATAAAGAGCTGAATACCACGCAACATGAAAAAGAACAGGGTTCCTGGTCATTAAAATTTCAAACTGTCCTTTTGATAGTCTCCTTCATTCTTAAATGACAGTTTTTCTGAATACAGAATTACAGGTGAACAGTTTTTTTTCTTTCCGTACTTTCAATATATCACCCCACTGCTTCCTTGCCTCCATACTTTCTGATGAAAAATTGGCCATTTATTTATTGAGGATCCCTTGTATTTGATGAGTTGCTTCTCTCTCACTGCTTTCAAGATTTCCTGTCTGTACCTTCCAACAACTTGATTATGTGTCTTGGTGTGTCTCTGAGTTTATCCTATTGGAGTTCACTAAGCTTCTTAGGTTTGTAGATTTCATCAAATTTGGGAATTTGGGGGCATTAGTTCTTCAAATATTTTTTCTGTCCCTTTTCTCTTCTATTGGGAAGAGAACATACACAACATAATGTGTATGTTGGTATATTTGATGGTACCTCATAGGTCCCTTAGGCTCTATTTTTCTTCATTTTTTTCTCTTTCTGCATCTTAGACTGGCTAATTTCAATTGCCCTATATTAAAGTTCACTGATTCTTTCTTCTGCCTGCTCTAGTCTGATGTTGAACCTGACTAATGAAATTTTTTATTTCCACTACTGTACTTTCCAGTTCCAGAATTTCTATTTTGTTTATTTTTATAATTTATCTTTATTGATATTCCCTACTTGTTTATATTGTTCTCCTGATTGCTTTTAGCTCTTTGTCAATGGTTCCTTCACACCTCTGAGCATTTCTAAGACAGTTAATTTAAGTTCTTGTTTAGTAATCCCAATGCCTGAGCTTCTTCAGGGATAGTTCCTTTTAATTTCTTTTTTTTCCTGTGAGTGGATCATACTTTCCTGTTTTATGGTATGCTTTGTAATTTTCTGTTGAGAACTGAAAATTCTGAATACTGTATTGATGGTAATTTTGGAAATCAGATTCTCCCTCCTCCTCAGGGACTGCTGTTGTTACTTAATGAAGACTGCAGCTGTAAGTTTGTTTAGCAACTTTTCCAGATTTCCTTTCGTAAGGATTTTATTCCTTGTGACATGTGATCACTGGAGCCTTTGTTCCATTATCTCCCTGGTCAGCCAGTGACCAGCCTCTTTCTTCATTAATCACCACTCTGTATGCTGCAAGAGTTTGATTTGACTCCAGAGTTGTAAAATAGTTGCTTCAGAC
Source organism: Aethalodelphis obliquidens (assembly GCF_003676395.1). NCBI lineage: Eukaryota > Metazoa > Chordata > Mammalia > Artiodactyla > Delphinidae > Aethalodelphis > Aethalodelphis obliquidens. The sequence continues at coordinate 1,485,927 of NW_020837960.1, forward strand.
AATGTTTGTCAGCTTAAGAGTTGTTTTGGTGGACTGCCCAATTTCTGGAGCTTTCCATTCTGCCATCTTTGTGATATCACTCCCTTCATATGTTTTTACTCCTCACAACAATCCCAAACTGCTGGTCTTTGGTGTTCTATGGCAAGACATCCCCAGATGAGGGTTCTCAATTCACTCAAGTTTAAGAGCTTCTTGAGTTAGAGACTGTGTAGTTTTCAACTTGCTGTATCCACTCAAACCTGAAAACTGACTTTTTTTTTTTAAAGAAAGAGATGATCATGTATTCAAGGAAAAGATAGTCTGGCTCTGTTATAAACCTATTCTCCTTGGCTAGTGATTGATTTAGGAGTGGGCATGTGACCTAGTTCTAGTCAATGAACCATAGATGGAATTTACTGGAGATTTCCAAAATTATTTTTTTATCTGATAAAACAGATCCACACCCAGATAAATGTACCCTTTCCTTCTTGCCTCTGAACTTTTTGCATGAAGATTTAACACACAGAGAATCCTGTAACCCAGAGAAGAAAACCAAGAAACTAGAGAGATGCTCACCAGAGCTCCAACACTGTTATACTGCTGAATTTACCAATCTTTGTAACCATCTATCTCCAAATTTCTTGTTATATGGGATGATGAAACCCCATTAGTTAAGCTAGTCTTAGCACTCTACAGACAAAAATCACCCAAAGTCATTTAACCTTTAAAGGCAGAGGAAAATGAATTCCTGTCAGTTCCCTTATATCTGAGGACACTGTAGCATACCAGAAATATCTCTGACTCCTCCCATTATCTCAAAAATCCAGGAATATTTTGCAATTGAGTCTATAATATACATTTTCCATTTCAATATTTTTCCCAAAGAACAACAAAACAAAATCACTTTAGACAAAATTTGAGAAAAGATGTGGGGAAGGTAGGGAATGGCCCATAACTGTATGGTTCTGAGGCATCATCTTTTAGAATATAATTTCCATTGAGCGTTTTCTGTTTAATTTGATGACTTTTTATCAATCCATTCTAAAAGACATCATTCAGACATTAGAAAGTTAAGTAAAACGTAAATTTTACTTAAGTAAATTATTTTTCAACCAATCCAAATTTTCCATGGAATAACTGGAAATTATTAACTGGACTCCTTAATGAAAGCCTTCTTAGAGTTGTGACACCTATTTATAATATACGCAAAAAGCCAGTGGTGGTTCTGAGAAAGAATTAAAAAATCCAAGGCTATTAAAGAAAAAAAGACATAAACTTTGTGGTTGGTTCTTCAGCCTTACCAGTTCTCTGTAGACACCTTCATGTTTTCCCTCTGATTTGTTTGACTTTTCTTTCTGTAAAATCTCCCTGTTTCGGTTGCCAGCAGCACTCATGTTGAGATTACTTCTAGCACCACCACCACCTCCTCCAAATGTCTTGGTCTTCAGATAACAGAAAGATAAAAGAAATGTAAATAAATAACATTTTAAAAAGCTCTAAAGGCTAAGCTATGACTAAAATCTGAAGTAGTTAAGTTTCTTAATTATGTTTTACAGGAAAAAAATGAAATGTTAACTAATTCTTTCTAAATATCTACTAGTCATAATCTCACAAGTCCAGGGGAGGCAATTAAAAAAATTACATGATTATAATCTTTAAATCTCCACGGCAAATCATCAGAATAAACTTAAGTAGACAACAATATAAAAGAAAAGAAAATAGCACAAGTATTATGGAGATTAGGTGTCAAAAATTATTCTAGGGTAAAATACTTGACTGATATCATGAGACAAATCCAGCTACATGGCAAGGCTTTCTTTAGCAAGGCACCTAACCTATCTAGGAATCTGTTACATTATGTTCAGGATTCTATGTTCAGGATTCTAGAACCTAAGAAAGTAGACAAATAATACAAATTTTAACATGGAATTAAAAGTCTCATTACTAATTTATTATTTACATTAATTACCACATATGCTATATCTTACCAACTATGTATAAAAGCTTTAAAGTCCATATTTCTTATTTTGTCTGACTTATTTGAATAATTATATGTGTAATCAAATTTGAATTTAATCTCATTTTTGTTTTGTCAAAACCACAGTGGAAAGACTAGAACATAAAAAACATCGGTTAGGAAAGATACAAATTCATGGCTGAAAAGCATTCCGCAGTTATTTGTACAATATTAAATTAAATATCTGGTTATATAATATCTTTATAGTTTTCTAAGAGCTAATAAAAGCAGAAGCCAAGACTTGATTTTTATTAGATATAATTATCAATATTTTTTAATGTATCTTAAAATGATTACAATAAGAAAACATCCTAGATATACATTTATATAAGACTGGGAAATTATTTTGAATCAGATGAAAATGTAAAGAAATAGAACCTGAAAAATAGAAAAATGATGTGAGATAAGCATCAATGGACAACATATTAAATACCTCTATTAGGTAGTTGATACACCACAATATTTAAGTTTAATTCAAATCAAAATTAAAACTACATCTTCAAAGACCAAAGACCCATTACTGGATTCATTCAGTTTTCGGTTTCTGCAATCCCAGCAAAAAAAGAAAAAATATAGCTTTGGAATGTCTTGATAGTCACTGCTTACATAACCACAAGGAAAAATGTGAGTTTATATTAATGTGATACAAAGTTTATTAGATTGGGAGACAATGTAGTACAGGTAAGAATACAGGCTTAAGAGCTACACAAGGCTGGGACTAAATCTGTACTGAGCCACTTCCTAGTTCCCGCCCTCAGGCAAGTCACTTAACTTCTATCCTCCGTGAACCTCGGGTTTCTCATCTTTAAAACAGGGACGAGAGAATTCCCTTGTGGTACAGTGGTTAGGACTCCACGCTTCCACTGCAGGGGGCAGGGGTTCGATCCCTGGTCAGGGAACTAAGATCCCACAAGCCGCCGGACGGCCCAAAAACACCTACCTCACTGGGATGTTGTGAGGATTAAGTGACATCATCAACATGAAGTGATGAGTTCAATAACTGGCACATAGTAAACACTCATAACAGATGGCAATATTACTGTTTTGCTTAATATATTAGAACATAGTTACCTGAAAAGTCTGGATCCTGACCTGTTCCAAATTAAATATATTTCTGGAATTTAAATTATGTAACTCCAAAAGTGCTTTTTATTTTGGTGCCAATGAAATAGTCCCATCTTCTGGAGGCATTTCCTTATTATTTTCTTTCCATTTTATGGATTAAGGAATAGGATAAATAGCATTTTCAGAATTGCTTTTCACTGCTTTAAAACAGTTGTTACCCACTAAACATACAAATATCTAGAAACATCACAACTTAAACATTACCCATAAGGTAACTGATGTTGTCGTGTATGAGCCACACCATCCCGTCCATATTATGTGAATTAGGCATCTGTGACATCATCACCATCATAAACCCCAAGTGGGCCTTAATGCTGTCTTGCAATCTTACTACATTTTCTTAGCCCATTCACCCTCCCAATCTTCTTTAGCAAGGCACCAAACCTATCTAGGAATCTGTTACATTATGTTCATGATCCAGTAATAGGATTCTAGAATCTAAGAAAGTAGACAAATAATACAAATAATAAAAACCACTATTTTACATGTTCTCCTCACTCCTCAAATCTCAAACATCTTCTCCCTCATTGTGCCTGTTTGACCATGCTTACTTCCTCACTGAAAAAATGGAAATAATCACTAAAGAACTTACATAGATTTTTAACACATCAACCCACCCACTGATATCTGCACACTTATACTTTATCTTACCAGCATCTACATGAATGATAAAGGAATGTGGAGAGAATGAATGACTCCTCTAACTCTACATTAATTCTCAGGCCACATCTTACATGACTTTTCAACAGTCTTTGATAAATTCAATACATCATCCTCCATGAAATAATTTCTGTATTCTCTTGTTTTGATCCTGTCTTACTGGTCACACCTTGGCTGGTTCAACTTCTTTCATTCAACTGGTAAGGTTGAAATGCTACAGGGTTCATTCCTTCTCCTTTTCTCTTCCCTTCAGCTCTCATTCCCTTGGTGATCTCATTTGACCTCATGATTTTAAATATAATCCATACGCCTACCACTTTCAAATGCATACATCCAATCCAAAACTCACCTTTCAGCTACACTCTTCTCTGTATTACTGCCTATTAAACATTACCACATGGATGCCTAAGAGGTACCTCAGTATTAATATACTAATTATATTAATAACACCCTGTTCCACCCTGGTCTTCTCCAGTACAAAGTAAGCAACTCTAACCAGCCAATTTTTCAGGCCAAAACCCTTGAAGTCATTCATAATACCTCTTTTTCTCTCAAGCTCCATCTTTAATCTCTCAGAAACTCTGATGGCTGTATTTTCAAAATACCAGAATCTGAACACTTTGTACCACCTACACAGCTGCCATTGCTACCAAAAACTTTTCTCCCCCTGGATTACTTCAGTAATTTCCTAACTTGTCTGATTCCCATCTTCCAGAAAATAGACATCAAACAAGATTTTGGAAAGACAGTTTGTCTGAGAAAAATGTAAATCAAAAGAACAACTTTCCTATAATCATTAAGAAATTGATATACTCCCAATATCCTTTTCTGAAACTCCATAATTTTAACAGCTTTTTGGGAAAGAAGAAATGCATTTTATGTAAACTGTGCAAAATGAATTAATTTCAGAAATATTAAAAATGATTTTTAAATGTCTTAGAATAGAGAAAACATTGAGGAATAGCAATAGTCACATTTACTGAAGGCTTTTAGCAAAGGACTATTTTAACTGAGGCAGTGAGACTATAATTAGGGGCTCTCAGCTTCTCAGCATTATTCCAACTCTATTTCTTAGTTAGGATATGGCTGTGATCTTATGCTTACTATGCCTGTCTTCTACCCTAGTTTACCATTAACTTAGCTTAGCTTGTTGGATGAAGAAAGCTGTTGATGTATATCGAGACTGAAGATTAGTTATTCTATAGGCCTCACCCTTGTTCCTTATTCTCCAGGAACAGCTAATCAAAGATTTATGACTTAATGTTCCAACCACAAGCGAGACTTGCTAGCTACTTGGAATCGTGTGATCAAGAAAAACATCCTGAAAATGGAAGACAGCCCCCTCCCCATGAGCATGTAGCCCTTTCCTCTTTCCCCTATATAATCTCCAAGCAAAACTAGTGAGTTGGGAGTTGGTTTTTTGGAACATACATCTACCTTCTCCCCAGGATTCCCGGCTTCCTCAATAAAGCTATCTTTCCTTTAACCCAACACTCTCAGCATTGGATTCTTGAGTGACAAGCTGCCGAACTGGAGTTCAGTAACTATATCATGATCTGTGCCATGTAGTATTCTAAATGTTTTAAAGATTAGCAATTTTAATTCTCACAGTTTCATAGATAAAGTAAATATGGTACAAAACTTAAGTAACCTATCCAAGGTTGTCAGCAGGATATGTTTCCTGTCTGCCTGATTCCAGAATTTGTGCTCTTGTCCCCTACATAAACAGGACAGAAAGACACTGCAGGAAGAACTACCAAAATTCAAGAAGTCTCCTACTTAAAATTTGAATTTAAATAGGAAAACAGCTGTTAGCTAAGATTTATTACTGGTTCTGAATAAAGAAACCTATTTCAATACCACTGGTTAAGAAAAATCTATCTAAGCAACCAATTCATGAACTAAAATTTCTTGTCAAAATCTAAAAATCAATAAATAACTACAGAAAACACCTATTTCAAATAAGCAAGCAATTACAAATAATGAAAAGAAAACCTTTTGATAAAGGAGGGTATGTATAAATGCACATATGATCCAAAGATAAAAATTATTTTTTACTATACATTAGATTTAAGAATGTTAAAAATGTTAATCCTGAGCCATTGATTTACCCTCTAATGTTTACCTGAATTCCTCAAAAATTTCTATTATAGGGGAAAATTATCCTCAAAAAGTATCATCTATCCCAACTAATAATGGGAAACCCTCTGCCATTAAAAAAAAAAAAAAAAAAAAAAAAAGTTGTGTTCATTTGTATACTGTTAAGAAGAAAAGAAAGTGGGAGAAAAGAAGGGTGGTTTGCTAGCAAAGGTCACTTAATGGAATTGTTAAGGAGATTGGAAAAGAAATGTTTATGAGTAAAATGTGTAACCATAAGGCTCCAAAAGGCACCAGGGCATTTTCTACTGATGGAATATGGAAAAAGAATGTCAAAAGTTTGTTCAATTAGTTACTTTATGTGAAAAGACAATAATGATTGTGAGTAATCTAAATAGAACATAATGGCAAGGAATAAGACAAATTCATAATGATTTAGTTTCTTACTTCTTTGCTCTTTGCAACTTCTGCAATAGCAGCAGTCCTTTGCTTTTCAAATTCATCATTATCATTTGGAGGTTTGACAGGCAATGTAACTTGTAATGTCTTCCTTCGATCAAGTTCTCTGCTATCCACTTGGACATGAGATACACACTTCTGGCAATAATAAATAAAAATAAATTGTTTCAGTAGTTCCAAAAGAGATGCAAGTTTTTCATAAGAAAGTAATGTCTTCAAAAGAAATATTTGTATCACAACAGCTAAGAGCCCATAAAAATACAATTATTTCCCATAGATTTAAAAATAAAGGTAGAAAGCTAATTGAAGTAACTTTTAAGTAATTGTAACTGGTAAATGAAAGCTACACTAAATGTAGGCAATCTAAAACAGGGCACATATTGGGTTGGCCAAAAAGTTCGTTCGGGATTTTTCTGTAACATCTTATGAATGAACATGTTGGCTAACCCAATATTTAAAACATACATCAAACCAAAAGATCTAAGTTTCATTTTAGGATAATGACTTAAAATAATTTTAAATTTCAAACAGTCTAGACTATTGCACAAGAAGTAAATTCAGTTTTTTATTAAGCCCTTGATTTCCACATTATGCCACAATATCCATGAGGGTTTATAGTTATTTTAACATATAGAAAGGTGTCTCTCATCTTATAAGCCGAAAGCTAAAAACATACTCCCTCCCCCTAATCAGGCTGCAAAGTTTTAGGTTTTTAGTCTCTTAAGACAAATTAAGAAAGCCATCACTGTCTAAAAATAAGTCCTGAATTCTGTTCTCTCTTCTAATTCTAACAGCAAAAATCCTATAAAATGAACCTTTTTCAACTTGATAATTTTAAAGAGGAATAAAAATATGCTCTCAAATAAATGTGTTATACAAATATACAGATTTTTGATTTTCAATAATATAAATATAAAATAGCTGACTCTAACACACAGCCAAGCATATTCTGTCTTTAATCCATGTTCAAGGCTAAGATGCTGAATAACAGATTTTCACAATGGACTTCATAAACAAATAATATTATTTAAGCTATAACTTTTAATATACTTCCTAATACAAAAAAAAAGCTATAAACACACTTCAAATTCTTGAAAATAATTAAATCATAAGTCTCTGTGAGCAATTTTTGAAAGAAATATTATCACCAAAATGTTTAAGGGGAAAGAAAATTCTTACAAACACAGCATTTGTTATTTTCAAATATAAATTATTAAAATGTTTACACTCTTTTCATTCTTGGGGTTTTTCTCTTATAGAAATAAGAATATCATCAGCACAGATCATGCCTCCTTTTATCTTGACTGTCCCATGTTCCAAAGCACAATAAAAAATGACATATGTTTTAAATACTTTCAAAATAGCCACGATGCAAGAATGTCTTATTTAATTTTGAGTAGACCCTCCAAAAAGGGGTTTGAAGAGGATGCCAGTCAATTGATCCTGCCCACTTATTTTCTGATCAACTAGGTATCTGTTTTTCATACCAAAATTTTTTTAATTGTTATTGAGATATAGGTCTGTTTCCTAGCTGTTGTGTCCCCAACTCATCTTCACTTTGAGCCAGCACTCTTGAAGGAAAATAAAGCACAAATGCAAGGCAGATTACCAAGAGCTAAATTTTAGTGGTATCACGTGGCAAAGAGCAAGCAGCCACAGGGATTATTCTCAGATTCTTCAGTTATAAAGCAGGGACAAGCTGGAGGAGACTGTTTTAAAGGCAATTTGAGGCTTAGCACAACCAGGAAGACACACGATATTGGTCAGCTGAGGAGGTACCTCAGGGTAACATTTTGCAGCAAGGGGGTTGAAAGTTAGGAAACAGAAGGAAAACCTTTAGCTTATGTGAGAGAAGAATCAGGGCTGCTGTAGTTGAAAATGAAAATACCAACTGGAAATAAAATTAAGTACCTGACTGAGATGGGCATTTGGATCAAGGCAGAAGAATAGAATCTCGGAAGGGGCAGCTGGGACAGCAGGCTCTCCTAAAGTGCATTGATGCCCTTCCCTGCCTCATGTTCTCACTCTTTTGTCTCCTGTCAATTTTTCTGTTGATGCTTTTATTTTTTCTCCCTCTTTTGTTTTTAATGAACAAAGTGAGAAATTATAGCATATTTTTGTCTTCTTACTTCTGCATTTCTCTCTCAAAAAAATGCCCCCACCACCATCTGATATTAATTTTAAGCTGCATTTCAGGTGTGTCTCTTAACTGTTTCAATCTTTGGGTTAACAGCTTTTTTTTTTTTTTTTTTGTGGTACGCGGGCCTCTCAATGTTGTGGCCTCTCCCGTTGTGGAGCACAGGCTCTGGACACGCAGACTCAGCCACCATGGCTCATGGGCCCAACTGCTCCGCGGCATGTGGCATCTTCTTGGACCGGGGCACGAACCCGTGTCCCCTGCATCGGCAGGCGGACTCTCAACCACTGCGCCACCAGGGAAGCCCTGGGTTAACAGCTTTTGAGAAAAGAATCTACACAAAAACTTTAATTACAATAACGAGAAAAAAAAACACAATTATTGATTTCCTGTAGTTAATATATTTCCATATAACTCCTATGACCTCTGAGTGAACAGTTCAGCACAAAACTAAACACAGCTTGAATACAAATGAAAAACATTTTTTGCTGATTAAAATTCATCTGCCAAAATGAAAGTCATTACCTGTCCAAAAGGCACAAAAGGAGGTGGTCCACCTTCGGTTCCAATATTGCTTCTATTGTGTTTTGACAAGCTCTGTGAGAAAAGTGAGTTGTAAAACAGAAATTATACATTAAAAATATATTTAACAACACTTATAATGCACCAGGAATCTACTCATTTTAGTAGATTCTTATAGGAAATAGAAAAAAAGCCTTCTATTATTAATTTCAAACTATATAAATTATCGTATTCCTAACTTCAATAACTAGGCAAAGACTCTCCCCTTACTTCCCCTTTCCAAAACCCAAATTGACATGATTTTCAGAAGTATTTGCCAAGTTGCTCCCATAAGAAGAAAACACAGTTAAAACCTCTCAACAAAGATGATAAACTTTGGTAGCAAGAATTTCATTTTAATTAATTTCATTTTAATGCATAGTAAAACAATAATCTGACAGAAAAATATCTGGAAATTATCTTCAAAATGAAATTTTTAGACATAAAAATCTATTAGCAAAAAACATATTTGTGATACTGTTATATAATAAGAAATATATATTTGGTCTTTGTCCCCAGTTCCTGGAACAGAGACCCTAAAACACTTGAAATTTCCTGAATCACAGGGTTAAGGAGTACATTTTGTTCTACATAATAAGCGCCTTTGAGCATCCTGAGTTTATATTAATGAGGTGACTATTAATGGGCCCCTAGCAAGCTCCAGGGTGGGGACTGGTAGCTGGAAAAACCAACCATGCGATTAGAGGGCTAGAGACTGAGTCAATCACCAGCGGCCAGTGATTAACTCAAGCGGGCCTATGTAATGAACCTCCATTAAAACCCCATAAACGATGGGGTTCAGGGAGCTTCCAGGCTGGTGAATACATCCATGTGCCAGAAGGGTGGTACACACCAAACTCCACAGGGACAGAAGCTCCTGTGTCCAGGACCCTTCCCGATCTTGCCCTATTAAGCTCTTCATCTGGCTGTTTATCTTTTATAACATCGTTTATAATAAACCAGTAATAGCAAGTAAAGTGTTTCCCTAAGTTCTGTGAGCCATTATAGCAAATTATCAAATCTGAGCAGGGGATCCTGAGAACCCCTAATTTATAGCCAAGTTGGACAGAAGAGTGGATAACATCAGGACCTACTACTTTCAATTAGCACCTGAAGTGAGGGGTAGTCTTCTGAGACTGAGTTCTTAACCTACGGGGTCTGTACTAAATCCAGGTAGTTAGTGTCAGAACTGAATTAAATTTTAGGACATCAACCTGGTATCCCAGTGGAGAGAACTGGAGAATTGCTTGATGTGGAAAAGAAAACTCCACACTAGGTGTCAGAAGTGCTGTTAACTAGAAACAGTTCATAGGAATACTGATAAAAGTGATTTCTAACTATTTAAAGAGATCAGACTGCTATAGTTTATAATATGGAGGATAATTTCAATTACAGTAAAATTTCCTTAACAAAAGTCTTGTTTTACAAATCAATGTATACTTAAAAGAAGTATTCAACAGATTGTTCTTTAATAAAAAAAAAAAAAAAAAAGCTTCCAGGGCTTCCCTGGTGGCACAGTGGTTGAGAGTCTGCCTGCCGATGCAGTGGACACGGGTTCGTGCCCTGGTCCGGGAAGATCCCACATGCCGCGGAGCAGCTGGGCCCGTAAGCCATGGCCGCTGAGCGTGTGCATCTGGAGCCTGTGCTCCACAACGGGAGAGGCCACAACAGTGAGAGGCCCGTGTACCGCATGAAAAAAAAAACCTATAAACAAATGACAATGAAAACACGATGACCCAAAACCTATGGGATGCAGCAAAAGCCGTTCTAAGAAGGAAGTTTATAGCAATACAATCCTACGGTAAGAAACAAGAAACATCTCAAATCAACAACCTAACCTTACACCTAACGCAATTAGAGAAAGAAGAACCAAAAAACCCCAAAGTTAGCAGAATGAAAGAAATCATAAAGATCAGATCACAAATAAGTGAAAAAGAAATGAAGGAAACCATAACAAAGATCAATAAAAGTAAAAGCTGGTTCTTTGAGAAGATAAACAAAATTGATAAACCATTAGCCAGACTCATCAAGAAAAAAAGGGAGAAGACTGAAATCAATAGAATTAGAAATGAAAAAGGAGAAGTAACAACTGACACTGCAGAAACACAAAGGATCGTGAGAGATTATTACAAGCAACTATAGGCCAATAAAATGGACAACCTGGAAGAAATGGAAAAATTCTTCAAAAAGCACAACCTTCCAAGACAGAACCAGGAAGAAACAGAAAATATAAACAGACCAATCACAACTCTGAAATTGAAACTGTGATTAAATATCTTTCAACAAACAAAAGCCCAGGACCAGATGGCTTCACAGGTGAATTCTATCAAATATTTAGAGAAGAGCTAACACCTATCCTTCTCAAACACTTCCAAAATATAGGAGAGGGAAGAACATTCCCTAACTCATTCTACAAGGCCACCATCACCCTGATACCAAAACCAGACAAAGATGTCACAAAGAAAGAAAACTACAGGCCAGTATCACTGATGAACATAGATGCAAAAATCCTCAACAAAATACTAGCAAACAGAATCCAACAGCACATTGAAAGGATCATACACCATGATCAAGTGGGGTTTACACCAGGAGTGCAAGGATTCTTCAACATACACAAATCAATCAATGTGATACACCATATTAACAAATTGAAGAAAAACCATATGATCACCTCAATAGATGCAGAAAAATCTTTCAACAAAATTCAACACCCATTTATGATAAAAACCCTCCAGAAAGTAGGCATAGAAGGAACTTACCTCAACATAATAAAGGCCATATATGACAAACCCACAGCCAACATCATCCTCAATGGTGAAAAACTGAAACCATTTGCACTAAGATCAGGAACAAGACAAGGTTGCCCACTGTCACCACTATTATTCAACATTGTTTTGGAAGTTTTAGCCACAGCAATCAGAGAAGAAAAAGTAATAAAAGGAATCCAAATCAGAAAAGAAGAAGTAAAGCTGTCACTGTTTGCAGATGTCATGATATTATACATAGAGCATCCTAAAGATGCCATCAGAAAACTACTAGAGCTAATCAACGAATTTGGTAAAGTAGCATGATACAAAGTTAATGCACAGAAATCTCTTGCATTCCTAAACACTAATGATGAAAAATCTGAAAATGAAATTAAGGGAACACTCCCATTTACCACTGCAACAAAAAGAATAAAACACCTAGGAGTAAACCTACCTAAGGAGACAAAAGACCTGTATGCAGAAAACTATAAGATACTGATGAAAGAAATTAAAGATGATAGAAATAGATGGAGAGATATACCATGTTCTTGGATTGGAAGAACCAACATTGTGAAAATGACTACACTACCCAAAGCAATCTACAGATTCAATGCAATCCCTATCAAACTACTACTGGCATTTTTCACAGAACTAGGACAAAACATTTCACAATTTGTATGGAAACACAAAAGACCCCAAATAGCCAAAGCAATCTTGAGAAAGGAAAATGGCACTGGAGGAATCACACTCCCTGACTTCAGACTATACTACAAAGCTGCAGTAATCAAGACAGTATGGTACTGGCACAAAAACAGAAATATACATCAAGGGAACAGGATAGAAAGCCCAGAGATAAACCCGCACACATATGGTCACCTTACTCTTGATAAAGGAGGTAAGAATATACAGAGGAAAAAAGACAGTCTCTTCAATGAGTGGTGCTGGGAAAACTGGACAGCTACATGTAAAAGAATGAAACTAGAAGACTCCCTAACACCATACACAAAAATATATTCAAAATGGATTAAAGACCTAAATGTAAGGCCAGACACTATCAAACTCTTAGAGGAAAACATAGGCAGAACACTCTATGACATAATTCACAGCAAGATCCTTTTTGACCCACCTCCTAGAGAAATGGAAATTAAAAGAAAAATAAACAAATGGGACCTAGTGAAACTTAAAAGCTTTTGCACAGCAAAGGAAACCATAAACAAGATAAAAGAGAACCCTCTAAATGGGAGAAGATATTTGCAAATGAAGCAACTGACAAACGATTATTCTCCAAAATTTACAAGTAGTTCATGTAGCTCAATATCAAAAAACAAACAACCCAATCCAAAAATGGGCAGAAGACCTAAATAGACATTCCTCCAAAGAAGATATACAGGTTGCAAACAAACACATGAAAGAATGCTCAACATCATTAATCATTAGAGAAATGCAAATCAAAACTACAATGAGATACCATCTCACACCAGTCAGAATACCCATCATCAAAAAATCTATAAACAATAAATCCTGGAGAGGGTGTGGAGAAAAGGGAATCCTCTGGCACTGTTGGTGAGAATGTAAATTGATACAGCCACTATGGAGAACAGTATGGAGGTTCCTTAAAAAACTACAAATAGAACTACCATACGACCCAGCAATCCCACTACTGGGCATATACCCTGAGAAAAGCATAATTCAAAAAGAGTCATGTACCACAATGTTCACTGCAGCTCTATTTAAAATAGCCAGGACATGGAAGCAACCTAAGTGTCCACTGACAGATGAATGGATAAAGAAGATGTGGCACATATACACAATGGAATATTACTCAGCCATAAAAAGAAACGAAATTGAGTTATTCGTTGAGTTATAGTGAGGTGGATGGACCTGGAGTCTGTCATACAGAGTGAAGTAAGTCAGAAAGAGAAAAACAAATACCATATGCTAACACATATATATGGAATATAAAGAAAAAAAATGGTCATGAAGAACCTAGGGGCAGGATGGGAATAATGATGCAGACCTACTAGAGAATGGACTTGAGGACACGGGGAGGGGGAAGGGTAAGCTGGAACAAAGTGAGAGCGTGGCATGGACATATATTCACTACCAAATGTAAAACTGATAGCTAGTTGGAAGCAGCCGCATAGCCCAGGGAGATCAGCTTGGTGCTTTGTGACAACCTAGAGGGGTAGGATAGGGAGGGTGGGAGGGAGGGAGACTCAAGAGGGAAGACATATGGGGATAGATGTATATGTATAGCTGATTCCCTTTGTTATAAAGCAAAAACTAACACACCATTGTAAAGCAATTATACTCCAATGAAGATGTTAAAAAAAAAAATGCCATATGGAATCTTTTCACCCATCTAGTCCTCCTATCTGTTTTATCTTTGAGGTGTTAACATATATCTGTTAAGCACTGGTTGTCACTTAATACACCTTCTCGACTCTGAAGTTTTTTGTGCATTTTTAATGATTATTGTTATAGAAAATGTTACGTTTAAAATATTTTAAATGGTGAAAAATAAGTTAAAAAATTACCATATGTACCTTACACCTACTCTAGAGTCCCTGCATTATAAAAGGAATACTATATATTTTGTATAAGTTATAGAAAAAAACTAAGACTAAAGACAACAGTAATATTCAGTTAATTAATCAAAGAACAATTTAAACTATATATGAATATCACATTTCTTGATAAGCTGTATTTAAGATGTTAACCTAGTTTAAGAAAAAACAGCAAATGCATAAACTTATCTAGGGGTCCTTTCCCCAGTTTTAATTTAGATTAAAGAAAAAGACCATTCAAAGAGCAATAAATCATTTCAGTTTATGCCATGACTTCCTTAAAAGCTCACATAAGCTGCCAATAATACCATCTCTCAATACACAGTATATAATTAAAAGCATATTACAGGATTTCTACTTCCCATCCTATGACTGTGTAAGAGACAAGACTTAATCTCCCTCTACAACTAGTAATCTGGACAACATGTAGGAAACAACTGTTTTAAGACATAGGGCAAGAAGTAGCACAGGACTGTAATCCCAAAGAGAAAGAGAAAAAAACAAACAAACAGGTGAACTCTGCCTTTCTGCTTGGAGGCATAATGCAGACAGACAGCACAGAGTTCTGAGTTGAGAAAATGTCTCACAGCTCAAGCCAGGCTGAAATAACTGGAAGCTCTGGGGCAGAGTTTTGAAAAAGAAAGGCCTGCACAGAAATGAAGCTCCAGAAACCTGTATAGGAATTCCCTTAAGTCACTGCTGAGAACTAGGCTAAGCAAAAAGCAACTGCAAGTTATAAGCTTCCATTTATACTAGAATAAAAAAGAATAAAATACTTAGGGATAAAATTACACAAAGAAGAAGATCTATACAATGAAAACAACAAAAGATTGCTAAAAGAAATTAGACACCAATAAATGAAAAGTCATCACATGGTCATGAGTTGGAAGATTTAATACTGTTAAGATGGCAATACTACTCAAACAGATCTAGAGATTCAATGCAATTCCTATCAAAATCCTAAGAATGCTTTTTGCAGAAACAGAAAAATCCATCCTAAAATTCATATGGGATCTCAAGGGACCCTGAATAGTCAAAATAATCCTGAAAAAAGCTCATACTTCTTGATTACAAACTTACTACAAAGTTACAGTAGTCAAAACAGTACTGGCATTAAGACAGACTAATAGAATAAAGAAATAAAGAAATAAAATAAAGAAAAAAATACGGTTAAATGATTTTTGATGAGGGAGATAAGGTCATTCAATAGGGGAAGGAGATTCTCTTCAACAAATGGGGGTGGGAAAACTGGATATCCATATGCAAAGGTCTTAAACCATGTACAAAAATTAATTCAAAATGGATCAAAGACCTAAATTTAAGAGCCAAAGAGCTAAACCCATAAAACTTCAGCAAGAAAACATAGAGAAAAAGCTTCATGACATTGGGATTTTGCAATTTCTTGGATATGACACCAAAAGCATAGGCAACAAAAGAAAAAAAAACAGGTAAAACTGAACTTCAATAAAATTTAAAATGCCTTTGCATCAAAGGACACTACCAACAGAGTGAAAAGGCAACCAATGGAATGTGAAAAATATTTGCAAATCATATATCAGATAAGGAATTGATATCCAGAATAAATCAAAAACTCACACAACAACAACAACAAAATTTAAAATAGACAAAGGACTTAAATACACATTTCTCCAAAGAAGATATACAAACAGCCAGTAAACATATGAAAAGATGCTAAACATCACTACGCACTAGGGAAATGCAAATCAAAACCACAATGATATTCCACTTCACACTTATTAGAATGGTTATTATCCAAAAAACATGAAATAACAAGGGTTGGCAGGGATGTCAAGAAATTGGATCACTTAAGTATTGCAGATGGGAACGTAAAATGGTGCAGCTGCTGTGGAAAACAATACAGCAGTTACTCAAAATATTAAACAGAATTACTATGCAATCCAGCAATTCTACTTCTGAGTATAAACTCAAAAGAACTGAAAGCAGGAACTCAAGCAGATATTTGTACACCCATGTTCATAACACCTTTATTCACAATAGCCAAAAGGTGGAAAGAACCCTAATGTCCATTAGTGGATGAATGAACAAAATGTGGCATTTACATACAACGGAATATTATTCAGCCTTAAAAAGTTAGTAAATTCTGACACATGCTACGACATGGATGAACCTTGAAGACATTATGCTAAGTGAAATAAGCCAGACACAAAAGGGTGAATACTATATGACTATACTATTATGAGATAGCTGGAGTACAAGGTGGCCAGAGATTGGGAGGGGGGGATGGGAAGTTATTGTTTAATTGGTACAGAGTTTCAATTTGAGAAGATAAAAAATTCTGGAGGGAGGGGGTTGTGTAACAATAAGGATGTACTTAATGCCACTTAATTTTACACTTAAAAATGATTAAAATGTTAAACTTTGTTATGTATACTTTACAATTTTTAAAAACAGAAAAAGTTTTTAAAAAATTATCTGTCATAGGAGGTGAGGGGGGGAGCACTAAAATGTTATAGAACTACATTACTTTACAAATTATATCTGCTACAGAACTCTCCAAAACCTATCTTTATCATACTTTGAGGTTTGAGTTTTTCTTTTCGTCACCTGTCTATATCCAACTTGCTACAACTACAACACCTACACATGCTTCAAATACTATCCAATGTTCTCTTCCCCCTCTATGTATTTTGCAAGAATGCCTAGGACCCCATTACTTCCAAAATTAACTCTATGGTTTATTATTTCTATATGTACATTTGATTTCTATGTGTTTCACCTGCCAGATGCTCAAGTAATTTGAACTCTCCATGATTTCTACAACATTATAGTTACCAAAATCAAAAAAACTATAAAACCAAAGAGAACTATTATCATATTAAGATGTTTTTAAACTCTTTTTCATGTAAATTTTTACTGCCCCCTAACACGAAATACTAGCATGGCTTTCAGGAAACAAAGTACAAAAATATATAATAAAACATTACAAGAATAACTATCAAAGTACTACTGATCCATGTATGTGTTTGTGTGTGTGTATGTGTGTGTGCTGGAGGTGAGGAAGTTCCTAGGAATGTCTGACTGACTTTACAATTAGTAAGGTAGTTCTGGCTGGGTTGTAAAAATTATGTATAATATGTTGGTCTGACTTGACAACATCTTAACACACTTTTAAAAATCTCTAATGATAATAAAAATACAATATATTAATTTGTGAAAGGAAAAGATCACATGAAATGGGTGGGATTTCTCCAGGAAATTTTAAGTTCATAAACTTGGCTATTTATATAAAACTATCAAACCACTTCTGATTTACTTGCTTGTGCAATATTTTCAATCAAACAATGCAGTTATGGAATATTATTTTATATTTCATAGTATCTTATATAGTATATAATAGTATCTTATATTTCACAGCAGCCCAAAGTGTAGCACATTAGTATCATAAGGAATGAGTACTAAGGAATAAAAAATGTGCCTAAATTTCCTTATCTATTTACATCCCAAACAGAGGCACTTTCAAACTTAGAAGATAGAAAAGAGTAATTTATCTTAAAATACCAAAAGTTTGAAATATTGCTAGGCCCCTTGACTCACTTTAGACAACAGACAAGATCTGAGAGTGGCACAAAAACATGAATTCTAATTCAAAGAGTAATTAGTTCTATGTGCTTGTAATTCATTTATTTCACTATTATTTATTATGATGTTTATTACATATAAGACTCAGGGCCACCACTTTGGAGATACAGGAAGGCTCAGATCCATCACCTATTAGTGGTCTAATCATAAAATAAGTTTAACGGTTCTTAAAGCCTATTTTCTGATCCATATGGACATAACACTCTCTTACAAGACTGCTAGGTGAATTACATGATATACAGATATAGGCGCCCAGCTCAAGACCTACACACTGTTCAACAAATATTTCTAGAATTGAATAAAGATAACACAAACAAGAATTCTGACCTCAAAAAGCTTACAATCAAAGGAGATAAGAAATAAATATAATTTTAGTGCTAGATAAAAAGTAATATACTTCTTAATACAATGAATAAAGTATTCTAAGAATTCAATAAAGGAGCAATTATTTCATTTTGTGAAAAAAACGAGCACTTGTTTTGAGTCTAAAAGCATGGGGATGAGAGAGAAACTAAGATGAATGTCTTAAAAGTGGGAAAATCTTTTTTCTTTTTCAAAAGTGCAACTGAGGAAAGCTTAGAGAATCAAAGAAAGAGTAAGTAGTTCCATTTAGCTAAAACAAAACCTATGTGAAAAAATTAAGAAAGTTGAAAAGGTAAGCTGGAACTAGGGCTAAATTATAAATGACCTGAATCCCAGATTAAGGTATGTGAAATAAAAGCAGGGTGTAGCATGATCTGAATTATGTTGAAGATAATCTGGCCGAAGTACAATAAGTTAGAAGATGGAGAAAGGGTATATGGTGGAACCAGTTAAAAGGCTGCAAGTAGTTCAGGCCAGAGACTTAAACTACAATAATGGCAATGGAACCTGAGAGCAAGGGATTGACAAGAGATCTGACTGCAGAGGATCAATAAAACTCGTGGCTAGAAGCAAAGTAGAAGGACAATTACTAGATAACCTAGATGACTAGGAGGATAAAGATACTGTTAACATAAATGGTGAAAACATCAACTAATGTGACTAGGAAGACAAATGCAACAAGAACCCTTTCATTATAGTGAAATTCTAATTTGCTTTCACTTGTATCTGTGTGTATGTGTGTGTGTGTGAATAAGACAAATACACATACATTATTCATATATATGCACAAACACTTATTTTCTGAAGAAAGAATTATATACAGATACATTACACATATCTTACAACTGGTATCTTGGCAGTTTTGAAAACTCCTCAGTAAAGAATGGCCTTTAAAATATGTAATAAAATGTAACAAATACTGAAAATGACATCTGTTTTAGAAGAACAATATGGTTAAACAAAGGTAGATAGTTTCTGTAAAGATCACTGTGTTCCATTCTATTCAACTCTGGCATAAAGAACTAATTTTACTAGCCATTATAGAAAGATCTCTTAAAACAGAGAATACAATAAAAAGAGTGTAGTGTTTTAAAAGTTCAAACCATTCTTAGTTTACACTTACTCTCTGTAACTCCCATTTCTCAATAAGGTGTTCTACTTCACCGCCAAGAACTGTGGTGTTAGAATCATTCAAGAGCAGGAATCCATTTTTTATGTCCACAACGCCTGAAAGCTTAACTTTAGTTCCAGGTGGTGTGTTCAGGCTAAAGCAAAGAGAAAAAAGGAGTTAAAACACATTTAAGCTCCTTCCCCAAACTGGAATTCAGTCTTATACTGTGACCTGGTAAAATTCTTCAAAATGCACTAATGTGAAAACTATTTTTCAGGTGACTGGCTATATAGTGTGAATAGGTCATCAGGGAGGAAGTCAGAAGACCAGGTACAAGACTGTCATTTTCTACCTTAATTTTTTTCTACATGTAAAAAAATATGGATAGGGACTTCCCCCTCGGTGGTCCAGTGGGTAAGACTCGGTGCTCCCAATGCAGGGGGCCCAGGTTTGATCCCTGGTCGGGGAAATAGATCCCGTATGCATGTTGCAACTAAGAGTTTGCATGCTGCAACTAAGGATCCTGCATGCTGCAACGACAATCCCGCGTGCTGCAACTAGACCCGGAGCAGCCAAAATAAATAAATAAATAAAAAATAAGTCAGTAAACAAACAAACAAACAAATAAAAAAATCTGGATAATAAAAATCACAGCTCACAAACTTATGGTAAAGATAAATAGAGTAAAAGATATGAAAGTACTTTCTCAACCATGCCATGTTGTATAAATGTAAGATTTGCCCTTTTTTCCCCCCTCTGAGCTTTGTGCATTATTGCAAAGATATACTATATTATAAAATTAAATTTCAATACAGAAGAGATATCAAACCAGTAATAATCTTAGACATTGAACACCTATGTGAGTTACTGTAATCCACATGAAACAATGCTCTTTTTGGTTAACTATCCTGTTAAAGATCAAATGAGAGTTATTTGCTCTAAAGCATACTGACTTCAAAAGTATTTTTTCATAATAGGTTAACATTATCAGATGTGGGGCAAACATTATAACACCGTGACCCCTTTTACAAACACCAGAGAAAACATCTCCTATCAATCTTTTAATAAAGGAAACAGTGGAAGAAATCCATTTCATCACATAGGTTTATTCTAAAGTAAAAGCACATATACCAAGCCCCACTGCATCTCTTCGCACATACAGCAAGGGGTAAAGAACTCCAAATAGGAATAAAGATAGTCCTAAAACACTTGGGATAAATTAGAAAATCATGCTGAAAGACTTCACACTGTCAAATTTTTTTTTTTTTTTTTTTTTTTTTTGCGGTACACGGGCCTCTCACTGCTGTGCCCTCTCCCGCCGCAGAGCACAGGCTCCGGATGTGCAGGCCCAGTGGCCATGGCTCACAGGCCCAGCTGCTCCATGGCATGTGGGATCCTCCCGGACTGGGGCATGAACCCACGTCCCCTGCATCGGCAGGCGGACTCTCAACCACTGCGCCACCAGGGAAGCCCCCTACATTATCACATTTTTAAAAGCTTATAAAATTCACCATGTGCCGATAAGTGCAATAGCAAATCAATGAAAGCACTGGTATCTCTGGTCTATTTTTAAGAAAGACGGTTGATAAAACAGTTATTAACAAGAAGAAATAGAATATGCCTATTTTTAAGATTTCAAAGAGCCCATATGGAGTAAGACATTATCTGGTAAAAATTATTCTCAGGACTCCAAGCTTAATCATTCTTAGTCATCCTATATAACTTAGAAAACAAATGGTCATGGACAGCCTTGCCTAACCTAACTCTTAAGTAGAGAGCTGTGTGGTGGTAAATGCAGGCAACTTACCACAATGTCTATCAAACTTCAAGATCAGCAACAACTGAATACACTTACACTAAGTGAAGTTTTTCCCAATTCCAGTTAATCAGCAGATACAGATTTTCTAACTCTATAGTCATCATTTAGGGATAAATAAAAAAACTAAGCACCAAGGGTACCAGGCTTCTATACTCTTTACCTCTAAAGAAATTATTAATGAATTACATCATTTATATAAGACCAATATGTGTTCTTTAAAACCATTTTTCGCCAATAATTTCTAACACATTAGTAAATTGGTAATGAAATGAAAATGTAAAAAACACAAATTAGCAACATAAGAAACTACAAAAGACCGTAAAAAATAGCAAGCAAATTACAAGGGCATTTAAATTGTGATTTTTAAAACTAAAAGCTAATCTGAAAGCAGATAATGAGCTAATTTTTTATGTAAAATAACTGTACCTTTCCCAAATTCTTTTTCTAACAGGTTAAGAAGGAAAACATGGTGAATTACTTGAAGTTGGACATACAATTTCATTAAGATAATTGATAAAGAGTTCTATTCACCAAATTAAATTACAGTTCTATTCCCACAAAAGAATAAATAGGTGCTAAAATTTTAATATAATTTTTATTACATCACCTTCAGGGCCATAAGTAACTCTTACTCAGAGAGCCTACTGTAGCTTAATTAATACTTTATTCACACTCCAAAGTTCCTTTATTCTCTCTTCATTGAAATTAAAAACAAAAACAAAAAACAGAACAAAAACAAAAATACAGTGAGAAGTGGGGCTGGAGGTAGGATAGATGAATGGAAAGAAGCACCCCAGAGAAATGCAATGTCCGGTAGAGAAAACACATTCTACACCAGTTCCTGGTTTATCCTCTCTAGTGAGTTCTTCTACCTTCCTTCTAAGATAACCAATAATCAAACTTATTTTGAAAATGGTCTCCCAAATTGTTCATATGTGAGAACACTTCTGTAAGCTGTTGTTTTTACAGCACCAAAAGTAGACACGCTACTTCAATGATGAGTGAATGAGAAAGTAGCAACATTTTTTTTTCAACGGTCAAACTGTAATAAATTCAACAAAAGAAAACAGCACAAGGGACCCTCCTCTCTGGGTTGATCCTGTGTTTTCATTTACCTCAGAGAAATATACAGCAGTAAAATGAGAGAATGAGCCATTATATGGCAAGTCTTTCTTCTCAGGCATCTGTGAACTCCCTTGGAGGGGATCTGATTAAATTTGTCAAAGGAGGAAAGGCTGCGTTTCCTTTTATGGAAGTTTCTCCATAAAAGTAGGACTCTTTCTACTCTTCAAAAAAAAGACAACATAATCACAAAGTCAATATACGCCCCTTTGTATATGAAAATCAACATTTTAGACGAATAAATATATCTTCTAAGGAAGGAGCCTCCCTCACTAAAGGCAGACACTAGTTGAAGGAAGAAAAAAAGAAATCATTGAACATGGCATACAAGGCCTCAACCTACCACATCTCCTCCCACATACCACAATGCCAATCACCTATGCTCCTCCAAGTGTAACTTTTCACTCATCTGCTATCAGGGTACCATGTCTAGACTGCTAAACAGTATAATGGATACAACTAACTGTCAAGGAAGAAATTGTGACATATTTAAAGAAATTTTTGTTCTGAAAAAATTTTAATGACCTAAAATTTAGTGATAAAATTGAAAAGCTTACGTTCCATGTAAGAGCACCTTAAATTTCTGTTTTTAATTATTAACTTTAAAAGTAAGGAGCAACTAACTCCATTTTAAACTATTTTTCTTTACAGATAAAGTAAAAATACAAACTCTTTAATTTATTCTGAAAAACTGTAACATGCACTTAAGAGTTCATTCCTTCTTTTCAAAGGTCTTAAAAACAAAATCCAATGTGAACAGTACCTTTAAACACTTATAACAAATGTACACCATAAAGTGCCAATTACCTTATTTTTGACATGTAACTAAATTCTACTGCTGTACAACTTATATGACCATCAGTCATCTGCAAACGCAGCATTCTTGGGGCAGCCTGAGATTCTTCATTATCCTTTGGTGCAGCAACATTGCGAATTTTTTGAATTTGCAAAACACACGGACCTTCAAGCTGTCAAAAGACAAAGGAATAAATAGCACTTTTAGCCATAGCTTTGTTTTCACTTAAAATGTTTCTCTTTTCCTTACTTTATTATTTATAATGATAATTCAATTAAATAAGTTCAAAATTTAAACTGTTATATACATCAGGGTGGGTTTTTTTTTCTTTTGTATTTAAAGATAAAACTTCAAAAAAGTCTCCTGAAGAATTTTTTTAATATAATTCTGAATTCATTTTCAGAAAATAACAGGAAAAAACTTCAGGGAAAAAGTTACTTTTCTGAATTAAAGGTATATTAAAAGATGTTTTCAGTCTTATGTGCTCTAAATTGTTCACATATACCCTCCCGTTCCACCCATGTACATTAACAGACATTCTAGAATTAAAGAACTTGGTAATTTTTTAAGGGACATCAACTTTACAGCAGTAGTTGAAAGGAATGTTTTCCGCTCAGAAACATCAAGTTTAAAGTACACCTTCTTCTGGCATTAAAAAAAAAACATATTCCAAAATTTAAACCATATAAAGTCTAAGAAGTGTGAACTATGCTTGACTTATTGTCACATTTCCTTTTTAAATGAGTTTAATGCTATGCTGTTATTCATTGGCAGTAAGGAGAATAAACATCCTATCTAGCCATATTTTAATCAAAGACAAAAAGAAAATTGATGGGCTAACTAGCTATTGAATATTAAGTTAAAAGATTTTATATAATAAAACACTTATGGTATAACTGGGGAATGAGAGCAAAACATGTCTGAAAAATAAATTTAACATAAAGTAACATTTTCTACATTACAAAATATTATATCCATTAAGTAGTATCATACTTACAAAGAAAAAAAAGCTTTTTGTTATAGCTTTTTAAGTAAAATATTTCTGTATGCATTAGTTTAATTTATATTTTCAGCAAAGAGAAATGTGAAATAACATTTACACAATTTCTTGAGTAAGCATGTTCCCAGGTTGACAAATTTCCACTTCATATTTACCAGTATCTTTCCTGAAAAGCAGTAATTTTGTTATAAATTTAGCCCTAGAGAATATAATTAGAGAAAAGATACGAAACTTACATCTAATTTTCAAGTATGAAAAAAAATTCTAAGTTGAAATAAGTCTAAAACCTTTAACAAATGTAGATAAGCTACTAATTCTGGATAAACTTTTTCTTTTACTTTTGCTAATGCCATTAAAATAAAGACATTTAAATTAAAGCAGAGGCATGTTAACGGTTCTTATAATGTTCATCATTCTCTATATTCTACTACTCCCAATATTTTCAGCCTAGACACTGACAAATATTTAGCCTTTGCTTTACTAACCACATATAACTATTTAAATTTACATTTAAATTAATTAAAACTGAGTGAAATTAAAAATTCAATTCTTCAGTCACACTGGTCACATTCTGAGTGTTCCATATCTGCACAACACATATACAGACTGTCCTACATCACTGCAAAAAGTTCTATTAGACAATCAGTGGTGATCTAGACTTATGTGTTCCACAATGATACTAGGGAGTGCACATCCATTGAAGTGTGGGAGGAAAACAATTGTTTCTATTTAATTCTTAGTAAGAAAGAAATTAAATGTTCCTAATACTTCATAATCAGAGCAACAAAGACACTCTCATTCAGTCCATGTGACATACAGGTAACAAGGCATCTTTATAGAATTTGGGGAAATCTACATCTCAAGGGTGTTGACATGGCACCTTCACTGGTTTGTTTGCTTTCAATGTATTGTGACAAACTGACATTTATTTGTGTGCAGTTAAATGGATATACAGATATTACCTAGTTTTAACTATTAATGATCACAAAATGGACAAGTGGCTTTAAAAGATTCTGCCAAAGAAACACAAATTGAAGATAATGCCAACAACGCAATCACAGAGGGGGGAACAGGACCATTTTTGCTGATCTCCTACAACCGGTTGACCATGAGAACGAAAAGCTAGGAATGCTAGGGAGGAACACCTGCTCCCAGATCTTGATGTTTCCTAGCAAGCAGCAAGTTTACTTATTTAACTACTCCAACTCCTGGCCTCTCCATCCCTTTTAGTGTATTAAATAGTGGTCCTGCCAAAAGATATATGTCTACCTGGAACCTGTAAACATAACCCTTTTTGTGAAAAGGGACTTGGCATACCTAATTAAGATCAGTATCTAAAGATGAGATGATCCTGGATTAGGAGAAATACAATGATGAGCTTCTTTAGAAGAGAAGGGGAAATAAACACAAAGACACTGGGTATAAAGGCCATGGGAAGAAAAAAATGGGGGCAGAAATCGGAGTTACACATCTACAAGCCAAGGAACACCAAAGACTGCCCACAGCTACTGGAAGCTATGTGAGGGGTATGAAACAGACTCTCCTTCAGAGCCTCCGAAAGGAACCAACCCTGCTGACACCTTGATTTTAGACTTCTGTCCCACAGAACTGTGAAAGAATAAATTTCTGTTGTTTTATGCCACCAAGTTTGTGGGAATTTGTAACAAAAGCCTCAGGAAACTAACACACCCATTTATGAAATGACTTATCTGATTGGGAGGAATATACTGTATATTTTGGGCTCATCCTCACCCTTCCTTTCTTGGGATCTAGGTAGGGACCCTAAAGAGGAGGTACCTATTCAGCCTCTTCACTGGATTGGCACTGCAATAAGTGAGTGTACAAATCTGTCAGGTTTGTGGTTCAATTAATGCATCCATTTGGCTCTCCCACCAAGCCATATCTTCCAAATTAATTTTTATCAGTAGTAAAGTTGATACTTTGGCCCACATCTGCCACTTCTTTCTTTCTCAATCGATTCAGAACCAAAGTAAAAAAGAAGGTACTATTTATTAGACTCTCCTTAGAAACTCCCAAATTACACACAGTCTTTTTATAATCAATTCTCAATTTGAATCAACAGGCCTTAAGACTAGTTCCACAATTCAGAAAGATTCTACAAGTAAAATTGCAGATATAACGATTTTTTTCATTATTATGTTTACAATATTCAGTTTATTATCCTCTGTGGTCAGAAAATAAATAGGGAAGTACTGGATCTAAATAAAACACAAATAGCAGAATAAAATGTTAAGATCCTAAATCCTAACTTTAACCCTAAATCTAAAATCATCTAAAAGCATCCACAAAACTGAATGAGAATTAACTTAAAAATCCTTGTTCCTCTAGCATCAAGAGCAGCCCCAAAGTGAAAAAAGATATCATATTTAAATGAAAATAATAAAAATCAAGGATTAATTTTGCCCAAGATTTCTTTAATGTCTGATTTTCACCTTTACATGAGCAATAAGGAGCAAGTAAAAGAAATTATTGTAAAAAATTTAAATAGTTAAGAAAAAAGATCTCTAATTCTTTTTTTTTAACATCTTTATTGGAGTATAATTGCTTTACAATGGTGTGTTAGTTTCTGCTTTATAACAAAGGGAATCAGCTATACATATACATATGTTCCCATATCTCTTCCCTCTTGCGTCTCCCTCCCTCCCACCCTCCCTATCCCAGCCCTCTAGGTGGTCACAAACCACCGAGCTGAAGATCTCTAATTCTAATAAACAATATCAAGTATACACCAGAGATATTCTCTGGGGCCAGAAAAAGTCATCCAGGCTTCATTCCTTCCTTTCCCTAGGTAGATGGACCTCTCTATCATCTGAACTCCTAACTAGTCATATCAATTGACATGGAATGTCAGATTTAAATGACTGTATTAGTTTATTAATTTATTGATCATATTAAATAACATTCTTGTTTACAATCAGACTCTCCAAAGTTTGGATGACATGGAACCACTTATCTATAGTCTGATCACACCTAGATAAACGGTTAAAACTGAGAATTTTTGAGGAATCAAGAAACTATCTAAATTTAGAGATTCTATGATACTATGAAAAATCTGCCAGCCATTTCTTTTTATAATCTTATCAATTTCCTTGAGAAATAAATTTCTCACTCTATCTATACCTAACAACATAAGCATCACATTTTCCATCAACCCTAGAAATGGGGCCATATACTCAGAAGGAATCTATGAGTATGATTAAGTTCTGATAAATCTTCCGTCATTATTGCAAAGTGGGTTAAAATTAAGAGAATAAAAAAGTTTCATTCTCCACAGTCCTTTTTAAGTACTTAAAATCATAATTTATTTCTTTACTCTGTTACTACTTCCAAAAGCATTTCCAGTGGCTTCAGCAGAGATTTTCTAGGCCTCATTTTTTCATCCACTCATATTTATATCAAGAGAAGTTTTTGCTGGACTATTCACATCTCTACCTGAGGATCCAAGCAACTGGGTAATGATTCAAGTAAGTTGCCTTGGAATATGAAATAGTGGTTCTGCCTACAGCTGCTTTAAACGCCTGAGGGATAAATTTTTATGACACCCTCTTTCTCATCTACTTCTTTGCTCTGTTGAAATAATTCAATATCATTTTAACAAAATTTGATATTAATAAACATGGGGGTGGGACAGGAAGAAATCAGAAAAAAAGTATCATTTGTCACACCCTGTACCATCCTAAGGATAGTATCAGACTCAAGAATAACTGGAACAAAAGAGAATTGTTTATTATAATGTTAGAAATTTCAGAACTTTCCCCATGTCACCCATGCAGGCATCTATGGTAAGCCTCAATTTGGAGGACATTTTCCTCCAGAGAAAATCTATGTTTGCTTCTGATCGAAACAACACTGCAATTGAGACCCTCAGCTTTCAGCTTATGGAAAAGTAGCAAAGTTAACCTTAGCCAGAATCTCAACTCACTGTCAGCTGGTAGCACCACACTAGCTCCATAATCCTTTCTATCAGCTTTCCTGATTCAGGTGCCCAAGATTTCCATGCAGAAAGATAAAGAAATATAAAATTACAAGAACATATGATACAAGGAAATAAGCTACAAAATCTGAGAATCATAAAAATATTAATGTTTAAAAAAAATTTAAGACTCTAAGGAGTTGAGAATTTGGAATTATCAAACACAGACTATAAAACAATAAGCCTAATCTAGAGAATTTATATAGAACTGTGAACCTAACAACTAGGGAAGAAATATTCCCCTTAAGCAAGCATGTGACATATAAATATATATCAAGCCATAATGTAAGCGTCTTCAAATACAGCTATCTTTCAGTCCAAATTCTCTGACCACAATCTAACTGAATTAGAAATCTGTAACAAAAAGAAAAAAAAAGATAATGTTCTATTATTAAAACAAAGAAGAAATCTTAATATAAACTGAAAAATATTTAGGACCGAATGATAATGAAAATACCATGTGTAAAACCTTTGGGATATAGTTAAAGCAATGGTAGAAGAAAAATTAATAGCCTCGAGATGCTTATATTAGAAAACAAAGTAAATAAATGAGTCGAACTAACAAGTTGGGAAAAGAACTACAGAATGAGTTCAAATAAGGTACAAGAAAGAAGAAAATAAAGATAAATTAATGAAATAGCAAACTAAAAATACAGTAAAGAGGGTTAACAAAGTCTAGCATTGGTTCTTTGCAAAGACTGATGAAACTGATACTGAGCTGAGCAAGACTGACCAGGAAGCAAAGAGTAATAATGCAAATAAACAATCTAAGGGGTAATAATAATAATAAAAACACAAACATACTTTCAGTAGCAATGAAAAAACAATAAGAGACCTATGCATACCAATCTAAATGTCCATCAACTAGAGAATGGAAAGGAAAAAGTAAAGTCCATACAATGGAATACTACTCAGCAATAAATAGTAACAGACTACTGATACATGCTACATCATGGACTCACCTCAAAAACATGACAGTAAGTGAAAGAAGCCAGATACAACAAAGTATATATTGTGTGATCCCATTCATGTGAAGTGTCAACAAAAGGCGTATTTATAGAGAAAATGTAAAATAATACACAGATATATTATTAAGAATAATAAGTACAAGATAGCAAATTTAAGATTAGCATACAATTATTGGTTACCTTTTTATGTACCCCTAACAGAGAAAAAAACAGTATTTTTTTTAAAAAACACCATTTACAACAACAAAAATAGGAAGTTCCGAGCATAAAGCTTGCATATAGATACACAACCTATATACTTTCAATAAATTATAAATCTTCATGGACAAAACTAAATAAATGAAGAGATACATCCAAAGGTGTGCTGAAGCCAGCTCAGGCCAGTTCACAAGTGCCTGTTATGAGCACTTCTTCCCAATTCCGGCTTTGGTGATTTCATAGTATAACTTATAATCAGCCACTGCAGGAATTTTTATACTACAAATAGTGGCAACTACTACATATTAGGGCTTTACTTTTTCCTCTTCAGAGAGGCAGCTTACCAGCATTTCACTTGTAATTAGTTATCATAAAGATGTCAATTGTCTTTAAGCTGATATGCAGATTCAATGCAATTTCATTCTGACCCATTTTAAGAAACTTGATCATTTGATCATTTGAAACTTGATCAAAACTCTGACCCATTTTAAGAAACTTGATCATTTGATTCTAAAATGTATATCGGGGAAGGAGGTCATCAGGGACAGAGTAGCCTGAGGAAGAATAATGTATGTTACAACCAAAAGATTAGAAAAATTTGATAATATCAAGTGCCACAAAAGACATGGATCAATGGGATCTCACATACACTACTGAAGGTAATACAAATTGGTACAACCACTTTGAAAAATAATTTGGCATTATCTGGTAAAGTTGAACACTGGCTTACTCTAGCATACAATAATTCAATTCCTGGTTATATTCCCTAAAGAAACTCTTACACATATGCATCAGAAAAAATATACAAGTTTGTTCCTAGACGTAGTAGTAGTGCATCTATTATTTAAAGAAAAAAAAGAAAGAAGAGAAAAAGAAACACATCTAAATATCCATCAACAGGAGAATGAATAAGTAAATTATGGTATATTTAGATAGCTTAATATTATATAAAAGTGAAAATGAATGAATATTAGGTATATACAACATGGACATATGTTACAGCCATCACACTGAATGATAAAAGCAAGCTACAGCAGACAATCTGTTAACATTTTGTAAAGCTTAAAAACTAAACAGTAGGACCTCCCTGGTGGCGTAGTGGTTAAGAATCCACCTACCAATGCAGGGGACATGGGTTCGAGCCCTAGTCCGGGAAGATCCCACATGCCACAGAGCAGCTAGGCCCATGCGTCATGACTACTGAGTCTGCACTCTAGAGCCCGCGTGCCACAACTACTTAATCCCGTGTGCCTAGAGCCCATGCTCCGCCACAAGAGCAGCCACTGCAATGAGAAGCCCACGCACCGCAAGAGTAGCCCCCACTTGCCGCAACTACAGAAAAGCCCACTGCAGCAGCCAAGACCCAATGCAGCCAAAAATAAATAAATAAATAAATAAAATTTTTTTAAAAAAACCCTCTCTCTTAAAAACAATATATTATACAGAAATAACTACATATATAACTAAAATATTTCTTCCAAAAGTCAAGAAAAGCTAAAGTCAAAATTCACAACAATCATTTCTTGGTGTTTGGGAGAGGAAGAGGTAGGACAGAATGGCATTGTAATGTTCTAGTTCTTACATCAGGCTGAGGCTTCAGAGGTGCTCACCTCATTTTTAAGCTTCAAAAGAGATATGTTTGTATATATCCAATATTACATTAAAATTGCTCAAATAATTTACATAACATTTTGAAATTAAGACATTGGGTAGTTCACAGAGGTGTCAGGAGTATTAGAGAACTAAGTCTGTAGCCTTCACAGCAAGAATAACAGTGAAAATCAAACCACAGACTGGTTTAATGGCAGTAGTATGTTGATGAAACAGTTTGGGATAGGAAGGGTAGAGAAGAAGCCCTAATTTGTAGCATTTTCCAATTTCCATGGCTGATTTCAACTACTCACCTCTAAACAGGGAAGAGATGCTGACATTCGGCCTTCATCAGTTGGAACAAGCTAGATCCAGCACACTCAAGCATCTAGCTCTACACCTTGTACTATCAATTTCACTAGCCCTGGACACTGACCCCAGCACTGTTGGCAGCTATTACCCTAGAAACTCAATCCTGCTGTAGCTTCTGCCACTACCAGAGAGGATTCACCACAATTCCTGCTTTTTTGTGTGACTAACCCGTGTCCTATGCAGCTATACCTGAACTAGTACAGCTGAGGTACATGTGCACGGCATAGGTGCAAAGGAGGCTGGGGAAAAAGTATCCGGCATTTTCTTTTCCACCACCAAGACTTTGAAAATGGGAAATTCCCCCAAACAAAGGAAGAGAATTCAGGTTCTAGGAAGTATAAATGTTAACTTACTTATCTTCCATGTATTATTATCAGGCAAGATTTTGTCAAGGTCTATTTTCTATAGTTTGTATAATAAAATACCTTTTTTGGGGTAGTTTTATTTTCTAAATATAAATAATACGTGTGTGTGTGTATGCATGTGTATACATATATAATCTTTATACACACACCAGATACACTCTCCCACTGTAAGATGTTAAATATTCCCCCAAATGGGGATTTACCTATTATTCCCTTATTGAGAATTACAAGTCTAAAAACTAACAGTCTAGCAAGAAAAGCAACCTCTCCACCTCATCTCACTAAGCTTAACAAGCTGAGATGGCTACCCCTCCCTTGTATGTACTTCTGACATAGCATTTGTTCCACTATACTGACATTGTTGGTTTCTTGATCTTATTAGGGTATATGCTTCAAGAAGGCAGGGGCTGTCCTGTTGATCTCTGCAGCCCCTGCACTTAGCACATATATACATTCAAAAATTGCTTGATAAAAAAGTTACCTTGTGTTTTTACTATAATTTATTTAGCACTTACTAGATACACCAGAAAATGTGGCAGGATTTTTACATGTTATTTTTTTAATAAATTTATTTACTTATTTATTTTATTTTTGGCTGTATTTGTTGCTACGCATGGGCTTTCTCTAGTTGCGGAGAGCGGGGCTACTCTTCGTTGTGGTGCATGGGCTTCTCACTGCAGTGGCTTCTCGTTGCAGAGCATGGGCTCTAGGCGCACGGTTTCAGTAGTTGTGGCTCACAGACTCTTGAGCGCAGGCTCAGCAGTTGTGGTGCAGATTTAGTTGCTCCACGGCATGTGGGATCTTCCTGGACCAGGGCTCGAACCCATGTCCCCTGCATTGACAGGTGGATTCTCAACCACTGGGCCACCAGGGAAGTCCTACATAAGTTATTTAATTTACCTCCAGAACTAAAAAGTATATTAGGATCATTTGTGTGTCTTAAATGAGAAAATTGAGAGCAGAGGATAAAGTATTTTGACAGAGGTTACCCAGCCAGTAAGAGGTAGAATTAGAATTCAAACTCAGATATGCCACATACCAAAGTCTGTCTTCTTTGTTTCATACATTCTAAAACTATGATAAAATTTGTTACATACTAAAAACATGTAGGTATAAAGGGCAGTGGGAATAACTCTTAAAAATTAATTCTGTTCAAAAGAGGTCAAGAAAATTAGAAGAGAAGTGGCATTCAAGTTGGAATTTGAAGACTAAATAGCAGTTTTCCTGACAGCTGAGGGAAGAACATTCCATTCACACGGCAATTATTAAGGCCCTATAGCAACAAAAGACTATGATTTTAGAAAAGCTGCAGTTCCCTCATCTCTAAAGTAAAACAGAGATTGGTAATGATTTCTATTTTTCAATGCTGTTCTGACGATTACACAGATTATTTAACATGGGACCTGGCACAAAGTAGGTTCTCAATAAAGAGAAAGAAGAAGTGTTTACTGAAAACCAGGGTTCTCCTAGGTAAGTTAGGGGCTTGTACCAATAAAGGTCAAGAAGAAAGCAGGTTAAAAGCAAAAGGAGGGCTTCCCTGGTGGCGCAGTGGTTGAGAGTCCGCCTGCCGATGCAGGGGACACGGGTTCGTGCCCCAGTCCGGGAGGATCCCACATGCCGCGGAGTGGCTGGGCCCGTGAGCCATGGCCACTGAGTCTGCGTGTCTGGAGCCTGTGCTCTGCAACGGGAGAGGCCACAACAGTGAGAGGCCCGCGTACGGGAAAAAAAAAAAAAAAAAGCAAAAGGAACATTGAAAGAAATAGCTTTGGGAAGGTAGTCCCTAATCCTGATTTCAAATTTTTCAATTGATATTCATATACGTCAAGAGAGTTTAAATGGATAAATAAATAAATAATAATAAAAGAAAAACTTCCTGAATCATAAATATGGTGGTATACCTAATAGAAGATCTAGAAGTTTCTACCCCTTAGAAATTTTAAAAACAGGGTATTATAAATGTCTAGTAATAGACAAAAAGACAACAAAATATTGAATAGGTTTTCCCAAACTTGAGATCGCCTGAAAAAACATCACTTTATACATCAAAGTAACAGCACAGCAGATAATTTGCTTTTATTCAATCAGGGCAATTACAGCCAATCAATTACAAGAAAAACATTGTGGGACTCCAGTCAAAAGTAACACTTCTTTCAATGTGTCATTTGCCTATTTCCATCCTTCACTGCTATAGCTTTTCATTTTCTGGGAGAATTAGAAAAAAAAAAAAAGTGAACAGTTTTTCAATTATTATTAGAGTATCTAATATATATTCTATAGATTGTTTTGTGCAGTTGCTTTCAAACTACACAGAAGTCCTACTAATAATTACCAATAAGTGCTTGTAAATAAAGCACAGTAATACCAGAATTTTAGTAATCCATTTTTCTAAAATTAAAAGTGCATGTTTAATTTTAATAACTCACTAAAAGAAACTGGTAAATTGTATTATTTATTAACATATATAAAACATGACACAATTTATTTAACTTAAAACATTTTTCAATTATTTTTTTTTCTGAAAACATCCAAGTTCTATATTGTCTGAGGGTGAGAGGGCATTCAGTTTGAATTTTAAGGCAGTGAAGCCATCTTGTGGTTGATGTTGGTGTTGCTGAGGCTTTGAGAAGGTCACTTCTATACGGATAGATTAGGCCTTTAATCGCAGTTTCACATTTAAAAATGCATATACAGGGCTTCCCTGGTGGCGCAGTGGTTGAGAGTCCGCCTGCCGATGCAGGGGATGCGGGTTCGTGCCCCGGTCTGGGAGGATCCCACATGCCGCGGAGCGGCTGGACTCGTGAGCCATGGCCCCTGAGCCTGCGCCCCACAACGGGAGAGGCCACAACAGTGAGAGGCCCACGTACCGAAAAAAAAAAACAAACATGCATATACAACCTGTCAGTCCTAAAACTTAGATGAAAAAATAAACACAGATCTGGAAAGCCTCTCCTGTTAGGGCTTCACAGTAATGCATTAAAGTCCTCACACAGCTGGACTGGTAATAAAGCATTTTTACATTAACCTATATTTTATAATTAACTTCTACACCTTGGTTCAAAGGCTAAAGCTATGAAAATAACTACAACAAAATATTAAACTTGGAGAAGAATATGAAAAATATTAAACAGTTTTATAGGAAGCATAGTTTTACTTCCATTTTGTCATGACTTCTTTCCATGATTTTTACCTTACAAGCTAAATATTCCAGAACCTTGTAATATCTAGATATACAAAGCCTGCCCTGAAAAACTCAGAAGTTGCAGCATATAGCTTCCTCGGCACATATTGCTCCACTCTAAAAACCTTTATGGCCTAAAAGTCAAACATAAACTGCTTATGGGAAAATCTAGCTTAGGCTTAGAACCCTGGAGAAAAGTGTCATCTTCCCACTCTAACTACTTTTTAAATTTGTCTGAAACCTTTGCATCAAGGTTACAAGCAACCTTAAGGAGAAAATATGGGAACTGCAAAATAATATTAAGAAGAGAATGGTAGAGGGGTGGGATAGGGAGGGTGGGAGGGAGGGAGATGCAAGAGGGAAGAGATATGGGAACATACGTATATGTATAACTGATTCACTTTATTATAAAGCAGAAACTAACACACCATTGTAAAGCAATTATACTGCAATAAAGATGTTAAAAAAAGAAAGAGGATGGGAGGAAAGAGAAAAGAATGTGAACAGAACTATTACAGTAATTACTAACAAAGTTACTTGCATTTTTTTGGCCATCCTACTTCCTCACAAAATAATCAGTGATAACTAATAGAATTATTAAGACTTCAGTTTCAAACTTCAGATGACAGTGCCCTTCTGAAGGTCCCAGTTTGTCTTAGGACAAAACAGATGTAAATACAATGTTCCAGGATTAACTGTCTTCTCCTAACTACAGACCTACCATCTCTCCTACCGGATCATAGCTCTCTCTACACTTCCTTTCCAAATGCTGAAAATGCTGTTATCTAAGTCTTATTAGTTATGATAATAACAATACACAGTATGTAAGCATTTACTTTTGGCCTCTCAGGAGAAGAAGTTTGAAGACTCCTCTCTACATTCCTTTAATCTACTTCTAAAGAGGATTACTGCTCTGTCTTGCAGAATCTCTAGTACATTGGATGGAGCCTGGGGCCTAATGAATAAGCTTCCAAGGGGGATAGAAGACACAGGACTACGGCTCTTTTAAAGGACTCACACAAAACTAATGGAAGTAGCTCCTAAAAAGACAGCCTCCTCTCTTCTCTTGCTTATTAAGGATTTGCTTCTTAAACGCTGGGGCAAATGCTCTCCAATTCTTTTTTCTTTGGCTTTCTCTCTTAGGAGTGGTAATATCACAGGCAAGCATGGAACTTAGTAGAAATAAAGCAGAAATTTGACCTACTTTGATTCTATTATACTAAGATCAACCTAGCTCAAGTGATAAAGTTCTGCATTAGGGGCTGGGGCTAAAACACAGTCAATAATGAAGTATCCATTTGCCTTACTTCATTTACTGCATTCCCTTGGAGATCTCTAAGTAACAAGATAACATACTGAGGTAATAAACATGCACTCTTAGATCTCCAGGACAAAAATACCACCCTAAATGTCTCATAATGCTCAATACTTGCCATACACATTGCGCTACATTTAAGATGTCACATAGATTATGTTACTTAATTCTTCAATGTCATAAGGGACATAATATTTGAATGATAAGAAAATTAAAATCTGGCAAGATTAAATAACTACCAGAAGTCACAAAAACATAATAAGCAGAAGAATGAGGATTTAAATCTAGTCCAATAATTCTAAAATCTGTATCTGTCCAATATGTTACCAGCCCCTACTGTTTTCTGCTCCCTCTCCACATCGTATCTGAAGCACAGCAAAACCATGCCTCTGCTTCCTGGGACAGCTAGTCTATCTCACACTTTAAATTTCCTGTCTAAATTAGTTTTTGCAAAATTAGTTTCTAGTATGATCTATTTGGAAAATCACTAGGTAATACAGTTCTTTCTTTCATTTGCTATTTTTTTTACTATTAAAAGAAAATTAGAAAATAATATTATTTTATACCAGAATCTGACATGTTCAAGGAACAGGAAGATTACTTATTCAAATACTCTGCTTATCTTATGCACAGATTAAAATAAAATTTATTTAAAATTTATTTTAAATAAGAACTATTATATAATTTTAGTGTCTAGACCCATGTCTTAATGACTCTGTCACCATTAACATGATGAAGTGCTGGGTAATAAAGCTTTCCAATAAAGGCACAAATAAAGCAACTTTTACTGTATTAGTCTTATTTTACAGACAGACACACAAGTAATTCATGTCAAAAATACATTCCTTAAACATTTACTTTTGCCTGAAAGTAGTTATATTTTTATATAATGTATGCAGTTTTAACCAAAGGCAAATAAAATGAGTAATTCCCGTGCGTTGGCTTCTAAAAATTCTATTAAAATTAATTTTCAGAACATTTTCACGAATAATGTGAAGAGAATTATACTTGGCGTCTGAAGGAAAAATATAAATGGGAAGAGCAGAAAGGCAGTTAATCCCACTCTACTTCTGTTGCATGTGAATAGAGCTTATTTTCTATCTTTTCATTTTATGTATAAACTAAATCTACATCAGCATTAAAAATATTTCAAAGGATAAAATTTGGCAAAGAAAATTCTAGATTCAAATATTCTAAGTTATATATTTTTTTTGTTAGCTACATTCAAAGGAAATTCTGAAGAGACCACTTATAAAACTTTGTGAGAAGCTGGCAGAGTAGAAGGGCGTGCGCTCACTCGCCCTTGCAAAAACACCAGAATCACAGCTAACTGCTGCAAAATCGACAGGAAGACACTGGAACTCACCAAAAAAGATACGCCACATCCAAAGACAAAGGAGAAGCCGAAACAAGACAGTAGGAGAGGCACAATCACAATAAAATCAAGTCCCATAACCACTGGATGGGTGACTCACAAACTGGAGAACAATTATACCACAGAAGTCCACCCATTGGAGTGAAGGTTCTGAGCCCCACATCAGTCTTCCCAACCTGGGGGTCTGGCGACAGGAGAAGACATTCCCAGAGAACCAGATTTTGAAGGCTAGTGGAATTTTATTACAGGACTTCGACAGGACAGGGGGAAAAAGAGACTGAACTCTTGGAGGGCAAACACAAAGTAGTGTGTGCATCATGACCCAGGGGGAAGGAGAAGTGAACCCATAGGAGAATGAACCAGACCTACCTGCTACTGTTGGAGGGTGTCCTGCAGAGGTGGGGGGTGGCTGTGGCTAACCACGGGGAAAAGGACACTGGCAGCAGAAGTTCTGGAAGGTACTCCTTGGCATGAGCCCTCCTGGATCTGCCATTAGCCCCACCAAAGAGCCTGTCCCTTCCAGCGCTGGGTCGCCTCAGGCCAAACAAACAACAGGGAGGGAACTCAGCCCCACCCATCAGCAGACAAGTGGTTTAAAGTTTTACTGAGCTCTGCCCACCAGAGCAACACCCAGCTCTACGCACCACCAGTCCCTCCATTAGGAAGCTTGCACAAGACTCTTAGATAGCATCATCCACCAAAGGGTAGACAGCAAAAGCAAAAAGAACTACAATCCTGCAGCCTGTGCAACGAAAACCACATTTATAGAAAGATAGAGAACATGAAAAGGCAGAGGACTATGTACCAGATGAAGGAACAAGATAAAATCCCAGAAAAACACATGAATGAAGTGGAGATACGCAACCTTCCAGAAAAAAGAATTCAGAATAATGATAGTGAAGATGATCCAGGACATCGGAAAAAGAATGCAGGCAAAGATCGAGAAGATGCAAGAAATGTTTAACAAATACCTAGAAGAATTAAAGAACATACAAACAAAGATGAACAATACAATAACTGAAATGAAAAATACACTAGAAGGAATCAATAGTAGAATAACTGAGGCAGAAGAAAGGAGAAGTGACCTGGAAGACAGAATGGTGGAATTCACTGCTGTGGAACAGAATAAAGAAAAAAGAATGAAAAGAAATGTAGACAGCCTAAGAGATGTCTGGGACATTAAATGCATCAACATTCACATTAAGGGGGGTCCCAAAGGAGAAGAGAGACAGAAAGGACCCGAGAAAATATTTGAAGATATTATAGTCAAAAACTTCCCTAACATGGGAAAGGAAACAGCCCCCAAGTCCAGGAAGCGCAGAGTCCCAGGCAGGAAAAACCCAAGGAGAAACATGCCGAGATACATAATAATCAAATTGACAAAAATTAAAGACAAAAAAAAATTATTGAAAGCAGCAAGGGAAAAACAACAAATAACATACAAGAGAACTCCCATAAGGTTAACAGCTGATTTCTCGGTAGAAACTCTACAAGCCAGAAAGGAGTGGCACAATATATTTAAAGTGATTAAAGGGAAGAACCTACAACCAAGATTACTCTACCTGAAAAGGATCTCATCAGATTCTATAGAGAAATCAAAAGCTTTACAGACAAGCAAAAGCTAAGAGAATTCAGCACCACCAAACCAAGTCTACAACAAATGCTAAAGGAACTTCTCTAAGTGGAAAACACAAGAGAAGAAAAGGACCTACAAAAACAAAACCAAAACAATTAAGAAAATGGGAACAGGAACACACATATCAATAATAACCTTAAGTGTGAATGGATTAAATGCTCCAATCAAAAGAAACAGGCTTGCTGAATGGATACAAACATAAGACATGTATATATACTGTCTACAAGAGACACACTTCAGACCTAGGAACACATACAGGATGAAAGTGAAGGGATGGAAAAAGATATCCCAAGCAAATGGAAATCAAAAGAAAGCTGGAGTAGCAATACTCATATCAGATAAAATAGACTTTAAAATAAAGAATGTTACAAGAGACAAGGAAGGACACTACATAATGATCAACAGATCAATCCAAGAAGAAGATATAACAATTATAAATATATATGCACCCAACATAGAAACACCTCAATATATAAGGCAAATGCTAACAACTATAAAAGAGGAAATCGACAGTAACACAATAATAGTGGGGGACTTCAACACCGCACTTACACCAATGGACAGATCACCCAGACGAAAAATTAATAAGGAAACATAAGCTTTAAATGATACAATAGACCAGATATTTAATTGATATTTATAGGATATTCCATCCAAAAACAGCAGATTACACTTTCTTCCCAAGTGCACACAGAACATTCTCCAGGATAGATGACATTTTGGGTCACAAATCAAGCGTCGGTAAATTTAAGAAAACTGAAATCATATCAAGCAACTTTTCAGACCACAACGCTATGAGACCAGAAATAAATTACCGGGGAAAAAACATAAAAAACACAAACAATGGAAGCTAAACAATACGTTACTAAATTACCAAGAGATCACTGAAGACATCAACAAGGAAATCAAAATATACCTAGAGACAAATGACCAGGAAAACACGATGATCCAAAACCTACGGGATGAAGCAAAAGCTGTTCTAAGAGGGAAATTTATAGCAAGAAACAAGAAAAATCTCAAATGAACAATCTAACTTTACACCTAAAGGAACTGGAGAAAAAAGAACAAACAAAACCCAAGCTTAGTAGAAGGAGAGATTTCATAAATCAGAGCAGAAATAAATGAAATAGAAACAAAGACAACAATAGCAAGGATCAATAAAACTAAAAGCTGGTTCTTTGAGAAGATAAACAAAATTGAGAAACCTTTAGCCAGACTCATCAAGAAAAAAAGGAAGAGGACTCAAATCAATAAAACTAGAAATGAAAAAGGAGAAATTACAATGGACACCACAGAAATACAAAGCACCATAAGAGACTACTACAAGCAACTCTATGCCAATAAAATGGACAACCTGGAAGAAATGGACAAAAATTTAAAAAGGTATAACCTTCAAACACTGAAGCAGGAAGAAATAGAAAATATGAACAGACCAATCACAAGTTATGAAATTAAAACTGTGATTAAAAATCTTCCAACACGGATTCCCTGGTGGCACAGTGGTTGAGAGTCCGCCTGCTGATGCAGGGGACACGGGTTCGTGCCCTGGTCTGGGAAGATCCCACATGTCGTGAAGCAGCTGGGCCCATGAGCCATGGCCGCTGAGCCTGCGTGTTCTGAACCTGTGCTCCACAATGGGAGAGGCCACAACAGTGCGAGGCCCACGTAGCGCAAAAAAAAAAAAAAAAGAATCTTCCAACAAACAAAAGTCCAGGACCAGATGGCTTCACAGGTGAATTCTATCAAACATTTAGAGAAGAGCTAACACCTATCCTTCTCAAACTTTTCCAAACATTGCAGAGAAAGGAACACTCCCAAATTCATTCTATGAGGCTACCATCACCCTGATACCAAAACCAAAGATACTATAAAAAAAGAAAATTACAGACCAATATCCCTGATGAATATAGATGCAAAAATCCTCAACAAAATACTAGCAAACAGAATCCAACAACACATTAAAAGGATCATACACCATGATCAAGTGGGATTTATCCCACGGATGCAAGGATTCCTCAATATATGCAAATCAATGTGATATACCATATTAACAAACTGAAGAATAAAAACCATATTATCATCTCAATAGATGCAGAAAAAGCTTCTGACAAAATTCAACACCCATTTATGATAAAAATCTCCAGAAAGTGGGCATAGAGGGAAGGGAACCTAACTCAACATATTAAAGGCCATATATGACAAACCCACAGCAAACATCATTCTCAATGGTGAAAAATTGAAAGCATTTCACTAAGATAAGGAACAAGATAAGGATATCCACTCTCACCACTCTTATTCAATATAGTTTTGGAAGTCCTAACTATGGCAATCAGAGAAGAAAAAGAAATAAAAGGAATACAAATTGGAAAAGAAGAAGTAAAACTGTCACTGTTTGCAGATGACATGATACTATACATAGGTAACCCTAAAGATGCAGCCAGAAAACTACTAGAGCTAAACACTTAATTTGGTAAAGTTACAGGATACAAAATTAATGCACAGAAATCTCTTGCATTCCTATACACTAATAGCGAAAGATCAGAAAGAGAAATTAAGGAAACAATCCCATTCACCCTTGCAACAAAAAGAATACATTACCTAGCAATAAACGTATGTAAGGAGGTAAAAGACCTGTACTCAGGGCTTCCCTGGTGGCTCAGTGGTTGAGAGTCTGCTTGTTGATGCAGGGGACACGGGTTCGTGCCCCAGTCCGGGAAGATCCCACATGCCATGGAGCGGCTGGGCCCGTGAGCCATGGCCGCTGAGCCTGCGTGTCCGGAGCCTGTGCTCCGCAACAGGAGAGGCCACAACAGTGGGAGGCCCGCGTACCACAAAAAAAAAAAAAAAAAAGACCTGTATTCAGAAAACTGTAAGACACTGGTGAAAGAAATCAAAGATGACACAAACAGATGGAGAAATATACCATGTTCTTGGAATGGAAGAATCAATATTGTGAAAAACACTATACTACCCAAAGCAATCTACAGATTCAATGCAATCCCTATCAAATTACCAATGGCATTTTTTACAGAACTAGAACAAAAAATCTTAACATTTGTATGGAGACACAAAAGACCCTGAACAGCCAAAGCAATCTTGAGGGAAAAAAACGGAGCTGGAGGAATTAGACTCCCTGACTTCAGACTATACTACAAACAGCAATCAAGACAATATGGTACTGGCAGAAAAACAGAACTATAGATCAATGCAACAGGATAGAAAGCCCAGACATAAACCCACACATCTATGGTCAACTAATCTGTGACAAAGGAGGCAGGGATATACAATGGAGAAAAGACAGTCTCTTCAATAAGTGATGCTGGGAAAACTCGGCAGCTACATGTAAAAGGATGAAATTAGAACACTCCTTAACACCATACACAGTAAATTCAAAATGGATTAAAGACCTAAATGTAAGACCAGACACTATAAAACTCTTAGAGGTAAACATATGAAGAACACTCTCTGACATAAATCACAGCAAGGTCTTTTTTGACCCACCTCCTAGAGTAATGAAAATAAAAACAAAAATAAACAAATGGGACCTAATGAAACTTAAAAGCTTTTACACAGCAATGGAAACTATAAACAAGATGAAAAGACAACCCTCAGAATGGAGAAAATATCTGCAAACGAATCAACAGACAAAGGATTAATCTCCAAAATATATAAACAGCTCATGCAGCTCAATATTGAAAAAACAAACAACCCAATCAAAAAATTGGCAGAAGACCTAGGTAGACATTTCTCCAAAGAAGACTTACAGATGGCCAAGAGGCACATGAAAAGCTGCTCAACATCACTAATTATTAGAGAAATGCAAATCAAAACTACAATGAGGTATCACCTCACACTGATTTGAGTGGGCATCATCAGAATATCTACAAACAGCAAATGCTGGAGAGGGTGTGGAGAAAAGGGAACCCTCTTGCACTGTTAGTGGGAATGTAAATTGATACAGCCAAATTGATACAGTCACTATGGAGAACAGTATGGAGGTTCCTTAGAAAACTAAAAGTAGAATTACCATATGACCCAGCAATCCCACTACTGGGCATATACCGAGAGAAAACCATAATTCAAAAAGACACATGCACCTTTTGGACTTCCCTGGTGGCGCAGTGGGTAAGAATCCACCCGCCAATGCAGGGGACATGGGTTCCAGCCCTGGTCCAGGAAGATCCCACATGCCACAAAGCAACTAAGCCCGTGTGCCACAACTACTGAGCCTGCACACTACAGCCTGTGAGCCATAACTACTGAGCCTGTGTGCCACAACTACTGAAGCCCACATGCCTAGAGCCCGTGTTCCACAAGAGAAGCCACCGCAATGAAGAGTAGCTCTCACTGAACACAACTAGAGAAAGCCCATGCACAGCAACAAAGACCCAGCGCAGCCAAAAATAAATAAATAAATAAAATTAATTAAAAAAAAAAAACACATGCACCCCAATGTTCATTGCAGCACTATTTACAATAGCCAGGTCACAGAAGCAACCTAGGTGTCCACAGACAGATGAATGGATGAAGAAGATGTGGTACATAAATACAATGGAATATTACTCAGCCATAAAAAGGAACGAAATTGGGTCATTGTAGAGATGTGGATGTACCTAGAGACTGTCATACAGAATGAAGTAAGTCAGAAAGAGAAAAACAAATACCGTATATTAACGCTTATATGTGGAATCTAGAAAAATGGTACAGATGAACCAGTTTGCAAGGCAGAAATAGAGACACAGATGTAGAGAACAAACGTATGGACACCAAGGGGGGAAAGCGGGGCTGGGGGGCGGTGGTGGGATGAATTGGGAGATTGGGATTGATATATACACAGTAATATGTATAAAATAGATAACTGATAAAGTATTTTTTAAAAAATGCTCTGAGAAGTTGGAGGAAGAGAAAACTCTTATCAGTACCTTTCCCCATGAGCTTATAGCAGAGATAGGTTCTGAGAATCCCTAAAGACACCCGAAGAAACAATGGAAAATCAATAATCCAGAATGCTAGTTTTCTTAAATCAACTAGCATAAGGATGCGCAGCCACTGCTTTGATGTTAGTTACTTTTCCTGTAAAGAACTGTTGCATTCATCAGACCTGTCCAAGACTGCTGCATAATTTGGAGTTCTATACCCCAGAAGTTTTCTAATTATGGTTCCCAGACCAGCAGAATCAACATCCCACAGAAACTTGTTCATAATATAAATTCTCGGGCTCTATCCCAGTTCAATGGAGACAGAGGTGTGGGAGCAGGAGAGGTTAGAGGCTGGCAATGTGTGTTCTAGCCAGGCCTCAGGATGATTCTGATGTATGCTGAACTCTGGGAATTACGACCACAACCAGAAAAAGAAATGTAAGGAACTGGAGAGGACTCTGAGAAGAACAATGAAGATGAACGGAATGCCTGAGACAGAATAAACAGAGGAACCAAGACAGATGGCTTTAGCAAGAAGAAACCTGTGGTACTGACATTTACAAGGCTTCAAGTATATAAAGACTTATTCACAAGGG
The DNA here is from genome assembly GCF_003676395.1 of Aethalodelphis obliquidens. NCBI lineage: Eukaryota > Metazoa > Chordata > Mammalia > Artiodactyla > Delphinidae > Aethalodelphis > Aethalodelphis obliquidens. The sequence continues at coordinate 1,530,614 of NW_020837960.1, forward strand.
AAGGTAACCAGATGTTCTCCATTTCCCCTGAGGGAAGACAAAGAAGACGTTAGGGACTTCAAGTTGCATCATAAGAAATTTAGGTTAAAATACAATTAAAGTTTGCTGACACAGAGTGTTGTTAAACATTAAAATGAATTGCTGAGGAGTTTGTAGAACTTTCTTCTCTGAGTATCTGCTTCAAAAACTACTGTAAATTATAAAATAAACTCATGTTTTCTTTCCAGCTAAATGATTACCATCTACTGCATAAGGGAAAATGTGAAAAATATGTTGTTACATTTCAGACCTTTTAAAATTATCTAAAATTTAAAATATCTGAGGTACAGCAACTATCTTAAATATCTGAGTGTTAAAATGATAAGAATACTTATTCAAACACAAAACATATACATTCAAAGTATTTCTTTAAACTATAGATAATGATGTTCTGTAATAGTTCAAAAAGTGAGCAGTAGCATATATAAAATTCTTGGTTGATGCAATTTACATGTATTTTCAAATAAAAAGAAGAAAGTGAATACAAATGAATAAGAAGTAAAAGACTGACTAGCTGGTATCTAAAAATTGTATCCTTGTATTTTAAAAACATCACTGAAAAAACTCGTAACATGAATACATATATGTGTTACACAAAATGATAGCAGCAACCAAATGCACAGCTTTGCCAAAATGCTTCTAACACTCTTTCCCAATCTTATAGTTTTATATTAATAAGTTCATTAAACAAATATGGTTAATAGGTAACTAAAATAAAAAGATACAAAAAGTTCCTTTTCCTGAGCACCAATAATATCTGGTAAGTCTCACATGTAAAGTAAGTGTGTCATAGTTACAATTCCTGAAACAAAAGTTTTTTTTTAATGTTGAAAAGTCACCAAAAGTTTAAAAGTTTAAGCTTTAATAATTTTCCATGTGTATAGGAAGTCACTATAATGATAACTCTGTGACTTGTTCACCTCCAAAATATTTTGAAGTTGCAGTCTTCATTGACAAAAAACAATTCCAGGAATTTAGTAGATGTTCATATTTATTGTACTTAGCATAATTCAGGAAGTTAACATTTTTCATTACCTTTTCCACCTTTCCACCATTGATGTCACTGGGGAGGAACTTCTTGCCAATTGTTCTCAAGTCTGTCTAAAATAAAAATATTATTATTAACATAAAATTATAGAGAAAAGTGAATCTAAATCTAATTTCACTCACCAACAAAAGATAAAATTACTTAAGGTGTGTGGAACAAACTTTAAATAAATGTCTTGCAACTGATTATGAGATCTATATATATATATAAAATCAATCTTTTCTAATAACACAGTCCCATACATACATTGTTTAAAGTACATCAAAGGCCTTATTTATATCTGGTCATACTTCTCTAGATACCCTTTTAACTTACTAAGTCTTCTTTATTAAAACCTAAAACTTGATTTTATGAAACTATATAGTCTTACTAAAAAATTAATGCCACAATCCAAAACTAAATGACTACTTTGAACATATAAACAGAGTATATTTTTGACAACTAAATTCTATCTAACCTTGATATGCAGAGACATGAAAACACATTACTCTATAGGCTGTGATACTTATGACATAACAAAGCTACACAACATAAAAATATCCCAGAGAACAATACCACTGCAACAGCAAGAAATTGTAAGACTATACTGTAGCAAATACTTATTTCATTTGCTTTTTAAACAAATTACAGAAACAGAAGTTGTGAACAAATGACTAACCACATGAAAATTCCCAAGTACATATTATTCAGCAAACTAAAGCAAAACAAAAAAGAACAACATAGGACTAAGATAAAGTTGTAGGATTTCTGACATAAAAACAGAACTTCAACTACACAGTCTACATAAAAAAAAACAGACTTTTTCAGGATTTTGTCTTCTTTAGGTAAGAAGAAGTGAAAACTAAAGGAAAAGTAAGAAATTTGTTCAGAAGAAAACTAATACTACTCATGAAAAAGGCCTAATTATTTAAGCTAAGAAATTATACTGCTGCTTGAGATAGTGAGGTTAGATTAATAACTAAATTTGTACTGTTTTATTATTCCTTAAATATAGTAAAGAGAAGCTCTTCATTGCCTCAAGAGCAAAACAAAACAGACTTAGAGTGCATTTAATCACAAAATTTATAAGGGAGAAATTTATATTACACTTAAGGAGAAAATACTAGATGATTAAAATTACTGTATTATAAAAGGATTACATATAGAGAAGTAGGATAGTCTTCTTTGAACACCTACAATAATAGAATATCCTCTTACTTGAAATATCTATATATGGTCAGCTTAAGAAACAAGCATACATGTTATACAACCCTCACAGACCCTTTCCAGTCTTTTACTACAATGATTTATAATTTATTTCTCAATGTAATGCAAGGATCACTCCTAAGTAAAACTCACTGAATGGAACTGCCAGGTAAACTAAGCCCCAAATCCAAATACTTGTTTAACAATGTTTCAGGTTTATCCTTTTTGCAGCCTCCACCCAATAATAGAGTGAAAGAATTATAAACCATACCTCAAGTTGCATGGCTTTGACTTTGAAAATACTAAGCAACGTATGGGGAAAAAAATACTTTCCTATACTAGCATTTCCTGTATTAGGATTGTTTTGAAGATTAAATAATGCACGTAAAGCATTCAGCACAATGACTTGCAAACAGTAAGCATTTAATGAATGTTAGCTATCATGTTTACTTTAGCGAATATAAAACATGCATATTGTTATCATCTGAATGTGTACAAGTCAATAATACAACTAACAGTTCATAAAAACGTAAGCATTATCTTGAAGTCACTCAAAAGCTGAAATATTTAAATATGTATAAAAAACAGAATACATAAAAATTTTATGATACATCATGGTCCTTCATTTCTGGTTTTTATCACTAATTAAAAAATTAAAATAAAATGAGGCATTAATATAAATGAGAAATGAGCACTAGACTAAAATCCTAAACTTTGATTTACTACATACTGTAATTAACTAATATGACCTGGGACACGTCAGAAATTCTCTAAATCCAGTTAATTTATTCCTCTGTAACATGGAAAATATATTACCAATTCTATCTTCCAAAGCTGTTGTCAGGCTAAAAGGAGACAATATATTCAAAGTGCCTTACACACATATAAGGAATGTTATTTCATTGTTCTTTTAGCAAGATGAAAATGACCTACCAAATCTTTAAACATCCTAAATTCAAAGTCAATTTATGAGTTCTGCAAAGGCAATTCTATGATTCAGATGCTGTTATATCAGGGTCACTAGGATAACTGGGTCCAAAAATACATTTATAGTGAATAAGCAATTATGCAGGAGAAATATATAACACGCACGTGTGCACATGCACAAAAGATTCCTGACTATTTCTTCAAGTAAGTTCAGCAGAATATCTATTAGGCAAATCATTTTGTATTACACAGAATCTTAAAACAAATTTAAAAATAATCTTAAAAATTTTTACTGTTACATATTATTTAGTAATTTAAGACTAGGCTATCATTTAATTTTTTTCTGAATAATTCAGGAATTTGAACGCAAAACTACATGCTGAATTTCAAGGTTATTTCTTAATATCCTTACTCTTCATTCTACAGAGGAAAAAATTAAGAACCTCCCTCCATTCAACATAAAAACCCATGCAGAAAAGAGTTACATAGCAGCTCTGAGGCTGCTATCTTTAGAAGGGCCAGCTTACAAAGTTGGCCCGAAGGTGTCATCTGGGAACTTGGCACTTGAACCATTCCCTAACTGAAACTGTGGTTCACGGCCTAAATTATTTGTGTTAACAATGTGATCTATGGTAAACACCTGCTTTTTAAGGGGGGGAGTCTGGAATTTTATTTCATGCTAAGCAGAGAGTACCTTCCTAAGCAGCCCAATAATAGCCTAATGGACTTCCCTGGGCAGAAAAACCATATACATACCATTGCTTTGTTCACTGCTAGATAAAGGAACAAATTCAGTGTGTTCCCACTGGCGGAAGAGAACATAAGCAAGCTTATGCATGGATTATTCTCCCAATATGTAATAAGTTATATGTAAGAACTAATAATGCAAGTCTTTCTCAATTAGTGATTAACATCCCACAATCACTCGAAAGTTAAAAAACTTCAACAGAAACACTGTATATACCTGATTTTATTTAAAGGTTATAAACTTGAACCTTAGAGTATTTGTCTGGTGTAGACTTCATCCCGATTAAAAGTATTTTTTTTAATCCTATTATATCGCGTAATAGCTTTGGACTGCAGTATTTAACTATATATTTTAAAGAAAATTGTAAAGACAAATTAATTCACTAAGATAATAATAATCATGTACCTCTTATGTACACGGGACAAATACTTCATGTTGACTTATTTTACTTAGTTTCATACCCAATTTATACATAGCTCAATGCTATTTACCTATGTATATAAATAAGAAAAATAAAAAAGAACAGAAGATTGTCACAAAGCCTTTTTCCTATCATCTTTAGGACTTTTTTTAATAAACAAAGAAACTAGGGTTCTTTTTTGTGTGTGTGTGGTACGCGGGCCTCTCACTGCTGTGGCCTCTCCCGTTGCGGAGCACAGGCTCCGGACGCTCAGGCTCAGCGGCCATGGCTCACGGGCCCAGCCGCTCCACGGCATGTGGAATCTTCCCGGACCAGGGCACGAACCCGTGTCCCCTGCATCGGCAGGTGGACTCTCAACCACTGTGCCACCAGGGAAGCCCGAAACTAGGGTTCTTTATACCATTTTTTGAAAATAAAATTCACTAATTTGGGTGCAGATCAAGGGAAGTTAAAGTGTCTAGCAAATATTCCCATTTGTAGTCACAGATAACACACATAATTTCTAAAAAAACCTGTTGGTCTTATTGAATAAAATTTCAAAGCAGCTAAAAAAAAAATCACAGGTTTCAAAATATAAATTTTATGTTTAAACCCAAGTTTAACTATGTAAATATAAATTTAAGTAATTTGAAAAGTTATACACAGTTATATATTTATTTATACTTCACATGCTCTTATCAGTTGTCGCCCTTTCTGCTTTATGCTAAACCTACTTTGCAGTGACATAATGGATTTATCAGACAGTAATTCTCTTCTGAATTTCACTGATTATGTATCATAGTATATGAAGTTGATTAATAGACTGTGACTGCAAAGGCGATACAAAAAAAAACTCCCATAGGGTAACTGCAAGATTGAAAAAAGAATATTAATTTACTTACATCTGTACTTCAAACAATTTTTATAACTCTTCAAAAACATCCAAAGTCAACCCCAATTATAGATAAGATACAACTATACAAATGGGTAGAGGGAAAGAGCTTGGAAAGAAATATACACCAAAACATTAACGGTAATTATTTGGTTTTATTATTTTACTTTCCTGTATTTTCTGAAGTAGTCGTATGGTACCATATATACTACTTTTATCAACAGGAAAAGTTACTTTGAAAGAAAAAATACAACTGTCAAGAAGCTATAACCTAGCTAGAGTTTCTATGTAAATTAAATGTCAATTTGTTTTCATGAATATGATCAGTTTTTACTGCTATTACATAGCTACTGTAAATGTAATGAAATTCTGTAACGGATCACAGGGTGAAAAAAAAAGGAGTTTTAATTGCATTTTTCCCTTTTTCATTGAATTCTGAATAATAGATGTTAAAGAAATATATATTTCTAATAATTGGCTTATATGAGATTACCAAATTCAACAAACATCCCTGCAACTTAAAATGGACAATAAAAATGCAAGATGATTTATGATTTTTTCTCATCATAAAATCCAGTTTATTCTATGAGATATTTTTCATAAATATAGCTTCCAGATTTAAAACATTTATAAGTTAATAAATAAAACTTACATTGAGAGCAATCAGGATGATGTCATTTATATTGACTTTGTCAGGAGAACTTGTGCATGCTTCAATGCCTTCATCTGAAAGATACCTGTTAAAATAAAATAAATGGCTTAATATTTTCTAAAATCAAAATTAACCAAAATTATTTTCTTAAGTCTACATGCAATTTTGTTCTCTACTATAAAATGCTTCCACTACAAATACGAGGCAAAAAGCATCCTGGATACTCCCTGTTTATTTACTATCTGATAGAACAGGATAGACAATGCGTATTTTTCCTCTTTTATTATCTTTAAAGGGATACTGTGTTAATAAAAGTATCCATATGTTTTCTGAGAAAAGCTATTTAACCATCAATATACTTCTTAAGGAATGAATGAGCTCCTCTTTACTATTATACAAATACAATATCCAATTTAAATATTTAGTAATACAGTAAACTCTTAAGAGATTGAGATGTGCTATAAAAATAGAACCAAAAACAACACAGATTTAAATATAGTCCAACAAACTTTCTTCTGGGCTCCTTTCTCACATTATCTTCTCAAGTCCCCTTTCTCTAACATAATGTTCCCAAGAATCTTTCAATAAATACTACTGACTCCAAATAGCACAAAGATAGGCAACTTTTTACCTTATATCTTTCACTTTTCCTGTCTCTTTTCAGTTTTTTTTACTCATTGTCTTATTGCCCTTTGTTATTTTTTATTCAGTCCAAACCAACCATATATCTGTAGCAGACAATAATTAATTCAAGAGTAAAAAGATTATTGAATCCAAAGGGGGGAAAAATCATCTCTACCAATTCACCCACACCCAATACAGTCATTTTGAAATTCTTTGATAAATTCTACAATTCAGATATCATCCCCCCAAAAGTCCACCTGTAAAAATGCCCATTAACATTCAACATCTTTTGTAATCAGTATCAGATACTCCTTTAACCAAAGGTCTGATGCTAGCATTGCCACTGTAGACATTCTCCCACTAAAAAAGATCCCACTACTGGGCATATACCCTGAGAAAACCATAATTCAAAAAGATACATGTACCCCAATGTTCCTTGCAGCACTACTTACAATAGCCAGAACACGGAAGCAACCTAAATGTCCATAGACAGATGAATGGATGAAAAAGATGTGGTACATATATACACAATGGAATATTACTCAGCCATAAAAAGGAACGAAATTGAGTCATCTGTAGTGATGTGGATGGACCTAGAGTCTGTCATACAGAGTGAAGGAAGTCAGAAAGAAAAAAGCAAATACTGTACATTAACACATATATATGGAATCTAGAAAAATGGTACTGATGAACCTAGTGGCGGGGCAGGAACAGAGACACAGTCTTAGAGAATGGACTTGTGGACACAGGTGGGTACGGGGAGGGTGAGATGAACTCAGAGAGTAACACGGACATATATACACTACCATGTGTAAAACAGATAGCTAGTGGGAAGCTGCTGTATAGCACAGGGAGGTCAGCTCGGTATTTTGTGATGACCTAGAGGGTGGGATGGGGAGGGTGGGAGGGAGGCCCAAGAGGGAGGGGATATAGGCATACATATAGCTGACTCACTTTGTTGTACAAGAGAAACTAACACAACATTGGAAAGCAATTATAATCTAATAAAGATGAAAAAAAAAAAGATACAGGAGTGCTAGTCTGACAGAGCTAACACCGGCTCTTCCTGATGGCCAGCAATTCCACCATCAACCCCCAACCTTAGGCTGATTCTAAGACACCTGTCAATGTAAACTTTACCTGAAGACAGCAACCAAAGAGCATATACCTTTAAGAAACATAGGATGAATGATTTCTCAAAAGTAAAAGGACAAGTGAAAAGAAATGTGAATAGGAGAATACAAAAAGCAATAGAAAATTAAAGCTGATAAACCTACGCATAAGATCAAGGAGGTAAAAGAAAGGAATGTGTATATAAATCAAAGCAAGAATGTGGTAAAAAAAGTTAGATACTATTAAAAGTTGAAGACCATGGCAGTGCTAAACTACAATGATGAATGAAGGCAAGGAGTTAAGTGGGCTACAGAGAAAAATAGAAGTGTTAAGTATGTAGATGAGTCAGTAAGAATGAATGGATGGGAGGCAGGAATAAATAGTACATGAGTGACCATGGAATACAATGTTTGCAGTCAGCAGAGATGGCTAAAACACTGCTTTAATTCAGAATGGCTAAGTTCATTTCCTTATTACCCTGATAATTTGTCACCATTCACAGCCATTGACTGTATCCGGCACTAACCATCTTACAAACTCAGTTCTACAAATATTAATTAATTCCCCCTTTATGTGAAAAGCACTATGTGAATCAGTAATAAGATCAGTAAAATGATGAAAAATAAACATCTTTCTTCAAGGAGTTTACAGTCTCACATAAAGAATAACACAACATGTAAACAGCTATCATACAATGCCAAAATAACTATAAACAAAATGTTATGGGGGCTCAAAGTGGCTGCAGAATGGAAAAGAGTGCACAGAAAGGGAATAGTATGACCAACAACATGGAAGTAAAAAGTATAAAGCACATTCTAGAGGTAATAACTTGGAACGTTACGGCTGGAAAATGGGGAAGAGATGAGAGGTCAGTATAGGTTGAGACGAATTTTATTTACTGTAGGAAGCAACAGTGCATAGAGGGATATGGGTGCTATATTAAATGTTGACTAAATGTTGAGTAATTACAAAATCACAACTTTCAAAATTCCTACAGTGGGGAAATAATATGCAATGACTAATAAAATACTTTTGTTTTCTAGAAAGGTAACTCTTTAGAATTAAAAGATTATAGGATGTCACATGAACTGGAAATGATCTTAAAAAATAATCAAAGTTTAACTCTTCAATTTTACAGATGAAGAACGCCCAAAGATGTTAACCTAAACTTGCCCCAAGATACAAACTTAAGCTATGAAAAGTTAAAACAAAAATGCCTCCTGATTCCCAGTTTAGCAGTCTTTTCATTACAACACACTATTTTTATTTATCAACAACTAATGCTAATATCAGGAATATGATTTTTTTCTCATAAACAAAAGTCAACATCTATACAGATCAATTTTTTAATCAAGTAGACACTTTACCAACACACACAAAAAAGCACAACTAGGTAAATTCGATCAGTGTCTCCGAAGTATATTAAATAAGAATAGGCCTAGTTTCATAGTAAAAGATCAGGGAACTAATATTAACTACGATTAAGAGATTCAAAAATTGTTACAACAATAAAAATACCTATCCTGCAAAATATAAAGAGGAAACATCTATCTAACAAAAATTCTGAAGGCAGAAGAGATAAGGGGGTGTAAATTTGACTTCATCCATGTATAAATCAAATATCATGTGATTTCTTCCAAACGATGCCTGGAGAAGGCTTCCTGAATATAAGAAATTATAAAATATGGCTCAGTCTCAATTTCCAAGTTTTACAAGTCTCCCTTCCTCACCCTTCACATTAAAAATAAATAAATAAATAAAAATCAAAGGACTTGAGCCTCACAGCTTTACTTTGTAATTATCAAGAAACAGGAAACCCATTCACAGGTCTCCCCAGTAACATCTTGGTGATCCTTCTGTCAATACTGGACCATTTTCACAGGACTAAATCTAAATTAACTGTAACTTGAGATTTATAAATTAATCTTTCTGCTTTTATAAACATTTAAGACTCCAATATTATCAATGAATAAAAAATGTGATAAAACTAAGGTATTATGTCCAAATCCGCTTCAAGATGCACAACAGGAACACAGCAACTGAAAGAACAAAACAACACACAATTCACCAGCCTTAATGTGGTCACTGGGAAAAAAAGGAATTGAAAATTGGCACAGGCGTGTCAGATCTGATCCCTGTGCACATCTGCACGATGGACCTCAAGGGAAGTGAGTCATAATCAGTTCCCAGGTGCCGTCTTTGAGCATGCAAAACCAAGGGCATGGACCTTAAAGAAGAAACAAACCCCAGAGAGCTCTTGTTGACTACAACAGCCCCCAAAGCACACACTTTTTTTCTCCTCTGGTGGAGATTTGAGCACAGTAACATTATAAAACCATTCATTACTATTCTGAACTAAAAATACATCAGAATACATTTTATTGACAAGCAAGGCACTAAAGGGCTAAATTCCTACATGATACTCATGGAATAGACTAATATTTCTCCTTAATTTTACCTTCAAATAATTCCATTTTAAATTACAGTTTAATAAACACTCAAATTTTTTTAAAAGATTTTGGAAAGTGCTTCTTATTTTCATAAATAAATGTTAAAATTCTGACTTTCTCAGAGTCATTTAATTTTAGCCCTGAGCAACTCTTCTTACTTAAGAAGTAAAAGCTTTAAAATTAATTACTATCCACCAATTTGGGGGAGAGGTGGTTTCCTATTACAAATAATGAAAATATATTAAATAAGAAGGGTCTCACTGCTAAAACCATCTTTACCTCATGTTCTAAAGTTACTTGGGCATATAAAACAGACATTCCCAAACTACAGTTCAAGAATCTCAACTGACAGAAAACTGTGATAAAAACAAATACTATTGTTTCAATATCACTTGTTAGATCCAGATAGTGGATCACCATTACCAGTAAGTGGATTCCTAACTGCAAGGGAAAAGAGTGCCAATTTTCCTTTGATCCATTCCTCTGGAAGTAGGTAAAATCCTTGAGTCTAACTTAACTACTGACTATGATGTACACATAATGAGGAGGGCAGCAACAAACTGAAGAGTACACGCCCGTCTAAAGGGGGCAGCTCCAGTGACTATCTGTATGAGGATAGGTTAAGCAGCCATTGTCAGATCTTCTCATTTTTAGCTTTTAGTTTTTTGCAAAGCAATGTACAAGCCAAACAAAACAGGCTTCAGTCTGCATGTGGCACACACACTTTGTACGTATTAATCGTATTGGTTTATTTCAGTTACCTGTTTGTTTGCTCTTATACACTTTCAACTTGTCTTTGACATGCAGGGTTGTGCCCTAAGTGTCTCTCAAATGATATAATATCCATGGCTGACATCCTTTTCAAGCAAAAGAGGAAAAGAACTGTCTTTTAGGTCACTTTGTATGACCCCTGGACAGCAATAAACATATTTATGCATGTAAATAGTGTTCTTACCGGATTCATCATCAAATCATTTCCTTTGACCTAAATTATCTTCAAACTGCACATATGATAACTCATCCTTACCTAGATTTCCAGACTACATATATTTTTTAGGGGGAAAAATGTTCTAATTGGCCAGAAATACTAAAAAAGCACACTGAAGCTTTCTTCCCCTCCACCTACCTGTACCTGTCCAAGCAATGAATACCCATTCAAGTCTGAACTGAGACATGAATTCCTAAGGTAATCAAAAACAGAATCTATTATCACGCATACAAATTAGGCTGATGACACATGAAAATTCTTTAAAATGCCAATAAGAAAAGCAAGAGTGAAAACATTCTTCCCAAATGGATAGGGACTCAATCAAAAATAAAGGACATATCTGGACAATGACTGCTATAGGATGGTCTTAACTGTCTCTGAAGAAAACCCAAATCACATGGCCTCATGTGGTTTTTGTGGTCTCTGATCTATACATGATTATTTGCTGGTACATTGAGATTACTAGCCCACATAGGTTATCCAAATACCAAAATGGGAATTTTATAAATGAATCCCTACTTAGCTACAAAGAAAATAATAACTAACTCCCAATTACTCAAGCCAATAGAGGGACAGGAGAGAATAAAACATGACAGGTAATTTTTAAAATCACTTATATTAAAAGGTATCTTTCATTTTAGCAAATATGAACATTGCCAACCTACTGAAAATTCCCAGGACATTAAAAAAATAATTTTTAAAAACTACCCAAACAAAGGTCTCTCTATTCACTCTGCATATCCTGTTTCCAGCCCCACAGTGTAAGTGGTCTGTAACATGCTTGCTGAAAATTTTGGGTTTTGCTATAGGCTTCTTATAGGCTTTTGCTGTACCCAGTCAAAAACACTGAAATAATAACTTGCTAATTCCCTCCTTTAGGATAAAGGAAAATGGCTTATGAACTCCTATTTATGAACCACAGAGTAATAAGATTAGTTAAGGTAACAAGGCTAATAAAAATTTGGGCACAAGGACTTCCCTGGTGGTCCAGTGGTTAAGACTCCATGCTCCCAAAGCAGGGGGCCCGGGTTTGATCCCTGATCAGGGAACTAGATCTCACATGCCGCAACTAAAGATCCTGTACGCGGCAACAAAGATCCCACGTGCCTCAGCTAAGACCTGATGCAGCCAAATAAATAAATATTTTTTAAAAAAACTGGGGCACAAAATTTGCTTCAAATAACCTGGTACAGACTAAATGAATATACTCAATACAATTTATAAATACATTGGTGAGGGGGCGCGGGGGGGGGGTAGTCACCAACCAGAATATAACTTGGTACACCAGCATTAAGTTGAATGAATTTATGGTATTAAGCACAGCAAACAGGAGGATCAGAATTCTATTAAAAGTAATTCAGAAGGGGGGAGTCCTATGACCCAAACGGCAAAAAAGGAAAAAAGAGGTCTTTTATTTCATTTCCCTAAAAAAGTACCACTTCTATCACTACCATTTTCTTCCCTTCTTTAGGTTAAGTGGCCACCTACTATGCCAAAATGAATACCACAATCTTTATTCCAACAATTACAATAAGGACCTGAGTCAACACTAGCTTAAAATTTAATTTTCTCTATGGTTTACGTATGAATGGATCAAATAAAGATATGTATTATATAAAGGACCTCTAAGTAACAAGTAGTGTTCATCTTAGTGAGTGAACTATTTTCTATATAAGATTTATTTTATTCAAATATAAACTATCTTTAAAAATGCATCTCTTTTTCAGTTTTTAGCTTTTATGATTTCTTTGCATGCACAAATGTATATTACTTCCACCATTTAGCTAATATGATATTAACTTTTTTCTACACATGGGAAAATCTATTTTAATTTCTTCTCTGCTAACTTTCCAAATTTTTATATTACAAAAATAAAAACACCAAAAGCAAAGACCTTAAAACCTTAACATTTTATGTGCAAATGTTTCAAAAAATTAATCTCCACAAAAATGGAAAGGATAAATATGCAAAAAGTAAAAAATAAAATCTGCTTAGTACTACATAAGGATCTTTTTTCTAAGCAAGTAACTTCAGTAGAGACATGAAGCATTATGAAATGCCTTGATACATCATGATTAACATCTGTATTACTCAAACTTCAACATTTCAGTGGCCAGACAAAAATCTGGGGGCCCAATATTAAAGATTAAGATACGGACATCAGAAAAGGTTCTAGGGATAATCCTTTGTAAAGTCATATATAATGTAAAATATTTTAAAGTGTTTAAATTCTGAAAATTTGAAACCTAGATTTGTTTTTGTTAAGCATTTCCTTTAAAATGCTAAAGATGCATTAGAGAGCTAATTCTGAAGAATGTACTACTTGAAAACACCACTAGATGACAACCTTGCTTCACAAGCATAATATCATCAGCCCATTACTGGAAGCTAAGACTCCAAAGATGTACTAAACTGGCTTTCAAATAAGGGTTTCCAACATTTATTGGGTTTTTTTGGTGGCTAGTAGATATATCAAAAATAAAATAGACTGTTATAATTTTAGAATTTGTGTTTGCTATAAAGATCACTCAGGATTTAAAAAAGAAACTCATTTAGCAGACACTCGAGATATCTCACATGGAAAAAAAAACTGAAGCGTATCAATAGACAATTTTCTCTCTTATTCTCTCCTATGTTCATCCTTTGGAAATAGAAACTTATAAAAAGTACACATAAATTACTAGAGATTAATGCTCTTTTGCTGTGGAATAGTTACAAAGAGTATTTTCAACATTATTTCAATAGTTGTTTTTCTCTGACATCAAAACAAATAATTATGACAATTTTAAGATAACTATAGGAAGACAGGTGACAACAAATCACAAACTTCTATTTTTTGATCCTTTTTCAGCAATATTTTCCCTATACATAATCCAACCCATGAAGACATTAGTCCTGGAATGTTTATTTGGTATTAAGTAATTAACATCTGAGCAAGTAAAAATTCCTTTGAAATTCCATAATTGATATACTACAAGGATTAGTGGCAATGGGAACCTAACTATGTTATTATTCATTTTTGTAAACCAAACCCTCACATATTTTTAAAGTATAAATGAAGGCCTGGATATTTTTACTTTCATTAATTTATGTCCTTCCTCTAATTCAACATTTTCATACTTAAATTCTGAAGCAGAGCTGAAGTTAGTTTTTAATAAGTCATATTTTAAATATGTGATTTGACATTTCTGTCATCTCTACTTCAGCACAAAGGTGACAGCTATAAAACCATACATCAGGTGGAAAGACTCACTTTAGGCCTAATGTCTGTGAACTGACTACTGCAATACAGAATCAAGGCCTGTAGAGGCCAGGCCAAAGGCCTCCCAGGATTAACCCCAGACCATGTACTTAGTTAGGTTTACATGAGAGTTGTTACTTTAAAATGTAAGATATGATAACAAATATTAGAAGGCATTTTATGTATAGCTTGGAGAGACTGTCATCTGATCTGTACTTTTTAGTGAGATGGAACTAGATGCAAATCTCAGTCTCAGCATTTAATAAATGTGGGATACAAAGCAATTTATTCAATCTTTCTGTGCCTGTTTCCTCCCCTACTTGAAAAAAAAAAATCTATAGAGTTGTTCTAAAAAAATGCTAATCTTTAAGAGCTGTTCTAAGAATAAATGAAATACCTGGCATATGCCTCATATGAAGTTAGATGCTAAATAAAAACTAGTTCTCTTCCTTCTTAAACCCTGTACTCTTTGTGTCTATTCTGGAAAATATTTCCAAAACATAATGATCCTTAAAAATGCCTTCTTCTGAAACTAATATAGTAATTGAATCTACTATAGTTCAAAAAAAAATTCTTCTGGGTTATTAGAAGGGAGGAGGGTGGTGGGATAAATTGGGAGATTGGGATTGACATATATACACTAATATATATAAAATAGGTAACTGATAAAAAAAAAGTAACACATGAAGTATGATTCCACTTTTGATGGGGAAAAGCTTATATTTAAAAACAAAAAAAAGAAAGAAAGAAAAAAATGAAGGGAGGAAAAGAATGAAATCTGCCAACCAATAAAGGGAATTTACTTGAAGGCTACAGCTAATAGTCAAAAGTGTGTAACCTTCCTTATTAGAAAGCCTAAACTACATATTTCCAACATGCTCTTCATATGGCGCTCACTAAGAAATGAAGGAAAGTGTCAGTAAGATGAAAAGATTTTTATTATTTAATTTTTTCCAATTTTACATATTGGATGAATAGACATAGTTTTTAACAATAAGAAAAAATCTTATTCCATGAGACTGTGCAAATATTTCTGCCTCAAAGGGAATTTTCAGTGCAAAATATATTGCCATCATTTTTGCTAAATCTGCCATTTATGTCAAAATTTTAAATAATGATGTCAAGAAACAGCTGGTAAGTAATAAGTTTAATATTCTATAGCACAGAATTATATTGTATTAAAAGTACAATTTTAATATCTGTTTTAAAATTAGACATCTTATAATTTACACTCATAATTTATTTAAATACCATTTATTCAAAACTTTAAAAATAAAAACCTACTACTTCAATTATCATAGGTAATTATGACAAATACCTATGTTTCTATTGCATGTCATCATATAGCTTACCGTTTAATAGCATAACAATTCTCCAAAAATTAAAATGAAATGAAAATAGAATGCCTAAAATAAAAAATGGCAGTCACTTAAATATGCTACTAAGCTAATTAAGTAAATATAAATGAATTTTTTGCAAAAGAGTGAAATAGTCCCTCATACATATATCTTAGTCAATAAATATGAATAATTCTAATTTTCATTTCTTTAAAATGCATCTTAAAATATAAAATGCTTGGTGTTGATTAAATTTTTGAAATTGAAATGCTGCAAAAACATTAAAAGTTTTCTTTTTCCAGCTTAGAAAACATAATTTAAATGTATACCCATCTCTTTGCAGTGGACTGAATGGTGGTACACCAAATTATATGTTCGTATCCTATCTCTGGGACCACTGAATGTTACTTTATTTGGAAAAATGATCTTAACAGATGTAATTAAGTTAAAGATCTTGAGACGATTAGCCAGGTGGGCCCTAAATGCAATGACAAGTGTCCTTATAAGAGAACAGCAGAGGGAATTTTGAGACATAACACACAGAAGAGAGAGACACAGATGGACACAGAAACTGGAGTGATGAGGTCTCAAGCCAAGGAATGCCAGCAACCACCAGAAAGCTGTAAGCGGCAAGTAACTGATTTTCCCCTAGACCCTCTGCACACACCTTTATTTCAGACTTCTAGACTCCAGAACTGTGAGTACTTTTCTATTGTTTTAACCACTCTGCTTGTGGTAATTTGGTACAGCATCCACAGGAAACTGATACACCTATTATGAATTTAAGTAATTTGAAAGTACTCATTCAATTAAATAAAAACCTATTTTTTGAAAAGCCACCCTTTATATTAGAATCTAAAAAAAGTCCTCTATTCAATTTAAAATGCCCTGATTCATTAACTCTCCCTGAATGATCAAGTTCAGTGAACTTGATCAGTTTAAGCCTATAAATAATAATAATAGGGCTTCCCTGGTGGCGCAGTGGTTGGGAGTCCGCCTGCCGACGCAGGGGACACGGGTTCGTGCCCCGGTCCAGGAGGATCCCACATGCCGCGGAGCAGCTGGGCCCGTGAGCCATGGCCGCTGGGCCTGCGCATCCGGAGCCTGTGCTCCACAACGGAAGAGGCCACTAGCACTGAGAGGCCCGCGTACCGCAAAAAAATAATAATAAAAATACAAGTATACAGAGGTATAATAAAAAGTGAAAGTGGCCCCTCCCCAATTCTTCCAAAACATACACATTATTAACAATGTTATTAACAACATTATAGCAATATCCTTGTAATACACATACACATAAATTGGGGTGGATTTTAGAAGGAAATACTTGTTTATAAAAATAGACTTATATACGTAAAAGTTTCTGCAATACATCTTTTCCCTTAAGAATAGATCATGGCCAACTTCTATTTCAAACATAGATTTCCCAATCTCATACTGTTCAATAGCTGCTTGTCCCTCAGTATCTGAGAGGGACTGGTCTGAGGACCTCTGTGGAAACCAAAACTGGCAGATGTTCAATGTTCAAAATTGTATCTAGAAATAGAACTTTCAGGATAAACTCATGATTTTATATTTATATATCAATGTATTCATTCTCATGTGTGTGCACTGTCTAGAAACAACATGTGACTCATGTAATAGTTGTATCTTCATTAATCTAATCATAAAGAAGCCTTGGTATGACTTTTAATTTTAAAAGAGCAATAAAGCATTGTTCTATAATATCTGACATATATACAATAAATTAGAAAATGTTGCAGATTAATAAAATCTCAATTTTAAAAAACTGAGGTAACATTGATTTATAACATAATACGTTTCATGCATACATTGTATTTCTATTTCTGTATACCCTAACAGCATGCTCACCACCAAAAATTTAGTTTCCTTTCTTCACCATAAACTTGATCCCACCTGTTCCTTCCTCCCTGGTAAATACAAATCTGTTCTCTACATCTACGTGCTTGCTTTTCTTTGGTTTGGTTTGCTTATTTATTTGGGGGGTTTTGTTTGTTTGTTGTATATTCCACATTGGAATGAGATCTATACAATATTTGTCTTTCTCCATCTGATATAGTTCACTTAACATAATACCCTCAAGGTCCACACGTATTCTCAGAAATGGCAAGATTGCATCCTTTCGATGGCTAAGTAGTATTGCATTGTACATACATACTGCATCTTCTTTATCCATCATCCACCCCCTGATGGACACTTCTGCTGTTTCCCTATCTTGCATATGGTGAATAATGCCATGATGAACAGATGTACAGGTGTACATATATTTTTTCAAATTACTGCTTTCATACTCTTCGGATGACCCAGAGTGGGAAAGCTGGATTAGTGATGTTGAGTAATTTTTCACGTGTCTGTTGGCCATATGAATGTCGTCTTTGGAAAAGTCTCTATTCAGCTCCCCTACCCAGTTTTTACTGAGGTTGGTTTTCTTTTTAGTTGACTTTATGAGTTCTTTATGTTTTTAATTGAAGTATAATTCACTTACAACACTATGTTGGTTCCAGGTGCACAATGCAGTGATTCAATATTTCTACACATTACAAAATGATCAAGATAAAGTCTAGTTGCCACCTGTCACCAAAGTTATTACAGTGTTATTGACTGTATTCCCCATGCTGTATATTTCATCTGCATCACTCATTTATTTTGTAACTGGAAGTTTGTACCTACCAATCCACTTCACCTATTTTGCCCAAACCCCCATACGCTTCTCCTCTGGTGACCACCAGCTTCTCCTCTGTACCTATTAGTCTGTTTCTCTCTTGTGTTGTTTGTTTTGTTTTCTAGATTCCACATATAAGTGAAAACATATGGTATTTGTCTTTCTCTGTCTGACTTATTTCACTTAGCATAATACCAACTGGGTCCATCCATGTTATCACAAATGGCAAGACTATTTTTTTTATGGCTGAGTAATATTCTGTTGATTCTATAAATCACATCTTCTTTATCCACTCATCTATTGATGGACACTTAGGATCCTTCCATATCTTGGCTACTGTAAATAATGCTGTAGTGAACATATGAGTGCATATATCTTTTTGAATTAGTGTTTTTTATTCTTCAGAAAAATACCCAAAAGGGGAATTGCTGGATTGTATGATAGTTCTGTTTTTAATTTTTTGAGGAGACTCCATACTTTTTCCCATAGTAGCTATACCAATTTACATTCCCAACAACAGTGGATGAAGGTACACTTTTCTCCATATTCCTGGCAACACTTAATTACTGTCTTTGATAACAGTCATTCTGACAGATGTAAGGTGATATCTCATTGTGATTTTGATTTCCAATTTCCTGATAATTAGTGATGTTCAGCATCTTTTCATGTATCTGTTGACCACTTGATGTCTTCCTTAGAAACATGTCTATTCAGATCCTCTGCTCATTTTTTAATCAGGTTTTCTTTTTGACATTGAGTTGTATGAATTCTTCGTATGTTTTGGATATAATGTTTGCAAATACATTCTCCCATTTAGTAGGCTAGCTATGTGTTTTGTTGAGAGTTTCCTTCGCTCCGCAAAAGCCAGTTTGATGCAGTCCCATTTGTTGATTTCTGCTTTTGTTTGCCTTGCCTGAGAAGACTGGTCTGAAAAAAATTGCTAAGACCAATGTCAAAGAGCATAATGCCTATGTTTTCTTCTAGGAGTTTTATGGTTTCAAGTCTTATATTTATGTCTTTAATCCATTTTGAGTTTATTTTCGTATATGTTATGAGAAAGTAGTCCAGTTTGAGTCTTCTGCATGTAGCAGTTCAGTTTTCCCAAAACCATTTATTGAAGAGGCAGTTTTTTTCCTCCATTGTATATTCTTGCATCCTTTGCCATAGATTAATTGAACATATAAGTGTGGGTTCATTTCCGGGCTCCTTTATTCTGTTCCATTGATCTATATGTCTTGCTTTGTGCCAGTACCATACTGTTTCAATGACTGTAGCTTTGAAGTATAGTTTCCAATCAGGGCATGTGATACCTCCAGCTTTGTTCTTCATTCTCAAGATTGATTTGGCTATTTGGGGTCTTTTCTGTTTCCATACAGACTTTAGAATTATTTGCTCCATTTTTGTTAAAAAAAAAAAAAAGGCCATTGGTATTTTGAAAGGGAATACATTGAATCTGAACTGCTTTGGAGAGTACCGTCGTTTTAACAATATTAATTCTTCCAATCCATGAGCAGGATATATCTTTCCATTTGTGTCATCTTCAATTTTTTTCATCAGTGCCTTGTAATTTTCCAAGTACAGGTCTTTATTCCTACGTATTTCATCCTTTTTGATGCAAATACACATGGGATTGTTTTCTTAACACATTACTGACCAGGGGATTTCTGTAGAAACTAATGCCTATGGCTGGCAATTTGTTATATAAGTGAATATTGAAACACCCGCGTTTGAGTAAATATCAACAACTTTTTTGCACTTAATGCATTTATTTGATACTTTGAACATGTCTCACTACAGCATTCTAATATAGAGTGTGACAGGCAGAATAGCAGGCATCTCTGTGCAGGGGAACAGAACATCTATTACAAATATACTATGGAGGCTTCCCTGGTGGCGCAGTGGTTGAGAGTCCGCCTGCCGATGCAGGGGACGCAGGTTCGTGCCCCGGTCTGGGAAGATCCCACATGCCGCGGAGTGGCTAGGCCTGTGAGCCATGGCCACTGAGCTTGCGCATTCGGAGCCTGTGTTCCGCAACAGGAGAGCCCACAACAGTGAGAGGCCCGCGTACCACAAAAAAGAAAAAAATATATATATATACTATGTTTCACTGTGCTTTCCCCTGGAAGAGCAGACTCTACACTTTCTGGCAGCATTTTTTTTCTTTTAGTCCTGTGGCTATTATTTCCTCTAGAATATGTTCTTTTATTTTACCTGATAGTCGACAAGGTGGATCTTTGTGGGGGGCTCTTTTAGAAATGCCACAAGAAGGACCAGGTGCGGGATCACCACTACATTCACCAGAATGGTCAGTTACCTATTCTCTAGCTACTGCTAACAAAAATTGTTTGTAAATCATTTTATTCTGTTCATTAAGGCTACAATAAATTTTAAATGCATTAAATAAACTGCAATTACTCAAAGAGAAACCCGCTTTCTTATACCATTTTTGTGTTTTCCAGAGGATACTGAAGTTTGCAAGATATTGATCAGATCAATCAACTCCTTTCATATATTTATTATACTCTAATATACAAGTGGGCTTAGTTATCTGATGGCCAGTCCTCCTGTCTTCCTTTCCTGTAGATGCTATGGAGGCATCATGAATAGTTGTCACCATGCGGACTAGGCCTCTTGTCTTTCCATACAAGAAGAATCACTTCTCCCTTCCATAAGAATGTCATTTCTCCCCTCTGTAGATTTTTAGATTTCTCCTTTAATTAGTTTGGTAGACCATGATTCTCTCTTACAGTACCACAAACTCTGGTTTTATTTTTCAACAATATTTCAGATGTGGACACACTGTTATAACAATTGTCTTGGTAAATATGGTGCCATGAACCAAGATAAGGTTGTAGGACTGATAATATTGTTTCTTGCAGTTTCTTTCCTTCATGCATGTGAATCTCAAGGTTGCATATATATCCAGTTTCACTTTCGCTAACCATCCTGACCAAAATTCCATACTTTGTATATTTTCCAGGATTATAGGTTTTGAACCTGAGTCGTCCTGTCCACTTTATCACTGCCTTCTCAAGTGATAGCTCTTCTCTGGGTATATAGGTCGATTGAAATTTTGGTAGAAGATAATCCAAAAGAGGTTTAATTTTTGAAATTCTGTCTGCAGGAAGTGGAGTTTCTGAGATATCATTAAAGTGAAGAAATGTCATTATTTGTTCAAACCTTGCCTCATCATAATCTTTGGAAAGACAGGTGTTTCAAGTAAGGGATCAGTCGACCAATATTCTTTCCAGTGTGACTTTATTTGTCCCATCAAAATTATTAATCCAAGAAACTTCTTCATGTCACTATGGGTTACATCAGACCATTTTAAAGCCTTATACTTTTTATATGATTTTTCATTCTGTTGGTGACACAAGTTTGTTTGAGAAGCAACCAACTCGAAAAAGTCATTACCAAAAATTAATTCTGTTATTTCACTAACACTTGGAGGGTTATTACATTCAACAGTTACACCTGACACACCTGTAAACTCTTGCAATTTCTGTGAAACGTTATCTTCAATCCACTCTTCTGTAGAAGCAAAGGAGCATTCTCCAAAACCGTTTCATTTTCACTTTCCACATCAGAGTCAATCACTAAGTTTTTTTGTATTTTTGTTGGTCTAATATTCACATCATCTGAATCAGAACTATCTTCTGAAGAACTATCATCTTCTGAGACACCAGTATATATGTCACTTGGACAATCAGAGAAAGTATCTGCACAAAATTCACCAAAAAATTCTTCAATTTCGCGATGTGCCATTTTTGAAAATTTTACGGTAATTAACTTGTATTTATAATATACAAGATTGGGACAAAAACCTAACAGAGCAAAATAAGTTGTATAATGAAACCTTGATCAATTTTAAGTGCTAACAACTTCGCATGGTGATGTTAATTGTATCACTCTCTAAAAACATATTGATATGTCTCTAGTCAATAACATTTGGGTAGCAAAAGATGTATTAATACTTCTCCGGTCAATAAATTATTAACTTCTCTTTCTGATAGTTTGTTGTTGGTGTATAGAAGCACAACAAATTTCTGTACATTAATTTTGTACCTGCACCTTTACTGAGTTAATTTACTAGTTCTAACAGTTTTTTGGTCACATCTTTAGAATTTTTTATACATGGTATCATGTCATCTGCAGTGATAGTTGTACTTTTTCCTTTCTAATGTGAATTCCTTTTACTTCCTCTTCTTGTCTGACTGCTGTGGCTAGGACTTGCAATACTATGTTGAATATAAGTGGCAAGAGTGGGCATCCTTGTCTTGCTCCTGATCTTAAAGGAAACGTTTTCAGCTTTTCACTGTTGCATCTACCGTCATCAGTGATATTGACCTGTAATTTTTGTATGTGTGGTATCTTTCACTAGTTTTGGTATCAGAGTAATGCTGGCTTCACAGAATGAGTTCAAAAGTTTTCCTTCCTTCACAATTTTGTGGAATAGTTTGAGAAAGATAGATGTTAAATCTTTAAATATTTGGCAGTATGCATTTGTGAAGTCAACTGGCCCTGGACTTTTATTTTTTAGGCATTTTCTGATTACTGATTCAATTTCATTACTGGTAATTGGTCTGTTCAAATTTTTATTCTTCCTGATTGAGTCTTGGAAGATTAGACATTTCTAGGAATTTAACCAGTTCTTCTAGATTGTCCATTTTATTGGTGTATCATTGTTTGCAGTAATCTCTTATGATCCATTATATTTCTGTGGTGTCAATTGTAACTTTTTCATTTCTGACTTTATTTACTTGGGCAATCTCCTTTTTGCCTTTTGATGAGTCTGGCTAAAGGTTTATCAATTTTGTTTATCTTTTCAAAGAACCTGCTCTTAGTTTCCTTGACCTTTCCTATTGTTTACTCTTTATTCACTTATTTCTGTTCTGATCTTTAGGATTTCTTTCCTTCTACTAACTTTGGGCTTTGTTTATTGTTCTTTTGCTAGTTCCTTTAGATGTAAGGTTAGGTTGTTTATTGGAGATTTTTTCTTGTTTCCTGAGGTAGGCTTGTATCATTATAAACTTCCCTCTTAGAACTGCTTTTGCTGTGTCCCATAGATTTTGGATTGTTGTGTTTCCATTTTAATTTGTCTCAAGGCATTTATAAATTTCCTCTTTGATTTCTTCAGTGACCCACTGGTTGTACAGTAGCATACTGTTCAGCCTCCACGATTCTTTGTTGTTGTTGTTGTTGTTGTTTTTGGCTGCACCACATGGCAGGTGGGATCTTAGCTCCCAGACCAGGAATCTAATCTACATTTGTATTTTTTGAAGTTTTTTTTTTTTCTCTTGTAGTTGATTTGTAGTCTCATATCATTGGTTGGAAAAAATGCTTGACATGATTCTTAAACTTACTGAGACTTGTTTTGTGGCCTAACATGTGATATATCCTGGAAAATGTTCCACGTGCACTGAAGAGAATGTGTATTCTGCTGCTTTGGGGTCAAATGTTTTATACATATATATTTATCCCATCCTGTTTCATGTGTTGTTTAAGGATAGTGTTTCTTTATTAACTTTGTCTGGATGCCCTGTCCATTGATGTAAGTGGGGGTGTTAAAGTCCCTTACAATTACTGTGTTACTGTCAATTTCTCCCTTCATTTTGTTAATATTTGCTTTATCTATTCAGATGCTATGTTGGCTACATACATATTTATAATTGTGATACGTTCTTGTTGGACTGATCCCTTTGTCATTATGTAACATCCTTTTTGTCTTTTGTCAGTCTTTGTTTAAAAGTCTATTTAGTCTGGTATGAGTATTGCTACCCCAGCTTTCTTTTCATTTCCATTTGCATGAAATACCTTTGACCATTCCCTCATTTTCAGTGTGTGTCTTTACATCTGAAGTATCCTGTGGGTGGCATATATATGGGTCTTGTTTTTTGTTTGTTTGTTTTTTGTTTTTATACATTCAGCCACTCTATGTCTTTTGATTTGAGTATTCAGTCCAACATTTAAAGTAATTATTGATAAGTATATACTTATTGCCATTTTGTTAATTGTTTGGGGTTATTTTTGTAGTTCTTGCTTTTTTTCTCCTTCTTTTGCTCTCTTCCCTTGTAATTTGATGACTATTTTTAGTATTATGTTTGGATTCCTTCCTTTTTTATGTGTCTATTTATCATAGATATTTGATTTGTGGCTACCATGAGGGTTATGTATTACAACCTATACATATACATGATTATTTTAAGTTGATGATCTCTTAAGACTCATTCTAACCATCCTAAATTTTTATTCCTCTCACAACGTTCAATGTTACAACATAATATTTCACATCTTTTAGTTTTATGTACCCCTTAAATACTTACTGTGGATATCGATGGTTTTACTACTTTTGTCTTTTAACCTCCCTACTAGCCTTATAAATAGTTGATATACTACCATTACTGAATATTTGCCTTTACCAACAAGAATTTTTTTCCTTTCATAATTGTCATATTTCTAGTGTGCTCTTTTCTTTTCACTAATAAAATCCCCTTAAAATTTCTTGTAAAGCCAGGTTAGTGGTGCTTATCTCTTTTAGCTTTTGCTTATCTATAAAACTTTTATCGCTTTTCCAAATCTGAATGACAGCCTTGCCAGGTAGATTATTCTTGATTGTAGTTTATTTCCTTTCACCCCTTTAAATATATCATGCTACACCCTTCTGGTGTGCCAAGTTTCTGCTGAAAAGTCAGCTGATAGCCTTATGGGAGCTTCCTTGTATGTAAATAGTTGCTTTTCCCTTGCTGCTTTTAGGAGTCTCTCTTTATGTCTAACTTTTGCCATTTTAATTACAATGTGTCTTGTTGTAGTCCTCTCTGGGTTGATACTGTTTGGGACTCTGTGCTTCCTGGACCTGAACGTCTGCTTCCTTTCCCAGGTTAGGTAAATTTTCAGATATTACTTATTCAAATAAGTTCTCTGCCCCCTTCTCTCACTCTTCTCCTACAATTTGAATGTTAATATGCTTGATGTTGTCCAAGAGGTGTCTTAAACTATCCTCAGTTTCTTTTTAATTCTTTTTACGCTTTTCTCTTCAGTTTGAGTGGTTTCCACTACTCTGTTTTCCAGTTCCTCTGTATCACCTAATCTACTCTTGATTCCCTCTAGTGTATTTTTTATTTAAGTTATTGTATTCTTCAGCTCTGGTTTTCCTTTATATTTTCTAACTCTTTGTTAACTTTGGAACTTCTCACTGTGTTCATTCATTCTTCTCCTGAGTTTGCTGAGCATCTTTAAAATCATTATCCTGAACTCTTTATCAGGTAGATTGCTTAGCTCCACTTTGCTTAGTTCTTCTTCTGGGGTTTTATCTTGTTCCTTCATTTGGAACATCTTCCTTTGTCACCTCATTTTGCCTAATTCTCTGTTTTTACTTCTATGTATTAGATAGGTCTGTTACATTTCCCAATCTTGGAGAAGTGGCGTTTTGTAGGAGATGTCCTATGGGACCCCATCACATACTCCCCTCTGGCCACCAGACCTATATGTTCTAGGGGTTTCCCCCATGTGGCCCGTGTGGGCCCTTCTGTAGTGGTGGGGCTGAATACTGTGGATGCACTGGTAGGTGGGGCTGACCCTGAGCCTGGTTGACTGCCTGGCCTTGCCTCTTGCAGATGCTGCCCACCCAGTGGTGGGCAGGGTGAGGTCCTAACACAGCTGGTAGTAGGGCTGAGGAAGTCTTGTGGCTGGTACCAGACTGCTGGTTGGCCAAAACAGGTCCTGGTATGGCTGGCTGTGGGGCTCGGGGGGCCTGGGGCTGGTGCTGGACTGCTGTTGGGCAGGGTTGGGTGCTTGGGAAGCTGGTGCAGGGTCAGGGCTGGTGCTGGCCCACTGGTGGATGGTGCTGGGTTCCCACATAGTTGGCTATTCAGCCTGGAGAAGGGGGGTGGGGGCTGGATTAAGTCTCAACATTTATAAGCACAAAGTCATCACCATTTTCCAATGAAAAACATTTTTCTCACTTTCAAGTTGTACA
This sequence comes from Aethalodelphis obliquidens, assembly GCF_003676395.1. Lineage (NCBI taxonomy): Eukaryota > Metazoa > Chordata > Mammalia > Artiodactyla > Delphinidae > Aethalodelphis > Aethalodelphis obliquidens. The sequence goes on from NW_020837960.1 coordinate 1,556,916, forward strand.
TATGAACAAAGATGATATTTAATCAAATAATACAAGTAAGTAAATATGTGTATTTCTACCAAACAATTATGGTAGTAACAATCCTAAAATGAATAAAGTCAAACTGGCAAGAGGTCAGGTTGTTTGAAGAAGTATTATTCTAAAGGCATGCCTATACAAAAACTGTATGTTGACAAAACTGTATTTTGTGAATCCACTTTTTTAGCTTGTATAATTTAGAAAAATATGAAACCCATATTTTTGCAGTACATTTATCGTGCAGGTAATTTTAAAGACAAACCTTGTTATTCTATCTGTTAAAAAATCTGGTATTTCATTGAAAATGGATATAGATGCAAATATATTTCTAGTGTGTGTAATGGTACTCATATGTCAATTAGGGCACAAGAATTTGGCCTTTTACATGGCCAAAAACTTTAACAAAGGAATTTTTTTCTTTTTTGTCTCCTTTAATTCAGTCAGTCTCATGAATTCTTTTCTCCTTCCTTCAATAAAATTTTTATTTGGGACTTACTTGGCACCAAAAGCAATTCAAGTTAAAAGCTCAGACCCACTTTCAAGAAGTCTATGATTCAGTGAACTGGTAGACATGAAAACAAGACACTATAATAAAAAGAAGCAAAAATGTTCTAAGGTACCCTATATGAATAAGATGAACTGGGCAGCTAAGTCTGTGTGGAAAGATCAGGGTAGGCTCTAAGGAGGAAGTGGTATAATGGGCTGAGATTAGAAAGAACACAACCCTGCAACTAGGACACCAAAAATGTAATGCTCAGTTTTCCTTCTCATTAGTAACAAAACTATCAGTCATTCCTGAGAATGATAAACCTTGCACAATAATAAAAAAGCTCAGGGCTGTGAGATAAGTATACAAATTGTAGTAGTCAAAAGTATATTCTATGACCAAACTGCAACATCAGTAATACATTCTATAACTGCAACGTTAAAATGGACATAGCATCATAAAGTCTGCAATAAGTAAGAAAGGTATCAGTTGTGAATTTTATGCCTTCCTCAACTGAACACCCTCTGCCCTAATAAAGGAAGATCTCACTCATAAATGAGGCATATTAAAACAATTCTAAGGCAGTTGATTATTATTCTACAAACTCCAGTAGATCACCATATGCTAAAACAACCAGCTTCAGGACTAAATAAGTTTGCTACAAGTCTTATTGCCCTTTAAGAAAATCACAAGATAGGATAACATAACATATTAAATTCCTTGAGGAACCTGAAATAAACAACCTGTTTTCTTTCTATTTTTTTTTTAATGCAGAGTTAATTAGATAAGGGAACCTACTTTCCCATTTAACATCCTCAGAACATATTTTGTATTAGCATTTTAGTATTTGAGGATTTAACTATTTGTAAGTAACCCAAGACTCAACATAGTAATGTGTAATTTTGCTAAAACACAAATGTGAAGCACATCTGCTGAATGGCTGCTTTGTGGGAGTGAGTCACAGAAGACTTAGCCAACCACCAGATATCCACATCTCAGTGCCGCTTTTCAGTATTCTATATGGTAGTCACAGAGAAATCAGGCCATATCCTTCACTAATATCAATATCTACTGTAATTCCGATAAAATATAAAAACTGTATTATAAGCACAATGGCTATTTCCCTACATTTCAAAATGAAAGTATGAAGTAACACAATGTATAAATTATGCCACATATATAACTCAACTCAGGATGCCTTACAGTAACAAAAACAACAGCTAACACTGCTTGCTAGACACTGGTCTAAGTGCTTTATGTATATTAACTTAGTTAATCCTCATGACAACTTTATGAGGTAGGTAATATTATTACACATTTTACAGATGAGTAACCTCAGGCACAAAGAGCTTAATTAAGTTGCCCATGGACACACAGCTTGCAAATGACAGAGCTGGCATGCTAACCCCAGGAGTCTGGCTCCAGTCTATACTCTTGGTAATGACATTTGAACCCAGAGTTTTAAAAAATGCTTAGAGTCTGAAACCCGGATTCTGCACTACTCAGTGGGACATAAGGAATTCACACTGCTGTGCTTTAGGTTAGTCATATATAAAGTAAGAGAGCTGGGTGGATTCAAGATGGCGGAGGAGTAGGTGGACATGGAGTTCATCTCTCTCCACCGATGCATCAGGAATACATCTATAGATGCAACAATTCTCACAGAACGCCGGCTGAAAACTATCAGAAGACCTTGGACACCAGAAAGGACTATAAAGATCCCTGCATAACTGGGTAGGATGGAAAAAAAGGAAGAAGGAGGAGAGGAAGCAGGATGGGACCTGCACCCCGGGGTGGGGGAGCTGAAGGAGAAGAGAGATTCCCGAATTTGGGGAAAACCCCTCTCCAATGGGGAAACAGATTGGGACAGAAGGGAAGCATGTGAGGCTGTTGGAAGAAAAAGTGGCCAATCTGCGGCAGACAGGACAGAGTGAAAACTACACAGATGGACCATACTGCGGCCCTATGTGCCCCGGATTGGGATGTGTGTTCACAGGTGTGCAAGGGGGCTGGGAGCTGGTGCGTGGGGAATGAAGAACAGGCCCAGAACAAGAACTGCTGTTGGCTGTGGGGAAATGGAGTGAGGGGACAGGAGGGAGGAAATCTGCAGCAGGTAATGCCTATGGAGGAAGACTGGACTGCCAGGGAAGCAGGGTGCTATTGCTGAATCACAGGCAGGGAGAAGAGTCACTATTGTAGCTTCTCTCTCCCCACATGCTGGCGCCTGCTGATGACAATAAAAAAAGCCCCCTCAGAGCTGGCCCTCACATGCCTACTGCCAGGTGCCAGAAAAACCCCGGCGAGGGCTGGCCCTCACATGCCTTATGCCGGGCACCAGAAAAGGCCCTCACTAGGGCCATATCTCTTGCGCACATGGCTGCCGGCTTGCCTGTGCATTTGGCACCACTAGGGCTCCCGTGATCCAAGCAGTCATACCACCTCTGCGCTCGGCCCTCACAGAGGCAGACCCAAGAGTTCCAAGGCTGCCTCAGGACCAGACTCCTACGGGTGGACCACCCAAAGGTGGGTATAAAACCAAAGTTGAACCCCAGGGATAGGGTGACTAAGGAAGAAGATCGAAAATCTTTCCATCAGCTGTACAAGCTGCAGATAAAATCCCCAAGATCAGCTAGGAAGACCCTACATCTATGGAATATCTGAATAGACAATGAGTGTTCCCACAAACGAAAACTGTCTATCTCTGGCAGCTGTGGCTTTTGGGGGCAAGCACATGTAGGAACTGGGCCAGATCAGAGTCACAGTGGTCCCCACAGGGCACACAGCAGGTCCAGAGACCAGCCCAGAGGCAGAGGAGGGCCTCCTGGGGAGGCAGAGGTGGGCTATGGCTCACAGCGTGTACAAGAACACTCACAGCAGACACCCAGGGAAACATAATTATTACTATTAATTTTATTATGTTTTGATTCATTCTGTTGTTGATTCTAGCTTTTTCTTTCTTGGTTTCTTTTTCTTTCTTTTTTTGTTTCTTGTTTTTTGTTTGTTTGCTTTTTTGGATTTTTTTAGTCTTTTGGGATCTCCGTGTTTTATAACATATTTTTATTTTTTACTTTTTTTTATGCATTTCTATTTTCACTTTGCTTTTCTGTTGTTCTGTGTTCTTTTCCCGTATTTATTTTCCTTTCTTCAATATATTTTTCTTTCTTTTTTTTTTCATATTTCCATTTCTACTTTGCTTTTCTGACGTCCTGTGCTTTTCCTTTTCATTTTATTTTATTACTATTATTTTCCTAACCATTTTTATCCATTTCTTCTGTTTCCTTGCTTTATTCTTCACTTGGTACACTGCTTTGGTTTTGTTTTAAAATTATGTGTTTTTGTTAGTTTTAATCCTAATTGTATGATTTCATTTTTGAGTTCTTCTATTTGTCTGGTTGTTTTCTTGCTTTTTGTTTTATTTGGCTCTATTTTTGTTTCTTTTATGTGTGTGCGTGTTTCCTCGTTTCGTTTTTTGTTTGTTTGATTTTGTTTTTACCATTTCCCCGGGGCTCTGTTTGTCTTTTTTTTTCTTTAATATACCCTCTATTTTACTTTTTTTAAAAATATTTCTCTTTCTACGTTGCTTTTCTGTTGTTCTTTTTTCCCCTTGCTCTTTTTTTTTTATATATATACATCATTTTTGCTGGTTTGTTTTGTTTCTTTGCTTCATTCTTCAGTTGGAACTCTGCTTTGGTTTTTTGGTTTTGGGTTTTTGTCAGCTTTCTCCTTACTTGTTTGATTTCATTCTTAGGTTCTTTTGTTTGCCTGCTGGATCTCTTGCTATTTACTTTACTCGGTTCTATTTTTGTTTCTTTTCTGTGTGTGCCTGTTTCCTTCTTTCTATTTGTTTAATTTTACTTTTTAACCATTGGTCTGGGGTTTTCTTAGTCTTTTTTTCTTTTTTTTAATGCCCTTTATTGCCATGAAGAGTGATTTGTGGGGTTCAGAAGTAGGGCCTGAGGCTCTGGAGTAGGAGCACTGAGTCCAGGACACTGCACCACTAGAGAATTCCCAGCCCCAGGGGAAATTAATTGCCAAGAGCTCTCACAGAGGCCTCTATCTGAATGCAAGACACAGCTCCACCCAACTACCAGCAGCTCCCAGTTCTGGACGCCTCACACCAAACAACAAACAAAAACACAAACCCACACGTCAGTACACAGAGTACCTAAAGTCATACTAAGCTCACAGACACCCCAAAACACACCACCTAACGTGGCCCTGCTCATCAGAGGGAAAAGACTCAGCTCCACCCACCAGAACGCAGGCACCAGTACCTCCATTAGGAAGCCTACATGAGACACTGGACCAACCCCACCACCAGGGGCAAAAAGAGAAGCAAGAGGAACTACGACCCTGCAGCCTAGGGAAATGAGACCTCAAATACTGTAAATTAGAAAAAATGAGAAGACAAATATCTTACAGACAAAGGAGCAAGATAAAAAACCACAAAACCAAATAAATGAAGAGGAAATAGGTCCACTACCTGAAAGAGAATTCAGAGTAATGACAGTAAAGATGATCCAAAATCTTGGAAATAGAATAAAGAAAATATAAGAAACTTTTAACAAGGACCTAGAGAACTAAAGAGCAAACAAACAGTAATGAACAACACAACTGAAATTAAGAATACTCCAGAAGAAATCAATAGCAGAATAACTGAGGCAAAGAACAGATAAGTGAGATGGAAAATAGAATGGTGGAAAAAACTGCCACAGAGGAAAAAAAGAAAAAAGAATGAAAAGACTTGAGGACAGTCTCAGAGAAGTCTGGGACAACATTAAGCACACCAACATTCGAACTATAGGCATCCCAGAAGAAGAAGAAGAAAAGGGTATAAGAAAATATTTGAAGAGATTATAGTTGAAAACTTCCCAAGCATGGTAAAGGAAATAGTCAATTAAGTCCAGGAAGCTCAGAGAGTCCCATACAGGAATAAACACAAGGAGAAACATGCCAAGACACATATTAATCAAACTAACAAAAATTAACACAGAAAACATATTAAAATCAACAAGGGAAAAGCAGCAAATAACATACAAGGGAAGCCCATAAGGTTAACAGCTGATCTTTCAGCAGAAACTCTACAGGTCAGAAGAGAGGGGCAAGATATATTTAAATTGATGAAAAGGAAAAACCTACAAGCAAGATTATGTTACCCAGCAAGGATCTCATTCAGATTCAATGGAGAAATCAAAAGCTTTACAAACAAAAGTTAAGAGAATTCAGCACCACCAAACCAGCTTTACAACAAATGCTAAAGGAAATTCTCTAGGCAGGAAACACAAAGCAAGGAAAGATATACAAAAACAAATCCAAAACAACTAAGAAAATGATAATAGAAACATGTACATCAATAATTACCTTAAATGTAAATGGATTAAAGGCCCCAAACAAAAGAAACAGACTAGCTGAATAGATACAAAAACAAGACCCAAATATGGTGTCTACAAGAGACCCACTTCACACCTAGGGACACATAGAGACTGAAAGTGAGGGGATGGAAAAAGATATTCCATGCAAATGGAAATCAAAAGAAAGCTGTAGTAGCAATACACATATGAGACAAAACAGACTTTAAAATAAAGACTATTACAAGAGAAAAGGAAGGACACTATATGATGATCAACGGATAAATCCATGAAAAAGATATAACAATTGTAAATATCTATGTACCCAACATAGGAGAACCTAAAAACATAAGGTAAATGCAAACAACCATAAAAGGGGAAATCCACAATAACAGTAGGGGACTTTACCACCCCACTTACACCAAAGGGCACATCATACAAACAGAAAATAAGTAAGGAAACAAAAGCTTTAAATGACACATTAGAACAGATAGACTTAATTAATATTTATAGCACATTCCAACCAAAAACAACAAAATACACTTTCTTCTCAAGTGCACACGGAACATTCTCCAGGACAGACTACATCTTGAGTCATAAATCAAGCCTTGGTAAATTTAAGAAAATTGAAATCGTATCAAGTATCTTTTCCAACCAGGTTATGAGACTAAATATCAATCACAGAGAAAAAACTGTAAAATATACAAACACATGGAGGCTAAACAATACCTACTAAACAACCAAGAGATCACTGAAAAAATCAAAGAGGGAATCAAAAACTACCTAGTAACAAATGAAAATGAAAACATGACGACCCAAAACCTATGGGATGAAGCAAAAGCAGTTCTAAGAAGGAAGTTTATAGCAATACAATCCTACATCAAGAAAGAAGAAGAATCTCAAATAAACAACCTAAACCAATAAGAGAAAGAAGAACAAACGAACAAACAAAAACACCCCAAAGTTAGCAGAAGGAAAGAAATCATAAAGATAAGATCAGAAATAAATGAAAAAGAAATGAAGGAAATGATAGCAAAGAGCAATAAAACTAAAAGCTGGTTCTTTGAGAAGATAAACAAAATTGACAAACCATTAGCCAGACTCATCAAGAAAAAAAGGGAGAAGACTCAAATCAACAGAACTAGAAATGAAAAAGAAGTAACAACTGACACCGCAGAAATACACAGGATCATGAGAGACTACTACAAGCAACTATGTGCCAATAAAATGGACAAACTGGAAGAAATGGACAAATTCTTAGAAAAGTACAATCTTCCAAGACTGCAACAGGAAGAAACAGAAAACATGAACAGACCAATCACAAGGACTGAAACTGAAACTGCGATTGAAAATCTTCCAACAAAAGCCCAGGGGCAGATGGCTTCACAGGCGAATTCTATCAAACATTTAGAGAAGAGCTAACACCTACCCTTCTCAAACTCTTCAAACATACAGCAGAGGGAGAAACATTCCCAAACTCATTCAATGAGTCCACCATCGCCCTGATACCAAAACCAGACAAGCATGTCACTCGAAGAGAAAATTACAGGCTACTATCACTGATGAACATGCATGCAAATATTCTCAATGAAATACTAGCAAACAGAATACAAGAGCATATTAATAGGCTCATACACCATAATCAACTGGGTTTTATCGCAGGAATGCAAGGATTCTTCAATATACGCAAATCAATCAATGTGATACACCATATTAACAAACTGAAGAATGAAAACAATATGATAATCTCAATAGATGCAGAAAAACTTTTGACAAAATTCAATACCCATTTATGATAAAAACCCTCCAGAAAGTGGGCATAGAGGGAACCCACCTCAACATAATAAAAGCCATATATGACAAACCCACAGTCAAAATCATTCTCAGTGGTGAAAAACTGAAAGCATTTCCTCTAAGATCAGGAATAAGAGAAAGGTGCCCACTCTCACCACTATTATTCAACATAACTTCGGAAGTTTTAGCCACAACAATCAGAAAATGAAAAGAAATAAAAGGAATACAAAATGGAAAAGAAGAAGTAAAACTGTCACTGTGGGCAGATGACATGATACAATACATAGAGAATCCTAAAGATGACACCAGAAAACTACTAGAGCTAATCAATGAATTTGGTAAAGTAGCAGGATACAAAATTAATGCACAGAAATCTCTTGCATTCCTAAACACTAACAATGGAAGATCAGAAAGATAAATCAAGGAAACACTCATTTATCATCACAACAAAAAGAATAAAATACCGACGAATAAACCTAAGGAGGCAAAAGGCCTGTATGCAGAAAACTATCACACTGATGAAAGAAATTAAAGACGATACAAAAAGATGGAAAGATATACCATGTTCTTGGATTGGAAAAGTCAACATTGTAAAATGACTATACTACCCAAAGCAATCTACAGATTCAGTGTAATCCCTATTAAACTACCAATGGCAATTTTCACAGAACTAAAACAAAAAATTTCACAATTTGTATGGAAAAACAAAAGACACCAAAGAGCCAAAGCAATCTTGAGAAAGAAAAACAGTGCTAGAGGAATTAGGCTCCCTGACTTTAGACTACACTACAAAGCTATAGTAATCAAGACAGTATGGTACTGGCACAAAAACAGAAATATCGATCAATGGAACAGGACAGAAAGCCCAGAGATAAACCCATGGACATAAGGTCACCTTATCTTTGACAAAGGATGAAGAATATACAATGGAGAAAAGACAGCCTCTTCAATAAGTGGAGGTGGGAAAGATGGACAGCTACATGTAAAAGAATGAAATTAGAACACTTCTTAACACCATACACAAAAATAAACACAAAATGGGTTAAAGAATTAAATGTAAGGCCAGTCATTATAAAACTCTTAGATGAAAACAAGCAAAACACTCTGACATAAATCACAGCAAGATCTTTTTTGACCCACCTCCTAGAGTAATGGAAATAAAAACAAAAATAAACAAATGGGACCTAATGAAACTTCAAAGCTTTTGCACAGCAAAGGAAACCATAAACAACACAACCCTCAGAATGGGAGAAAATATTTGCAAACAAATCAACAGACAAAGGATTAATCTCCAAAATACATAAGCAGCTCAATACCAAAAAAACAACCCTATCCAAAAATGGGTGGAAGACCTAAATAGACATTTCTCCAAAGACGATATACAGATTGCCAAAAAACACATGATATAATGCTCAACATCACTAATCATTAGATAAATGCAAATCAAAAGCACAATGAGGTATCACCTCACACTGGTCAGAATGGTCATCATCAGAAAATCTCCAAATACAAATGCTGGAGAGGATGTGGAGAAAAGGGAATCCTCCTGCACTGTTGGTGAGAATGTAAATTTATATATATATATATACATTTATATATATATATATATATATATATATATACACAATTGATACTATGGAGAACAGTATGGAGGTTCCTTAAAAAACTAAAAATAGAACTACCATATAACCCACGAATCCCACTACTGGGCATATACCCTGAGAAAACCATAATTCAAAACGATACATATATCACAATGTTCATTGCAGCACTATTTACAATTGTCAGGACATGGAAGCAACCTAAGTGTCCATCAACAGATGAATGGATAAAGAAGACGTGGCACATACACACAATGGAATAGTACTAAGCCATAAAAAGGAATGAAATTGAGTTATTTGTAGTGAGGTGGATGGACCTAAAATCTGTCATACAGAGTGACATAAGTCAGAAAGAGAAAAACAAATGCCATATGCTAACACACATATATGGAATCTAAAAAAACGGTACTGATGAACCTAGTGTCAGGGCAGGAATAAAGATGCAGACACAGAGAACAGACTTGAGAATACAGGGGGCGGCGAGAGGAAGCTGGGACAAAGTGAGAGAGTAACACTGACATATATACACTACCAAATCTAAAACTGATGGCTAGTGGGAAGCTGCTGCATACCACAGGGAGATCAGCTGATGCTTTGTGAGGACCTAGAGGGGTGGGATAGGGAGGATGGGAGGGAGGCTGAAGAGGGAGGAGATATGGGGATATATGTATACATATAGCTGATTCACTTTGTACAACAGAAACTAACACAACATTGTAAAGCAATTATACTCCAATAAAGATATTTAAAAAATAAAATAAAATAAGAAAGCTAGAAGACATGATCTTTTATGTCCCATCTGGTCTGATTAAAGCTTTCAGAAGTCACAATATACCTTATGCAGCTTCCAACAACTATAGGTTCACCTTCTAGCCTTGCTGGTCCTTTTCCTTCTTTTTCTTCAATCATTTCCTTGAAAGCACTTCATCATGCCACTCTAAAACTTGAATTTTACGATTCAGGATAATATTGAGAAAAATCTTTCTTTTGAGAAATAATCCTTTCCTCACTGAGGTTTCTTTCTTTTTTTTAAGCTACCAAGTGAATCAACTAGGAATGTTTTTGGCTGCATACAACAGAAAACCAGCCTGGAGGGAAGCAATACTGGAGACCGACACCAATTGGAAGGCTACTGCATCAGTCCAAATCAAACATGATGGTGGACTAGATTAGAGCAGTGATGGGGGTGGGGGGTGATGTAGATTAACAGAGGCAAGAGACATTTAGACAAAAAAAATTATAGCATTTGGTGACTCAGGGGGAATGAGGGAGAGCGAGAATGGATAGTGAGAATCATTGGTGAGGAGCAGCTTTGGGAGAAGGATGATGATTTCAGTTGGGGGCAGGTTTGATTTGATATGTCTGCAAGTCAGTCAAATGGAAATGTCCTGCAGATGGCTGATGTTCAGACTATTCTCAGCTAGAGAGAAACAGTGGAGAATTGTCAGCATGAAAACGGCAAATATGGCTTAATAAGATACTACGTAGCCCAGAGCAAGCATGTAAGTGAGAAGAGAGAAGCCTCTAGAACAGAAACTTCTGGCATGTAGTAGGTCCTCAATACATATTCATTGAATGAATAAAAGAAGACCAACAAAGGAAAAAAAAGCCAGCAAAGTCATCTACAAGGCATACAGGAAGACAACTACATACACTTTGGCTCCAGTCATCCATTCCAGCCTCATTCCCAGACATGTCACCACCGGGCCCTGACCAACAAGTTACCTTAGACTACACTAAGTTACCAACTACTCCAAAACCATGTCATTCACCTTTACACTTTCTTTTATTTTCCCCCTTCCCTCACCCCATCTCCAACAAATCCTTAGTCGTTCCTCAAGATGTAGTTTAAAAGTCTCCTCCTCTGTTGCCTTTCTTTGATCAGGATTGGGCTTCAACTGAACATTTTTCTCAATCACTGCTCTTTCACAATTTGTCACCGTATTTTGTTACTTGTATAAAAGACCAGTCCTCTCCACTTCAGAGCTCCTTAAGGTAAGATATCCTTAGTACCACACTTGCCTCACAAGAAGTAGTTAATAAATATCTGATAAACTGAACACATTTTGTGAAAGGGCATACGTAAAGAAATAATTTTTTAAAGGAACTAGTTGATTTCCTTGAGCCCCCCTCTGTTTATTATCTGTAAAATGAAAATAGTACTACCTTCTTCAACAAGGTTGAAGAATCAATGTCATAGCATGTGAAAAGTGCTTACTTCAGTGCCTGTCTCACAGAAGAATTTAATAAATGAGCTTGAAAACTTAATAAATAAAATCAAGCCTGAGAAAGTCTGCCATCAAATTATAAAGTCCCTAAGAGCCCTTCATTCAGTTTGCCTCTTTTCCCAGATGAATTCCAAAATGTTAAGGCCTGCCCTGATACAGAACCCTGTAAGGTATCCCATTATTAATTTCCTTATTCAGAGCGGAATCCAGACATCCTTGACACTTTGTTGTGTTTCATGCATTTGACAGTCACACTGCCTTATGATATTTCAGCTTGGGTCTTTACCCATCACTGGGGTGAAACTTCTTGAAATTTTTAAAACGTCTATTATTTAGTAGACTGGAATATGGATTCAGGGTGGGATTATATGTGAAACAAAAGAGAAGTAGGGAGAGGAGAGGAATAAGAGGGGAAAAAAGGTAAAGAAGGAAAATGGTCAACATTCTCTCACCCTCCATTACTCAAGGGCAGACTCACAAACTCTGGCAACCAAGTGTTTGTCAATAAAAAACAACAAAAAAGAAAGGAATACACACACAGAGTTTTTCTTTAAAGAAACTGAATGCTCTCTCTGGGAAGCAACAAGATAGCAAATATGAGTACCACAGAACAAATAAGCCCACCCCAATTCTAGCTTTTACGGGTCCTAAAGTGAGTTATTAAGTGATCCACTTGTTCACTCCAGAGCAAAGCCTTTCAGGCTAAAAGCCACTCCCAGTGATAAAGACTGTTTCTCCTCATTCATTCTCAAATGTGAACTAATAACCAAATACCATGGATAATTGGGGAACATCTGTAACATGAAACAGAGATCAAGAATAAAAAATACAAAAAAAAGAAAAAATGGCACTAGAGGAAACAGAAGTAATTCAGAAAGGGAGAGGATCTCTGATTACCTACCTCAGAGAAAGTCAGAATGATATCAAATAAAAACAGAGTGTCATGAAAATTATTAAGCATCTATAAAAGAAACATGAATAAAAGAATAGGGTGTTATGAAAAACATTAAAGAACAAAGAGGATTCCTAGAAATTAAAAATACTTACCGAAATCAAAAACCCAAGAATAAGTTTGGAAAACATCAAAGAAATCTCTCAGGGAGTAAAAGAAAAATGAGAAGCAGATGAGAGAAAGTGGAAGAGAACCATTAAATTGTCCACTTTAAAATGGTTAATGTTATGTATATTTTACCTCAAAAAGTTATTTTTTAAAGGGAGGAATAATTGGCAATATAACTTAAAAATCAAAGGTTAACTCTTCTAAGGATTTCAAAAGAATGGATCCTGATGCCTCACATAATCATTTTGAAAAGTTGATAATCTGAAAGGAAAAATAAGATAAAACTATTGCTCCAGGGTGCAGAGCACTTAAAGTAAGAAAAAAAAATATGAAGAGAACTTGTTTTAAAACCATGATTTTAAAACCAAGAAACTATGAAAAGTAATTTCATTGTATCTAGATAAATATAAAGTTTATTTTCTACAACCCTGCAACTCCAACCCTAGATAAGCACTCTTGATAAAAATCTCAAACATACGTATAAGGAAATGCATATAAGGATATTCTACAACAGTGTTTGTAATAAGAAAAATGGAAATTAGAAACAACCTAAACTGTCAATCTGTAAGGGAGTAAATTAATAAAATGTGAAATGGGGTATATTCATACAGTTGACTACTACTTAGCAGTTAAAAATAAACTACATTACTTTACCTAAGAAGTACATATACTGGGAGGACCTTCAAGATGGCGGAGGAGTAAGATGTGGAGATCACCCTCCTCCCCACAAATACATCAGAAATACATCTACATATGGAAGAGTTCCTACAGAACAGCTACTGAACCCTGGCAGAAGGCCTCAGACTTCCCCAAAGGCAAGAAAATCCCCACGTACCTGGGTAGGGCAAAAGAAAAAACAGAGACAAAAGAATAGGGATGGGACCTGCACCACTGGAAGGGAGCTATGAAGGAGGAAAGGTTTCCATACACTACGAAGCCCCTTCACTGGTGGAAACGGGGTGGGAAGTGCAGGAAGCTTCGGAGCCAAGGAGGAGAGCATAGAAACAAGGGTGCAGAGGGCAAAGCGGAGAGATTCTCACACGGAGGATCGGTGCCGACCAGCACTCACCAGCCTGAGAGGCGTGTTTGCTCACCCGCTGCAGCGGGCGGGGGCTGGGATCTGAGGCTCGGGCTTCAGAGGTCCGAACCCAGGGAAAGGACTGGGGTTGGCTGCGTGAACACAGCCTGAAGGGGGTTAGTGGGCCACAGCTAACGAGGAGAGAGTCCGGGAAAAAGTCTGGAATTGCGTAAGAGTCAAGAGACCATTGTTTCAGGGTGCGTGAGGAGAGGAGATTCACAACACCGCCTAAATGAGCTTCAGAGACAGGCACGAGCTGCGGCTATCAGCGCAAACATCAGAGACAAGCATGAAACGCTAAGGTTGCTGTGGCAGGCACCAAGAATCCTGTGTGCAAGCACAGGTCACTATCCACACCTCTCCTCCCAGGAGACTGTGCAGCCCACCACTGCCAGGGTCCCGTGATCCAGGGAAAACTTCACCTGGTGAACAAATGGCATGCCTCAGACTATTGGAACATCACACTGGCCTCTGAGCCAGAGGTTCGCCCCCCATTCTGTACCCCGCCCTCTCCCCAGCCTGAGTGAGCCAGAGCGCCCTAATCACCTGCTCCTTTAACCCCCTCCTTTCTGGGCAAACAAGAAATGCCAGAGAGCAACCTACATGCAGAGGCGGCCAAATACAAAGCCGAACACCAGGAGCTGCACAAAGAAGAGAAAGGGAAATTTCTCTGTGCAGCCTAGGAGCAGCGGACTAAATCTCCAAAATCAACTTATGTACCCTGCATCTGTGGAATACCTGAAAAGGCAACAAATCATCCCAAAATTAAGGCGGTGGACTCTGGAAGCAATTGTAGACAGGGTTTGCTGTATGGGCCTAACTAGTTTTTGATTTTTATGTTTATCTTAGCATAGTCTTTAGCATTTGTTAGCATTGGTGGATTTGTTTATTGGTTTGGTGGCTCTTTTTTTAATTACATTTTTATTTTTTATTTTAATACCATTTTTTATTTTAATAACTTTATTTCATTTTATTTTATTTTATTTTACTTTTTTCTTTCTTTTTATTCTCCCTTTTCATCTGAGCCATGTGGCTGACAGGGGCTTGGTGCTCCGGCTGGCTGTCAGGCCAGAGCCTCTGAGGTGGGAGAGACGAGCTCAGGAAATTGGACCACCAGAGACCTCCTGGCCCTACGAAATATCGGTGAGAGCTCTCCCAGAGATCTCCATCTCAACGCTAAGACCCAGCTCCACTAGATGACCAGCAAGCTCCAGTGCTGGACACCCCATGCCAAAAGCTAACAACATAGAACCACAACCCGGCCCATTGGCAGAGAGGCTGCCTAAAATCATAATAAGTTCACAGACACCCCAAAACACACTACTGGACATGGTCCTGCCCACCAGAAAGACAAGATCCAGCTTCATCTCCCAGAACACAAGCACCAGTCCCTTCCACCAGGAACCCTACACAAACCATAGAACCAACTTTACCCACTGGGGGCAGACACCAAAAACAACAGCAACTACAAACCTGCAGCCTACAAAAAGGAGACCCCAAACACAGTAAGTTAAACAAAATGAGAAGACATAGAAATACGCAGCAGATGAAGGAGCAAAGTAAAAACCCACCAGACCAAACAAATGAAGAAGAAATAGGGCATCTACTTGAAAACAAATTCAGAGTAATGACAGTAGAGATGATCCAAAATCTTAGAAACAGAATGGAGAAAATGCAAGAAATGTTTAACAAGGACCTAGAAGAACTACAGAGCAAACAAACAATGATGAACAGCAAAATAAATGAAATTGAAAATTCTCTAGAAGGAATCAAAAGCAGAATAACTGAGGAAGAAGAACGGATAAGTAACCTGGAAGATAAAATAGTGGAAATAACCATTGCAGAGCAGAAAAAAGAAAAAAGAATGAGAAGAATGGAGGACAGTCTCAGAGACCTCTGGGACAACATTAAACACACCAACATTCGAATTATAGGGGTCCCAGAAGAAGAGAAAAAGAAAGGGACTGAGAAATTATTTGAAGAGATTATACTTGAAAACTTCCCTAATATGGGAAAAGAAATAGTCAATCAAGTGCAGGAGCATAGATAGTCCCACACAGGATAAATCCAAGGAGAAACACGTCAAGACACATAATAATCAAACTATCAAAAATTAAATACAAAGAAAAAATATTAAAAGCAGCAAGGGAAAAGCAACAAATAACATACAAGGGAATCCTCATAAGGTTAACAGCTGATCTTTCAGCAGAAACTCTACAAGCCAGAAGAGAGTGGCAGGACATATTTAAAGTGATGAAAGGGGAAAACCTACAAACAAGTTACTCTATCCAGCAAGGATCTCATTCAGATTCGACAAAGGAAATAAAACCTTTACAGACAAGGAAAAGCTAAGAGAATTCAGCACCACCAAACCACCTTTACAACAAATGCTAAAAGAACTTCTGTAGGCAGGAAACATAAGAGAAGGGTAACACCTACAAAAACAAACCCAAAACAATTGAGAAAATGGGAATAGGAACATACATAATTACATTAATTACCTTAAATGTAAATGGATTAAATGCTCCAACCAAAAGACATAGGCTGAATGGATATGAAAACAAGACCCGTATATATGCTGTCTACAAGAGACCCATTTCAGACCTAGGGACACATACAGACTGAAACTGAGGGAATGGAAAAAGATATTGCATGCAAATGGAAATCAAAAGAAAGCTGGAGTAGCAATTATCTTATCACACAAAATAGACTTTAAAATACAGACTGTCACAAGAGACAAAGAAGGACAATACATAATGATCAAGGGATAAATCCAAGAAGATGATGTAACAATTATAAATATATATGCACTCAACATAGGAGCACCTCAATACATAAGGCAAGTGCTAACAGCTATAAAAGGGGAACAGTACCACAATAATAGTAGGCGACTTTAACACTCCACTTTCACCAATGGACAGATCATCCAAAATTAAAATAAATAAGGAAACACAAGCTTTAAATAACACATTAAACAAGATGGACTTAATTGATATTTATGGGACATTCCATCCAAAAACAACAGAATACACTTTCTTCTTAAGTGCTCATGTAACATTCTCCAGGATAGATCATATCTTGGGTCACAAATCAAGCCATGGTAAATTTCAGGAAATTGAAATCATATCAAGTATCTTTTCCAACCACAACACTATGAGACTAGATATCAATTACAGGGAAAAAAAAACTGTAAAAATTACAAACACATGGAGGCTAAAGAATACACTACTAAATAACCAAGAGATCACTGAAAAAATCAAAGAGGAAACCAAAAAGTACCTTGAAACAAATGACAATGAAAGCACGATGACCCAAAAGCTATGGGATGAAGCAAAAGCAGTTCTAAGAGGGACGTTTATAGCAATACAATCCTACCTCAAGAAACAAGAAAAATCTCAAATAAACAACCTAACCTTACACCTAAAGCAATTAGAGAAAGAAGAAAAAAACCCCAAAGTTAGCAGAAGGAAAGAAATCACAAAGGTCAGATCAGAAATAAACGAAAAACAAATGAAGGAAATGACAGCAAAGATCAATAAAACTAAAAGCTGGTTCTTTGAGAAGAAAAACAAAATTGATAAACCATGAGCCAGACTCATCAAAAAAAAGGGAAAAGACGCAAATCAACAGAAATAGAAATGAAAAAGGAGAAGTAACAACTGACACTGCGGAAATACAAAGGATCATGAGAGATTACTACAACCAGCTATATGCCAATAAAATGGACAACCTGGAAAAAATGGACAAATTCTTAGAAAAGCACAAACTTCTGAGACTGAACCAGGAAAAAACAGAAAATAAACACATACCAATCACAAGCACTGAAATTAAAACTGTGATTAAAAATCTTCCAACAAACCAAAGCCCAACCAGATGGCTTCACAGGTGAATTCTATCAAACATTTAGAGAAGAGCTAACACCTATCCTGCTCAAACTCTTCCAAAATAGAGAACAGAGAGTAACACTACCAACCTCATACTACTAGGCCACCATTACCCTGATACCAAAACCAGACAAAAATGTCACAAAAAAAGAAAACTATGGCCAACATCACTGTTGAATGTAGATGCAAAAATCCTCAACAAAATACTATCAAACAGAATCCAACAGCACATTAAAAGGATCATACACTGTAATCAAGTGGGTTTTACCCCAAGAATGCAAGGATTCTTCAATATACGCAAATCAATGTGATACATCATATTAACAAACTGAAGGATAAAAACCATATGATAATCTCAATAGATGCAGAATAAGCTGTCGACAAAATTCAACACAGATATATGATAAAAACCCTCCAGAAAGTAGGCATAGAGGGAACTTACCTCAACATGATAAAGGCCATTTATGACAAACCCACAGCCAACATCATTCTCAATGGTGAAAAACTGAAAACATTTCCAGTAACATCAGGAACAAGACAAGGTTGCCCACTCTCACCACTCTTATTCAACATAGTTTTGGAAGTTTTAGCCACAGCAGTCAAAGAAAAAGAAATAAAAGGAATCCAAATCAGAAAAGAAGAAGTAAAACTGTCACTGCTTGCAGATGAATCATAGAGAATCCTAAAGATGCCACCAGAAAACTACTAGAACTAATCAATGAATTTGGTAAGATTGCAGAATACAAAAATAATGCACAAAAATCTTTTGCATTCTTCTAATGATGAAAAATCTGAAAGAGAAGTTAAGGAAACACTCCCATTTACCACTGCAACAAAAAGAGTAAAATATCTAGAAATAAACCTACCTAAAGAGACATAAAACCTGTATGCAGAAAACTATAAGACCCTCATGAAAGAAATTAAAGACAATACAAACAGATGGAGAGATATACCACGTTCCTGGAATGGAAGAATCAACATTGTGAGGAATGGGAGAAAGTATCTGCAAATGAAGCAACTAACAAAGGATTAATCTCCAAAATATACAAGCAGCTCATACAACTCAATATCAAAAAGACAAACAACCCAATCCAAAAATGGGTAGAAGAACTAAATAGACATTTCTACAAAAAAGATACACAGATTGCCAACAAACACATGAAAGGATGCTCAACATCACTAATCATTAGAGAAATGCAAATCAAAACTACAATGAGGTATCACCTCACACCAGTCAGAATGGCCATCATCAAAAAATCTACAAACAATAAATGCTGGAGAGGATGTGGAGAAAAGGGAACCCTCTTGCACTGTTGGTGGGAATGTAAATTGATACAGCCCTATGGAGAACAGTATGGAGGTTCCTTAAAAAACTAAAAATAGATTACCATACAACCCAGCAATCCCACTACTGGGCATATTTCCTAAGAAAACCATAATTCAAAAAGAGTCATGTATCACAATGTTCACTGCAGCACTATTTACAATAGCCAGGACATGGAAGCAACCTAAGTGTCCATCGACACTTTATTTAAATGAATAAAGAAGATGTGGCACATATATACGATGGAATATTACTCAGCCATAAAAAGAAATGAAACTGAGTTATTTGTAGTGAGGTGGATGGGCCTAGAGTCTGTCATACAGAGTGCAGTAAGTCAGAAAGAGAAAAACAAATACCATATGCTAACACATATATATGGAATCTAAAAAAAAAAGTTCTGACAAACCTAGGGCCAAGACAGGAATAAAGACACAGATGTAGAGAATGGACTTGAGGACATGGGGAGGGGGAAGGGTAAGCTGGGATGAAGTGAGAGAGTGGCGTTGATATATATACACTACCAAAGGTAAAATAGGTAGCTAGTGGGAAGCAGCCGCATAGCACAAGATCAGCTCCGTGCTTTGTGACCACCTAGAGGGGTGGGATAGGGAGGGTGGGAGGAAGACACAAGAGTGAGGAGATATGGGGATATATGCATACGTATAACTGATTCACTTTGTTATACAGCAGAACTAACACAACATTGTAAAGTAATTATACTCCAATAAAGATGTTAAAAAAATAAAAAAGAAAAAGAAAAAATTATTTTAAATTTTTTAAAAAGTAAAACAAAGTTAAAAAAAATAAAAAATAAATACATACATCATACCTACTATATGCCAGATACTGTTCTTGGTGCTGGGGATTCCACAGTTAGTAAGACAAAGGCCCTGTCCATGGGAGCTTACAAATAGATCTATATACACCAGCATGGACAGAAGACAGAAAAACAGGCTGTAAAACAGTAACTATATAAATTCTTAAATTATCTACTAAGCAATCCTACATGTTATTTATTTACACATATAGATAAATACACTCTTTAATGACCTTAGAGAATACATGCAAAAATCATAACAGGGTTGCTTCTGGAAAGGGAAAGAAGGGGACCAGACTGAACATGTGTAAGGGAAAGGGTAAAGGGAATTTCTATCTGAAACTTCCCTTTTTTATTAAAAATTTTAAAAAAGTCATTGAACTAGCTAACAATAGTCAATTTTGGGTATTTAAAACACTGATTCTAGTATATTAATCTCTCTGCTTTATTTATTTCCAGAAAGAAGAGAACGTAAAGGACTAATCCAGGGGGATTCTATATCTACCTAATAAAAGTTCTAAAAACAAAAAACAGTATTGAAGAAACTAGCAAAGAAAAAAATAAATAAGTAAGAGAATTTCCCAAAGCAAACATAAGACATAATTAATGACTTGAGAAAACTCAGTAAGAAGGGAAAATTCCCAATACAATAAGTGTGGGGGGGGACCCCAGACATGTAACTGAATTTTCAGAATGCAAGGGATATAGAGAGAGAATACTAAAAAACTTACAGACAAAATTAAAAGAAGGGGGAAAAAGGCAAGAAGGAAGAAGAGTGAGGCTGACACCAAATTTACTCTGATTAATGTCCTCAAAAAGATGAAAGAAAATGATTTCCACTTATAACCCCATAGGTATCCAAAATATCACTCAGGTGTGTGGGCAAAACATAGTTTCAGATATGGAATACCTCAGGAAATTGACCTTTATCCATTCATAGGAAATTAAATTCCATCACAGGAAATTAAATTACATAAGGTTGTAATCTAATGAGGAAATGAAATAAACTAAGAAAGAGAACAAAACCAGAAAATGGACCCAACCCAAGAAAGCTGCCCTGTGCAGAGCAGAATGTTTAGCAGCAGTCCTGGGCTCTACACACTAGATGCTAGTAGCACTCCCCAAGTTGGGACAACCAAAAATGTTTCCAGACATTACCAAGTGTCCGGAAGGAGGCGGAGAGTTGGGGAAATTGCTATTAATTGAGAACGACTATCTTAACAGAAGGAAATAATACCAAGCAATGCAAGGAAAAAAAAAAAAGGGAATTAGAAACTCCAGGAGATACAAAAGGCTGTTTAAGAAAGAATATAAAATCAGAGCTTATTTACATGAAATTTTTTTTCTTTTTTTTTTTTTTACAGTACGCAGGCCTCTCACTGCTGTGGCCTCTCCTGTCGCGGAGCACAGGCTCCGGACGTGCAGGCTCAGGGGCCATGACTCACGGGCCCAGCCACTCCGCGGCATGTGGGATCTTCCCAGACCACGGCATGAACCTGCATCCCCTGCATCAGCAGGCGGACTCTCAACCACTGCGCCACCAAGGAAGCCCTACATGATTTTTTAAAAAGAAAATTTATAGTCACATTAATAAAAACACTATAAACTTAACTGCAGCTACAGTGTCAACCAGTAGGAAAAATAACCATGATTTAATTGTAGTTACATGACAAAATGTACATATCATCTACCTTGATACTATATACAGATAAGTAAGAAGGGAAGCAAGTAATGGGCTCCTAAAAATAATAATGTAATTTATTAGAGAGGACAGATAAATCATAGAACAAGGCTAAATATTCATATATGGCAGATAAATAAAATTAAAACTTATAAAGTCAAGACAGCTTGATAAAAGCATATTATATTAAAAGAAGACAACAACCATCAGAAACATTTAAGAGTTAAAGTAGGATGGGGGAGGGGGAGAAAGATGGTTAGGCCAGGAACTACTGTTTTTCGTTACAAGTCCTTCAGTATCATTTTATATTTTTTTAAATTATAAAGATACATTACTTTGATAGAAGTTCTAACAATCATGTTTAGAAACAATTACATTTAGAAAAATCAATGATTACCTTTTACAAGAAAACATTTACATAAATGAAAACAGAATACTAACATCAACCACAGATACACTGAAATTGCACTGTAACTTAATTTTTAAGTGCTATAATAGAACCATTGATTCAACTTATTCAACAAATATTTAATAAAAACCTACTATAAAGTTTAAATAAGTAAAATGAGTTATTTAAAAACCAAAGAAAGATTTAAGTCTATGAAAAATGGAGAGAGATTCTTGAACTGGGCAGTGTCCTGATTAAAAATTCTATTTTAGGTAGATTTGTCTGAAAAGTGTAAATAAACCACATGGATGGGACAGAAACTGGAGGTAATAGTATCAGTTAGGAGGCTACTGCACAAGTTCAAATGCAATGTGATAAGAAGTAGTGTGTAAAATACAGTGGTAATTGTCAGAACAGACAAAAGGAAATGATGATGGGGTGGGTATGATGACGATGCTAATGATGATAACAACTGTGACGATAATAATATCAGCAAGTAGTTACTGTGCTTTTAAATGTCAGATAGCACACTAATCATTTGCCATGTATTATGTCATTTAATTGTCATAAAAGCCCTGTGAGGAAAGTACTGTTTTACTCCCATTTACAAAATAAGAAAATAATACCATAATAATATGGTATCTGAGAGAAATGGCAAACTCAGTGAAAGAATGGCTAAAGAATTATCACTAAAACTTTTAAGACGCTGATGAAAGCAACTGAAGATGATAAGAACAGATGGAAAGATATACCGTATTCTTGGATTGGAAGAATCGATATTGTTAAAATGACCATACTACCTAAAGCAATCCACAGATTCAATGTAATCCCTATCAAAATACCAATGGCATTTTTACAGAACTAGAACAAATAATTAAAAATTTTTTTGTGTTTTTTTTTCTTTTTTTATTTTTAACATCTTTATTGGAGTATAATTGCTTTACAATGGTGTGTTAGTTTCTGCTTTATAACAAAGTGAATCAGTTATACATATACAAATGTTCCCATATCTCTTCCCTCTTGCGACTCCCTCCCTCCCACCCTCCCTATCCCACCCCTCTAGGTGGTCACAAAGCACTGAGCTGATCTCCCTGTGCTATGCGGCTGCTCCCCACTAGTTATCTATTTTATGTTTGTAGTGTATATATGTCCATGCCACTCTCTCGTAAACACAAAAGACTCCAAATAGCCAAAACAACCTTCAGAAAGAACACAGCTGGAGGAATCAGGCTCCCTGACTTCAGACTATACTACAAAGCTACTACTACTACTACTACTGGCACAAAAACAGACACATAGATCAATGGAACAGGAGAACAAGCCCAGAAAAAACTCACACACTTATGGTCAATTAGTCTATGGCAAAGGAGGCAAGAATACACAACAGAGAAAAGATAGTCTCTTCAATAAGTGGTGCTGGGAAAAATGGACAGCCACATGTAGAAAAATGAAATTAGAACATTCTCTAATACCATACACAAAAACAAACTCAAAATGCATTAAAGACCTAAATGTAAGACCAGATGCTATAAAACTCTTACAGGAAAACATAGGCAGAACACTCTTCAACATAAAGTGCAGCAATATTTTTTTGGATCCACCTCCTAGAGTAGTGAAAATAAAAACAAAAATAAAAACACAAAAACAGTGGACCTAATTAAACTTAAAAGCTTTTGCACAGCAAAGGAAACCATCTACAAAACAAAAAGACAACCTACTGAATGGGAGAAAATATTTGCAAATGATACGACCGACAAGGGATTAATTTCCAAAATATAAAAACAGCTCATACAGTTTAATATCAAAAAACAAACAACCCAATCAAAAAAGGGGCAAAAGATCTAAACAGGCATTTCTCCAAAGAAGACATACAAATGGCCAAGAGGTACATGAAAAGATGCTCAATATTGCTAATTATTAGAGAAATGCAAATCAAAACTGCCATGAGGTATCACCTCACACTGGTCAGAATGGCCATCCTCGAAAAATCTACAAACAGCAAATGCTGGAGAGGGTGTGGAGAAAAGGGAACCCTCCCACACTGTTGGTGGGAATGTAAATTGGTACAACCACTATGGAGAACAGTATGGAGGTTCCTTAAAAAAACTAAAAATAGAGTTACCATATGATCCTGCAATCCCACTCCTGGGCATATATCCAGAGAAGACTCTAATTCTAAAAGATACATGCACTCCTATGTTCACAGCAGCACTATTTACAATAGCCAAGACATGGAAGCAACCTAAGTATCCACTGACAGATGAATGAATAAAGAAGATGTGGTATACATATACAATGGAATACTACTCAGCCATAAAAAGGAATGAAATTTTGCCATTTGTAGCAACATGGATGGACTTGGAGGGCACTGTGCTAAGTGAAGTAAAGTCAGACAGAGAAAGACAAACACTATATGACATCACTTATATGGAGAATCTAAAAAATAGAACAAACTAGTGAATATAGCAAAAAAGCAGACTCACAGAAAACAGAACAAACTAGTGGTTACCAGTTGTCAGGGGCAACATAGTGATAGGAGATAGTAAAGGTACAAACTATTGGGTGTAAAATAGGCTCAAGGATGTATTGTACAACACAAAGAATATAGAAATATTTTATAATAACTGTAAATGGAAAGTAACAGGAAGGAAGGAAGGGAGGGAGGAAGGGAGGGCTGAACACTATTCTATTAGCCTAAGGAACTGTATCATCTGGTTACTGACCCAGTAATCATACCTCACTTCATACCATAAAGGTTTTGAGGCAGAAGGAAATAAGCAGAGTTAACTGAAGGTAGAAGGAAAGTGGAAGGAAACTTTACATTCTGTAAGTATATTTATGGCAGGTACAAGAAAAAAAGTCACAGTACTGCAATGTTCTCTGTAAAAGGTACATGAGACTCCAGTTATCTAAGGCCACTTATAACTCAGTCAACATTTCTTAGAAAAGAGTGAAGAAAAGACTGGGCCTGTAGCTTGTTTAAATAAATACATAAAATACATTTATCTTATATTTAATAAGATTTAGCCTTTATTTGCAAATATGTGCTCATTGAAAGATCCTCCTTATCTTTATTCCCATGAATTTAGCACTTTACCAGTTAGAAAAGTTTCTGGCAACCTAAAAATTTTTCTGCTGTCTTACACTCTCAATCATTTATAAAACTATCAAACAAAACTTGTGCTGGCATCTATTCCTGAAAGACTGCACTTTATATTTTTACCTTTCTCTGACTAAACAAGTGGCCATTCATTCCTAACTACTTGTTACATATCTGAAATGAAGATTAGCTAATTCTTATAATTAAAAGAAATTTAAATTATTTGCACTGGAATCATATATCTCAAAAATTAATATCACTGAAAAAAATCTCACTGGTAAAGGCAGGTATACAGTAGGTAGTAGATCAACCACTTATAAAGTTAGCATGAAAGTTAAAAGTCTAAAGTAGTAAAATCAATTATAACTACAATGTTAAGGGGTACACAAAATAAAAAGATGTAAAATGTGATGTAAAAAACATAAAACATGGAGGGGGAGTAAAGTATTGCTGGGGGCATGTGAAATAAGTGAAGGGGATTATGAAGTACAAACTTCCAGTAATAAAGTAAATAAGTCATGGGGATGTAATGTGCAGCATAGGGAATATAGTCAATAATATTACAATAACTTTTTATGATACAGATGGTAACTAGACTCATCATGGTGACCATTTCAAAATGCATATAAATACCAAATTACTACGATGTATACCTGAAACTATTATGGTATGTCAATTATACTTCAATAAAAAAATTAATATCAAAGTCCAATTTTTGTGAAAAAGTATATTCTGCTGCATAAAACAATTCAAAGGAAAATATTATTCACGACTACTATCTATACTTTAGTAACCCACTACATTCACAATATTATGTACTGTTTTAGTAAATATCTGTGTAACACAAATCCGTTTATATGTATATCCCATTTATATTACAGAAGAGATAAACACTAATAATTAATACTCCAGAGAAATAATCTGTCTTTTCTAAACATTTTAAAATTCAAATTAAATTCTGAATAAATAAAATATTCACCACAGATAAAAATTACAAAGTAGAAGTCTAAAACATATAAACATTGTGCTAAAGGACAAAAAAGCAATGGCTATAGATAACTAGATAACACACTCAAACTCATTATGACCAGCTAGAACATAAAGATATTTTCCCATGGGTAAAATAAAGGGATTGGACAACATGACCAAGTAGCTTCCTGTTCAGAACCTCCGAGTCACAATTATGAAGAGATACATTCAAAATAACATTACTTTGCTCAATGATACTCTAGGGCAATGAGCTAGCCTTCGTTTTTTTCAAATTAAGAGTAGACCTAGTCAATATTCTGCTTCAAGTGTACAAAACTTGAAACATTTAAGGAAACTGTAAGGAAATTTTAAAAATTAAAAGGATGATTCATTGGTTATTAATTCCACATTCTTTTACCATTAAGAAAGTTCTACAAAATTAGAAATATAAAGAGAAACACTGTGTTCCACAAAGCAGCAAGAGACGGTCACTCTCAACCAAATGAACAAAACAAATTGAATGAACTACAAAATCACAAGTTTTTAAACCCATCAGAGCAATGAGGCCACAAAGAAACTTACATGAACTAAATTCTAGAGGGTGGCCAGTCCTTCATAAAAGAGACACAAAATTGTTCCATCCTTTCTGAAGAAAGAGGAATTTACCACACTTGAAGAAAGACAAATCGGCCAGACTTTCAACTTTTTACAGCCACATACAGTCTGGTTTCACAGATAAGAAAGAGAAAAACAAATACCGTATGCTAACACATATATATGGAATCTAAGAAAAAAAAAAAAAAGCATGGACTTGAGGATATGGGGAGGGGGAAGAGTAAGCTGTGACAAAGTGAGAGAGTGGCATGGACATATATACACTACCAAATGTAAAATATATAGCTAGTGGGAAGTAGCCACATAGCACAGGGAGATCAGCTCGGTGCTTTGTGACCACCTAGAGAGGTGGGATAGGGAGGGTGGGAGGGAGGGAGATGCAAGAGGGAAGAGATATGGGAATATATGTGTATGTATAACTGAATCACTTTGTTATAAAGCAGAAACTAACACACCATTGTAAAGCAATTATACTCCAATAAAGATGTTAAAAAAAAAAAAAAAGAATCCCAAGGATTTACAGCCACAAGCAAGTCTGCAATTAATGGCCAACTCTCACACAGGTTTTTACCAAGTGCTCAAGCACTGTATGCCAAAAGCTGGAGGCGGGGGAAGAGGGGGCATGGGAGGTGGTGGGGGTGGGGGGAGAGAAAGTCCATCAGAGGCAATCTGGGCTTTTAGGTACAGAAGGCAGAAGGCTGGGTCCAGAGCAGGGTATCTGAAAGGTACCCTCTGAACACTTCAGGCTTTCAACTGCAAATAACTATGGGCAGGATAAGTGAGAAGCAAGAACTTCTCATCTCCTCCCACCTTCCTCACTCCCACATCTCTAGGCACTCCAAGCTTTAAACTACAGGCAGTGAGATAGGAGAGCTGAAAGAAACTACTCCAAGACTCTCCAGCCTTTAACAGAGTAAACAGGCAAAAGGGTTTAGAGAGCAATAGAAAGTAGAACATGAATCATGAATCTCAGAGCTGGGCAGCAAAACAGAGAAACAGATCTCCCACAGTTTCATAGCTGGCAGCTTAGCTGAAGGAAGAGCAGAACTCTGGAAGTTAACACTGCTAAGATCCCAGGTCCTGCCAAAGAGAAAACTGTGATCCTATCCTCAAAGCACCTGAAATCAGTGGTGACCTGACTCAAACTAACACTGAAAAAAAGCCATCGTAACCTCAAATCTCATTACCTCAGGCTTCCCCATCCCACCCCTCTTCCAAATCTAGAAGAAGGGTATGGAAATGAATACTATTTATTTCATTTTCTACAGTTCTTTTATACAAAAAGTCTAGCCTGCAATCAAAAATTATATGGCATACCATAAAGCAAATATATACATATATATATATATATATAAATATATATATATATATATATATATATATA
>NW_020837960.1:1585091-2049958 GCF_003676395.1 Aethalodelphis obliquidens
ATAAAAAAAAAAAAAAAAAAAAAAAAATATATATATATATATATATATATATATAAAACAATCAAGAGATGAAATAGGCAGTAGAAACAGACCATAGATAAAGCAAATGTCAAAACTGGCAGGCACCTGAAGCTAGCTATAATAAAAATAAAAAGATCTCATGGAAAAAACTGAACAGTAAGCAGGAAGAGCTGAGGATTTTCAAAGGATATATAAACTATAAACAATAGAAATGCTAAAAATAAAAAATACAAGTTAGAAATAAAGAATTCATAGATAGGCTTTGCAGTAAACATGACACAAAAGAGGAAAGGATTAGTGAACTTGAACATAGGTTAAAAAGGAAGTAGATAACTAAAAAAAGGTAGAAAATTAACAGAATGGAAAATCCAAGATAACAGAGTCTAACATGAAATGTCAGTGGAGTTCTAGAAAAGAAATAGAAGTGAAAATGAGGCAGAAGAAACGTATGAAAAGATAACACCTGCATAATTTCCAAAACCGATGAAAGATACCAAACCAAAGATGCAAAAACTCAACACTGTGGGGTTCACAGTGAATAAACACAAAGAAGACTACAGCAAGGCACATCTCAGTTAAATTGCTGGGGGAAAAAATAATAAAAAACAAATCTTAATAGAAGTGAGAGAATTAAGACACATCATATACTGAGAAAAAAATATAAGAATTTCCACTAACAATTCATTCTGGAGAAAATAAAACCGTATCTTTAAATAACTGAAAAAGATAACAACCTATAAATCTATATCCAGAGAAAATATCCTTCAAAAAGGAAAATGAAATAAGAGATTCCTAGATAAAAGCTGAGAGAAGTTACCACTAACAGACACACAATACAAGAAATGCTATAAGAGGTTATTGATCTTAAGCAAAATAATACAAGATGAAACCACAGGAAAGAATTAAAAGCATCTGAACTGGTAAACATGTAGGTAAATATAGAAAATCTTTTTAAACTACCTATGACCAGCTTTCCTGTGACCAGCTTTCCCTGACACCTTAGAAGGTAGATTTAGAAGTTCCAAAGGAGTGATTTCCAGCAGGTTCTGCCAGTGCAGGACCACAGCAACTTCTCTCCCATTCAGTACCCTCTTCAATGAGGAATGAATCTCAGACCCCAGGACAAGGCAAGTTCTTCCTCCTCAGGCGTAGTAGCTGCTCCTTATATCCTCTATTGCTATATTTTTTTAAATTCTCTTTGCTTCTTAGAACTCCTCGTTACTCCAATTTCCTGTTACAGTTCATAATTTTTATATGAAATTTTCTCTGTTCAAGTTACCATGTTGGTTTCACTCTCCTTATTGGAACCAGACTGATACACTACCTTTGCCATATACTAAGTTTCCATTGTTTTGGGGTCTAAACAGGAAGTCCAATTCTGGACTTTCTGTTCTAGTTCCCCTTTTACCAAGGAGTTGTTCAATCAATTTTTAAATTTCTGGGTGGAAGAGGCTGTTTTTGCTTTTGGTAGTAAAACCTAGTTTTATTGCATTGTAATCAATAATTGTAATACTTCTACTTTATGAAAATTATTGTCTTGAGACCTAATATATAACCAATTTTGTCAATGTGTCATGGGCACTCAATAGAAATATGTATTCTCTGTTTCCAAGGTGTAGTGCTCTGTATGCACCAAATACCAATCTTATTGACTCTATTATTTAGATCTTCTATCTCCTTTTTTTTTTTTTTTTTGGTACACTTCATCTGTCTACTAATGAAAGTGGTATTTTAAAATCTATTATTGGTATGTTTCTATCTATGTGTCCCTACATCTCCTGTGGGTTTTATTTCTGAAAGGTGGTTGATAAACTAAATATTCATAAGTGTAACATCTTAACTGTGGACTGTGGGTTTAAGCATTAACCTTCTCTGTCACATTTAATGTTCTTGGAGTTGAATTCTGCCATATCTGATATAAAAATCACTATCCCTGCTCTCATATTGTTTCCATTTGTCTGGTATACTGTTATCCATCCTTTTATTTTCAGCTATTCTGAATCACATTATGTCTCTTACAAACAGCATATTGGATTTTGTTACATGAACCAACATTTTTTAAAAAATTTTTCAGTAAAGCCCATTTACGTTGATCGTTATGACTGATATATTTGGTCTCAATTTCATCATCATAGTTTATAAATTGTGTATTTTGTTATTTTTAGCATGTTTCTTTATCCACAGGATGTGTATTCTTTGCTATTTTGTTAAAGAAAGTTTTTTTGGTTTTTACAAAGGTCTGTATTTTTGTTTTCATAGTGCCTTTGTACTTATACCTTTTTAAAATTCCCTTGAGTCTCATTTTCTCATTTAACTTTTTAATGTATGATTTATCATGTTGATATTCTTACACACCTACTGTTGATATTCTTAACTACCTACTGCCCTATTTTCCCCCTCCCCTCTCCATTTCCCTCCTGTTTTCCAGTTACATTATTTCTAATGCTGTCACAATATATAATACTTTTATATTAGTAGTCCATTCTCACACCAATCTTGTTTTAGTGTTATATGTCTATTTATACATTTTTTAAATGCTCATCATCAGTCCTTTTGGTGAATTTTTCCCAATCACCAGCTGGTTGGATGAAGCTCACCTTCTAGATTCCTCAAGAAGGACTGAGGGGTAGAGATTTCCCTAAGTTCTGGTTTGCTGAAAACTATGTTTATATAACCATATTTAAAGGCCAGCTTCACTGTATATAAAATCTGGAATTATTTTTTCATTGACTTTTTTTAAAACACTGTTCCACTTTGCCTTGCTTTGTATGTTGGTTTTGAAAAGTTTGATGCTAGTACAGTTGACCCTTGAACAACATGGGTTGTTGCTTACTTATACACAGGTCCACTTATACACAGATTTTTCTCAATAAATATTATAGTAATACTATACTATCTGTGGTTAGTTGAATCTGCAGATGCAAAACTGTGGATATAGAGGGCTGACCATGAGTTACACATGGATTTTCAACCGCGTGGAGAGTCGGTACCCCTAACCCCCACATTGTTTAAAGGTTAACTATATAATTTTTTGCCTTTCTAAGTTATTTGGGTTTTTTACATGGAGTCTTAAGGAGTTTATTATCTTTGATATATTAATATAATAATTTTACTAACATGTATTAGAGTTACATGTTGTGGATTAATTTTTCCAGGTTCTTGGTATACTTTCAATGTGTGGATTCAGATCTTTTCTATCTGGAAAGTTTTCTTGAATTACAGTTTCAGGTATTAGCTCTTTTCAATTGTTTTGGTTTTCTTCTTCAGAGATTCCAAGAAAAGAAATATTATTCCTTCCCTAACTAATTCTTCAATTTCCACTACTTTTTTTCTGACATTTTTTACTTCCTTATGTCATTTTAATTCTCATGGTTACTTTCCTTTTTTTTTTTTTTTGATGCTCATTAAATTTTCATATTAGTCTATTATCCCTTTGGCACCTTGGAATATATTCTTCATTTCTGGAATAATTTTGACATTTTCTTCTATTTCTTTTCTGAACTCCATCAATTCTTTTTATAATTTCTTTTTTTAATGGACAATTTTATTGTCCATCTCTGTTTTCAGTTTTTGAATTTCTGATTAAAATGATTTTTCATATTCTCAAATGTTTATTAGAGTAAATTTAATTCTGTTTGAAGTATCAATTTACAGTTTTTTTAATACTTCATGGTGTGTATTTGAGGAGAATTTTCCTCAGT
Source organism: Aethalodelphis obliquidens (assembly GCF_003676395.1). Classification (NCBI taxonomy): domain Eukaryota; kingdom Metazoa; phylum Chordata; class Mammalia; order Artiodactyla; family Delphinidae; genus Aethalodelphis; species Aethalodelphis obliquidens. The sequence continues at coordinate 1,588,814 of NW_020837960.1, forward strand.
TAATTTGTGTACAAATTTGTTTCCTGATTTAGAAACTTTTTTTTTCACTTTTTGTGCTGTTGACCTGTTTTACAGTATTTCTAGTCTAATGTCACCCTTTCCTATCAATACCAGGTACTATAATGGGGTGGTTGGTTGGTCTGTTTCCTTAAGTGGTGGGGGGGGGGCCAAAGTAGTTTTTGTAAATCCTGCAATTTGTGATTCAGTTGTCTTGTAAGATTCTAACTTTCCCCTTATTTTTTTCCTCTTCACTATCCAAAGGCCAAAGGAAACTACTTCCTACACTTTTGCCTTTTTTGTCTCCCAGAAGCTATGTATTTGTAAGATTATGCATTTGAATAGTGCATGCTCTTTGAAATCAATCTTAACCCGTTAAATAGAGTCTATCCCTTTAAATCACATACCTGTTCCTTTATATAACCATCTATCTCTTTAAGTTGCATGCCTGACCCATTATACAACAACTATCTCTTTAAATCTCCCACCTGGCCCTTTATTTGGAACCTGTCCCTTTAATATATGCATAATTTGAAATACCTTCCTGACATGTCAAGTTACTTTAGTATTTTCAGTTTTAGGGTAGATTTCATCTTTCTGGTTTCACCCTCAAGCCACTGGCATCTCTCCTCTGCTTTCCCTAGAGCCCTGAATCATCAAGCCCCACAGTGGGACAAGTTTGAAGTGGGAATGTGTGGAACAATGGTACTGGTGTTTGTTAACTTTCTTTCTTACCCTCAGCTATTTAATAGTTTCAGCATTCTCCACCTTCACATAATGTTGAGAGTAAGCTTTTACATAGAATTTTCTTACGTATAGTTTGAGAGGCGATTTTGGAGGCTGCTAACTACACCACCATCATTTTCTATCATAAGTTCCAGCAAGCTTTGTTCAATAAATAGGTAAGCTGATTCTAAAATTCATATGGAAATGCAAAGGATCAAGAATAGGCAAATTATACTGTAAGAAGAGATGAAAACTTGCACTAATTGATATCAATACTACTATAAAGCTTCATTCATCAAGACTGTGATATTGGCATGAGGATAGTCAGACAAAAGAATGACACAGAATAGAAACTAAATATAGATGCACAAAATATGGTCAATAGATCTTCAACCAAAACGCCAAGTCAATCCAATAGGGAAAGAAAATCTTTTTAACAAATGTTACTGAAAAAACTGAATCCTGTATAAAAAAATAAATAAATAAAACTCAGCCTCTTTCCCACTTCACACACCAAAATTCATTTGGTCATATACTTAAATATAACCCTAAAGCTTCTGCAAGCAAATTTTAGAGCACTTTCACAAACTTAAGATAGGCAATAATTCTTGGACAGGTCATAAAATGCAATAATCATAAAAGAAAAAACTGATAAAATTGATCTTCACCAAAACTAAACATTTCTAATATCAAAAAATAACATTAGTGAAAATAAATTGAAAACCCATAGATGGAAAAAGTATTCATAGTATGTGTATCAGTCAAAAGATTTGTATCTAGAACATATAAACAACTTCTACAAATCAATATTAAAAATCCAACAATCCGGGCTTCCCTGGTGGCGCAGTGGTTGAGAGTCCACCTGCCGATGCAGGGGAAACAGGTTTGTGCCCCGGTCCGGGAAGATCCCACATGCCGCAGATTGGCTGGGCCCGTGAGCCATGGCCGCTGAGCCTGCGCGTCCGGAGCCTGTGCTCCGCAACGGGAGAGGCCACAACAGTGATAGGTCCGCGTACAGCAAAAAAAAAAAAAAAATCCAACAATCCAATTTTTTAAAAAATAGGCAAAAGACTCAAATAGATACTTCAAAAGAGAATATATACACATATTTACGAAACAGACTCACAGAAATAGAGAACATAGCAACCTTGTGGTTGCTGGTGAGGGGGCAGGGGTTGAGAGAGGGAAGGATTGGGAGTTTGCAATTAGCAAATGCAAATTAGTATATACAGGATGGATAAACAACAAGGTCCTATTGTATAGCACAGGGATCTATATTCAATATCCTGTGATAAACCATAATGGAAAAGAATACAAAATATATATATATATATACACACACATATAGCTGAATCACTTTGCTGTACAGCAGAAATTAACACATTATAAACCAACTATACTTCGATACAATTTTTTAAAAAGAATGTATACAAACGGCCAATACGCACATGAAAGCATACTCAACATCTTCAGTCATCAAGCAAATGCACATTAAAACCACAATGTGATATCATTTCACTCAAGCATGAATGGCTAAAATTAAAAGGACTGAAAACACTGGTGAGGAAATAGAGAAACCAGAACTCTCATACATTGTTGGCTGGAGTGTAAAATGTCACAGCCACTTTGGAAATAAAGGTAAACATAAATCTACCCTATGGGCAACTATTTCCACTCCTGGATATTTTATCCAAGAGAAATGAAAACACACGCCCACAAAAAAACACTTGTACAAGAATGGTCACAGTCTTATTCCTAATAACCGGAAACTAGGAACAGCCCAAAATGTCTATCAAGAGGAAAATGACTTAAAAATTATGCTATACTCAAACATGTAGTACTACTCAACAATAAAAAAATAATGAACTACTGCTACAGGCAAGACCATGAATGAATCTCAAAATCATTATGTTAAGTTTCTAAAAAATTGTCCAGACAAAAAATACTCCATTTTTATGATGTCCAATTACAGGAAAAATTTCAGGATGACAGATGTCAGAAAAAGATGACCTGGAGGCAACAGGCCAGTGGAAAGGACAGAGCATGAGAAAGCTTTCTTGGGTGATGGAAATGTTTTGTCCCTTGTTTGGGATGGTGGCTGCGTAAGTGTATATAACTATCAAAACCTATTGCACTAAACACTTAAAAGCTGCACATTATACTGTATGTTAATCATGCTGAAATTTAAAAAGTCCGATCACTTTATCTTTTTTTAATTTTATTGGAGTACAATTGATTTACAATGCTGTGTTAGTTTCTGTTGTGTTAGTTTTTGCTGCTGTACAACAAAGTGAATCAGTTATACATATATCTGCTCCTTTTTAGATTCTTTTCCCATACATGTCATTACAGAGTATTGAGTAGAGTTCCCTGTGCTATACAGTAGGTCCTTATTAGTTATCTATTTTATATACAGTAGTGTGAATATGTCAACCCCAATCTCCCAACTTACCCCTACCCTCCATTACGGCCCTGGTAACCATAAGTTGTTTTCTACTTCTGTGACTCTATTTCTGTTTTGCAAATAAGTTCATTTGAACTATTTTTTTTTTTAACATCTTTATTGGAGTATAATTGCTTTACAATGGTATGTTAGTTTCAGCTTCACAACAAAATGAATCAGTTATATAGATACATATATTCCCATATCTCTTCCCGCTTGCTTCTCCCTCCCTCCCACCCTCCCTATCCCACCCCTCCAGGCGGTCACAAAGCACCGAGCTGATCTCCCTGTGCTATGTGGCTGCTTCCCACTAGCTAACTACCTTACGTTTGGTAGTGTATATATGTCCATGCCTCTCTATCGCTTTGTCACCGTTTACCCTTCCCCCTCCCCATAGCCTCAAGTCCATTCTCTAGTAAGTCTGTGTCTTTATTCCTGTTTCACCCCTAGGTTTTTCATGACATTTTTTTTTTTTAAATTCCATATATATGTGTTAGCATACGGTATTTGTCTCTCTCTTTCTGACTTACTTCACTCTGTATGACAGACTCTAGGTCTATCCACCTCATTACAAATAGTTCAATTTCGTCTCTTTTTATGGTTGAGTAATATTCCATTGTATATATGTGCCACATCTTCTTTATCCATTCATCCGATGATGGACACTTAGGTTGTTTCCATCTCTGGGCTATTGTAAATAGAGCTGCAATGAACATTTTGGTACATGACTCTTTTTGAATTATGGTTTTCTCAGGGTATATGCCCAGTAGTGGGATTGCTGGGTCATATGGTAGTTCTATTTGTAGCTTTTTAAGGAACCTCCATACTGTTCTCCACAGTGGCTGTATCAATTTACATTCCCACCAACAGTGTAAGAGGGTTCCCTTTTCTCCACACCCTCTCCAGCATTTATTGTTTCTAGATTTTTTGATGATGGCCATTCTGACTGGTGTGAGATGATATCTCATTGTAGTTTTGATTTGCATTTCTCTAATGATTAGTGATGTTGAGCATTCTTTCATGTGTTTGTTAGCAATCTGTATATCTTCTTTGGAGAAACGTCTATTTAGGTCTTCTGCCCATTTTTGGATTGGGTTGTTTGTTTTTTTGTTATTAAGCTGCATGAGCTGCTTATAAATTTTGGAGATTAATCCTTTGTCAGTTGCTTCATTTGCAAATATTTTCTCCCAGTGATATCACATGATATAAATCTAATCACTTTATTCAGTAAACATTTGTTGACTCCCTACTCTGTGACAGACATTGTTCTAGTCCTGGAAATTCAAAGATGAAAGGAACATGGTCACTGACCTCGAATAAGTTCAGTTCCAGTGATGTTTAATTAACCTAAAGAGACACATATAAATAATTATAACCCAATGAGTTAGAGCCAGAATGTTACAAGAGCTCAGAGGAAGGACCTCCCATCAGAAAAGAAGTCCAGTAACAGGTGACAGCTTAAAATGATAGGCAAGAGTGAACTCAAATGGAGAAAAGCATTATGAGAAATGGTACAATGGCAGGACACAAGATACCATGTACACAAAAGATTCACAAGCAGGTTGATGTTGTTACAGCACACACTACAGGAAGAGAGGAGCAAAAAAGGAAGCCAGAGAAAGAACAAGAGGCCATATAAACCTGTGTAAGGAAGACAGTGTTCATCCTGTATGTAACAAGAGATCTGAAGATTAGACAACCATTTTAGATAACTCATACTAACAGCCATAGAAAAGATGGATTTAAAAGAGGAAACAAAAAAAACAGTGAGGAGGCTACTAATGTGTTCCCAAGGAATGAAGGCCTGAAGTGGAATAATATTTAGAAGGTAAACTGGCAGGACCAACACCTAATTTAAATGTAAGAGAATGGTATGAGTCAAAAATGACTCCCATGTGACTGGTAAGATGAGTGTGCCACAAACTAAGACAAAGTATAAAGAGAAGAAGTGGGAAAGAGAAGCACAGTTAGAGGCATGGGGAGTTTGAAGTGCCTCTGTGATACCTAGTTAAGTAGCAAGTGTTTCATATACAAGGGTGCCTTTTCAAATACAGGCCTAGGCATTAGGAATCATTAGCATATAAAAATTAGTTTCAATATGAAAACAAATGAGATTTATCAGTTAAAGTACAAAGAATGAGAAAGTGGAACAAAGACATAGTTTTGGTAGTACCAACAGGAAAGATAAGAAAAGGCAGAGAAGGGCGGGACAAGAATACCATAAAATGACAGCAAATGAATAATCAGAAAGGGATGAAGAGAACAAGAATTCTGCAGTGTTAGGGGATACAAGGAATAGTGAATTTCAAGTAGGTTGACCAATACCATCCCATGTAACAGAGGTCAGTAAGGAAAGGCCTGAAATGTACTTCACTGGGAGGTCACTGGTAACCTCAGCAAAAGCATTTCAGTAGCATGGAAGAAGCGCAAGCCAGACTGCAGCAGACAACAGATGGAACAGTAAATAAAGGTAAAAAGGTAGAAAGTAATATAAAGACTGGTTCAAAGAATTCTACATATGCACACAATCATACATGTGCTCAATATTACAACAGTAACTTTCAAACCAAAGAAAAATACCAGAAAAGGCATTCACAAAATAATTTCTTCAAAAAGAAATTCAGATCTTGAAAGAAAAAAAAAAAGTCTTCCTTAATAAATATCTACTTATTAAACGAATGTTTTAAATATAGCCTCACTCACATATTGGCCTGGAAATAGCACTAAAATAAGAATGGAATTAGTGGTTGATCAGTTAAGAAAAATAATGTCCCTACTACTTTTCAGAAATTTAGATCTAAAAACCATATTATGGACTTCCTCATCTTCCTTTACACTTAGAGAAATACGTTATTTATTGAAGGGATCAGTTGAAATAAAGTAGGTCATTTTTGCCATGACCTGACATCACACCATGTTAAATCTTACATCACTACTTATCAACTTACAAAGCACAATTTTTTAGGCATCCAACAAACTTATAAACCCTTATGAAAGGACACCAAGAAACAACCAGCACTAACACTGAGTAAACAGTATTAACTGATTTTAGTTTTAAACTGGGGCAGAGTAGGGTAGGGAGACAAGTCAAAGACACTGACAGCCAACCAGAGTTTTCCATTTCTTCAATTCTTAAGGGAACTAAGAAAAAAATTCATTGATGACATTTACCTCTAAAGACTGTTTTTCTTCAAACTGTCCCTGCCTGACAATTAACCCATGCTTGAAATAAAAGCCAGAGTGATCTTTTTAAACCCAGCAAATCTGATGTTTTCATTGCCCTGATTTAAAACTTTCCACAGGTCTCTGGACCAGGGTGGTTCCCAGGAGATCCATCAAGTCATCCATACCAAGTTTGGCCATTTGAGAAAAGGAAGCAATTTTATTTGTTTACATCTCACAATTTGACATGTAAAATTAATCATGATTTGTACAGAAAAACTAATGTATTCTTCAACATTATTATATTATTTAAGTGTGTGGATGAGCTATAAAGATTGCCTTGGTATGTTTAACTTAGCTAAAATTCAAGGCCCAGTTTTCTCAATAATGGCATTTGCCTGTTAGTGGTTACATTTGTTAAAGGCATGTTTGCTTATAATCACCATATTAGTTATAGCCCCAGTACACCAAAGTAGTTAGATGAAATGTAAAAGTTCTGATGAAACAGTAACTTCTGTAATCAAAGTAATGTCAAAAAATGGATATTGTGCACTGGATCCCAGCAAACATGAATCTACATGGTGGGACTGGTAATTCTACAAGTGTGAGGACCCATTTCCAAAAAGGAAAAATATGAATGAGGATGGCAACAGATATTGAAAAATTGCATTTTATATTAGACCGTTCATGCCTAGTCCCTGGACCACTGTTAGAAAACTTCACCAACTTTGTCAAATCAAGGCATGGAGTTATTTTTTTTCGTAAGTTCAATTTCTAACCTAAAATAATCAGCTTGTTACAGATAAATCAGGCTAATTTAAATGATTGGCTACCACATATATTTTGTTATTTAAAGACAAACTTTTATATTTTACTCAGGATTGATATGTTTTAAGAGGTTTTTCAACCTCACACCGTTTCCTTCCCTTAAGCAGTACTGATTTGATTAAAAACTACCTGTGTTCTAGGTTTTCTATAAAATCCAAAAGTTGTCCAGCCGTGATAGAAATTCTCAGTTGAAACCAATGAAGGATTTCTACCTGTCCTAGGACATAACGGAAAAGGTCTATTAAAATCATTAGACCATTTCAAAAACACCTGACAATTCTGTATTTGATAGAAAGCCCCATTGCAAGTACCAGCACATTCCTATCAAATAGTGAGGATTTACCAATCTGTGAGCCAGCACCATTCATACCAATCATTAGTAGTGAGCACAAGAACAAGAACTGTCATTGTTTTGGAAAGTTATTTTTGCCAAATATTGGACAAGTAACATGTACTAGTTGTGCAAACTTCAGTGTTTTCTAAGTAATAATGGACTAATCTATTTTACTAATTACTTAAGGTAGAGAGAGACCAGCAAACTTTTTCTATGAGGGGTCATATAGTAAAAATTGTAGGTTTTTGAGGCCATATGATCTCTGTCACAACTACTCAAATCTGTCCCACGGCCCAAAAGCATGGTCTGGTTGTGTTCCAATAAAACTTTACAGAAACAAGCAGCAGGCCAAATTTGGCCCACGGGCCATAGTTTGCCAACTTCCTACTTAAGGTAAAGCTACACAATCTTTCTTTCTTCAAAAACTAGACTCAGAAGATACCTCTCTCAAAATGTATTTAATTTAAAAAAAATTATATTGTCCCATAAATTTACATATTACATAGCTGGTTCCAAACATTTAATTTTTGAGGAGGACATCTCATTACTCCTTAAGTAAAAACCTTATTTACAAATATAAAGGCAAATACTTACTAAATTCAAATCCATAATAAGAGACTACATATTGATAGTTTCCTCTCTCAAATGTCTTTCTATTCTTTCTTTACAAATGAAATAATTAAATATATGAAATAAATATTCTATCTGTACAATTTTATCTTTAACTTGAAACACTAATTATTTATAAGATTACCAAATGATAAGAATATACTTATGAGATTCAAAATCCTTAAGACATAAAGATTTTTTTCTTTATCAAAGGAACCCTTTTAGAGACTAAATAACGTATTCTAAAACAGAGTAAAGGACAACTTTTCCCAAAAGTGAAACAATATCAGAAATCCATATATGTGCAAATCACATAAGTTATGAGAGTCCAGGCTTAACATACAATAGGAAGAACTGCAAGTATTTACTGAGCATTTAGCATATGACAAGCAATGTTCTAAACACTTTGTGTGTATTAACTCACTAATCCTCATAACTATACTATGGGATAGGTGCTACAATTGACACCATTTAACAGATGAGGAAACTGAGGCAGCAAGCAGTTAATTAATGTGATCAGGCTTACAGCTGCTCAGTGGCAGAACCAGGATTGACCCTGGCTCAAGAGACTTGGACTTCAGAGCCCTTGTCTTAACCACCAACCATACTGCTTCTCAAGAAATAGGTATAAATTCGGAAATTCCTTGGCAGTCCAGTGATTAGGACTTCGCACTCTCACTGCTGAGGGCCTGGGTTCGATCCCTGGTTGGGGAATTAAGGTCCCACAAGTTGCAAGAGCACAGCCAAAAAAAAAAAAAAAAAGTAGGTATAAATCTAATTGAAGATCAAGGGTACAGAGTAGTGTTTCTGTAACATTTTTCCTTAGTAATCCCTCATGATAATCCAGTTAATTCTAATTAATAATTCTAATATAGACTTTTAACTATTCAAAACCATGTAATTTATTAATCTCAGTTTCAAACACAAATTGATTCAAGCTTGCAAGCCTGTTTCTAGGCAATTTCACTATGCAGACTTTCTGCTGACCTATTAGTTCACGTACACTAGGTACTTAGAGGGGAAAAGAATTGGTGCTGCAGGACAACACTGGGCAGGCCAAAACAACAACAAGCATGTTGAATATAACAAAAACATTTAGCCAAACATTAGGCTACTTTCCACTTTAAAAGTATGTGTCTTTAATATGTAGAAATACATAATCATACATTTTTAAAATATACTTTTGCATAAAGCATTACCAATAACTATAAATAGTTCAATTTACACATGAAAGTTATTGTGATAAGGTAAAACATTTTAAAAGACTACCAACAGTCCAATTCAATTTTATTTTCCATAAAAACATGTTGAGGCAGGAATAATTCAAACCATGTCAAGCCAATATGATAATGACATAGGTAAGTCTCATAACACCAATTGTAAATTAATATTAGTTTGTATTAATTCATAACTGAAAGTTATAAAATACATTAGAAAGGTATCTCATAACAAACAGGAACATCCTCCTTTGACGTGCCATACTAGGTATCAGCAACATGATTAAACGAGGAAAGCTTACAATACCCTTTTATAAGCAAATATAATACATACATACTACTTCTTTTTATGGAATGACATATAATTAGGGAAAGAGGGCTTTGCAAGCTGAGAAGTCCTTTACAAACATAAGATTATCATTTAAAATAATATAATTTTTCAGGAATTCCCTGGTGGTCCAGTGGTTTCACTGCCGGGACCTGGGTTCAATCCCTGGTCCAGGAGCTAAGGTCCTACAAGCCGTGCAGAGTGGCAAAAACTAAATAATATAATTTTTTAAGTAGAAGAATATTAGCAAGTAAATCAAATCAAAAAGTATGAAAGGCCAAAAATACAGTGCCTCATTCATTCATACCAATTCATGTAACATTACCATAATTTGAACAGCATCACTGAGTGAAAAATTGAAAGTGTATCCAGGTAGAATACATGACCCGTGTGTCCATGCGTCGGTGCAGTGCCAATTCTCAAACTCTTTGTTAGTGCACCATGATGGGATAAGTACAGAAACTGAGGTAAGCATTTAGAAGCAATCTGACATTGCTGAAAGATTTCAGTTTACAAAATTACTGATCTGTGAGAAACTGGATATTTTTAAAACTGGCAGATAGTTTGAGAATAACTGAACTAAACCACATTTCTGAGAATCCCTTACAGGCAGATTGAGACGAAAGTTCTTGGAAACCAAGGACATGATGTGTGCCACCTTCCCCAACAGGGAACAACGACTCTATGGCTCTCTGCTGTCTTTCCTTTTCCTGTTACCTGAAACTCAGATAAGGCTTTGACCATGATAACAATGACAAGGCCCTAGAGCAGTGCTTCTCAAACTTTAATGTACAGAAGAAACACTGAGAGAATCCTGTTAAAATGCAGGTACTGATTTACCAAGTCTGTAGTAGAGATCTGAGATTCTACATTACAAATAAACTATGAGGTAACGCCAATGCTGTTGGTCTGAGGACCTCACTTGAAGTAGCAGGGGTAAGAGGACAACAAATCAGTAAGATGTAAGGAACCCAGGTCCCTAAATGACAGCACAAAGCAAAATTCCCCATCACTTTGTTTTGTGACAGAAGAAAAGGAGGCTACATTCTTGAGCCCTCTGTAATGAGGGGCCTCTATTACAGCAGCCTAGCCTTCAATCTAACTAATACAGAGCGGTTTTCTAAGTATTACAAGTGTCTATCTTGGGCCAGTTTTTGCATTTTAATTAAAATAATATCAGTGTAAATGTTCATTCACATAAATATAAACTGGCAAAAACTTCGAGGCCCTACTGCATTTTCAATCAGACTTCAGTATGTATACATGATTTCTGTCATGTATCACTCAAATATTAAGTCCTTTCTCATTACCCTGTACCCATTAAATTCTATACCACTACACTGGATTATCTTTTTCATGATGTCAAATCAAAATTTCAATTTGTTAAACTCTCAATTTGTTAAGATGTACATCTAATTTTATGAAGATAAAATTCAATTGTGAACTATCACTACAAAACAAACCTTGTCTATGTAACTGGTAGAAAATGTAATGAGTATAATGGTAGCAAAGAGCAGCTAAGTATGTCTACCAACAAAGTTAAAAGTTATGTTAGGTGATCACTTTGCAACAACAAGGATGTAAACAAAGACACAAAACAGGGCACCGAAATTTCATGGTATTGGTATAGCAATTAATTAGGTATACATAATACTTTATTATTTATCAATTTTTAATTATCAAAGAAACACCTAATTAATATATGCTCATAAGAACTTCTGATGGATGTGTAACTAATTAAGTGAACAAGGGAAAAAATAGTAAAAACAAAGAAAACAACCACAGCCAGAAAAAGCAAGTCAAAAAATTTATCAGCAACCAAAATAAGGAAACAGTACATGCCGATGCTGTAAAACTTCCAAATGTAGCAAGGAAAGAAGATTCTGATGTAGCATGGGTATTAACCTACCCCATCCCTCCCCAAGAAGCTCAACTGAGAAAAGAAGTCAAATAAACATAGCCCTGAAGAAATCTCACTATTACTCATAGATGACAGTGACACAGACTGAGAAATCAGCAAACAGCCTGGACAAAAGATCATGGTAAACCAATAAGACTAGGAGCCCCTTTATACCAACTTGGGCTCTCAGCTCAGGCAGAAAGGGCCACTGAAAAAGGATACTGAGAAGGAGCCTATTTCACATGCTTTGTATTCTAACTAGTAACATATACATGGTCCTTTTTGGTGTTCATAATTTAAATAACAAAAGAGCAACGTGTGCTTGGCAGTGTCTTCAGGTGGATTGGGAGCCTATGCCAGCTTACTAGGCTACAAGGTGCCTAAATGCCTACTTCTTTGCCTCATCAAAGGTCCTAGAATGAATTACAATCTCGTCATCCTAACACCTTTCTAATCAGGGACCCGAAGCTAACAATTCTAAAATATCAAAAAGACAAGTAAAAATTAGTAGCATATCTCATAAAATATCTAATGTATAAAGAAATAATTAGGGCCTAGGACAAACATATACTAACTTAATGAGCTTCTGAAAAGTTTCTAATTAACACTGCTTTGAGAAAGAACATTTCAAAGCCCCCACAGAAACAGCTGGTTGTCCCAAGCAAAGAAATTTTATCAACATATTTCAAAATTTACATCTAAACTTGTAGGTATATGTCTTTATATTCAGTTAGAGATAAGTATCAAAATAGAGAAGTATTTGTGTAAGATTATTTCCTATATTTCTGAGGAGATTACGTTCTTTATAAAACTGTTGGGTTTTTTTTTTCATTTCACAACATTCACTTCAGAAATAACAATTTTCTACTCTACAAAAAGCTTGAAGAAATTTTGTGTTCCTGGAAAACACAAAAACAATATGATGAAAGATACTGAGACTAATTAAGATGACACTAGCATTCATTCCACAAGCATTTAAGTGTCTACTGTATACCTCACACCCTGCTAAATGCTACGAATACTACAGAAAAATGAAAAGACTGGATCCTTGCCTTACTGGAGCTTACAAAATAACAAGGCATCAATCAAACTACTTTAACTAATTAGAAAAGCCAAATATTCATTTAGCTTGAATATAAAATCAAAACTATATCTAGAGAAAAAGGTAAAATTATTTCATTAATTTTATCATGATTACCTATCAACTTTCTGGACACTTAAACTTACATGCATCAACTATTTCTCGGTAACTCCCTAGCTGTCCAGTGGTTAGGACTCTGCGCTTCCACTGCATGGGGCGTGGGTTCGATCCCTGGTCCGGGAACTAAGATCAGACATGTCGCTCAGCAGAGCCAAAAAAACCTCTCAAAACAATACAATTCCAATATCCGTTATAAAATGTTGGCTTAACTTATTTAGCAACTTCTTCCATCAATACTTATGTTTAATGTTTCACATTAGGTATTTATCAAACTTCTCAAGGTCCTGCTTAGAAATTTAGCAAAATAAAAATGTTTTTTCTTAACATGTTCACTTAATATTTATGATAGATTGTCTTCTGAAAAGCTGCAACTGAGTTTTACTTGCATTTTATATCTAGAGGACTTTTGGGGGGATTTGGGGAGAATTTTTTTAAAATGATCTTCAGATACCTTAAATTTATAAAGACTGTCTTAAAAACTGCTCTCAATCTATAATACCAGCAAGTCAATAAACTAATGATGACCTAATCAAGTAATCTTGTCACAGAACTCTTAAGAGATTATATCTGTTTTCTCTTCTTAGAAAAGTCAATGACTTAATATGCTTTTTCCCCCTCTGGCAGCTCCTTAAAGGCTAATTGTCCTCTAAAAATGATGAAATTTGTCATTGCTTGAACCTAGCCTCTTCCTACTCAAAGCCTGGTCTTTAGATCATAGATGACTGCTGTCTAACAGAAATATAATGCAACTCACATATGTATTTTCAATTTTCTAGTGACCACATTTTAAAAAGTAAACAGGTGAAATTAATTTAATAATATGTTTTAACACAATATATTGAGAATATTATTTCAATACTGTAAACAATATACAAAACTTAATGAGAGATATTTACATTCCTTTTTTGTAATAAGTCTCCAAAATCAGTGTGTATTTTACATTTACATCACATCTGAATTTGGACTAGACCCATTTCAAGTGCTCAGCAGATACACATGGCTAATGTCTACTATATTGGACAGTGCAGCCTTAGATGATCTCATCCATGCTCTGCTTCACCATCAACTATACTCAAATGACCACAAATGTATATCTCTAACCCAGTCTTCTCTGCTGAGTGCAAGATTAGTATTTAGTTGACCAAAAAGTTCGCTTCTAAGCTGTTACAGAAAAACCTAAATGAACTTTTTGGCCAGCCCAATATTTCCTAATGCCCAACTGGCATCTTACTTTAGATGACTCAAAGGCACTTCACACTCAAATAATGTCCAACTTTGATTCAAGATCCACCCCTCAAGAATGTGGTCTTCTAATAGTCTAACTGTACCGTATTCAGTTCAGGTATACAAGCCAGAAACCAAGAAATCAAACCCTTGACACTTCCTTCTCTCTTACTCACATAAAGTTCTGTCGATTTTACCTCATAAATTATCACTCAAATCAATCTACTGCTCTCCATCTCAATCATCACCACCATTCCGTCCATCTACTCTTACCTAGCTCCAATCCATTTTCTTCAATGCAAGGATACCTCAAAATGTAACTAAGATCTCGTTCCTACTTCAATCCTCCCACCCCCTAATAAAACTGTACGACTGATTTCTGTTGCCTAAAAATAAAAATGAAACTTACCGTGACTTACAAGGCCCAAGCTACATGATCTAGTCCCTGGGTATCTCCCAGTCCCACCTTACTATACTGCCTCTCTGCCTTGACCTCCATTAATACTGGTAATTCAGTCCTTTGTACTCACCATGCTCCCTACTGCCATATGATCTCCGCATATGCTGCTTTCCCCCTACTTGGTCTAATTGCCACTTATCCTCCAGGTCTCATAGAAGCATTCTCTGACCACCAGGAAGACACCAAATTTCCCTTTTATATGCTCTTATGGAGCCATATCCCTTCTCCTCTCTAATATATTTTATGGATGCAATATGTTTGAATATATAATTAATGGCTTTCTCCCCTAAGACTACACCTGATCATACCAAAAGAAAGTGCCTGGAGGGCAGACAGCAGAATCAAGAAGAACTACAATCCTGCAGCCTGTGGAACAAAAACCACATGCACAGAAAGATAAACAAGATGAAAAGGCAGAGGGCTATGTACCAGATGAAGGAACAAGATAAAACCCCAGAAAACAACTAAATGAAGTGGAGATCGGCAACCTTCCTAAAAAAAATTCATAACAAAGATAGTGAAGATGATCCAGGACCTCGGAAAAAGAATGCAGGCAAAGATCGAGAAGATGCAAGAAATGTTTAACAAAGACCTAAAAGAATTAAACAATGAACAAACACAGATGAACAATACAATAACTGAAATGAAAACTATACTAGAAGGAATCAATAGCAGAATAATTGAGGAAGAAGAAAGGATAAGTGACCTGGAAGACAGAATGGTGGAATTCACTGCTGTGGAACAGAATAAAGAAAAAAGAATGAAAAGAAATGAAGACAGCCTAAAAGACAACTGGGGCAAAATTAAATGCAACAACATTCGCATTAGAGGGGTCCCAGAAGAAGAGAGAGAGAAAGGACCAGAGAAAATATTTGAAGAGATTATAGTCCAAAACTTCCCTAACATGGGAAAGGAAATACCCACCCAAGTCCAGGAAGTGCAGAGAGTCCCACACAGGATAAACCCAAGGTGAAACATGCCGAGACACATAGTAATCAAAATGGCAAATATTAAAGACAAAGAAAAATTATTAAAAGCAGCAAGGGAAAAACGACAAAGAACATGCAAGGGAACTCCCATAAGGTTAACAGCTGAGTTCTCAACAGAAACTCTACAAGCCAGAAGGGAGTGGCATGATATACTTAAAGTGATGAAAGGGAAGAACCTACAACCAAGATTACTCTACCCGGCAAGGATCTCATTCAGATTCAGTGGAAAAATCCATACCTTTATAGTCAAGCAAAAGCTAAGAGAATTCAGCACCACCAAACCAGCTCTACAGCAAATGCTAAAGGAACTTCTCTAAGTGGGAAACACAAGAGAAGAAAAGGACCTACAAAAACAAACCCAAAACAATTAAGAAAATGGGCATAGGAACATACATATTGAAAATTACCCTAAATGTGAATGATTAAATGCTCCAACCAAAAGACACAGGCTTGCTGAATGTATACAAAAACAAGACCCATATATATGCTGTCTACAAGAGACCCACTTCAGACCTAGGGACACATTCAGATTGAAAGTGAGGGGATGGAAAAAGATATTCCATGCAAATGGAAATCAAAAGAAAGCTGGAGTAGCAATACTCATATCAGATAAAATAAACTTTAAAATAAAGAATGTTACAGGAGACAATGAAGGACACTACATAATGATCAGGGGATCAATCCAAGAAGAAGATATAACAATTATAAATATATATGCACCCAACATAGGAGCACCTCAATACATAAGGCAAATGCTGACAGCTATAAAAGAGGAAATCGACAGTAACACAATAATAGTAGGGGACTTTAACACCTAACTAACACCAATGGACAGATCATCTAAAATGAAAATAAATAAGGAAACAGAAGCTTTAAATGACACAACAGACCAGATAGATTTAACTGATATTTATAGGACATTCCATCCAAAAACAGCAGATTAAACTTTCTTCTCAAGTGCACACAGAACATTCTCCAGGATGATCACATCTTGGGTCACAAATCAAGCCTCAGTAAATTTAAGAGAACTGAAATCATATCAAGCATCTTTTCTGACCACGCTATGAGATTAGAAATGAATTACAGAGAAAAAATGTAAAAAACACAAAAACGTGGAGGCTAAACAATACGTTACTAAATAACCAAGAGATCCCTGAGGAAATCAAAAAACACCTAAAGACAAATCAATGAAAACACAACAATCCAAAACCTATGGGATGCAGCAAAAGCAGTTCTAAGGGGAAGTTTATAGCTATACAAGCCTACCTCAAGAAACAAGAAAAATCTCAAACAATCTAACCTTATGCCTAAGGAACTAGAGAAAGAAAAAGAAACAAATCCCAAAGTTAGCAGAAGGAAAGAAATCATAAAGATCAGAGCAAAAATAAATGAAAGAGAAACAACGAAGACAATAGCAAAGATCAATAAAGCTGAAAGCTGGTTCTTTGAGAAGATAAACAAAATTGATAAAGCATTAGCCAGACTCACCAAGAAAAAGACAGAGAGGACTCAAATCAATGAAATTAGAAATGAAAAAGGAGATGTACAACAGACACCAGAGAAATAAAAAGCATCCTAAGAGACTACTACAAGCAACTGTATGCCAATAAAATGGACAACCTGGAAGAAATGGACAAATTCTTAGAAATGCACAACATGCCAAGACTGAATCAGGAAGAAATAGAAAATATGAACAGACCAATCACAAGCACTGAAATTGGAACTGTGATTAAACATCTTCCAACAAACAAAAGTCCAGGACCAGATGGCTTCACAGGCGAATTCTATCAAACATTTAGAGAAGAGCTAACACCCATCCTTCTCAAACTTTCCAAAAAATTGCGGAGGAAGTAACACTCCCAAACTTATTCTATGAGGCCACCATCACCCTGATACCAAAAGCAGCCAAAGATACTACAAAAAAAGAAAATTACAGACCAATATTACTAATGAATATAGATGCAGAAATCAACCACAAAATACTAGCAAACAGAATCCAACAACACATTAAAAGGATCATACACCATGATCAAGTGGGATTTAACCCAGGGGTGCAAGGATTCTTCAATATACGCAAATCAATCAATGTGATACACCATATTAACAAATTGAAGAATAAAAACCATATGATCATCTCAATAGATGCAGAATAAGCTTTTGATAAAATTCAACACCCATTTATGATAAAAACTCTCCAGAAAGTGGGCACAGAGAGAACCTATCTCAACATAATAAAGGCCATATATGACAAAACCCACAGCAAACATCATTCTCAATGGTGAAAAACTGAAACCATTTCGTCCAAGATCAGGAATAAGACAAGGATGTCTACTCTTGCCACTATTATTCAACATAGTTTTGGAAGTCCTAGCCACAGCAATCAAAGAAGAAAAAGAAATAAAAGGAATACAAATTGGAAAAGAAGTAAAACTGTCACTGTTTGCAGATGATGTAACACTATACATAGAGAATCCTAAAGATGCCACCAGAAAACTACTAGAGCTAATCAATGAATTTGGTAAAGTTGCAGGATACAAAATTAATGCACAGAAATCTCTTGCATTCCTATACACTAATGATGAAAAATCTGAAAGAGAAATTAAGGAAACACTCCCATTTACCATTGCAACAAAAAGAATAAAATACCTAGGAATAAACCTAACTGGGGAGACAAAAGACCTGTATGCAGAAAACTATAAAACACTGATGAAAGAGATTAAAGATGATACCAACAGATGGAGAGATATACCATGTTCTTGGATTGGAAGAATCAATATTGTGAAAATGACTCTACTACCCAAAGCAATCTACAGATTCAATGCAATCCCTATCAAATTACCAATGGCATTTTTTATGGAACTAGAACAAAAAATATTAAAATTTGGATGGAGACACAAAAGACCCCAAATAGCCAAAGCAGTCTTGAGGGGAAAAAACGGAGCTGGAGCAATCAGACTCCCTGACTTCAGACTATACTATAAAGCTACAGTAATCAAGACAATACGGTACTGGCACAAAAACAGAAACATAGATCAATGGAACAAGATAGACAGCCCAGAGATAAACCCACGCACCTATGGTCAACTAATCTATGACAAAGGAGGCAAGGATATACAATGGAGAAAAGACAGTCTCTTTAATAAGTGGTGCTGGGAAAACTGGACAGCTACATGTAAAAGAATGAAATCAGAACAGTCCCTAACACCATACACAAAAATAAACTCAAAATGGATTACAGACCTAAATGTAAGAGTGGACACTATAAAACTCTTAGAGGAAAACACAGGAAGAACACTCTTTGAAAAACACTCACAGCAAGATCTTTTTTCATCCACCTCCTAGAGTAATGGAAATAAAAACAAAAATAAACAAATGGGACCTAATGAAACTTCAAAGCTTTTGCACAGCAAAGGACACCATAAACAAGACGAAAAGACAACCCTCAGAATGGAAGAAAATATTTGCCAACGAATCAACAAAGGATTCATCTTCAAAATACATAAATAGCTCATGCAGCTCAATATTAAAAAAACAAACAACCCAATCCAAAAATGGGCAGAAGAACTAAATAGACATTTCTGCAAAGAAGACATACAGATGGCCCAGAAGCACATGAAGAACTGCTCAACATCAATAATTATTAGAGAAATGCAAATCAAACTACAATGAGGCATCACCTCACACCAGTTAGAATGGGCATCATCCGAAAACCTACAAACAACAAATGCTGGAGAGGGTGTGAAAAAAAGGGAACCCTCTTGCACTGTTGGTGGGAATGACACAGCCACTAAGGAGAACAGTATGGAGGTTCCTTAAAAACCTAAAAATAGTGCTTCCCTGGTGGCACAGTGGTTGAGAGTCCGCCTGCCGATGCAGGGGACACGGGTTCGTGCCCCGGTCCGGGAAGATGCCACGGAGCGGCTGGGCCCGTGAGCCGTGGTCACTGAGCCTGTGCGTCCAGAGCCTGTGCTCCGCAACAGGAGAGGCCACAACAGTGAGAGGCCCGCGTACCACAAAAAAAAAAAAAAAAAGAAAGAAAAAAGAAAAATCTAAAACTAGAATTACCATATGATCCAGAAATAGCACTATTGGCCATATACCCAGAGAAAACCATAATTCAAAAAGACACATGCACCCCAATGTTCATTGCAGCACTATTTACAATAGCCAGGTCATGGAAGCAACCTAAATGCCCATCAACACACAAATGGATAAAGAAGTTGTAGTACATATATACAATGGAATATTACTCAGCCATAAGAAGGAACGAAATTGGGTCATATGTTGAGATGTGGATGGATCTAGAGACTGTCATACAGAATGAAGTAAGTCAGAAGGAGAAAAACAAATATCGTATATTAACGCATATATGTGGAACCTAGAAAAATGGTACAGATTAACTGGTTTGCAGGGCAGAAATTGAGACACAGATGTAGAGGACAAACGTATGGACACCAAGCGGGGAAAGCCGTGAGGGGGGTGGAGGTGGTTGTGTGATGAATTGGGTGATTGGGATTGACATTTATACACTGATGTGTATAAAACTGATGACTAACAAGAACCTGCAGTATAAAATAATATATATTATTCAACTCAAAAAAAATAAATAAATACTACTTTGTAATAAAAGGAAAACGTTTTTCCTCGACCTGATCTAGTTCTTTCTCTAATTTCAGGAAAGTGAGTGAAAATGCAGTAGAACCCTGAATAAAAAAAAATAGAAAGTGCCTGCCACAAAAAGATGTTCAATAATTATTTGATGAATGAGTACATCAATGAATCTGCCTTGTTTTTTTTCATAGACAAAGACTAGACACCATATTGAGTTGGCATATATAACATACCCTACTTATACATCACTAGTTCTAGAAAGCCTTTCATACTTCCCAAGTGGGGGTTAACTGCTCTCAACAACACCCTGGAAGCAAAATACCAGTGTATAAAATGTTTAAATTCTGCCTGTCTTGTACATCATCCTAACAACAAACACAGTGCCTTGTGTATAAGAGGTACAAATATTTACTACTTGTATTTCAGTATACACATTACTATAGGATTACATATTTCCCTGCATTACTGCAAAGACTTACTTATTGTTGTAAAGATATCATACCTTCAGTAGCACTATACTAAGATGAAGGTAGCTATTTGTCTCCACGTTAAAGGCTGTAAAACTGTAAAATGAGTGAGAAGCGCTCACATTTGCACACAGACTCACACCCATCGAGCAAGGGTGTGAAACATGCAGAGATTACAGTACTAAGGTACATGTAGGCTCTGTCCAGCCCCAGAGCACAATGTTGTTCTTTCCTCTTTCTCTACATCGCAATGTGCTTCTGCTATGAGTATCTTTGACTCACTTTATTACTTTATCACCACACATTTCCTGCTATCTCTCTGCTTTTCTTTGTCATTCTATGACTTCACAATGTTTTCTCAATTTTTACAAGAAAAATTTTGCATTGCTGAAAGTGCAGTCTGCTTCTTCTAAAAATTATACAGAGATAAAGTGTTCTTCAGCTAGTTCCAGATTCTATACCTTTCAAAAAGTCAGAATTTCTAGACACATGGGACTTAACATGATAAGACAAAATGCCAATATCGTTGTTTTGTCAAAAGAAGAAAGCATAAGCCAAAAAATATATATGTTATATTTTTATGGCTCTTGAAATGTTACTATGCAATTTTTACTCGATCTAGCAAATGCTGCTGTATGAGGAGAAAATTATTTTCAACTTGCTGAGGTAGCAAGTTTCTTTTTATACCCCCTTTATGCTTGAGGCAGTCAAAGACAGGCAGTTAAAACTAGATTTATAGGTTATTCACCAAAAAAAATACTGCAAATAGCACCTTCCAACCTGAAAACTTGCACAGTTTAACAGAATACACAGTCTTTTTTGTGTATTAATGACACTTTACAATATCAACAGAAACAACCAGGTAATATGTAACATATTTTGAGACAGACGGTCAACAACACTTATTACATTTGAATATTATAACTTCACAAACAATATAAACCAAAGATACAATAACAAATGCTCATTAAAAAAACAGGAAATATTTCAAAATGGAAAGATGTCTCCAATAAGCTCTCCCCAAAACCAAATATAAGGCAGCTGGTTTCTTCTAGTGTTCTTCAGCACAGTCTATTATTCTGTTTCACCTAAAAAGTGTCTTAATGTTTCTGATCCTTTCCAAAAGAGAGTACCAAGAATACATGTATAGCAAAGTGGTAATGATGAAGTATTTTATAATTCTAGAAAATAAAAGAATCCTGCACTTAGCACATAACCTTAGAAAGAACTACCAAAATTCTTTACAAATACACTTATGCCTAAGAGTTATGCTGGAATAATATGAGGGAACAAAACTTCTGATACCCTTTGCATAAACTCTTATGCATGACTATTACCAACAATATATTATATGAAGGTATAGTTATATTTATGATACTACAAAGAGCGTTTCTCACTTGGATTGAACTCATTTACCAGCAATCTCCTGGGGAATTGGCGTGTTTCTCAGAAAAAAAAACAAACAAGATAAGTGCAGGGGTAGCTACACAACAGGAATCTGACTTTCTTGGTCTTGATGTGTTTTGGAGGAAGTTTCTAGGTGATGGGATGTAAAAAACAGCTCTCCATCTGTGGGCAGGTCAAAAGCTAAGAATCAGAAATCCCAGCAAAATATCCTGAAGTTGTCCCACCTCTCTGGAGCAGCTATCTCAAGGCAATATGTGGAATAGCAGGGCATGCTCCTCAACACAAGCGAACCATCACTTTATAATCTATGCTGCCATTGTGCATCTTCTTTTCTCCAGTTATCCCATAAACAAATATTCTCCTCTAGTAGTGTTTTGATAAAGACATTTATACTTGTAGCCTTTCTTAGTTGTTCAAAGGTGAAACCAAGGGAGTGAAGTTTGGTATACACTTGGGCCAGAGGATATCAGTATGGGGGTAGTACCAGTAATCAAGGAGAGATAACTCCAAAAGGGAAGGTGAAATTCAAGGGGGACAAGATAAGAAGACCTTTATGTTCACCCTCTCTTATCCCTCCAACTTCGCCCTACCCACCAAAAAAAAAAAAAAAAAAAAAAAACAACCCACCTCAAAGCACAACCAAGTTAAACTTCAGATGTTAGAAACCCAGGGTTTCTTAGAAAATATGTTCTTTCAGAATAAAATGGAAACACACTACTTCCAATGCTTCCTTATGGTTTCTTCAACTCAAAACTGCTGGGTAAGGCAAATACATGCAACAGAGTGCCTTACTTTTTCAGATATTCTTAGACTTCAAAAAATACAGAATTAAACAGATTTTTAGATAAGCCTAATCAGCAATTAGGTGAACCACCAAAAGGTAAAGGTTTCTTTGATTCCAACAGCATCACTCCTCAGTATAAGCACCTATCCTTCCCAAAGAGGAAAGGAAATTTACACATCACAAAAAATGCTTTAATCCAATATTCAATTTTCAAATGTGTTATATTTGACAAACAATTTAAATTAAACATGGTCACCAGGACTCAGTGGAAATCAGTACTGAATCTTTATTCCAGACATTTGGGCTGTATTCATGGTTCTGCCGCTTGTATCTCTGAGCAAACTGTTGATACCAGTGTTTCAGCTTCCTTATTTGCACACTGAGGGAGTTAAGCTATACAATCACTAATTCTATTAAAAAAAAAACTTTTTCAAAATTAAACACAGTTGATTATGTTTCCTTAACATGTTTCTATTAAAAAAAAAAGTTCTGAAAGGCTTTAAAAAAAAAATCCAAAAGGTTAATAGAAGTACAAAATTCACCCTTAAGGAAATCTCAAGAGAAAAGAAAAAAAAAAAAAGGCAGAGTGAAGTAAATCTGTTATGCAGACAAATCTAGAGTCAAATATCTTCTCTCAGTAGTTATTCCATGCATATAAGTAAGCATTACAAAGGACCAATGTACGATTTCCTGCAATATTTAAACATAATCACTATACTGGAAAAGTTTCTAGACTTTTCAGTTCAGATCAGCAAACCTAACACCTTCCGTGCTACTGGCTACTAAGGAAGAACATTATTGTAAAGTCAGCCAAGGTGGCTCCTATTGGGAGTTACATTTTAAAATATAGATTTTTATGGGGGTTATAATGAAGATTAAAGACTTAAAAGAAAAAAATGAGCTCAAAAAATAACATAAACTAGAATATAGATCAGTCTATACAGATCACCTGCACCCCATGAAGATCACATTTTCAGAAACATAAGCTTTTCAGCACTTAATATTTCCCTAACCTGCTATTTTAGGTGAAACTGACAAAACAGATAATAATAGTTTAAGTGCTTTAGCATCTATTACTTTTGAGGTCCTGCAAATAATTAAGTGAGTACTAAGTACTAAAAAAATGTTTTTGTCAGTGACAATAACAGAGAATCCCAAGAGTCAAAGGAAACTCAGGATGTCAGAACTGGAATGAGTTGGTCAAAGCTGCTCTATGGTCAAAAATTCTCCTTCCAGTACTCTTCTCTGCATACACCTTTGAGATTCTGTATGTTAACATAACAAATATCTACTTAAATATAAGATCTAATACAAGTCACGGATAAGACTGGGACATCCTCTTGTTTTCTTCCCAAGTCTAGTGGGTTCAAGACCCATCAGGAATTACTCCCAAACTTGTAGATATATTGTCTTGTTAGCCCCACAGGTTCCTCCTGCCTTTATGAGTCCCTGCCACACAAAAGGAGCACTCTAGAGTAAGAAACACGTAAACAGATAAACTGCAACACAAAGTGGCAAATGTCACAATATAACATTGCTGAGGGTTTATAACAAAATAACAAAGACAGGAAGAACACTAAGCTTGGGTAGAGACCCTGGTTAGAGAATTCTGACTGGCAGGAGCATGCGCATCCAAGGTCCATTTCTATCAGACTTTATCAAGAATATACAAGGTAGGAGATAGGTTCAAGATGGCGGAGTAGAAGGACGTGCACTCACAACCTCTTGCGAGAGCACCGGAATCACAACTAACTGCTAACAATCATTGACAGGAAGACACTGGAACTCAGGATTAAAGATACCCCATATACAAAGACAAAGGAGAAGGCACAAGGAGACGGTAGGACGGTCACAATCACAAAAAAGTCAAATCCCATAACTGCTGGGTGGGTGACTCACAAACCGGAGAACACTTATACCACAGAAGTCCACCCACTGGAGTGAAGGTTCTGAGCCCCACATCAGTCTTCCCAACCTGGGGGTCCGGCAACAGGAGGATAAATTCCTAGAGAATCAGACTTTGAAGGCTAGGGGGATTATTTCAGGACTTCGACAAGACGGGGGGAAAAAGAGACTCCACTCTTGCAGGGCACACACAAAGTAGTGTGTGCATCGGGACCCAGGTGAAGGAGCAGTGACCCCATAGGAGACTGAACCAGACCTACCTGCTAGAGTTGGAGGGTCTCCTGCAGAGGCAGGGGGTGGCTGTGGCTCACCGTGAGGACAAGGACACTGGCAGCAGAAGTTCTGGGAAGTACTCCTTGGCATGAGCCCTCCGAGAGTCCGCCGTTAGCCCCATCAAAGAGCGGGGAGGCTCCAGTGTTGGGTCGCCTCAGGCAAAACCACCAACAGGGAGGGAACCCAGCCCCACCCATCAGCAGACAAGCAGATTAAACTTTTACTGAGCTCTACCCACCACCAGTCCCTGCCATCAGGAAGCCTGCACAAGCCTCTTAGATAGCCTCATCCACCAGAGGGCAGACAGCAGAAGCAAGACGAACTACAATCCTGCAGCCTGTGGAACAAAAACCACATTCACAGAAAGATAGACAAGATGAAAAAGGAGAGGACTATGTACCAGATGAAAGAACAAGATACAACCCCAGAAAAACAACTAAATAAGGTGGAGATAAGCAACCTTCCAGAAAAATAATTCAGAGTAATGATAAGTGAAGATGATCCAGGACCTCGGAAAAAGAATAGAGGCAAAGGTCAAGAAGACGCAAGAAATGTTTAACAAAGACCTAGAAAAGTTAAAGAACAAACAAAGATGGACAATACAACTGAAATGAAAAATACACTAGACGGAATCAATAGTAGAATAACTGAGGCAGAAAACGGGTAAGTGACCCGGAAGACAGAATGGTGGAATTCACTGCCACAGAACAGAATAAAGAAAGAAGAATGAAAAGAAATGAAGACACCCTAAGAGACCTCTGGGACAACATTAAACGCAACAACATTCACATTACAGGGGTCCCAGAAAGACGAGAGAGAGAGAAATGACCCAAGAAAATATTGAAAGAGATTATAGTCCAAAACTTCCCTAACATGGGAAAGGAAACAGCCACCCAAGTCCAGGAAGTGCAGAGTCCCAGGCAGGATAAAACCAAGGAGAAACATGCCAAGACACATAGTAATCAAACTGACAAAAATTAAAGACAAAGAAAAATTGAGAACAAAGAGGGAAAAACAACAAATAACATACAAGGGAACTCCCATAAGGTTAACAGCTGATTTCTCAGCAGAAACTCTACAAGCCAGAAGGGAGTAGCATGATATACTTAAGGTGATGAAAGGGTAGAAACTACAACCAAGATTACTCTATGTGGCAAGGATCTCATTCAGATCTGATGGAGAAACCAAAAGCATTACAGACAAGCAAAAGCTAAGAGAATTCAGCACCACCAAACCAGCTCTACAACAAATGCTAAAGGAACTTCTCTAAGTGGGAAACACAGAGAAGAAAAGGATCTACAAAACACAAACCCATAACAATTAAAAAACAGTAATAGGAACACACATATCAATAATCACCTTAAACATAAACGGATTAAATGCTCCAACCAAAAGACACAGGTTCGCTGAATGGGTACAAAAACAAGAACCATATATATGCTATCCACAAGAGACCCACTTCAGACCTACGGACACATACAGACTGAAAGTGAGGGGATGGAAAAAGATATACCATGCAAATGGAAATCAAAAGAAAGCTGCAGTAGCAATACTCATATCAGATAAAATAGACTTAAAAATAAAAAATGTTGCAAGAGACAAGGAAGAACACTACATAATCATCAACAGATCAATCCAGAAAGAAGATATAACAATTATAAATATATATGCACCCAACATAGGAGCAGCTCAATACATAAGGCAATTGCTAACAACTATAAAAGAAGAAATCGACAGTAACACAATAATAGTGGGGGACTGTAACACCTCACTTACACCAATGGACAGATCATCCAAACAGAAAACTAGTAAGGAAACACAAACTTTAAATGACACAATAGATCAGACAGATTTAATTGATATTTATAGGACATACCATCCAAAAACAGCAGATTACACTTTCTTCTCAAGTGCACATGGAACATTCTCCAGGATAGATCACATCTTGGGTCACAAATCAAGCCTCAGTAAATTTAAGAAACTTGAAATCATATCAAGCATCTTCTTTTCTGACCACAATGCTATATTAGAAATCAATTACAGGGTGAAAAAACGTAAAAAACAAAAACACATGGAGACTAAACAATGCGTTACTAAATAACCAAGAGATCACGGAAGAAATCAAACAGGAAATCAAAAAATACCTAGAGACAAATGACAACGAAAACCCAACGATCCAAAACCTATGAGATGCAGCAAAAGCAGATCTAAGATGTAAGTTTATAGCTATACAAGCCTACCTCAAGAAACAAGAAAAATTTAAAATAAGCAATCTAGCCTTACACCTAAAGGAACTAGAGAAAGAAGAACAAACAAAACCCAAAATTAGTAGAAGGAAAGAAATCATAAAGATCAGAGCAGAAATAAATGAAATAGAAACAAAGAAGACAATAGCAAAGATCAATAAAGCTGAAAGCTGGTTCTTTGAGAAGATAAACAAAATAGATAAACCATTAGCCAGATTCATCAAGAAAAAGAGGGAGGGGACTCAAATCAATAACATTAGAAATAAAAAAGGAGAAGTTACAATGGACACTGAGGAAATACAAAGCATCCTAAGAGACTACTACAAGCAACTCTTTGCCAATAAAATGGACAACCTGGAAGAAATGGACAAATTCTTAGAAATGCACAACCTGCCAAGACTGAATCAGGAAGAAATAGAAAATATGAACAGACCAATCACAAGCACTGAAATTGGAACTGTGATTAAACATCTTCCAACAAACAAAAGTCCAGGACCAGACGGCTTCACAGGTGAATTCTATCAAACATTTAGAGAAAAGCTAAACCCATCCTTCTCAAACTCTTCCAAAAAACTGCAGAGGAAGGAACGCTCCCAAACTCAATCATAGGGTTGAGGCCACCCTATGGCCTCTGAGGCCACCCTCACCCTGATACCAAAACCAAAGATACTACAAAAAAAGAAAATTACAGACCAATATCACTGATGAATATAGATGCAAAAATCTTCCACAAAATACTAGCAAACAGAATCCAACAACACATTAAAAGGATCATACACCATGATCAAGTGGGATTTAACCCAGGGATGCAAGGATTCTTCAATATAT
Organism: Aethalodelphis obliquidens; assembly: GCF_003676395.1. Lineage (NCBI taxonomy): Eukaryota > Metazoa > Chordata > Mammalia > Artiodactyla > Delphinidae > Aethalodelphis > Aethalodelphis obliquidens. The sequence continues at coordinate 1,616,753 of NW_020837960.1, forward strand.
GCAAATCAATCAATGTGATACACCATATTAACAAATTGAAGAATAAAAACCATATGATCATCTCAATAGATGCAGAAATTTTGACAAAATTCAACACCCATTTATGACAAAAAAACTCTCCAGAACGTGGGCATAGAGGGAACCTACCTCAACATAATAAAGGCCATGTGTGACAAACCCACCGCAAACAACATTCTCAATGGTGAAAAACTGAAACCATTTCACCTAAGATCAGGAACAAGACACTTGCCACTCTTATTCAACATAGTTTTGGAAGTCCTAGCCATGGCAATTAGAGAAGAAAAAGAAATAAAAGGAATACAAATTGGAAGAGAAGAAGTAAAACTGTCACTGTCTGCAGATGACATGATACTATACATAGAGAATCCTAAAGATACCACCAGAAAACTACTAGAGCTAATCAATGAATTTGGTAAAGTTGCAGGATACAAAATTAATGCACAGAAATCTCTTGCATTCTTATACACTAATGATGAAAAATATGAAAGAGAAATTAAGGAAACACTCCCATTTACCATTGTAACAAAAAGAATAAAATACCTAAGAATAAACCTACCTAGGGAGACAAAAGATCTGTATGCAGAAAACTATAAGACACTGATGAAAGAGATTAAAGATGATACCAACAGATGGAGAGATATACCATGTTCCTGGATTGGAAGAATCAATACTGTGAAAATGACTATACTACCCAAAGCAATCTACAGATTCATTGCAATCCCTATCAAATTTCCAATGGCATTTTTTACAGAACTAGAACAAAAAATCTTAAAATTTGTATGGAGACACAAATGACCCTGAATAGCCAAAGCAGTCTTATGGGAAAAAAACAGAGCTGGAGGAATGAGACTCCCTTACTTCAGACTGTACTACAAAACCCACAGTAATCAAGACCCTATGTTACTGGCAGAAAAACTGAAATATAAATCAATGGAACAGGACAGAAAGCCCAGAGACAAACTCACGCACCTATGGTCAACTAATCTATGACAAAGGAGGCAAGGATATACAATGGAGAAAAGACAGTCTCTTCAATAAGTGGTGCTAGGAAAACTGGACAGCTACATGTAAAAGAATGAAATCAGAACACTCCCTAACACCATACACAAAAATAAACTCAAAATGGATTACAGAACTAAATGGACACTATACAGTGTTCAACATAAATCACAGCAAGATATTTTTTGATCCACCTCCTAGAGTAATGGAAATAAAAACAAAAATAAACAAATGGGACCTAATGAAACTTCAAAGCTTTTGCAAAGCAAAGGAAACTACAAACGACGAAAAGACAACCCTCAGAATGGCAGAAAATATTTGCAAAGGGATCAATGGACAAAGGATTAATCTCCAAAACATATAAACAGCACCTGCACCTCAATATTAAAAAAACAAACAACCCAATCCAAAAATGGGAAGAAAACTTAAATAGACATTTCTCCAAAGAAAACATACAGATGGCCAAGAGGCACATGAAAAACTGCTCAACATCACTAATTATTAGAGAAATGCAAATCAAAACTACAATGAGGTATCACCTCACACCAGTTAGAATGGGCATCATCAGAAAATCTACAAACAACAAATGCTGGAGAGGGTGTGAAGAAAAGAGAACCCTCTTGCACTGTTAGTGGGAATGTAAATTGATACAGCCACTATGGAGAACAGTATGGAGGTTCCTGAAAAAACTAAAAATAGAATTACCATATGACCCAGCAACCCCACTCCTTGGCATATACCCAGAGAAAAGCATAATTCAAAAAGACACATGCGCCCCAATGTTTATTGCAGCACTATTTACAATAGCCAGGTCATGGAAGCAATCTACATGCCCATCGACAGATGAATGGATAAAGATGTGGTACATATATACAATGGAATATTACTCAGCCATTAAAAGGAACGAAACTGGGTCATTTGCGGAGACGTGGATGGATCTAGAGACTGTCATACAGAGTGAAGTAAGTCAAAAAGAGAAAAACAAATATCGTATATAAACACATATATGTGGAACCTAGAAAAATGGCACAGATGGACCAGTTTGCAGGACAGAAATAGAGACACAAATGTAGAGAACAAACATATGGACACCAAGGGGGTAAAGTGGCAGGGGCGGGGGTGCGGTGGTGGGATGAATTGGGAGATTGGGATTGACATATATACACTAATATGTATAAAATGAATAACTAATAAGAACCTGCTGTATAAAAAAATAAAATTCAAAAATCCAGATTACAGATATACAGAAACATAAGATGCAGTTTACCCACCCTTAAGGATCTTAGAGTCCAAAAAACAATTTAGTATGTGTTTGGAATCAAAATATTGAGACTGGCCTTTCTAACACAGGTGGGATCATGTTGGAAAGCAGTAAAAGACTGTAAACGAATTCATACAACTAATTTGAAGAACTAAGGGTTAATCAAACGAAGAATGGGGAAAAACTCAAAAAGAGTGATCCGAGATTTTTCAGGATAGCGTTGTGAGGTAAACAAACTGAATGTAGAAATTCCAGTTAGAAGAACAATAATAAAACTGAAAAAGGTGAGTTTTTAACGCTACAGTTTGTTATGTCAATGGTGTTCTAAGCAAAAACTGTCAGAACAGTAACAGTTAAAAGCAAAAACTGTCAGAACAGTAACAGTTAAAAGCACCAGAGCTGGAACCAGCCCCTCTGTGCTCACCATTCAACTCCACCACTTTCCAGTTATGTCATTTTTTTTGGAAAGTTACTTAACAATTTTGTGCCTCAATCTCTTCACCTGTAAAATGAGGTGCCAGTAGAGCCAGGCACAGTGTCTTCAAAACACAGGTGTTACAGCCCTCTAATCAAAAATTTCATTCACAAAATCAAATCCATTCTTTAGGCACTTGTAGGCTCCATAACCTGGCCACAAACTTTTAAGGTCTTAATCTTCACTGGACCCTCTCCTACTTCGAGGAACCATAGGGATCTAATATCAATTCTGCAAACCAATAAGCACTTTCCTACCTCTGTGCCTCATCTCCAGCGGCTCTGTATCTACAAAGCCTTTTCCTCACCATCTCCCAAAGCCCACTTCTCCAGGAAATTAACTCTCCTTCCTCTCCAATTCCATACCACATTTGCCTGCACCTCTGTACAGTTTACCACAATTTCCCGTTTTTGTGTTTGTTGTTTTAATGCCTCCTTCCCCTCTTTTCGCTAAGATAGTGAACTTCCAGAGAGCAGGGGCAAATCTTTTTCAACCTCCTTCCCACCCTTCATCCCAGACTGTGCCCATGCAGGCCTGTTAAAGCGTTAGTAAATTAAACTGGATGTTTACAACCCTAATGGCCGAAGTTGCAGAAACTGCTTAATTCGCATAATTTTTTTTTATTGTTTTCAGATCCTAAAATCTTGACATGTCTTTAAAAATCCGAACACCGTCATCTTTTCAAGAAAACTTCTACGGAGCATCCACACGAGTTAATATGGTCATTCTCAGCTTCAGAAGTTGTGTGTGTGCCGCAGAGGGCGGCTTTCCCCTACTCCGTCCTGTACTTTGTAATAAGGAGGACGGAGAGGCGGCCCGGCAACAGCCCGGGCTGTGCTGTGCCCTCAACTTCCCGCGGGCCCGCGGGCTCCGGCCGTGCTCGTCCCTCTCCGCCGCACTACGTTCTCCAGCCCTCGCCTCCTCTCGTCCAGCCGCGGCAACAACCCCCGGAGCGGCGCGGTGGCGCTGAGGGTCCGCCCGCGCGGCTCGGCTCGGGCCTGCGTCGCCGCCCGCCCCGCCGCCCTGCCCGCGGCCCCCGGCCTCTCCCCGGCGCGCCGCCCGCCACCCGGGGCCCAGGCCGCGCCGCCACGCCGAGGGGAGCTGGGGGACTCGTTGGGCTCCGCGTGGCGCCGGGGGCGGAGCCGGCCCGGAGGGCCCGGGGAGAGGCCGGGGGCGGGCGGCGGCCTCCGCCTACCCCGACACGCACCCCACCGCCCCAACCCCAACCCTACTCCGGCCCGGCCCGCGCCCGCGGCCGATTATACTCGCCACTTACCAACCCGCCTGGGACAACACCGCGCCGGGGACCTCGGCCATGGTAGCTGCTTAGGCCGGGGGTGGTGGGGGGCTCGGGTGGGGGTGGGGAGAAGGCCTGCTGCTTGAGACCAAAAAAAAAAAAAAAAGAAAAGAAAAAGAAAAAAGAAAAGAAAAGAAAAAAACTCCTCTGGTCGGCTCTGCAACTGGGCATGCTCAGTGCGCCCGGCGCTTCCGCGTGCGGGTTCCGCTAGCCGCGTTTTCCAAGCGGCCGCAGGGGCCGGCCTGGCGTGAGGCTGCGAGCTTGTGGCACGCCGACAGCGGCGATTCGCCTAGGACAGGCCGGGTCCTGCAAGTCGGGGCCAGTTTGTCGGTAAGGAGCACGGCACGGCCTCTCCGCCGAAGGCGGTTGCTTTTCGTTCGGGGTCACTTTTCTGAGTTGCACACCGTGGAAACTAGTGGGGCGGTTCTTTGTACAGCAGAAAGTAAGGCACCGTTTCCAGCGCCCACAGGCGGCCACCTCCGAGAGGGCAGGACAGCGCTAGAGCTGAAACGCTCGGGCGGTGGCGGAAAAGCGCTTCCAGTTATGCGCTAATAAGGCCACATTTCGTACAGGGAAAGTCAAAGTAAGGGTGTTCCCAGTCCATTCCACACAGGAGAAAAGTTTACTTTCTTATTAAGATTCGCTCCATTTGCTCCCTTTTTCGATCTGCCCGGATACAAAGAAAAGAAATATAATCGGATTTTTTCGACTCCCACAGCTAAATCGGACTGTCCAACTCCCACACTGCAATAAAAATGAATGGGTCAACCCAGGGAAAACCTGCACTTAAGGTATATGGGGAAATCGGGTAGTTCTGTCGGTGCTTGTTTTTCCTGTCGTTCTCCCACTGGGCCCATCCAGGTCCCGGCACGGCCCTCTGATATTGGCACGGGCACTGCCAGGCCCAGTTCCCACCCGCCGCTTGCCGGTGCCCTTCTTTGGCTCTCCCGGGGACTGAAGCGTAGGGGCGGCTCTCGAGTGGGCATGCGCGGCGGCGCCGCAAGCCGCGCAGGAGACACTCCAACGCGATTGGGCGGCCGAGACTCACGCCAGCCAATCGGAGGAACAGGCGGAAGGGGAGCTGGGCCCGGGAGACGCTCACTGAGAGTTTGCTCCACCCTCCCCGGTTTTCCAGTCTTGTGGCTGCTGGGGAGAAACATTCTATCGAGTGGCTCTGGTCCCACGTGGCAAGTCATTTGGGGAGACTGTTAAAACCTTCAACCATATAGCGGGGGCTGCCTCATCAACGTGGACTTAGAGCAGAGACTGCGGAATTGGGCAGAGCCGCTCCTGGGACTGCGGAGGAAACTGACAGTTAAGGAAGAGGATAATTACACTGGGTGGAGTTAAATTCCTTAATGCAAAATTTTTTCACGATGCTTTGCTTAGCTGTGATGCTACTGAAATGTGTGTCCAAGCACGTTGCTTAGATCCTGATTTTAATGAAACATGTTTCCAAGCACTTTTAAATCAGAAATAACTATATCCTTGTCCCTACATTTTGCAGTAGTATACAGTGTTTAGTCCATAGATATACTACATGTGTATTTCAATTTATAGGCACCATTCAAAATATCCAGGAGTCAGGAAAAGATTTACCATTCTGAAGCTAAATAGATGACTCAAAATTAAATTGCTAATAATTTTTATTGGTTGTAGAATTTTCTCTTACCAATTGAATTTTTCAACTAGTGTAACTTGTTAACTATGAAAGTAATATGCTGTCCCAGGGCTTCCCTGGTGGCGCAGTGGTTGAGAGTACTCCTGCCGATGCAGGGTACACGGGTTCGTGCCCCGGTTTGGGAAGATCCCACATGCCGCGGAGCGGCTGGGCCCGTGAGCCATGGCCGCTGAGCCTGCGCGTCCGGAGCCTGTGCTCCGCAATGGGAGAGGCCACAACAGTGAGAGGCCCGCATACCGCAAAGAAAAAAAAAAAAAAAAGTCCCAATCATCAGAATTCTTTGCTGGTTAAATATGAAGGCTTTACACATTTGGTCTCATATGCAGTGTGTACAATAAGAATTTACCATTGTGTGGTACTTAAAATAACTTTCATAAAATGCTCCACAAAACACTAAATTTCCTTACTTCAAGAAATGCTTTAAAGAATGGGTCGAAGATTCGGAGGAATTTGGGATAATATGAGCATCAAAAAGAATAATTACAATAGTTGAATTTTTAAAAAAGGATAAAGAAAATGCAAGAATTCAGAGTGCCAGTAAAAATAAATAAAAGGAGGGGGGATGAAACTTTTCTTTCAAAGAAATACCAGAGAATAAATGTAGAACAAATAATAGAATTAGAAAATCACCATATTCCAAGTCAATCTCAATTGATTCAGCCAGAGTCCGTCAGAGGATGCTAAAAGGCATTGGGTGAAAGATTGTAGGAGTATAGAATCTTCACATGGTCTCAAAGTATCAAGCCATAACTTACTTCTTACAAAAGGGAAAAACATACCTTTACTTTAAAGAAAAATAATCATTGCCTTAAATAAGTGATCAAGGCTAGAATCACTAATGGCACAATCTGATATTATGTGCTTAGTGATATAATGCAATTAGAAATACACGTCATCTGAGAAATATTCTTTCCAAAATTGTTTAACCTGAATTTAAGCAAGCTTCTAGACAGTAGTTCACAACCAGGAAGTGGATCCCGAACCCACCCCCATCTCCTGGGCACATTTGGCATGTGTGGAGACATTTTGGTTGTCACAATCTGGTGGGAGGGGGATTCTGTTAAACATCCTGCAATGAACAAGATAGCCACCTGATCCAAGATGTCAGGAGTGCCAAGGCTAAGATATGTAGGAGATGTTGGAACAAGTAAAACATAAGGAAACGGGCAAATAAATCTAGAATGTGGCATCTTCTACCAGAAACCTGGCCTGGGCTGTTCAAATGAGCCAATTCAACTAAAAAAAAAAAAAAAAAAAAAATTATTCCAGATTAAAGAGAGTAAAGAGACATGACAACAACATGCAACCCTGGATTTAAAAAGAATAAGGAGAAGGAAAAGGAGGAGAGATTTTTGTGGCCAAAAGCACAAATTTAAATGGACTAGATATCAGATAGTACAATGGAATTATAATTTTCTTAGATGTGATAATATTGTCCTTAATGTTAGAAATTTTATGTCAAACATTTATGGCTGAAGAGTTGTGTCTACAACTTACTATTATATATATGTATGTATATATATATACATATATGTGAAAGAGAGGGAGAAGGCAAATGTGGCAGAATGTTTAAAATGGGTGAATCTGGATGGTTGGGTGCTCATTATATATTTTTTAAAATTTTTATCTAAGTTTGAAACTTTTCAAAATAAAAATTTAAGGAAAAAAGCATGGATTATACTAATTTCTTTCACATCAAAAATTTTAAATTGGAATTATGTTCTGTATTGATAAGTTAGTGCCATGGGATATGGTAGGAGCTGACTAGACAAAAAAATTATATTTCCATTTTTAATAGATGAATCATTGATTTACAGAAAATATAAAGTCTACAATGAACTGAAAGCTGGGGGAGAGCCTAAGGATGACAAAAGAGCTTTGTTAGGTACAAGAGGACAAAAAGGAGGAGTTAAATGTATTGGAGTCAATGGTATAAATTAACAGAAGAGAGACTGCAAATCCATTCCACTATGTTTTGCCCCTTTCATTTCATTCAGTTTCATTTCAGAAACTTCAGGAAAAGTTTCTCAGATTGAAAATGATAGAAGACCATGGATGAGGAGGTAAAAACCATAATTAAAAAAGTGGTATTATAAGAGTAACTAGCCCCTCGGAGGCACATTAAATCTTTTGACCTTAAGCCATTTACAACCCAGAGAATACTAAAATAACCTGTGAATAACTTAGATGAGCCAATGCCAGGGAGGTTTGAAGAACTGCTGAGCTTTTCAGGAAATGTGCTAGAAACCTGTAAACAGGAAAAAACTATTTTCAGTTTTAAGAAAGGGAAGAGAGTCTTTTCAACAAATGGTGCTGGGAAAACTGGGTATTCACATGCAAAATAATAAAGTCGGACCCTTTTAACATCATACATAAAAATTAATTCAAAACTGATTATATATTTAAATGCAGGGCTAAAAATATAATACTCCTAAAAGAAAATGTAAAAGCAAATCTTCATGACCATGGGTTAGGCAATAGATATGACATCCAAAACACAATTGAAAAAAAGAAAAATTAGGTAAGTCAGACTTCATCAAAATTTAAAACTTTTGTGACTTGAAGATCATCAAGACAGTGAAAAGACAATTTACAGAAAGGGAGAAAATAGGGGTTTGTATCAAGAATATATAAAGACTCTTATAATTCAATAATAAAAAGACAACTCAGTTAAAAATAGGCAATGCATTTTAACAGATATTTCTCCAAAGGAGACATACAAATGGCCAATAAGTAAATGAAAAGGTACTCAACATCATTAGTCACTAGGGAAATACAAATCAAAAGCACATGAGATACTTCACACCCACTAGAATGGCTATGGTTAAAAAGATGATGGACAATGACAAGTGTTGGTGAGGACATGGAGAAATTTGAACCTTAGTACTTGCCAGTGGGAATGTAAAATCATGTAACCACTTTGGAAAGCAGTTTGGCAGGTCTCAAAAAGTTAACTTAATGAGTTTTCATATGACTCAGCAACTCATATATACTTCTAGGTATGTATACCCAAGAGAAATGGAAACATGTCCACACAAAAACTTGTACGTGGATGTTCATAGCATTATTCATATTAGCCAATAAGTGGAAAAAATAATCAAAGTGTCCATCAACTCATGAAAAGATCAATAAAAGGAGTGGGGTTCCACAAACTAAAGACCAAGGAATTTGCTGTTAACCCATTTGTCATGGTTCTAGAACTCATCATTTAGGAAATGATTTAGTAGGCAGAGGATTGAAATAGCTGACCTCTAAAGATTGTTTGACTCATAGAATTCTATGAAAAAATGAACTTATTTCCTATAAAAAAAAAAAGTTTCTTAACTACTGAGTATAAGAAATAGGTGGCCATCAAGAGAATCTGGGTTATGCCATGACAAACAACCACAAAATATTAGTGATTTGTGATCAAAACATGTTTATCTTTCTTTCACGTTATATGTCTAATGTGGATGTCTGGAGAGTGGGGAGAAAGGCCTTGATCATTCTCACTCCAGGACCCTGACAAAGCACTAGCCATCTGGAACATTGCTGATTGAAGAAGTAGGAGAAAAGAAGACTCTGGAGGATCTCACACTGGAAATTAAATGCTCTGCCAGGACTGGATATATGACAACACAGGAAGTCAAACACCAGGATCCAAAACTATTCAGTGAGCAAGATTAATGGCTGTGGTAGTCAATGTGGTGCAGTAACACCACAAAAAAAAACAAAAACAAAATCCGGAAGATAAACAAAATATCTATCAAAAGGGAAATATTTAAATAAGTTATAGTGGGTACGATTGTAGACATTACCAAAAAAAAAAAAAAAGAAAAAAAAAATTTAACAGATCACTATGAACTGACTAAGATATATTAGTGAGATACATATGCGGAGTAAAAACATAAAAGCAAGTTTTAATGTGATGAATTACTATAAATCATTAAGAAAAAGGCAAAATTCCAATAGAGAAATGGGCAAAGTATATGTATAGTCAATATACAAAAATAAAATCTAAGCATTCAGTAAATATGTGAAAATGTTTAACCACATCTATAAGCACAAAACGACAATTAAAATAGTGGGATAGGGCTTCCCTGGTGGCGCAGTGGTTGAGAGTCTGCCTGCCGATGCAGGGGACACGGGTTCGTGCCCCGCTTGGGGAAGATCCCACATGCCGCGGAGAAGCTAGGCTTGTGAGCCATGGCCGCTGAGCCTGCAGGTCCGGTCCGGAGCCTGTGCTCCGCAGCAGGAGAGGCCACAACACGGAGAAGCCCGCGTACCGCAAAAAAAAAAAAAAAAAAACAACAATGGGATATCGCTAAAATTCCATTTTCACCAACCCAATGGTAAAAACTAGTAGACAATAATTAAACGTTGGCAAGGATATGGGGAAATTTTTAGTGCACTGCTCATGGGAGTAAAGTCGATACAACCACTTGGGAGAGTATTTTGGCAATATCTGGCAAAACCGAAAAGGTGCATACCTTATGATTGAGCATTTTCATTTTTAGATACGCATTCCAGAGAAAAATGTTCATTGACGCACTGTTTAAACTAGAAGAATGAAAACAACTCCAACGTCCAATTGGGGAGAAATGGATTTTAAAAAGTGTTATATATATTTTTTTCTACCAAAAAATAGAATGATCTATGCCAGTTTAAATAAATAAACTAGACCTCCTTACGTGTCAGTTTGGGTGGATCTTGACAACATAATGCCAAGTTTTTTTTTTTAAAAAACAGAGCAGCTTGATAAACATACTCAGGGTACTACCTTATGTGAAATTTTAAACGCACATACTAAAATACATATATTACAACAGAGCTCAGTGCAATGATGGATGTGTTCTATATCTGCACTGTCTAATATACTAGCTGCTAGTCACATGTGGCTACTGAGCACGTGGAATATGGTTAGTGCAACAGAAGAACTGATTTTTAAAACATTTTTTTAAATTAATTTAAATTTAAATAACCACACTGGCTAGTGGCTACGTACTGGACAGCATAGATATATTTATGTTTGGGTGTATAGGTGCACACAAATGTATTGTAGAAGGATGAAAATACATTTGAAGGATACCCAACAAACTCAGAATACTGGTTTAAGTGGGGAAGAAAGGGAATACATCTGAGGGAAGTTGCCAGAGAGGAATTTTGCTTTGTTGGTAAGGTTTATTCCTTTAAAAGGAATAGAAGCAATTATGACAATATATTGGTTACTGTTCTTTGAGTAGTAAAAATATGGATTTTTAAAAATTATTATTTACACTTTTGGTTGCATTTTAAATATATCAAAAAAGCAAGTTGTAACACTGTTGTTTTACATGATACTTTAAAATAATATATGTAATACAGTTTCATTTTCTACAGTATATTGTTTTATGTTGTTAATATAATGAACATATAATCAGTGTACATATACATATAATCAGTATAAAAATAACAAGGAAGAAAAAAATAAAAGGGAAAGGAGGGCAAATAAAAAGACTATAATAGTGACCTTAGAAATTTGAAATGTGGAAGAAAATAGACTTGTCCTTGTCAATCCCAGATGATAGTCCTAAGGACTATCCTAAGGACTATAGTCCTATAGTCCTAAGTCCTAAAGAAAAGATTTCAGCTTAATTTAATAAAGAATCTTAATCTAGAGGCAGTCCAACAAGGAAACAGGTAGTCTTAGAACAGGGTGAGTTCCCCAGAGTTAGATGATTCAGGCTTCCATTAGATGATTAATTGGTACGAACATTACAGGAAAGAATCCAAGCAGTTAGACTGGTTCAGTGGATCACAAAGCATTTTCTAAGGAGCCCTAGTGGCTCCACTTGATGCCTGAAGAACCACAGTATGTGGCAAGGAAAAGGGGCAGCAAGCTGGAGTCTAAGCCCCTAAGCCCCCTCAAAGCAGAACAGCACTTCTTTAATCTGCTTTAATTTGAATAAAGGATTCAACAAATAAAAAGAAGGTTTAGGAACCATGAGACTACATGAGTAAGCCATTCATTCATTCAACAGGGATTTTTTGAGCCCACACTATGAGCCAACTACTGTGCCAGGCACTGCAGGTGAGATTAGCAGTCATGAGCCCTGCCTTTGAGGTTTATAGTCTATCTGAGAATAAAAACATTAAATTAATTATATGCAGTTACTTAGTTACAATTGTAGCAAGTGCTATGAAGATATCAAACCAAACCTGAGATCTTATGTGTAATATTATGAATCCATGTTTTCATTATTAAAATGACTAATTTTTAAGGAATTTGATTTTGTGCTGTGTATTTTATGTGTGTCCTTGAATGTAACTGTTGATTGTCTATTTATGCAAATATCCTTTAACAAAAATGTACTTAGGGGCTAAGCGTGGGGAGATACAGTGATTAAGAAAATGGAATCTGTCCTCGTAGAGTTTTCTTTCTAACTGTTTAGGGGAGAAACAATTTGTTTTACTTAGTAAGTTGAATATTTTAGGTGATCACTGTGGGTTTTGTCAGTTATTAAAAAATAATACAATTATTTTGTATTATATGAGCATTATTAGACGCAAATACAGCAACATGAGTTGTAAGTGAAGAAAAAGATTGAAAGGGCATATGCATGAATGTTACTAGTATAGCCCTCTAGGTGGTTATAGGAGGAGGATTTTATGTCCTTTTTAAATATATACATATTTTCCAATACAGTGTTACTTTTATAAGAACCAGTAAGTATATGGCAGAGTGAACTTATATGGCATCTTTTATTCTATGGAATCTTAGAGTTTCACATATACGTGCAATACTGTTGGTAGCTGTATCAATTTGAAGATTCTTCTATCTACCCTTGTTAAGGATTTTATCATCTAATACATTGCAACACTTCTTATGACATATATTTTATATTTCTGATTATGCTATTTCTCTTTGTTATGGGTATCATGAATTATATTTATATATTTGAAATACTATTTTTCTAGTTTAATACTTTACTTGACCTAGGTATTCTACATAACCCTTTTATGTAATCATTTCCTATAAGTCACTGAGTACTTCAAATACCTTATATTTCACTAAACATTTCCATAGCAGTATTAATGTAGTTTTGATATACCACTGAAAGTGCAGAACATGCAATAGGAGTTGTCTTAGGGCTCTTTGGTTTCAATAACACCTAAGGGAAAGTAGAATGTATGTATAAAGACAGAGGGGATTCTATTCAACCCATGAGCAGAGAAGTAGCAGACCTTAAGAAGGACTGAAAGCAATAGCTGAAAGCCACTGTATTCCCAGGCAAAATTTTGTCTCTACATCTCTGCTGTTCCATGCATAACTTCTTTCTTTCTTTTTCCTTACTTCCTAATTTGCATGACAGCATATGTCCTTAACTCCTGAGTTTACATATTACAGTTCCAGGCCCCAGAGAGATTAACTCTCACTCTTGACCCCAAAGGGAAATTTCACTAAAAGCACTCTGGCATGCCATGGCATGGCATGGCATGGGTAAGAAGCCCACCACAAGTTCAACCAAGATGGTCAGATGATGGGGTCATGTTTCACACAGAACTGCTAGAGGATTACTACATGCAAGAAGCAGGTAACTAAGGGGATATTTACCCAAGCAGACACTCCAAAAGATATCTACCACAGCTGTATTCCTTCTAACTGTATAGAAATCAATGTTTTGTCATGTATTATATTTTAAATTACCCAAAGAAACTTCCATTTAAAAGAATGCTAGTTGCACCCACTTATAAAATAAATCACCACAATTTTAATGTATCTTCTGGATAACTTTCAGTTTTCCAATAATCACTCATTTAAATAAAAATCATTGGCAGTCACTTTCCAACAACTTTTCAACATGAGCAAGTTTCATAAGTATGTTAAAGAGGAATTAGCCTGTTTTGCTTTCATATCACAAAATTAGATTGCACATATTTTAGTTATTTCATTTAATGCACTTCAAGTACTAAATGTTGCCAAATTCCTTAGAGCCATTGAACTTACCTTTTAAACTATTTAGGAAAGACACCATATGTATTTTATGTTCACAGCGTGATCTGATACAGTCCACAGGATGATATGTTTTTAAAGAGAAGTGAAAATGCTCCCCAAAAAGTCTTTGTAGTCTTTCAGTGTCTGATGATAAATCCTCCCTTTAGAATGGCCAGTTAAGTAATGAAATTCAATGTAAAAAGTATTTTATCTACATTTCTTTACAGACTATTTCTTCCAGCATTCACTTTTCTTGAAGTATTGGGAAGTTTTGACCAAATATATATATTTGAATCTTGTTGATGAGTAGTTTTCAGTTAAATTAGTAAATGGTAGAGCCAAGATTCCATAGTATTCTGACTCCAAAACACATGCAGTTAGGCCTCACACTCATAAACTGGAAAGTGGTGGGATCCTTGACAAGGAGAGGAGGATGAAACGGATGTGCTGACTTCAGTCATGTCTAATCTAAAGTGACAAGATGTGCCAAATACCAAGTAGTAATTGGGCTGTAAACAGCTGAAGGGCAGATTTGGAGATACTGATTTTTGGAGTCATCTTCTTACAACAGATTGTTAAAGCCTTATAAATGACCAGGCTTCTGAGGAATAATGTATAAACTGAGAAGAGGCTCAAAGATTGAACCTAAGGAAAAATCACAGTAAAAGGTAGGAGAAAGAGGAAGTAGCAGAGAAATAGAGGAGCTATTAGTAAGTCAGATTGCTAGAAGGACTATGATGCTAGGAGGACAAACAATATGGATGGATTTTTAAAACAAAGGAACTGAAGTCAGAATGGATTTGCTTGACAACCAACCTGTAGACAATGCCTTAATAAAACAATAGAAATATATCTATAGTCCCTTCCTTAGCACATCCTGTACATTTTTACCTTATGAGCATTATCATTTCATTATCATTACAACAAAATTTATTGACTGTGCTAAATGTTTGCTTAAATACAAATGAGAAAACAGGACTATAGTAGTAAAATTACCTTTCCATGATAGCTGTGCCATTAAATGACAAAGCTGGGATTTACATCCATGTCTATCCAGCACTCAGACCACCCTCTTAACCAATACACCATTCCCAAAATATGGGACAAGTGGAGATGGAGAACATTTCTAGATTTCTATCATGAAATTTCTGTTTCTATCATAAACATCTCTATCATGTTTGTGAACATGATATTAAATAACATTAACTTAGTAAATATTTATTAAACCAATCATGTAGAGGAAAGTTATACCCCTTCCCAATTCTCTTTCAGTTTGTCTCATGGCCTCAAAGAGGAGGTATCAGTTTGGAGCAAGTGTTTCTAACATCCCTCTAACACTTGCCAACCTCCATTTTTAACAAAAAAGATAGCAGGCCTTAAGGTCAAAATCTTCTGTAGATGACAACTTCTAACTATAATAACATTGCTTTGTTTTCTTTGTGTTTATTTTTTATAGTTTCTGTTTATGGCAAATTATTTGGCTTTTCTATTTATAGTAGTGGGTAAAGTTTCCTGTCTAAATACACATAAGATTTTTAACAGTGGCTCTGTTCAAAAACTTATATTAAGCAAACAAAAATACTGGAAGCATGTGGATATGGCAGAATTTTGAGGGTGGCATGTAAATGACTAAAATTAGGAAAAACTACATTGTGTTAAACATCTTCCCCCGCTCTGTGAAATCCTTAATCATAACCTTGGTGCCAGCGATCAGTCACTTATTTTCCTCCCTACATTCCTGTCACTCTTTCTGTAGCACTGATCCAAGCAATGCCTTCCATGTGATTATCCTGTTCATATGGTAGATTTTTTCTTTTTCTTCTTTTTTCTTTTCTTTTACTTTTTTTTTAACCCTTGCAAAGTATAAAACAATAAATGGGACAACCAGATTGAAGAGGTTTTGGATCTCTAAATTTCAGCAACAAAAAAGCATATAATGATACTTTCAAATAGATGCTTCAGTAAATGTTTTTGAAAAGGGTAGTAAATGGAGTAATTTTATAAAACTGCTTGACTCAGAGTGAATGGAAGAGAAGGTAGCAGTTCATTTTTTTAGACATAAGTTATCGAAATCATTCCTCCAAATATCCTTCAAAATTCTAAGAAGTCAAATAAAATTATTGCTAATTAAATGATAATTATAGATAGTTTATTAGTGTGATCCAAATTTTCAAGGACCTTATCTGCCAGCAGGTTCAAATGCATCTACATTAGCATTTCTACACCAATTTTACTATCACTCTTCACAACATAACTACAGGGGACTTAACGCATTACTTATTGCCACCGCAGCAAATAACAAATTCTAGTTTTGCAAAGACTCCTCAGGAGCTGCGTTAACACTTGGGCAGCAACATTCCTCCACTGTCTTCTGTTCTAGCCTCTTGTTTCCTCCACTGGCTCAAAACCCACTAGGGGAAAGTACTTGGATATTATAATCATCTCATGACCTCTCTTTTTCTCTGTTTCTCTGCCTAGGAGATTGTTTATTACTGACCCAAAACCAGCAAAACCTCAACATGCCAGACCACAATGTGTTCCCACCACCACGTCCTCTGCGTAAAGTGGGGACTACCCCTCTCCAAATCCTGGTTGCACTTGGGACACCTGGGACCCAGAGAAGCTCTGCTTACTCAGTGGGTCTTACACTTTCCTTTTGAAACAGCAGTTGCTTCAGCCCTCAGATTCCCTAAAGCTCAAACAAGAAACTGCACAGAACAGGGTTGAGGAAAAGACACTGCACTGTCCCCCCCACTCTGTTGTCTTGCTGAAACCCCGTACTTCTCGCTCATGCAAGTAGATGTCAGGGAGGTCATGAGTCAGCCTGTTTATCAGACACATCTACACTTTTTTAACCCCAGCTGGGAAACATTCTCCTCCAATATTAGTTTCAATAATCTAGTTTTCTCGTATATAAGAATTGTATTTTTTTATACAGATGGATAGTTTTAAATACATTAAGCCCATTTTTCTAATCAGTGGACAAACAGACAAATTTTATGGGATATTTATATGATAAATTACTATAGAATTGAGATTCAACAATCCTGGGTTAAACTCCTAACACTAGAATAACCAGTTGAATGGCCCCACTCAGATAATTTATTTCTCTGGGACTCTTTTTTCTTTAGAGGGTTTGATTTCCAAATAATTGGATTTTAAAGTCCTGCAGACCCTCCTAATTCCTGATTTCAAGTGTAATTTTATTATTTCAGATTATTGATAGGTTGGCAAATTGTTTTTTCAAAGATGGCTGCACCAATATATACACATGCCATATGCTCTTCTTACAGTGTGGCACTCACATGCCTCCACTGACATGTGGACTTGATACTTCCTCCTTTTGAGTCCCTGTAACTTCCTTGACCATTCAAATGTAGCAGAAGTAAGGCTGCTTGATTTCTGAGACTAGATCATAAAAGGCAAAAACAAGTTCAGTGTAGTATCTCCCCCTCTCTCAGTATCTCCCTATTTATCTTACGTGCCCTTACACCCCAACCATCATATTGTGAAGAAACTCAGGCCACACAGAGAGCGCACGTGTAGGTGTTCTGGACAACAGCCCTAGTTAGACCCTCCTTCAGTAATCCCCAGCAACTTCCAGACATATGAGTGAATAAGCCTTCACATGATTCAGACTTCAGGCCTTGGCTCTTCCAGCTGAGGCCTCAGACATCATGGAGAAGAGAACAGTTGAGCCTATGGTGCCATGTCTGATTTCTGCTTCCTGACCCACAGGAACTGAAATAGGAGGGAAGGGGGCAGGGCACAACCTTTAAAAGAATGACATAGCCATTAGGATAAACATAAACTGGTAGAACCAACTAGGCCCAAGATGGTGGAAGATTCGACATCCAGGAGACTTTGAGCCTCATTAGATGCTCACTGTAATGCACTACCATGCTAAATGTCACACCCACAGGGGCCATGACAGTTCCAAGGCTAATCATAAAAAGGCCAAAAAGTGGGCAGGGCCCAAATCCTGGAAATCTCCTCCCCTTCTCCAAAATAGTTGGAATAATCCTCCCACTTATTAGCCTATGGAATTACCCAGCCCATAAAAACTAACCACGCCAAGGTTTGGGGCCTCTCACTTTCTGAGATGGCTCACATGCTGTCTGTGGAGTGTGTTTCTCCCATGGCCACTCTCACTTTCCAAGATGACCATATGCCCTGGGGCCACACTTGCCTTTTGAGACTATCCGCATTCTGTCTATCAAATGTGTATCTCTCTAAATAAATCCACTTCTTACCTAGCACTTTGTCTCTCACTGAATTCTTGCTGCGATGAGACATAAAGAACCTGAGCTTCAGTTAAGTCCTGACACCAGGTGAGCAATTTGGACTAAAGGACAGTAGGTTCAAGTCCCAGCCCATGGGTTCAAGTTCCATCTGAGTTTTCACTGGGTTCAAATCCCATCGGAGTTGTGTGGTTTCAGAACTTTAAGAGAAAATAGGTGATTATTATTATTTTAAGCCATTAAGTTTTGGAGTAGTCTTTGAGGCAGCCAAAGTAACCAGAACCTGGGATGTGAGATGCTAACATGTATGGATTGCCTACTGTGTGACAGGAACTCATTTGCATCATTTCCTCTAGTCTGCACCATGACTCAATATTTGCTTTTATGCTATATTATTGGACATACCTGTGATTTATTTTATGCTAAGTTTTTGTCAGTAAAGCAACCCCCAGATATAACATTGTCCCTTGGGAAAAATAAGACTTTAAGATGTTCCATTTCCTAGTGCTGTTCCCGGAAATGCCCTGTGCCACCTGATTCTTACAAAGGAAAACCTACTGTGAGGTAATGAAAACTCATTTCAGGGTTAATGCTCAGAGAGAATGTTTTGATGTCTTGAAAAAAAGATTTTTAAATGATTAAAATTGAACTCTAAACTGCCTTCCATCTCTAAGGTTTAATTCCTTAAAATTATCAATATATTTATTTTTGGGGTGCCACTTAAAAAGAGGAATTTTAGTTTTATAAAATATTTCTTCTTCTACCTCTTCTTTCACAATAACTAATATCCATTTTTCTTAAGCTTTGCTGAATCTAAGAAGTATAAGGGGAAAAGTGGTCAAATGAGATAGAAATATTCTCATTTATAATCTTTTAAAAATATGTTTTATACCAAATCCTGATTTTTTACAGAAATGCAGCTGGGCTTATAGCTAGTGTTTGAAGAAGATACCTATTTCCCCCACTCAATCTCTATTATGAAAAAATAAAAATAGTAATATAATAATACAGTAAAATTATATGTATACACGCATAGATATTGATATATATGTTTAATTTTATGCATTCATTATGATTGGTGCTAATTAGTCTCATACACAATATTATTATTTTTAATAAATATCTTAAATATTTATTACAAATATCATCATTATTATTATTGAAATACTTGGGGCAGAAATTCAACCCATGTGGAGTTCAAAGCAGCAATTCAAACTGCTTTGTTTTATCGGTCATCAACAAATGGAACAGATGCAGTGTTTTGTTGACAGATAATAGTAAGTGGTATATTGGATCTTGCGCTAGTAACACTGGTGAATATTAAAGTCATAAATAATTCAATCCTTTGTAGTGTCAGTGTATGACCTCAAAATAACCCTGTTCAATCTGAAGCTACTGGTAATGGCCCAAAGTTCAGTAAGGCCAAATCATAGCCTGCCATATATAGTAACACACTGTAATATAGAGTTTCAACAAAGAAAATACAGTTAGCATAATAATGAGGCATTAGTTGAAATGCACACGAAGTTGTTGACCTGAAACAAAAAATCTACAGAAAGGATGTCTTCTGAAGGATGCTGACAAAGTAATTAAAATAACTAGAGAAATAGACCTAGCTTAAAACTTAGCAAGTCATAAGCACTGTCGTAGTCACTTAACCTTTAGCTTATGCTCCCTGATCCTTACAGACTATTTTAATGTTCAATTATTCAATAGAGTAAATTCAGAGTATTGTCATATTTAATTCCAATGCTCCTGCCACAAGCACCTCTACCCCAATGCCAAACTTCGCATGATTTACATAATGTGCAATGTCTTTTCCTCTTTAGCTGCTCTTTACTTACAATGCTCTTAGCCTTGAATACCCTTCTTTTCCTTTGTGTCTCAGATTTCACATCTGTGAACCCTCACTGGATTTACCCAGATACAACTGCTGCCTCCTGTCTCTGTGCTCACATGCCATTTTGTATATCCATTTTCTCCAGTTCTTACTGTAACACATTGATATCATTTGTGTACACATCCACCCATTTCTCCCTTCACATTGTGAAGTGCTTAAAGGCAGGCACTTTAATTCATCCTTTTCCTACCCAGCTAGTCACAGAGCTTGGTGGTCAACAGTATGGACTTGGAAGTTATACATCCAAGTTTGAATTCTGGCTCTACCTTTCATTAGCAGTGTGTTCCTGGAAGAGCTACTTAGCTTCTGACCCTCATTATCTCCTAATGGACCACACTAACAGGAATCCTTGAAAGATTAAATGAATTAAAACACACATACACAGAGTACTCAATAAACATTGGGTTACTGAATGTAATAAATGTTTGCTGTCATCTGATTAACTTGAAATGTTTACTCTAGGTTAGATCAGACTAATGGACTGAAATTAGTTTACAGATACCATTTGTCTTCTCTGGATTAAAAGAACTGTATGCACTTATGAATGTTACCCAACAAATTTCCAACACATCATGGGCAATAATACAAAGAATCCATGGAGATATTATTTGACTCAATACCTTAACCTCTTCCAGAACACCCTCAAAACCACAAAATGATCATCATCATCATCATCATCATAGTTATCAACTTATACCAAATTCACTCCCCACAGTCTTTTCTTATTAATAAAGAGGTACATTTAAATTAATTTGGTAAAATTTAAATATAAAAATATTTTTCTATTATAGAAAATATTATTTTATTATATATGAAATATTCAAAATATATCAACTATTTAATATCTTTAGAAATAGTGACTAGTGGTAAAGAAGTAGGAACCATGAAGGAATAGTTTTTTGTGTGTTTTCTTATATAATAGCACTGGCACCATGCTTAGCCTTATACTAAAAAATGCGGAAGTCATTATTCCAGAATATGCATCTACAGGCTCACAGGAAACATGATCACACAGTAAAAGCCACAATCAAGTTTGTGACCTGTTCGGTGCAGGAGAGCAAGTGAACTCTGCCTTGAATCTAATCATGCTCCTGCTACAGGGCCAGGAGCTTGAAACATTTTGCATTTTTCAATTTCAAACTCACCTTAGAGTGAATTTAATCTGGATAACTGACTGGATCTAATCTTATTCATGGCCCTGGACAGTAATAATAGTGGGCTGCCAACTGCTCAAGCTATAGTCCTGAACAGGAGAGTGGCTGAATGAGGTGGAAATGTCTATGTAGGGCAGAGAAGTCAGAAGTTCTTCTCAGGGGAACTGGAGAGTGTAAGGAAACAGAGCAAAAATGAACCTTTCTCTCCCATCCATGCCAACATTTTCTCGCATAGGGACTGAAGACACTGTTTTCGCCTCCACATGAAAAAGCGAAGTAACACCAAATACAGAGCCTACTACTTAAAAACAGCTTGGAAGAGGTAGGAGGTAAGAACAGAGCTGAATAATAATACTGTTCAACATTTCCCTCCATTATCACTGCTCTTCATTTCTTCTTGTACTTAAGCTCTTTTCAGAAATGTCAAGCAAATAGCCAGTATGGTATTACTTCGAAATGCACACTCTATCTACAAATAGTAAGGGGGTTTGATCCTTATTATATATAAACTGTTAAGGCCTTTAAAATTCAAGGCTCTTAGAAAAACCTAAGTAAATTAATTCATTCTCAAATTTAGACCTCCCAGCAAATGATAGCTTAAAAATTGATATTCTGACTTTAACAAAATAAAATGAGATTTCCCAGTAAGTATTAATAGGCAGAATTAAATGTAATGAATAAAAATGTAAATAGATTAGTATTGCTTTGAATTTATATCATTTTTGTCAACTATACCTCAAACTATTGAGTATATTTTTTGTTCTTGTTGCAGCATTGTATAGGTAATCTTTTAATCTTCATTTTAGTAATGAAAAAATTTTATACATATATGTGTGTATATATATACATATGTATATATATATATTTACATATATATATATATATATGAAGTTAGGTAGCTGTCTTTTGGTAATTTTAATGGTGAATGCATTAAATGGAGAACTCAGGGATCCTGAGCAATTCAAGTCAATAAATATATTAGCTGTCACAAATTCTTAACCCTAACCCTAGCTAAGAGCCTTGTTATACTAGTGACTAATTGAAAAAAAGTAGGGTTGTTTTTTTTTAATTCATCTTTGTACCATCTGTAGGTGCCATCAAGTGGCAATAAGTTAGGACTCACTAGACTTGTTACAGGAATGTAGAAACACACCTTTCTCATCAAAGAATATGCATTCAGGGACATATAGTCAAAACTTCACAGAGCTATAAATAATCTTCAAAGCTCTTCTTTCCCAGCAACACCCTGACAAAGACTTACTTTCTCCCGTTCCTCTCATCCCATTCTCACTTAAACCCATTCCATTTTGCCCCCATTACTCCATTAAAATTGCTCTTGTCAAAGTTATCACAGACCTCCATATTGCCAAATGCAGTGCTCAGTCTTTCTTTCTCACCCTTTTTGACCTATCAGCATTGACATTTAGCACATTGATTTATCAGCCTTGACCCTGAATACAGTTGAGCACCTCTTCTTCCCTGGTACACATTCTTCACTCGGCTTGCAGGATACTACACTCTTGATTTTTCTCCTACAAGAAAAACAAAGAACTTCATAGCAATTGAACCATTTGAAAGATAAAAAAAAGTATCTATGCTCAGAGAGGCAGCCTTTGCCAATCTCCTATAATCTGAAATGCCTGAGGGTCTACTGCTCTGAAGGTTTGAAATATTATAAAAACAAAGTTCTCCTCACCAAACTAGAGAAATACAAACAAAGCAGGAGATGGGAAAACTAACATGAGAAGAAATTGGCATTTAAAAAAAGTCTGATGCTCAGGTCCTTCCCTAGCATCTCTTGTTATGAATTCTCTTCTTGCAAAAGGGAATAATCATTGTAATTGCAAATATTCAGTGGGCTTGCAGCTTGGGGGCTAAAAGCTGCTTAGTTATTGCCTATTCACTTGCAGACCATATGTTCACTGTGCTGTGAGACAAAGGACTAGATAAAGGTCTTGACACTGAGATCTGGGCAAATAAAGAAGAAACTGAAGGTGGTTGCTAAGAAGTACAAATCCCTGCTCAGATTCTAAGTTGAATGACTAATTTAACAAGATTAAACAGATTTGGTGATTAACCCATGGAATTGCAGACTCAGAGTCAACTAAATTTTTAGATTGCATTGCTAGATAAATCTCAAATTTAGTAAAGAAAGGTGGTGATTGCTTAATTCCTAAATCCTAAAAGGTGGTGATTGCTTAATTCCTAAGTCCTAAGTAATCCTTAGACCTCCTCTCAGTGATTTCCTGATAAATGGTAAAACTGGCTGCAGGGAGGGGGACCTTGATTCATAGCATTTGCTGATTTCTGTAGTATAAATACTCCCACCATGGCCATTTCAAGTTGCCAATATATGTCACTGGATTCAGAGTTGGCAAGAGATATACACAATTAGCTCTCACACCCCTGCCTTCTTTGCACCAACAGAAAGTCGGCTGCTACAGACGTAACTTCACCAGAAGGGGACTTGTCCTTAATGGTCATTATCTATGGAGGATACTAGACTAGGGAGGTCCTTCCAGAGAGAGAGCTAGCAGATTGTATATGACCAAGGATTTTCTTTTACTCCCCAAGCAAAAGTCCATATTGGTCCTTACCTGAAGGATGTGATATATACTACTGAATCAGTGACCAGCCTTGGTTGTCTCGTATGCTATCCCCTTCTCTACATGAATTCTAAATTGAAATTAGGCTATTTTAATCTACAATTGCATTTTGAGTTAATTGGAACTACTTAGGTTTTGCATTTATCCACTGGTTCTCAGATCATTAGAATTATATCAAGATCTATTTAAAAACATGCATTATCCAGATATCTTAAATTTAGAGTTAGATGCAGTAACTGGACCAAACTCTCAGTTGTCTCCCTTTGGGAAGGACAGGAGTGTCATTATGTGCCAAGCTAACACATGTTTGGAAATTTATATTTGTGGAGAAAGATGAGTATTCGAGCTGAGTTACCAAAAGGTAGACGCCACTTGATTTTCTCCATCTAACAGTCATTCTCCCTCTTTTGTTAACAGTGTTATATTTGGATTTCTTTTGGGTGCCCATTTCTCTTCATTCTCATCCATGCAGTGTGGCATAATTTTACCTTTTGTTCCAGGGAAAAGTATGTGACTCAGGCCCTTCCAAATAGACTTCTGCTTTCCTCTAGAGAATAATTTGATCTACCATGAGAATGTGACCCCAGTTGGTCCAGTGAGAATGAAGTCTATCACTTTTGCTGAGTTACTAGCAAGAGGTATTTTCCCTTATCTTCTGGACTTGAATCTTGGGAGATATAAGCCTGGAGATCCAGAAGCCACTATTCAGTGCCTTAAAATGATACCCCATAATGAATGGCATGGTTGAAAGAGATAAATTTATTTATTTTAGCCACTAGATCAAGCCAAACCTGAAGAAATTGTTACATGGGCCAATAAGTTATTTAACCAGTTTGAATAGGATTTTTTTACCTCTTAAAACTGTTTCAAGTACATATTTCTCTTAGCTAATTTCAAATTAAAGAGAAAAATTTTACACTAAATTATACATATATTTTTTATACTTAAGTTTTCTCAGATTCCCCTAGCCACAATCTTCTTCTTTAATTAAATGGAATACTAACATTTCAAAAAAAAAATCAAATCACATTTAGGAAAGATAGAATACTGATTACTTGATTCCCTATCTGCTACCATTTCAAAAACTCCAAAAAAAAATAATGCATAAAGCAAAATTTGCATATTTATGTTTATTGAATTAAGCTGAGGAATTGAGATTTCTATAGTTGCTAGTTTCTGTGATATCACCGCAGCCCTGTCATCTATGGTCAAAAATCTGTTGCCATCAAGATCTTGTCTCTGCCATGTTCCATTCAATTTTATTGACCCTCAGACCTGTCAGATTTCTTGTCGCTACAAAAATCAAGAAAATAAATATCAATAGCTTATATAATTAAATAATTTATATTATTATAATAGGAGAAGAACATGCTCTAGTAAAAGATCCCTTTTTGCCATGGCACACAGAAATATTTTGGAACAACTTGACATTTTGGTGTCCCTCAAACCAAAATTGTAGTGAAACTCCCACTTTGCCAAATTGTTGCAACAATTGTAGTGACTTCTTTTAAAGGCATAAGTTAAACAAAGTGTGTCTTGAAAGAGCATGAAATTTTGATTATGACAAAGCTTTACATAAGGTAATTAAGTATCATCTGTTACAGGTAAATTATAATCCATACATAAATTAATACATCTGTTTCTTATATTTAATGATCTATAACATAAAATATATTTGATCTTTCAATGAACAAAGATGTTACATTTTTCTTTTTCTTAAACAATGAGTTTCTTTAACATTTCATCTTCCCATTCTCATACTCATAAGGAATTTTTTGTTCCCTCTAACACATGAGGGTCAGATTAATTCTCAGATTTTCTCTTGAACTATCAGAACTCAATTGGTAGTCTCAGAAAGACATCTGTTTGAATAGAAGAAATTAGTCACCAACTTTGTATATTAAGGAAACTTAATGTAGGCACTGAATGAAATGCAGAAATCCAGGGAACATTTGTTCTTAGTCCGCTGTACTAGGGCTAGACCAATACCCACTCAGAGCTCGGAGGGCACTTTTCAGAGCATAGATAAAATTAAGTAAAATGCTACATCTAGTCCTCTAGCTTCAAGTTCCTTCCCCATGAGATAGAAGTTGATTTACTGTGCCCAGTTTGTAAAATTTTCTAAAGAAGGATATTTTAATCTCAATCAGTTAAAACCACTGTCTCCTTCTATTCTGCATTGGAATTCTACATATTGGGGATTTGCCTAAGGGGAACTGAGTTGGGGGTACATTTAGTTTGGGTTTGGAGACATGTATTTATGTAGTTTGTGGGCACTTCCCTGGATAGCTGTTATTGCTGGCTGTCCCAGTGTGGAATGACTTCCCGGAATCTTCCTTCATCCCACTGTGCAGACCCACCCAGCATCATAATACAAGAATATCAATTACAAATTGGTTAATGAGTGCTATCAGATCAGTCACTGCTTAAGAGATCTTGAAATGCCTTGAAATCCAATAACTCATGTATAAAAGAAACTTGATAGAGGATTTTCCAAATTTAGCAACAATATTAAAATTGTATATGGATGTGATCTACAGGAGTTGTGAAGCTGAAACTTTTCTAAATTTTTAATAAGAATAAACAAATTTAAGTTAACTATGCTAGAGGAAAGTCTGAATTATTTTTCTATTCTCTAGATAAAAAACTATATTCTGAAACTATTGTCGTATGAAGAGATCATTAATGAGTATGCTGCTAAAAAGTGTAGGGAAAAAAGTATTACAGAGATGTATCAGGAAGTCCATCAATTAAAATAATTTTGTTAATTTTCTGGATTTTGTGATTTTTTGGTATTTCAGGCTTTTGAAATTTGTAACTTGCTGCAATTTCTACTATCTTTCTAAATAATAATCACTTTATTACCAAATTTTATATTCACTACTTTGTATTCCTTTTCTTAAAGAAATCCCCCTCCCCAAATTGCATAAGCTTCAGGATACACAAAACATGGATCCACATATACCTTCAAAATAAATATCGATACAATTCTATCTATTTGAGTGCAAAGTAAGAAATTTTATTATCCAGGAGTTTCCAAATATCTGGATGATTTGCTGTATTTTTAAAAATTTCTCATCAGGATGACTATCTCCTCAGATAGTCATAATCAATGAATGACATTTCAGAATTAGAATGTGATTTACAGCCTCTGCCAGTTCTCCAGGCTATGAAATCTCATTTGTTTGAGGGTTCAATCCCACTCAAAATTAAAGAAAGTTTTAAATAACTCTGGTTATCATGGAAAATAATGTTCTGGCTCTTTGCTTCCTTATCATATAGTTCTTCTCATCTAAACACAGTAAGTTCTTCCTTTACATTTTTATTCAATATCTTTTGGCTAAGAATAAAACAGTCGCTATCAACTTCTCACCAGTTCCTGAACATCCCTAAGTTGAAATTATTTTAGAGTAGTTATTCATGGGGCTTGCAAGTTGAAATGAAAAAGCAATGAAAATCAATTTCATTATAAGCTTTGAAGTAAAGGGATGTTACATCAAAAAACTTGACTGGTTGGTAGGTGGTATTTACTTATTTTATTCTGGAATGCTATAGAACAGCAGCTTTTAAACCACTGAAAAACCCAGCTGGTGATTTTCTGAAATGCATTCCCTGTACATAATCAGGGAAGTCTCAGCTTGACTAGGTGTTTGCACAGAATTCACTGAAAAGAATACATCGGTATTATTTCATGGCAGTGACTTCACTTATAACATTATGCACTTTCCTTCTCAGAGTGGATGCTTCAGTTAACGATCCTGTTCCATAGCAGGTTGGATATTTTCCCTGGTGAGTATCAAAACAGTGAGACTAACAAACAGTTCTCAAAACCCTGCGGACTGTTCAAAAATCAACGTTTGCAGTATTTAATGGGCCAGAAGCCTAAGGTTTAAAGCCATGCATACACAAGCAATGTGAAGTAGAGAATAGCAATTGACACTCAGAAATTTTAATAGCCCCAAGAGTTACTAACTTCTATGGGAAACCAGAGTTCTTCCCAAACCCCTTGAAAAGAGTCAAGGGCAAAATGGAGTCCCAAGTACACACAATTTAGGTTTTGATATCAGGAGAGGACAATTTGGTGGAAATTGCAAAGGCACAGTCAATAGAATTCAAATGAGACCATCATCCTGCCTTCCTATGCCACTGAGCTGGCTTTCTACATTCTCTTCCCCCCACTGTGATGAATACATCAAGGTAAAGCCTGAGGGTATTTCCTGTATGGGAATCCTACCCTACCCCAATTTAAACAGTGTAGTCCTTTGTGGGTGCTGGGATATCCAAAAGCAAACAGAGGGCTGTTTACCAGCAGAATCCTTATTGAGGATGCCCTAACTTTGTAAGGTCTAGTGGACAGCAGGGTGGGACCAGGAAGAGGAGACAGGCAAGCTCCTCTCCAGTCCTTAAAGACAGGGCTCTTGTTTTCTCTGCCAAGCTTCACAGGGGAAATTTCAGGTGCTTAGGGTCAATCAAAGAAGACCTAGGAGCAAGCCCCCAAACTACCTCTGGTGTAATCTGAAGGAATTCTCATGGATCTCATGTCCAACTACTTCACCAAGCACGTGGTCAGATAGGAGTTTTGACTAAAACCCAGGCATCAGACTTGTATATTACAGTGGCTGTGGGCATCTGGCAGATAACATGACTGATCCAGTCAGCCCAGGCCTAAGGAAAGTAAAGCATGAGTGCCCTGATACAGCATCAGTGCCACCCACCTTTAAGGTCGGGGGACAGGACGAAGTTGGGGAGCTGCCCCTCTACTCCAGGGGATTGCTGCCAGC
The DNA here is from genome assembly GCF_003676395.1 of Aethalodelphis obliquidens. Classification (NCBI taxonomy): domain Eukaryota; kingdom Metazoa; phylum Chordata; class Mammalia; order Artiodactyla; family Delphinidae; genus Aethalodelphis; species Aethalodelphis obliquidens. The sequence goes on from NW_020837960.1 coordinate 1,645,123, forward strand.
CATCCTGATTTTTCAAGAGAAATTGGAAATCTGGATTTTCTTGTGAAATCTCCTGATTTTTTAAGTTTTGTCAATTAACTGAAACTTTTTTAAAAACATGCTGGCTGATACCATGCAGGTCAAGCAAAAAATAGCTGTAAACTGGATGTTGTTTATGGGCCACCAATTTGTAGTCTCTGCCAGGTGTTTACCATATATGGGATCTTCATGTCCCCATGACTCTGTGTGGCAGTAAGTTGTTGTTTCAGGAATCAGAAGATCTGGGGTTCCTATCTCTTTATATGAGATGGTGGGACTAATACTACCTACTTAATAACAATAGATTCTAAAAACAAAATGGAGAGATTCAAATTCCAAGTAATATAATTATTATATTGCATTGAATTGGGATTGGAATTGGAATTGAAGGTGATAATTTTGCTCTCATTTTCATCTCAAAAGCTGGGAGACAAAATCCAATAGAGAGCTATAAAATACTTAGGTTGTAATTGCCTCATGTGGATGAGATTTTGAGGATAAGTTTTTATGTAGGATAAATTACTCAATACTCTTATTTTTAGAATAGGTAATGTTAGTACCCAGAAAAAAGTAAATTACTTTAGATTTGGAAGTAAGAATACGAAGTTCTATCTATAGAAAATCTGAAAGTGTACCACTATTATATGAGCTATTATAACACGATTCAACTCAGGAAAACCCAAAAAAACTATTGTACCTTTACGACATGTTACAAATATAATGAAACAAGTGCATTTATTATGGAGAAAACATGGATTAATTTAATGGAAATAAGCCACAGGCTCTTTGCAGATAATTTAAAAATAACTCACTGGAAGCTCAAGAAAATGTGTGACGTGAATTAAAAAGACCAGATTTCTGGAAGAAAAAAATTCGTCATGGTTGATTGCAATGTCTAAAATAATGCAATATCAAAGATGCTGTCACAGAAAGGAATAGAGCATTTCTTTAAAAATATAAAGATTTCTCACGGGAAGATCAGGTGAAAATAAAATTATGAGAGGAAAAATTATCCAAGGCTAACCGTGAATTAATATCTCAGTGATGTATAGAAGAACACACACCACAAGAGTACCAGTAAAATGGGAAATCTGAATAAAAATTGATGGATTGCTTCATGTTAACATGTTAATATCCCGGTTGTAATATTGTACTATTGTTTTGCAAGATGTTACCATCAGGGAAACTGGATAAATTGTACATGGGATCTCTGCATATTATTTCTTACAACTGTTTGTGAATCTACAACTATCTAAAAGTAAAATTTTTATTTTCAAAACACTAATAAAATTGTAAAATATCAATGACAAGTTGTTAAAATATTGAAAGATAGGAATCTTGCTAGAGAGGCACTTAATAACCAGTGTGATACATGTACAGAGGAGAATAGAGAGAGAATAAGTTAGTTGTTTGCTTCAATCAGAGAAAAGACTTAAGGGAAGTTCTCATTTCCATGGTGTCTTTGAAAAAGAAAGGTAGCAGGTACTATATCAAATATTGGCAACCACATGTACTAGCCTCAACTTAGTAGTGAGTTCTGGTAGTTCAAGACTCTGTAAGGTGTCGCTGTCAGCTATTAGCCACCATGAGCCCGAGGACAGGCACACTGCTCTATTATCTTTGTATACCTATTGCCTTTGAGAGTACCTGGCACATAATAAGCATTCAATAAATGCTTATTTTTCTATAGAAAGAAAGAAGAAAGAAAGAAAGGAAGGAAGGAAGGAAGGAAGGAAGGAAGGAAGGAAGGAAGGAAGGAAGGAAGGAAGGAGGAAGGAAGGAAGAAGGAAGGAAGGGGAGAGAGAGAGAAGTGGAGAGAGAGAGAGGAAGAGAAAGAAAGAGAGAAAGAAAGACAGGAAAGAGAAAGAAAGAAAGAAAGAAAGAAAGAAAGAAAGAAAGAAAGAAAGAAAGAAAGAAAGAAAGAAAGAAAGAAAGAAAGAAAGGAAGGAAGAAAGAAAGAAAGAAAGGAAGAAAGAAAGGAAGGGGGAGGGAGGGAGGAAGGGAGGAAGGAAGGAAGGAAGGCAGGAAGGAAGGATGAGGGAGTAAAGGCCTGAGGATTAGTGAAATGCCAGAGCAAACATTCCTCAAGAGGCAATATAATTCATAATTAAGAGGATGGGCACTGGACTTGGACTAACTGGGTTCAAATCCTGGCTCTGTTCCTAACTAGCTGGAGGGTTACGCAAACTCTTTAATCCTTGGATACTCACCCTTGAGCTGAGGATGATGAAATAACACCACCAACTTCACAGGTTTGGGAAAACTCAGAAAAGTTTAATGCAGCAAGAGTGCACAGCACAGAGCCTAGGGCACAATAAATGCTCAGTGAACATTAGCTGCTACTCTCCTTAAGGAAGAGCCCAGTGCTAGCTTTGAGCATTACAGGCCAGTAATCCTTCCATACTCAGTAAATTAGTTAACAGTGGAATAACAGTAATGACTAGCAACTAAGATAAATAGAGCAAATGCAAGAAGATAATCCTTGTGCATCTGCTGGAGTTCTTCATGAAGACAATTGTTTACTAAATACCTAGTAAATGCCAGATGCCTTATGAAGTGTTTAACTTAACTCTAACAATAACCCTAAGAGGTAGGTACTATTATTATGCCCAGTTTGCACATGAAGAAAGCAAAACCAAAGAGTTCAACTAGTTAGTCAGCTAACAAAGTCAATCAACCTGAAATTGGGAAAGCCAAACCTTAAGCTGAGGGGCTGCCTTGAGAGCCCACTCCTTTGGAGGATAAAGAAAATTAAAGTGTGATCAAGGATCTAAATACCAAAGGACATACTGTAGATTATCAGGCAGTACATACTTTTTTAGATAGTAAACAATAAAAACTGTGGAAAGAGGGTCTCAGGTATTAATAGAAATTATTTCTAATGGCTGTCTAACTAGTATAGAAGCAGTCTTATAAATAAAATGTATGTATGGATTAACTTCCTAATGGCTCAATGATTCTAGAGAGAAGCAACTAAAATGATCAAGTAATTTCTGGAAAAATAAACAGAAAACTAGTGACTTGGCTGCCTCTGACAGAACCTGAGTGACTGGGAGGCAGAGAGGGTCAGAGATTTACTCTTCATTATACACCATTTAGACTTTTCTAATTTTTTTTTTTACCATGTATGTATTACATTTCTTAAAAAAAAAATGAACAGGGCTTGAAGAGTATGTTTGGGTATCCAGTTTGATACTATAAAATGCTAAAATCTCAATCAAATTATCTCTGTGTAGTTACTGGATTAGATAGACCTTGGCTTCAAACAAATATGGCATTTATGGTTTTTAAGCTTGAATTTTATTAATTACTATATTAACTTTAGACTTCACATAATCTTATTACTAAATATCTTAATATTTTTATTTCTATGCAACTTCAGTCTTTTAGTTAATATTAAAGTCTAATTAACCTTTTAGAATCTGGTCCCAATTTTATATATTTCTTTGCTTGTCTGGTATAGCAGTAATGAATTTTGTGGTAGACTGAAGGATGTCCCAAAAATGTCTATGTCCTAATCCTCAGAAAGTTTTAACTTGTTTACCAAGAATTTTTGTGTGTTACCTTGTTCAGCAAAAGGGACTTTGCAGATGTGATTAAGTTAAGGACATTAAGGTGAAAGATTGTCCTGGATTATCTGGGTGGACCCAGTATAATCACACAGGTAGTTATATAAAGAAGACAAGATAGTCAGAGAAGGAGATGTGAGACAAAAACATAGGTAAGAGTGATGCAGCCACAAGCCACAGAATACAGGCAATCTCTAGAAGCTGCAAAAGGCAAGGAACAGATTTTCCCCTAGAGCGTCCAGAAGGAATGCAACCTTGTTGACACCTGATTTTAGCTCTGTGAGATTCATTTCAGATTTCTGACCACCAGAACTGTAGGATAATAAATCTGTGTTATTTTAAGCTCCTAAATTTGTGGTGACTTGTCACAGGAGCAATAGGAAACTAGTACAAATGCTTTGTTTCTAGTTCTTTTAAAACTGTAAATCAGTGAAGAGATATATGGATAATTGTAAAATCTAAAGACAATACAACACAATAAATAAAAATTTTGCTATAAACAAGAGGTTTATCCACAAAATTCAAGGTTATTATAACAGGAAGAAACAATCAACAAAATTAATTATATCAACAACAAATTTGTAAACACTAAATGTTTATCTTAGAAGTGAAAACTCATTATTACAATTAACTTTGATTAAACAGATATTTACTGACTTAAGCTAGGTGCCAATAAAGGCCTGAGGCCCAGGTGAGCTGATCCAGATCTACACGGCTGAGTGGAGAGCAAGAGCAGAACGTATATGAATGGGTCAGCCATGAGGCCGTGAAGGATGAGGGGGTGTTTCTGGAGGCAGAGCACGGAGGGTGGCCAGGATGCAACAGAGTGCACAGTGGAGCGAACCTGTGTGTAAGGAGAGAGCCTGCACCCACACATGTGGGTAAGGATGGAGTCTTTAGGATTTTCCCAAACACCTAGAATGGCCACAGTGATTTGCCCTGTTCAATTCATGGTTTTATCCTTTAGCTGTAACTCAGTAATCTACAGAAGGCAAGTAAACTTTTCCCATTAAGATCTACAGTATAAGAATAATTGATCTCCACAATGACCATAATGTCCATACAACAGTAAGTACATGGGAATCAGAACATGGTTTTATAAAAGAATAAAATAATCCTGACAGTTTCTTTAACTTTTTGTGTCCCTTTGTTCCCTCCTTCCCCTGTCATTTGTTCTTGAGCCCAATAGACAGACTGTGAAACATTTATATGAACCTATTTGACACATCTTAGTTTTAACTTTCTTTACCAAGACTTTTTGTAAATATAAGCCATAAGTGTTCCAAACATTGTATTCAGTTCAGAGCAATTTACTGGTAATTACTCAGACATATCTTCTCTTAGAAATTAAAAATGGAAAGAAGGGAGTGTTGCTAGGTAGAATTACAATTCATTGGTAAAACAATTAACATTTGTAAGGTGCAAAACACAGAGTTAAATTTCATATAGACTAATCATTTCTATTTCACTGTTTTGACTTTTCAAACAAATTTACCTAACTTTTAAAACAAAATTGAAAAAGTTAGCAGCCTTAACTCATTTAAAAGCAGGTTAGGGCTTCCTGGTGGCACAGTGGTTAAGAATCCGCCTGTCAGTGCAGGGGACACAGGTTCGAGCCCTGGTCTGGGAAAATCCCACATGCCACGGAGCAACTAAGCCCATGTGCCACACTACTGAGCTGGCACTTTAGAGCCCACGAGCCACAACTGCTGAGCCCACCCGCCACAACTACTGAAGCCCATACGCCTAGAGCCCGTGCTCCGCAACAAGAGGAGCCACTGCACTGAGAAGCCTGCACACTGCAACAAAGAGTAGCCCCCACTCGCCACAACTAGAGAAAACTTGTGCATAACAATGAAGACCCAATGCAGCCAAAAATAAATAAATTAAATAAATAAATTTATTATTTTTAAAAAAAGCATGTTAAATGTGCCATGATTAAATGGGGTAAGTCTTTAATGGATAATTCAGAGAAATATTTATATACACCATAGGGCTGTTAAAACTTAACTTGTACTTACTGTGCTCAAAGTAATCACCCTATTATCTTCATTTTACAATTCTCTACACTTAGTTAACAACATGGCTCACAATATATTAAAGAATGATGCCTGGGCTTCCCTGGTGGCGCAGTCGTTGAGAGTCTGCCTGCCGATGCAGGGGACACGGGTTCGTGCCCCGGTCCAGGAAGATCACACATGCCGCGGAGCGGCTGGGCCCGTGAGCCATGGCTGCTGAGCCTGCGCATCCGGAGCCTGTGCTCCACAATGGGGAGAGGCCACAACAGTGAGAGGCCCGCGTAACGCAAAAAAAAAAAAAAAAAAAAAAGAAGAATGTTGCCTGAAAATAAGAATTAGATAAGCTTATGATCAGTAAATCAAATTAAGTTGACTCTAGATTAAAGATAATAGGAGAAAAACTATTCTTACAAAGAGATAATGAATCAAGAATGTTAAGTACTGGGACTTCCCTGGTGGCACAGTGGTTAAGACACCACAATCCCAATGCAGGGGGCCTGGGCTCAATCCCTGGCCCAGGAACTAGATCCTACATGCATGTCACAACTAAGAGTTCTCATGCCACAACTAAGGAGCCCACGAGCTGCAACTAATGAGCCCACGTGCTGCAATTAAGGAGCCCACCTGCAACAACTAAGGAACCCTTAACTAAGGGTTATGGGTAACTAAAACTCAATGCAACCAAATAAATAAATAAATAAATAAATTTTTTTAAAAAAAGAATGTTAAGTACTTAATACTTGCTGTGTTGTCATTTATGGAGTATTTGTACCCTACAAGTAAGGCTGAGATTGCCCCTTGACCTTGGCTGTAGTTATAGGTTAATCAAACCTTTGCTCCTCCTGACTTGTTTTAGAAACAGAGAAAGGTTTGTGTGTTGGGCTGCTAGGAGGTATCTTGCTAGGTCCCCCTTCTGCCCTATGAACTGATTTCCCTGGCACAGTGGTGGATCCGGGCATGAGGGCGCTATTTGTGCCACCTTATTCCAGGAGATGGACAAATGACTCAAGGTGAACTCATCGAAAGTTCCCCATGATCTGAGATTTTCTTTCTCCTGATAATATAAATAATTTTAAACAACCTGAGTCATGGGTCAAAGAAGAGCTATAAACTGAAGTTGCAGAATTTCTAAAATGCAATGATAATGAAAACTATATATCAGTGCTCAAAAATGTCATAGCCCTAAATATTTACATTACTTAAAAAAGAAGGAATAAAAATAAATGAATTAAGCTATTAACTTAGAATAAGTTAATTTTCATTTTGTAAATAGCTGTCAGTCATTCTCAACCTTGAGAGGCCCCTGCAGTTCCTTGCTATGTTGCCCTCTTAGAGGACCTCTAACAACAGAGAGTTTTGCTTCCTTAAGGTCAGCAGAAGACTCTCTGACATCTAAACCCCTTATTAAAGGGCTCAGCTGATTAGGTCAGGCCCATTCAGGACAATCTTCCTCTTTATTAATTTAAAGTCAACTGATTAGAGACCTTAATAACATCTACAAATCTATTCACTTTTCCCATGTAATCTAATCTAATCACAGCAGTGACACCCATCATATTCACAGGTCCTGTCCACAATCAAGTGTAGGGGATTATACAGGAAGCATACACTGAAAGGCAGGAATCTTGGGGGTCATCTTAGAATTCTTCCTAATTCCATTTGAAGTTAAGTGAAGTATCTCACTTAATTTTATCCAGAAAGCACCCCATTTTTTCCAACACCACTCAATGAATAATTCTCTTTTTAACAGGTTTCAGATGCCACATTTATCATATATTAATTTATAATATGTTTCTCAGTATCTATTTGGCTGTATTTCTGGAATTCTTATTCTGATTTATTGGTTTGTCTGAAGACCTTGTAATATTTTAATATCTGGTAGGGCTAGTTCTACATCACTATTCATTTTTTTTAAAGAATTTTAATGTTTTATTCTTGCTTTTTAATTTCCTAGGTAAAATTTAGGAACAACTTGTATAGAAAAAAATTAATTTGTTGTATTTTTACTAGGACCACCTTAAATTAGCAAATTAACTTAGCAGAAACTGATTTGAATCCTAATCAAGCATATGATATGTCTTTCCATTAATTCAAGTGCTCTATATGTGTCTTTCCTTTGTATTTAAATGTTTTATTCATAGAGGACTTGCAAACTTATGAAAAAAATAGGTTTGGGATTTTACTTTTTTCCATTCTTGGAATAGTTCCAATAGCATTGGAGTTACCATTTTTTTTTTCTTTTTCTTTTTTTTTTTCGGTATGTGGGCCTCTCACTGTTGTGGCCTCTCCCGTTGTGGAGCACAGGCTCCGGATGCACAGGCTCAGCGGCCGTGGCTCACGGGCCTAGCCGCTCCGCGGCATGTGGGATCTTCCCAGACCAGGGCACGAACCTGTGTCCCCTGCATTGGCAGGTGGACTCTCAACCACTGCGCCACCAGGGAAGCCCGGAGTTACCATTTTTTAAGATTTTATGAAATTCTTGTAAAATTGCCTGGGTCTGGTAATGTTTTTAGATGATCATGCTTTGTCAGCTGCTATTTCTTTTTGAAAATTGGTCTGTTTATATATTCATTATTTTTTATGGTAATTTATTCATTCCATCCAGGTTTTTCAATTTGTTTGCATAGAGTTAAGCGGAGTAATCTCAGAATTCTTGAAAGTCCTTTCTGTGGTTACTTTCCTACTGTCATTTATCAATCTATGTAGTTATACTTCCCTTATATTTTTCCTTAACTAATTTATGTACTCTGTTGTTTTCCACAAAGACTGAGGTTTTAAATTATTTATCACTTCAATTTTCTATTTTTTTAATTCATTAATTCTGCTTTTATCTTTACTAATACATCCTTCTGTTTTCTTGTTTATTTTGTTTTTCCTTTTCAAACCTTTTTAAGTTAATAGCTTAATTCATTTATTTTTATTCCTTCTTTTTTAAGTAATGTAAATATTTAGGCTATGACATTTTTGAGCATTGATATATAGTTTTCATTATCATTGCATTTTAGAAATTCTGCAACTTCAGTTTATAGCTCTTCTTTGACCCATGGCTCAGGTTGTTTAAAATTATTTATATTATCAGGAGAAAGAAAATCTCAGATCATGGGGAACTTTCGATGAGTTCACCTTGAGTCATTTGTCCATCTCCTGGAATAAGGTGGCACAAATAGCACCCTCATGCCCAGATCCACCACTGTGCCAGGGAAATCAGTTCATAGGGCAGAAGGGGGACCTAGCAAGATACCTCCTAGCAGCCCAACACACAAACCTTTCTCTGTTTCTAAAACAAGTCAGGAGGAGCAAAGGTTTGATTAACCTATAACTACAGCCAAGGTCAAGGGGCAATCTCAGCCTTACTTGTAGGGTACAAATACTCGATAAATGACAACACAGAAAATATTAAGTACTTAACATTCTTTTTTAAAAAATATTTATTTATTTATTTTTCTAATTCTGTGAAGAATGTCATTGGTAATTTGATAAGGATTACACTGAATCTGTAGATTGCTTTGGGTAGTATAGTCATTTTCACAATATTGATTCTTCTAATCCAAGAACACGGTATATTTCTCCATCTGTTTATGTCATCTGTGATTTCTTTCATCAGTGTTTTATAGTTTTCTGAGTACAGGTCTTTTGCCTCCTTAGGTAGGTTTATTCCCAGGTATTTTTTTCTTTTTGTTGCAATGGTAAATGGGAGTGTTTCCTTAATTTCTCTTTCTGCTCTTTCATTGTTAGTGTATAGGAATGCAAGAGATTTCTGTGCATTCATTTTGTGTCCTGCAACCTTACCAAATTCATTGATTAGTTCTAGTAGTTGTCTGGTGGCATCTTTAGGATTTTCTATGTATAGTATCGTGTCATTGCAAACATTTACTTCTTCTTTTCCAATTTGGATTCCTTATATTTCTTTTTCTTCTCTGATTGCCGTGGCTAGGAGTTCCAAAACTATGTTGAATAAGAGAGGCAAGAGTGGACATCCTTGTCTTTTTCCTGATATTAGAGGAAATGCTTTCAGTTTTTCACCATTGAGAATGATGTTTGCTGTGGGTTTGTTGTATGTGGCCTTTATTATGTTGAGGTAGTTTTCCTCTATGCCCATTTTCTGGAGAGTTTTAATCATAAATCGGTGTTGAATTTTGTCAAAAGCTTTTTCTGCATCTATTGAGATGATGATATGGTTTTTATTCCTTAATTTTTTTTTTTTTTTTTTTTTGCGGTACGTGGGCTTCTCACTGTTGTGGTCTCTCCCGTTGCGGAGCACAGGCTCCGGATGCGCAGGCTCAGCGGCCATGGCTCACGGGCCCAGCTGCTCCGCGGCATGTGGGATCTTCCCGGACCGGGGCATGAATCCGCATCGCCTGCATCGGCAGGCGGACTCTCAACCACTGCGCCACCAGGGAAGCCCTATTCCTTAATTTGTTAATATGGTGTATCACATTGATTGATTTGCATATACTGAAGAATCTTTGCATTACTGGGATAAAAATCACTTGATCATGTATATCCTTTTAATGTGTTGTTGGATTCTGTTTGCTAGTATTTCGTTGAGGATTTTTGCGTGTATGTTCATCAGTGATATTGGTCTGTAATTTTCCTTTTTTTTGACATCTTTGTCCGGTTTTGGTATCAGAGTGATGGTGGCCTTTGTAGAAAGAGTTTGGGAGTGTTCCTCCCTCTGCAATTTTTTTTTTAAATTTTATTTATTTATTTTTGGCTGTGTTGGGTCTTCATTTCTGTGCGAGGGCTTTCTCTAGTTGCGTTGAGCGGGGGCCACTCTTCATCGCCGTATGTGGGCCTCTCACTATCATGGCCTCTCTTGTTGCGGAGCACAGGCTCCAGACGTGCAGGCTCAGTAGTTGTGGCTCACGGGCCTAGTTGCTCTGCGGCATGTGGGATCTTCCCAGACCAGGGTTCGAACTTGTGTCCCCTGCATTAGCAGGCAGATTCTCAACCACTGGGCCACCAGGGAAGCCCCTCTCTGCAATTTTTTTGAAGAGTTTGAGAAAGAAAGGTGTTAGCTCTTCTCTAAATGTTTGAAAGAATTCACCTGTGAAACCATCTGGTCTAATAATTTTTAATTTATTTATTTTATTTTTAATTTATTTTTGGCTCCATTGGGTCTTCGTTGCTGTGCGTGGGTTCTCTCGAGTTGTGGCGAGTGAGGGTTACTCTTTGTTGCACTGTGCGTGTCTCTTGTTGCGGAGCATGGTCTCTAGGCACACGGGCTTCAGTAATTGTGGCTCACGAGCTCTAGAGTGCAGGCTCAGTAGTTCTGGTGCACAGGCTTAGTTGTTCTGCAGCATGTGGGATCCTCCAGGACCAGGGCTTAAACCCGTGTCCCCTGCATTGACAGATGGATTCTTAACCACTGTGCCACCAGGGAAGCCCCATTTCTAATGTTATTGATTTGCGTCCTCTCCCTTTTTTTCTTGATGAGTCTGGCTAAAGGGTTATCAATTTTGTTTACCTTCTTAAAGAACCAGGTTTTAGTTTTATTGTCCTTTGCTATAGTTTTCTTCATTTCTATTTTATTTATTTCTGCTCTGATCTTTATGATTTCTTTCCTTCTCCTGACTTTGGGTTTTCTTTGTTTTTCTTTCAGTAGTTACTTTAGGTGTAAGGTTGGATTGTTTATTTGAGATTTTTCTTGTTTCTTGAGGTGAGACTGAATTGCTATAAACTTCCCTCTTAGAACTGCTTTTGCTGCATCCCATAGGTTTTGGGTCATCATTAATTTCTATGTATTTTTTTAATTTCCTCTTTCATTTCTTCAGTGATCTCTTAGTTATTTAGTAGCACACTGTTTAGCCTCCATGTATTTGTGTTTTTTATGGGTTTTTTTCCTGTAATCGATTTCTAGTCTCATAGTGTTGTGATCAGAAAAGATGCTTGATATGATTTCAGTTTTTTTAAATTTACCAAGTCTTGATTTGTGACCCAGTATATGATCTATGCTGGAGAATGTTCCATGTGCACTTGATAAGAATGTGTATTCTGCCACTTTTGGGTACGATGACCTATAAATATCAATTCAGTGTATCTAGTCTTTTGTGTCATTTAAAGCTGCATTTCCTTATTTATTTTCTGTTTGGATGATCTGTCCATTGTTGTAAGTGGGGTGTTAAAGTCCCCTACTATTATTGTGTTATTGTCAATTTCCCCTTTTATGGTTGTTAGCATTTGCCTTATGTATTGAGGTGCTACTATGTTGGGTATATATATATTTATAATTATAATTATATATATATATATATATATATAGGATTGATCCCTTGATCATTATGTAGTGTCCTTCCTTATGTCTTGTAATAGTCTTTATTTTGAAGTCTCTTTTAACTGATACAATTATTGCTACTCCAGCTTTCTTTTGATTTCCATTTGCATGGAACATCTTTTTCCATCCCCTCACTTTCAGTCTGTATGTGTCCCTAGGTCTGAAGTGGGTCTCTTGTAGACAGCATGTATACGGGTCTTGTTTTTGCATCCATTCAGGCAGTCTGTGGCTTTTGGTTGGGTCATTTCACCCATTTACATTTAAGGTAATTTTTGATATGTATGTTCCTATTACCATTTTCTTAATTATTTTAGGGGTTTTTTTGGGGGTGGGGGTCTTTTTCTTCTCTTGTGTTTCCCACCTAGGGAATTTCCTGTAGCATTTGTTGTAAAGCTGGTTTGCTGGTGCTGAATTCTCTTAGCTTTTGCTTGTCTGTAAAGCTTTTGATTTCTCCATTGAATCTGAATGAGATCCTTGCTGTGTAGAGTAATCTTGTTTGTAGGTTTTTCTCTTTCATCAACTTTAAGTATATCCTGCCACTCCCTTCTGGCCTGCAGAGTTTCTGCTGAAAAATCAGCTGATAACCTTATGGGGATTACCTTGTATGTTATTGTTTTCTTTTCCCTTGTTGCTTTTAATATTTTTCTTTAAATTTAATTTTTGTTAGTTTGATTAATATGTGTCTTGGTGTGTTTCTCTTAAGGTTTATCCTGTATGAGACTCTCTGTGCTTCCTGGACTTGGGTGGCTATTTCCTTTCCCATGTTAGGGAAGTTTTCAACTATAATCTCTTCAAATATTTTCTCAGATCCTTTCTTTTTCTCTTCTTCTTCTGGGACCCCTATAATTCAAATATTGGTGCATTTAGTGTTGTCCTAGAGGTCTCTGATATTGTCTTCAATTCTTTTCATTCTTTTTTCTTTATTCTGTTCCTCAGCAGTTATTTCCACCATTCTGTCTTCCAGCTCACTTATGCATTCTTCTGTCCCAGTAATTCTGTTACTGATTCCTTCTAGTGTATTTTTCATTTCAGTTATTGTGTTGTTCATCTCTGCTTGTTCTTTAGTTCTTCTAGGTCTTTGTTAAGCACTTCTTGAATTTTCTCGATCCATGCCTCTAGATCACCTTTACTATCACTACTCTGAATTCTTTTTCAGGTAGGTTGCCTGTTTCCTCTTCATTTATCTGATCTTGTAGTTTTTACCTTGCTCCTTCATCTATAGCATATTTTTTTTGCCATCTCATTTTTTTTTTTTGGATGGGTGAGGTTGTGTTCCTGTCTTACTGGTTATTTGGCCTGAGGCTTCCAGCACTAGAATTTGTAGGCTATTGAGTAGAGATGGGTCTTGGTGCCAAGATGTGGACCTCTGGGAGACCTCACTCCGATGAATAGTCCCTGGGGTCTGAGGTTCTGTGTTAGTTCAGTGGTTCAGACTTGGAGCTCCCACCACAGTAGCTCAGGCCTGATTCCTGGTTCATGTATCAAGGTCCTGCAAGCTGTGCAGGGCAGCAAAAAAAAAAAAAAAAAAAAGGAAAGGAAAAAAGGAGAACAATAACAAAGAGTAAAAAATAAAATAAGATTAGAAAACTAACAGGTTAGAAAAAATAAAAATATAGAGGAAACAACAACCAGAAGGTAAAACAAAACCACAATAGCAAAAAGGAGGAAAAAAAAAACGGAAAAGGCCTTGGCCGTGGAGGGCATGGTTTAGGCAGCGGGCAGCATTTAGGCAGTAGGCAGGGTCTAGGCTTAGAACCCATGCCACTGGAAAAGGCCCTGGAGGTGCTATGGGTCAGAGCTTAGGCTCAGCATGGCTGGAGGGACCCCAGAGTGCCTCCAGCCTCAGTGGGCAGAGGACCAGTCCCAGGACCCCAGCAGGCTTCTGGGGGCCTGACTAGGTGGGGGAAACTAGGCACATGTCCCTTGATCCTCCCATCCTGGAGGGTCCCTCCCCATCTGCCTCTTCTCTTCTTACCCCCCTCCCTCCCTCCCACACCCCTAGGACCCAGGCAGCTGTAGGGGGCCTTGAAGGGCAGAGGACCTGCCTTTGGAGCCAGCAGGCTTCCCAGGGCCCAAGTGGACAGGGGAAACACCAGCTACACTTCCCCTGATCCTCCAGTCCTGGAGGGTCCCTCCCATCCATCTCCCTTCCTCTTCCCCCCTCCTCCCTCTCTCCTATGCCTCTAGGACTCACACTGCCAGAGGGGGCCTCGGAGGGTGGAGCATGCCTGGGAGTCCAGCAGGCTGCCCAGGGCCTGAGTGCACAGGGGAAATGTTAGGTGCATTCCCCCCAATCCTCCAAACCCCCAAAGATCCCTCCAAGTGTGGGAACTCCTCCACTCCCCCAGCTACCCCTCAGGATCTGGCCTCCACTTCTCCTCCCCCCTCATTCCCTCCACATCCTACCCAATTGCTTGGGGTTTCCTCCCAACTCCTTGGGTGTCAAGGTCCCCCACCAGTGTCTGGTAAGCACCCTAGTTGTGAGGAGACACCTATTTTATACATAATAGTTTGTACTTCTTAATCCCCTTCTCCTATCTTGCTCCTCCCCCTTCCCTCTTCCCAATGGTAACCAGTAGTTTTTTCCTTATGTCTGTGAGTCTGTTTCTGTTTTGTGATATTAATCCCTTTGTTTTATTTTTTTAATTCCACATATAAGTGATAACATAGAGTATTTGTCTTTCTCTGTCTGAATTATCTCACTAAGCATAATATCCTCCAGGTCCATCCATGTTGTTGCTTGTGGAACCAGGTCCTGGGCCCTCTGGTGGACAGGGCCGTGTCCTGGGGTGGCTGTAGGATTAGGGTGTCTTAAGGCAGCCTGCCTGCTGGTAGGTAGCTCTGTGTCTCCACCTCACTGGTTGCTTGGCCTGAGGCATTCTCAATACTGGTGCCAACAAGCTGATGGAAGGGGCCGGGTCCCAGTGCTAATAAGCTTGAGGGAGGATTCCAAAATGGCCCTTGCCAACACCAGTGTCCTTGTGGTAGAACAAGCTCTCAGAATGGCTGCCTCCAGCATCTGTGTCCCCTAGGTGAGCTCCAGTTGCCTCCTGCCGCTATGGAAGACTCTCAAGATCAGCCGGTGGGTCTGACCCTTTCAAATTACTGCTTCTACCTTGGCTCCAAGAACATTTGAGAATTTGTGTGTGCCCTTTAAGAGTGAAGTTTATATTTCCAACAACCTTCTGGCTCTCCTGAAAGTAAGCCCTCCTGGCCATCAAAGCCAGAAGTTCTGGGGGCTCATCTTCCTGGTTCAGGACCCCTGGGCTGGGGAATCTCATGTGAGGCTTGGACCCATTGCTCCTTTGGGAGAACCTCTGCAATTGTAATTATCTTCTTATTGTAGGTTTCCCACTTGGGAGTAGAGGTATTTACTATACTGTGGCTCCACCCTTCCTACCCATCTCATTTTGGTTCTTTCTTTATACCTTTGGTTGTAGAAGATCTTTTCTGCTAGATTTTGGTCTTTCTCATCAATAGTTGTTCTGTAAATAGTTGTAATTTTGGTGTGCCTGTGGGGAGAGGGGGCTCAGGGTCTCCATTTCATACTCACCAACTTAGCTAAGTTCAATTCTTTGTGGTTTGTTTCACAGAAATAATTATTTCTTTTACCATTTTAAAATATTTATTATGAAGTGCTTAGTACCAAATATCAACTATTCCATGGCATTATTTTTGGAGAGCATTCTGTTCTTGATATTGCTAATCACTTTTATCTTTTTTCTATAGTATCATTTTATCAATTCTGTGTCAGTTTCTTTTCTGTCAGTTTTAATTTGTGAGATTTCCCTGTACTGGTTATTTGCAGTTGTTTCCTATGGAAGGGTTCAGAGCATTGCTATTAAAACTACACTGCCAAAGATACCTTAATTTAACACCATGCAATTAAAAAACACTTTGACACATGATCTTATTTTTATTTTCATCTACCACAACCTGGTGAACCAGATAGGATAATTATTATCTATTTTTCACAGGTGTATGTTTGAGATCAAACAGATTGTAAAATGTTTCCAAGTAGTACGTGATTAAAACCTAGTCTCCAAGTCTAGACTTCACTACCAAATATATGGAAATTAATACCTCTCTTTGTACTTAGCATAAGTATTCTTCTTCTAGGTGCTTTTAGCCCATCTTAAAATTGCCAGTGAGACACAACTTTTGTTATTGTCATGAAATGACTCAATAAAAGAGTAAATTTATCTATTATTCATTTCCTTCTTATATGAACTTTAACTTATATAGAATTTGGGATTATCTAAAGGAAATATTTGCTTAATTGACATTAATATGATCTATTTCCTATTCAGTGGTTAATTAGCTGGTTATTCAACTTCATGGATCAAATTTTCTTTACCTTTATAAGGGCCAGTCTTAAACCCAAATATCTAAAACAAATATTCAACGAGACTAATTCTCAGTACATACTGAACTGAGACAAAACCATGACATCTTGAATCAAACACAAGATTGAAACACAAGATGAGACTCTCATAACCCTACCTTTCTGCAAGTATAACAGGACATTCTATGGACACCCCCCCCCCCCCACTGTGTCATTCTCAGCCTTAGTTCTCCTCCCTGCACAGAAGGGAGCAACTCAAGGTAAGACAAACTGAAACCAATGTCCGAGGTAATTCCATGGGGCAGAGAATGGGAAATCCTCTTCTTCCTTTTTTTTCCTCCATTTTGTTCTTACCTCTCTGTCTCTTCCCTCATTACCTTTCTTTGATGTAAGGTTGACTACGGTTGCACTTCTTTGACTCAACAAACAAGTAGTTTATGCCTACCACATGCCCACATGGTGTTAAGTACTGGAGTTTGTGATAGAGGAACAACTCTTATTGAAAGTTATAAGAAGACTTTGAAGCCTTTTAGATAGCCTCATCTACCAGAGAGCAGACAGCAGAAACAAGAAGAACTACAATCATGCAACCTGCGGAACGAAAACCACAGTCACAGAAAGATAGCCAAAATGAAAAGGCAGAGGACTCTGTACCAGATGAAGGAACAAGATAAAACCCCAGAAAAACAACTAAATGAAGTGGAGATAGGCAACCTTCCAGAGAAATAATTCAGAATAATGATAGTGAAGATGATCCAGGACCTTGGAAAAAGAATGGAGGCAAAGATCGAGAAGATGCAAGAAAGGTTTTGCAAAGACCTAGAAGAATTAAAGAACAGAGGTAACTATTTGAATACAATAACTGAAATGAAAAATACACTGGAAAGAATCAAAGGCAGAATAACTGAGGCAGAAGAACAGATAAGTGACCTGGAAGACAGAAAGGTGGAAATCACTGCTTCAGAACAGAATAAAGAAAAAAGAATGAAAAGAAATGGAGACAACCTAAGAGACTTCTGGGACAACAGTAAACACTCCAACATTTGCATTATATGGGTACCAGAGGAGAAGAGAGAAAGAATGGACATGAGAAAATATTTGAAGAGATTATAGTCCAAAAGTCCCCTAACATGGGAAAGGAAGTAGCCACTCAAGTCTAGGAAGCACAGAGAGTCCCAGGCAGGATAAACCGAAGGAGAAACACACCAAGATGCATAGTAATCAGATTGACAAAAATTAAAGACAAGGAAAAATTATTAAAAACAACAAGGGAAAAACAACAAATAACTTGCAAGGGAACTCCCATAAGGTTAACAGCTGATTTCTCAGCAGAAACTCTACAAGCCAGAAGGGAGTGGCATGATATATTTGAAGTGATGAAAGAGAAGAACTTAAAATCAAGATTACTCTACCCAGCAAGGATGTTATTCAGATTCGATGGAGAAATTAAAAGCTTTACAGACAGGCAAAAGCTAAGAGAATTCAGCACCACCAAACCAGTTATACAACAAATGCTAAAGGAATTTCTCTAAGTAGGAAACAGGAGAAGAAAAGGACATAAAAAAACAAACCCAAAACAATTAAGAAAATGGTAATAGAAACATATATATTGATAATTACCTTAAATGTGAATGGATTAGGGCTTCCCTGGTGGCGCAGGGGTTGAGAGTCTGCCTGCCAATGCAGGGGACATGGGTTCGTGTCCCGGTCCGGAGAGATCCCACATGCCACTGAGCGGCTGGGCCCATGAGCCATGGTGGCTGAGCCTGCGTGTCCGGAGCCTGTGCTCCACAAAGGGAGAGGCCACAGCAGTGAGAGGCCCATGTACTGCAAAAAAAAAAAAAAGTGAATGGATTAAATCTCCCAACCAAAAGACACAGGCTTGCTGAATGGATGCAAAAACAAGACCCATATATATGCTGTCTACAAGAGACCCACTTCAGACCTAGGGACACATACAAGCTGAAAGTGAGGGGATGGAAAAGATGTTCCGTGCAAAGGAAATCAAAAGAAAGCTGGAGTAGCAATACTCATATCATATAAAACAGACTTTAAAATAAAGAATGTTACAAGAGACAAGGAAGGACACTACATAATGATCAACAGATCAATTCAAGAAGATGATATAAAAATTAGAAATATATATGCACCCAACATAGGAGCACCTCAATACATAAGGCAAATGCTAACAGCTGTAAAATAGAAAATCAACAGTAACATAATAATAGTGGGGGACTTTAACACCTCACTTATACCAGTGGACAAATCACCCAGACAGAAAATTAAGGAAACAAAAGCTTTAAATTACACAATAGACCAGGTAGATTTAGTTGATATTTATAGGACTTTCCATCTAAAAACAGCAGATTACACTTTCTTCTCAAGTGCACATGAAACATTCTCCAGGATAAATCATATCTTGGGTCACAAAACAAGCCTCAGTAAATTCACAAAAATTGAAAATGTATCAAGCATCTTTTCCGACCACAATGCTATGAGATTAGAAATAAATTACAGGGTAAAAAATGTAAAAAGCACAAACACATGGAGGCTAAACAATACATTACTATATTACCAAGAAATCACTAAAGAGATCAAAGAGGAAATCAAAAAATACCTAGAGACAAATGAAAATGAAAACATGATGATCCAAAACCTATGAGATGCAGCAAAAGCAGTTCTAAGATGGAAGTTTATAGCAATACAATCCTACCTCAAGAAACAGCAAAATAAACAATTTAACCTTACACCTAAAGGAACTAGAGAAAGAAGAGCAAACAAAATGCAAAGTTAGTAGAAGAAAAGAAATCATAAAGATCAGACCAGAAATAAATGAAATAGAAACAACGAAAACAATTGCAAATATCAATAAAACTAAAAGCTGTTTCTTTGAGAAGATAAACAAACTTGAGAAACCATTAGCCAGACTCATCAAGAAAAAGAGGGAGAGGAAGGACTCAAATCAATAAAATTAGAAATGAAAAAGGAGATGTTACAACGGACACCACAGAAATACAAAGCACCGTAAGAGACTACTACAAGCAACTCTATGCCAATAAAATGGACAACCTAGAAGAAATGGACAAATTTGTAGAAAGGTATAACCTTCTAAGACTGAACCAAGAAGAAATAGAGAATATGAACAGACCAATCACAAGTAATGAAATTGAAACTGTGATTAAAATCTTCCAACAAGGGAAAGTCCAGGGCCATATGGCTTCACAGCTGAATTCTATCAAATATTTAGAGGAAAGCTAACACCCAAACTTCTCAAACTCTTCCAAAAAATTGCAGAGGAAGGAACACTCCTGAATTCACTCTACGAGGTCACCCTCACCCTGATATCAAAACCAGACAAAGGTACTACAAAAAAAGGAAATTACAGACCAATATCACTGATGAATATAGATGCAAAAATCCTCAACAAAATACTAGCAAACAGAATCCAACAACACATTAAAAGGATCATACACTATGATCAAGTGGAGTTTATCCTATGGATGCAAGGATTCTTCACTACATGCAAATAAATCAATGTGACACACCATTTTAACAAATTGAAGAATAAAAACCATCTGATCATCTCAATAGATGCAGAAAAAGCTGACAAAATTCAACACCCATTTATGACAAAAAAAAAAAAAAACTCTCCAGAAAGTGGGCATAGAAGGAACCTACTTCAACATAATAAAGGCCATATATGACAAACCTACAGCAAACATAATTCTCAATGGTGAAAAACTGAAACCATTTCCACTAAGATCAGGAACAAGAGAAGGATGTCCACTCTCACCACTCTTATTCAACATAGTTTTGGAAGTCCTAGCCATGGCAATGAGAGAAGAAAAATAAATAAAGGAATCCAAATTGGAAAAGAAGAAGTAAAACCATCACTGTTTGCAGAAGACATGATACTATATATAGATAATCCAAAAGTTGCCGCCAGAAAATGACTAGAACTGATCAATGAATTTGGTAAGATTGCAGGATACAAAATTAATGCACAGAAATCTCTTGCATTCCTATACACTAACAATGAAAGATCAGAAAGAGAAATTAAGGAAACAATCCCATTTACCACTGCAACAAAAAGAATAAAATACCTAGGAATAAACCTACCTAAGGAGGTAAAAGACCTGTTTTCAGAAAACTATAAGACACTGATGAAAGAAATCAAAGATAACACAAACAGATGGAGAGATATACCATGTTCTTGGATTGGAAGAATCAATATTGTGAAAATGACTATACTACCTAAAGCAGTCTACAGATTCAATGCAATCCCTATCAAATTACCAATGGCAGTTTTTTACAGAACTAGAACAAAAAATCTTAAAATTTGTATGGTGACACAAAAGACCCTGCATAGCCAGAGCAATCTTGAGGGAAAAAAAACAGAGCTGGAGTAATCACACTCCTGGCTGCAGAATAGACTACAAAGCTACAGTAATCAAGCCAATATGGTACTGGCAGAAAAACAGAAATATAGATCAATAGAATAGGATAGAAAGCCCAGAGATAAACCTATAAATCTATGGTCAACTAATCTATGAGAAAGGAGGCAAGGTTATACAAATGGAGAAGATAATCTCTTCAATAAGTGGTACTGGGAAAGCTGGACAGCTACATGTAAAAGAATGAAATTAGGACACTACCTAACACCATACACAAGAATAAACTCAAAATGGATTAAAGACCTAAATGTAAGACCAGACACTATAAAACTCTTAGAGGAAAACATAGGCAGAACACTCTTTGACATAAATCACAGCAAGATCTTTTTTGACACACCTCCTAGAGAAGTGGAAATAAAAAGAAAAATAAATAAATGGGACCTAATGAAACTTAAAAGCTTTTGCACAGCAAAGGAAACATAAACAAGATGAAAGACAACCCCCAGAATGGGAGAAAATATTTGCAAACAAATCAACAGACAAATGATTAATCTCCAAAATATAGAAATAGCTCATGCAGCTCCATATTTAAAAAAATAAAACAAACAGTCTAATCAATAAATTGGCAGAAGACCTAAACAGACATTTCTCCAAAGAAGTCATACAGATGGCCAAGAGGCACATGAAAAGCTGCTCAACATCCCTAATTATTAGAGAAATGCAAATCAAAACTACAATGAGGTATCACCTCACACCAGTTAGAATGGTTGAGCATCATCAGAAAATCTACAAACAACAAATGCTGGACAGAGTGTGAAGAAAAGGGAACCCTCTTGCACTGTTGGTGGGAATGTAAGTTGATACAGCCACTATGGAGAACAGTATGGAGGTTCCTGAAAAAACTAAAAATAGAATTACCATATGACCCAGCAATCCCACTCCTGGGCATGTACCCAGAGAAAACCATAATTCACAAAGACACATGCACCCCAATGTTCATTGCAGCACTATTTACAATAGCCAGGTCATGGAAGCAACCTAAATGCCCATCAACAGATCAATGGATAAAGAAGATTTGGTACATATATACAATGGAACATTACTCAGCCATAAAAAGGAAAGAAACTGGGTCACTTGTAGAGATGTAGATGGACCTAGAGACTGTCATACAGAGTGAAGTAAGTCAGAAAGAGAAAAACAAATATCGTATATTAACATATATATATGGAATCTAGAAAGTGGTACAGCGAACCAGTTTGCAAGGCAGAAATAGAAACACAAATATAGAGAACAAACGTATGGACGACAAGGATGGAAACTGGGGTGGGGGTGGTGGCGGTGGGATGAACTGGGAGATTGGGATTGACATACATACATTAATATGTGTAAAATAGATAACTAATAAGAATCTGCTGTATAAAAAAATAAAATAAAATTCAAACAAAAAGAAAGTTATAAAACTTTGATCTACATATTCTGAAGAAAAAGCTATGGAAATTTAATCAATAAAGTAGGGAGGCTGTTGTACTATAGCTTATTGTTATCTCCAATCTGCAAATGTAACAACAAACATACTTTGTGGTTTTTATTTATTACATATCATTTTCTCCTTCAGCCAGATTTGTGGCTTATAAAAATAACCAAATATTTGCTTACAAATTGTTATAATGAAAATCTGTAGCCTGATGCAATAAGATTCATGGTCACAATAACTTTGAACACATTCATTTGCTTTTGGAGTGTGGGGGAATAATTTTAATTTAAATTTTTTGCATAAATTATATGTTGAGTCCAAGATGCAGTGCAATTATGACAACATTTTTTAGAAGTTTAAAATTTATAAATACCTCTTTACATTTTGGTGACACTAGATATTGTTTTCTAGAAAGCTGTATTTTTTGTTTGAATAGCAGTTAGCTGTTTTCACTTTCTCTAACAGATGGAACCAAACCATTGTGAACATTTTTATTAAAACAACAAATGAAGCTATGAAAGAAGTGTCACATTGCCAAGTATTCATCTTGCAAATTAAATTCTACAACTTAGCAGGTGGTTTAAGTTCCCTTTAGAAATTTAATATCAGCTTATTTCATTTATCTGCGGTTTAACAGAGACACAGGTTCACTGCTGTATTCAGTTTCACAGAATCTCTTTTCATGTTTCTTAGAATTGACAGTTGGGAAAATATTTGCCAACTCTCACTCAAAACAGCTCACAAACACCATATTCAGATGGCTGAGTCTTTGATTTCTTTCACTGTTGAAGTCTACTATTTGTCTCTGTAATCAGTTTCAAGGCCCGGATTGATCCAAAAATTTAAAGCCCACACTCGGTATGTTTTCTGGGGATTTTTTTCTACCATTTTGATAAACATTACCATTCAGGCACTGGCACTATATTATCCAATACAGAAAATTCCAATATTAGATAGTAATTGCTATAGACAGAAAATTTGTGTCTCCCCAAAATTCATATGTTGAAAACTTAATTCCCAGTGTGATGGTATCAGAAGTTGGAGCCCTTGGGAAGTGATTAGGTCATGAGGATGGAGCCCTCATGAATGGGATTAGTGCCCATATAAAAGAGACTCTAGAGAGTCTCCTCTCTCCTTCTGCCATGTGAGGACACAGTGAGAAGGCATCATCTATGAACCAGGATCTGAGCTCTCACCAGACACTGAATCTTCTGGCACCTTGATCTTGAACTTCCCAGCCTCTAGAACTTTGAGAAATAAAATGTCTGTTGTTTATTAGCCACCCAGTTTACAGTATTCTGTTAGAGTAGCCTGAATCGATTCTAGCTTAGAGAACAACAGTGAAGCAATTGACACTTCCAAGTCTCTACAGGGCTGTACTGATGAACTATAGTAAATTAGATATATTAAAGTACTGCCTTCTGCAGTCATTTCAGAGATGATGAAGTAAACCTACCTTTTCAGCTTCTAAGTCAGTGCCATAAGATTAATTTCACAAAAACATCATTTTTCCTCCAAAAAAGTTTTTAATGTTTTCCCACTACCTACAGAATAAAACTTAGATTCATCATTCACAGACTTCAATTTTGCCTCCAAACTCTTTTTACAACTACTTCTCAAAAGATCTTCTTGTTCCAGATAAACTAGTCTATTTATTAATTGTCTCCCAAGCAAGTTGGTACTACTTTGCCTGCCCCTCTTTTCACTTTTTATATACCTTCCTCCTCCTCTTTGATTGTCTAAATCATTCTTTTCCCTGCAGGCACAACTTAAATCACAACACAATGAAATCCTTCTTAACCACACTAGATTATATTTGTTTCTTCTTTAAACCTCTCTAGCATCACTTATTACATGATAGCTTGTGTGGTTCTTTATATTCGATGTATACATTCTACCTCCCAATTAGAATGTAAGATCCTGAAGGTAGAGATGCCATTTTATACACCAGTACCTAGGACATAGTAATCAATAATATGTGTTGATGTTGGCAGGCTACATCAAAAATATAAAACATACTTATTGGTAGCTCATAGCCCTTAGGGTTTAAAATTATAGCTGAAGTTTTGCTTGTCTAGCATGCTTTCTCACTTCCTTTCTTCAGGCTTTTTTGGGGACTTCACCCTCACTCTATGTGGAGTTGACAATTTTAGTGTTGAATTTTAAAGAACAGGCTAGTACATGAACTTGGTTATGAGTGAATTCAAGCAAAAGTTGAATTCTCACTCACACTGTGTCCAGAGTGCTTTGGTTCTGAGCTTTTCTCCACATTATCCTTACTGTGGAACCCAGGCTAAGATTTCAGCCCCTATCTGGAACAATGAAGAAGCAAAGAAATAAAGTGTGGCCAATTGTGCACTGGCTCTTAAAACTTGCTAAGGAAGTGACACACATGAACTGGCAGAAGGCTAAACATCAATGACATAGAACTGAGAACCCAGAACTAAATCTTCACATTTATCATCAATTGATTGTTGACAAGGATACAGAGAAAATTCAATGAGAGAAAAATAGTCCTTCTAACAGATGGTGTTGGGACAATTAGATAGCCGCATAAAAAAGAATAAAGTTGAACCACTACCTCACACCATACAGAAAAATTAATTCAAAATCGATTATAGACCTAAATGTACAAGCTAAATGTGAAATATGAAATAAAAGGTAAATGTAAAGTTAAATGTAAGAGCTGAAATTATAAAACTCTTAAAAACAGGACTAAATCTTCAAGACCTCAGGTTTCCTATATATGATACAAACAAAAATGTTTCCTTATATATGGCACAAACAAAAGAAAAAAATAAATTAGACTTCATTAAAATGAAAAACTTTGAGCTTTAAAAGACTCTATCAAGAAAGTGAAAAGACAACCGAAGGAATGGGGGAACGTAATTGCAAACCATATATCTGACAAGGGACCTGTATCCAGAATATATAAAGAAATCTTACAACTCGACAATAAAAAGACAATCCAGTTAAAAATGGGCAAAAGATTTAAATAGACATTTCTCCAAAGAAGATCTACAACTGACCAATAAGCACATGAAAAGATAGATATTCAACATTGTTAGTCATTAAAGAAATGCAAACCAAAATCACAACAAAGTACCTTCAAGAATAGTTAAATTTAAACGATAAAAAAGTTAAACGATAGAAAATAAGAAGTGTTGGTGGAGAAATTGAAACCCTTATACATTGCTGGTAGGAATGTAAAATAGTTCAGTTTCTTTAGAAAACAGCTTAGCAGTCCCTCAAAAAGATAAACATAGAGTTACCACATGACCCAGCAGTCTCACTCTTAAGTATATATGCAAAAGAAATAAAAAGAAACAAAAACCTGTAAACAAATGTTCGTAGCAGCATTATTCATAATAGCCAAAATGTGGAGACAATCAAAATGTCCGTCAATGGGTGAACGGATAAACAAAATGTAATAGTAAATCTATACATTGAAATATTACCCAACCATAAAAAGGAATGAAATACTGATTCTGCTACAACTTGGATGAACCTTGAACACATTATGTTAAGTGAAAGAAGCCAGTTATGAAAGGCCACACATTGTATGAAACATCCGGAATAGGCAAATCTGTATAGACAGAAAATAGGTTAGCAATGTGCAGGGCTGGTGGGAGAGGAAAATGGGGAGTGACTGCTAATGAATATGGGGTTTCATTTTGGAGTGATGAAAACTTTCTGGCATTTGATAAATGTGACAGATGTACAACTCTGTGAATATACTGAAAACCCCTGAATCATACAATTGAAGATGGTAGATTTTATGGTTTGTGAATTATTCCTCAATAAGGCTGTTATTTTTTAAAGTGATATCCATTACTTCTGCTCCCTTTCTTTGGTCAAAGCCACATGGCCATAAGTTACCCCCAATGAAACAGGGAAGTGCAATCCTACCTTGTGATGGAAGGAAAGTGGAAATATCTGGTGAACTGTATTAATGACTATAAGCAATGCCCTCAGCCTTTAGTTATACAGGTAAGCATGAGTCTCAGGGTAGGCCAATCATGACACTACAACCTCCTGGACACAGTGATTGGTCCTGCAGTGGGCATGTAGCATAAGCAAGGCCAACAAGTCCTTTTATGGCATGGATGTATGTTACGGACAGAAAAACTGGGGTATTACTGAACAGGAGGATGGGAGTCGGGGACTATCAGAAGCCATATATAAGATACAGCCTTGTGGAGAGAACGTTCATCCAGCTATGACTTTTCACCCCCTGGATTTTCAAGACACAGAAGAATTCTGATTAATGAGTCATTAACAAAAAAACGGGATTCTAATCTTATAATTCTTTGCTTAACAGATGTCTCACGTTTCCTGAGAAATTCTGACAGTGTTCCTTCTTTGCCACCTTCCAGGATCTGCTCTCTTCCCCTCACTGTTTCCAATGCCTGAAGGGAAGGATTCTCCTTCTACCCAAGCTCTCATGCTCCCCCTTGCCTACAAACTCAGAATCCAACTTTGATGTTGCCCCAGATTGAAAGATTTCTAATGGGGCTCATTCCTCCTGTGTTTTACTGTCTTTGCTGAACAGCTTCTAAAATTGCTCCCAATGATCCCCAACTCTTCACATATGTATGTGTGAGGGTGGGCTGGACCCTTGAGAGTAGACTGGACCTGGTGACCTGCCACTAGCAAATAGAATGCCGCAAAAGTGATGGGATGCCACTTCCAAGATCAGGTTAGAAATACTCCAATTTCTGATTTGCTTGCCCTCTCTTGCTCTCTCTCTTGCTCACTCCGATAGATGGAGACACCATGTTGTCAGTTGCCCTGTGGAGAGGCCCACGTGGCAAGAAACTGAGGGCTGCCTCCAGCCAAAAATCCACAAGAAACTGAATCCTGTCACCATCACTTGGGTGAATATGGGAGTGGATATTCCCCAGTTGAACCTTGAGATTTCTGCAGCCCAGCTGATACCTCGATTACAGCCTGTGAGACACCTTGAAACAGAGGCCCCAACTAAGCCATGTCCAAGTTTCTGACACATACAAACTGTGAGATCATAAATATTGTTTTAAGTCACTACGTCTTGGTGTAATTTGTTATGCAGTGATAGATAACCAATATAGTGCCCCTTGCTCAAAATCTTGCCACAAGATTGGGAGTCCTTATGTCTTTGTTCTAAATTACTCTCAAAAATGATCCATTCTGGGATTCCCTGGCAGTCCAGTGATTAGGACTTGGCACTTTCACTGCCTGGGCCTGGGTTCAATTCCTGGTTGGGGAACTAAGATCCTGCAAGCCACACAGCAAGGCCAAAAAAAAAAGTATCCATTCTCATTGACTACTTATTCAAGGCCCTGAACCAAGCAGATTTACCCTGCTTCTCTTCCTTTGACTGAACTGCTTCCTCACCTCAGTATGCTGCCTGGGGAGATTAAAATGGGCCTCATGCCTCCTTCCTTGCTTGGTGGTCTTAACCCAGAGTTTCAGCCCAACGTGCCCCATAGTTTCTTTTCCCAGATGCCACAAGGCTGCTTTCATACTACTAGAGCCTCATTGCTCCTGGACACTCTCCAAAATGCTCCAATTTTCAGTGAGCTGTAGCTAATTACCCATTATAGGAACCTCATAATAATAAGTTTGGGGACTGGATAGAATCAGGATAGTAGTAAAGTACAGAATAGGCTTAAGTAGGCTTCTTATATGAGCAGGTGTTGGTTCTACAATAAGCATGTGATGTCATGGCTATTTTCATTCCTGTGGTGGCCCATCCATCTCTACAGTAATGCCCCAGCTACTCAGCATTCTCCCTCTCATGCTGCCCCCACCATCCCTCCTCACATCCTGGGTCCAACCATGCTGCATTCCTTGGCAATCCCTAGACTTGCTAGGATCTCTCATGTCGGGTGTCTGGCATATGGTTCCCTCTGTCAAGAATACTCATTTCTAGATTACCCTGTGCTTCAAAACTTAGCTCATACAGCACTCTCACACTCTCCAGGAATGTCAAGGCTCCTCTCCACCCTGTCCTTCCTCCACAAACTCTCCCCCAGGGTACAGCAATATTGTTAAGATTGGTCATTCAAAGGCATTTTACTGATCACCATGAAAGGAAAGGAGCTTTTCCTTGGGCTGAGCAAAGGGATCAAAAGGTGAATCCACATAAGGCAGTACTGTGTTCTCCTGATGTACTGTGAAGAGGTGCAGAGAGCTCAGAGCCTGCTCCTGCAGCCTTAGCCTGCAATGGCCTGAGCTAGGTGGGAGCCAGGGTGAAGGATAGAAGGAGGCAAAGGAGGACTTTGAGGCCACTTTCGTTCTAAGCAACTTGGCTTATGTAATTCCCATTGTCTGTCCTAACTCATTATTTCAACTGATTTAGAGCCAAATCTGATCATTAGTTTCTGTGCATACATTTCTTTGTGGAACATTGAAATGAAGGACTACTGATTAAAAAAGGATTGGGTAATCCAGGTCCCAGCTATCTATGTCTATCTGTATAAATGTATATGACATCCCATTTGATGGGACTTTCTTCCTCTGGGAGGCTCTCTGTGGCTCCCAGGCTGAGCTGGGTTTGTTCGCTGGCTTCTATAAGACTTCATACTTACATCTGATATAACACATTACACTTTGATTATTCTTTAACTCATGTGTTTCTCCACCAGATGAAGAGCTTCTTGAGAGAAGTGATCATGTCATTCAACTTTGTGTCCTCAGTATCTTGTATGGTTCTTGTCCCATGGTATTTTCTCAACATTTAAAATAGTTAATATATGAATTATACATATATGAATATATATATGTGAATATATTTAATACAGGAATCAATGCTATATGATTCCTTAGTTCTTTTTCTAAATTTTATTTTATTTAATTAATTAATTTATTTATTTACTTATTTTTATTTTTTTATTGGGGTATAGTTGTTTTACAATGTTGTGTTAGTTTTTACTGTACAGTGAAGCGGAGTTCCCTGTGCTATACAGCATGTTCTTATTAGTTATCTATTTTATACATATTAGTGTATATATGTCAATCCCAATCTCCCAATTCATCCCCCCCACCCCAGGTGCCTTATCCCATCTTTGTCACATGATAGCAATTGATCATTACAGTATCTTGACTTGTTCTGTTATTAGTTGGCATTTACAAGTCTCATCCCTCCATTCAGAAATCACATTCTGTCCATTTCCATTTGATGTCAATTCCTGTTCCTGTCTTATCCCTTTTCTAGGTGGTCTTGATGACTCCTCATGTCTACAGTCTGCTCTGTGCTGCTTCAAAATTAAATGAGATGATATTGAATCTGTATATCAATTTTTTCATCCAAGGAATCAATATGAGTGTGAAATATTCAAGCCTGAGACATGGTTGGTGAGTGAGCCCATGAATCTATCTAGGAGAATCCTGTAAATAATTGGGGTTGAGGCTGCTTAACTGGCTCCTTCTGCTTGGGTTTCTAGGATTCCTCTGTCTTGGCCAACCCCTCCCACACACGGATACCCACCCACACATTCAACTTGAACCACAGTGGTCAGAGCCCTGGCTCCCCAGGGAAGCTCAGTCAATGTGTCTTGCCAGCAGCTGGGATCTGCCCATTACCCTGCTCCTGCCAGCCCTACCCCAAGAGGATTGGGCCCAGCCTGCCCTCTCTTGATTTGGTGTTACTAGTAACATAAAAGACTTAGCCAGTGCCTAAAATATAGTAGACAGTTATCATTTCACTTCTCTCGTGTAACAAAGTGGTCAACTGGGGCCGCTTCCCCTCAGACAATGGAAAGTCCTGTCCACAGGCCAGTGCCCATCTGGACCTTCTCTGTGGTTCCCCACAGCCTCCTTCCCTCAACTCCTCTCAGAAGGCTGAACATCCATCTCTGCATTTACACCAGTTTCTACAAGAAATCCAACCAAATGAAATAGGTTGTGATTGTCTGTGGATTTTTATTCAAGCTGGGAGGCTCTGGGAGCATGAGGGTCTCCAATGCAGGCTTTACTGTCTGAATCCATCTGCATTTTTCACCCCCGGGTGTCCTCCCAGGTGACCTAACATGCTGAGCACACCCCCAGGGACGTGTGTCTGGCCCTCGTACTCACAGCAGTGCCTCTGCCAGGAGTTTTGGTTTAAAAAGTTTCCTCCTTCTCGTTACACTTGTTTCCGATGCACTTTCGAGTATGATTTGGCACTGTGTCTGATAACAGTTCCTTTTCTCACCTATTCAACCACCTTCCTCCCTTTTTTCTGATGCTGGTTCTAGAATTAGGCTGCATTTGCCATGCCTTGGGTGTGTTGGCCTGTTCCCCAGCATTTGGCATCCCCTTCCCCAGCTAATCCTGAATTGTTTACCACTAAACCCCTGCTTTGGGAAAACCCTAACAATTGACTGGGACAGCAAAGCTTTTTCCATTTCATTGATGTGTGTGTGCTGAGCCCGAGGCAGTGTTTTCTCCTAGATCTGCATGCAGGGAGGCAGATTAATCAAAAAGATCTTAAGCAGGCACTGTTTGTTTTGCATGAACAAACAACAATTGTTCTTTGTTTAAATTTAATAGTTAAAAATGAACAGTTCCGGTGATAATTACCACATATTTATATTGGTATTTTACTTTTTAAGCTCTAGAAGAACAGCAGTTTAACTCAATTGAATCACATTTATCAAGCCAAAGGTTAAGTACTACTACTGCCTTTTAACACTAGAGAAGACAGAGGATTTAGTAAGAAAATGCCCAATAATTATGTGCAATATACATGTCTTTTGTGAGGGAGGGAGTGAAGCGAGAGCTAAGAGGAACTAACAGTAGATCAAAGGAAATAAGTATAACATTTGTCTATTAATATTGGGGAACATACATAAGAAATCATCTTTGTTGCCCACATTTGCATATGGCTAACTTCTGTCATTGGATGAATGAAGCATGTTTGTCATAAAAGACACTGTAGTACAAACCAAATACTAAGCACTTCACACCACAAAACTAATCCTGCTGATGCAGCCCTCATCACACTGTGAGAATGTCGACAGTGGCATTTTTAATAAGAATATTGTTAATGATAATCTCATGATTTATGAAATACATTGCTGGTTTTAGAGTCATGCTTAATTTTAATCCTGTTTCTAGGCACCAGAAAGAGGAAAGTTTCTTTTTTCATTGTCACAGTCTATTTGCACCTCTCTTTAAAATATGTCTTTCCAGTGCATGGCACACAGGTACTTAATTAAAACTCATCCATATGAAAGCTTTCTACATGCTCCTAGTAAATAATTACAAATAGAAATATTTGAAAGAGACTGAGTTACGAATTGAAAACAATTACCAATTTGGAATTGGAAATAGAGTAGATTACATAGAACACGTTTATAAAAATGTGCCTTTAGTTATTTTCACTTTAGGGATTTAAGATAACAATTTAAATTATAGAATTACAGAACTGGAAGAACTTTACAGGTTACCAAGATCAACCTCTCCTCACTCTCCTTAGATAAGGTAACAAGAGGTTAATTATGTATCTGAGACTACAGACCTGGTGGGAAGGGTGGAACTAATTCAAAAAGCTCCTGATTTCTAGATTAACATTCTTTCTACAACCTCCACTTGTGTTCCAGTAGTAAATAAAATTAATTTGAAGTATTAAGTTTCATTGTATTTTAATAGATCAATTTTCTCAATGAAATTAAGATATCAATATTTCAACCAGGCAAACCATTGACTTTGTGTGCATATATTTCATGTTTATAGTATTTTTCATATTTAAAATTCTAGATGTTCTTTTCCTAGACCTAATTTTCAGTCCCTACAATTACTCAAGGTTGAGGGAGGGATAAGACATAGACTTTAAATATTTGCATTTTTCTGCCAAATGAGAGTTCAAAAAATTAGTTCCACTGAGGTTTTAATATTAAAGTATGACTTGAATTGTAGAATACATTAATAGGAAATATATATCCATTCTAAGGTAAGTAAAATGCTTAATCAGTTATTCCTAAGCTGATTTTTTTGTAGTTGTCTTATAAGAGTAAGTTGTGGATTTCCTTTTATTAGAAAAGTGCTTTACAACACTGGTTGAAGAATACTTCACACAAATAATCTTTCTTGAGAATTTGTAATAAATCGGTGACTGTCTGACAATTAAAAATAGAAATCGTCTTCATATATCTCTGTATCAGATAAGCTGCTTCCAGCTACAAGTAACAGAAATCTTAAATTAAACTGATGAAACAAGGAAATGTATTAGCTCACAAACAGAAAGTTTGCTTTGGTTGATTTTGCAGCTCAGCCATGTCATCAAGGGCTTTAGTTCCTTTAATCTCTTTGCATGAGTGTCCAAAGTGCCAGCTTCATCCTCTGTGAGGTAGGTACTAGCATTATCCCCATTTTACAAATAAGGAAATTTATGACCTTAAAGTTATGATGTCATTGTCCTTTGTGGTCCTGATATGACCTCCAGTAACAACAAGGGCTATATTATTTCCATCCAGTGGGAGAGACAGACATTAGCTTCCTATTGTTCTCTATCAAAAGAAAGGAAGGGGGGCTTCCCTGGTGGCGCAGTGGTTGAGAATCTGCCTGCTAATATAGGGAACACGGGTTTGAGCCCTGGTCTGGGAAGATCCCACATGCCACGGAGCAACTAGGCCCGTGAGCCACAACTACTGAGCCTGCGCATCTGGAGCCTGTGCTCCACAACAAGAGAGGTTGAGATAGTGAGAGGTCCGCACACCGCAATGAGGAGTGGCCCCTGCTTGCCATAACTAGAGAAAGCTCTCACACAGAAAAAAAGACCCAACACAGCCCAAAATAAATAAATAAATTAAAAAAAAAAAAAAAAAGAAAGGAAGGAAGGATATTCACATAAGTCACTAGTACATTTCTAGGATCTTATTGGCCAGAACTGGCCTCACATTCATTCTCGTAGCAAACATTGGTGGCAGGGGGTGGAGGACGTGGGGAGGGTTACTTTAACTTAGTCAGACCCACCCTTGAGTGAGGGTCAGTTGTTCAACAAGGCATTGCTGCTACTCAGTGAGGAGGGGAGAGGTTCTGCATTGAGTAGAGGGGCCCCAACTTCCCCTCTGAAACACTCTACCCTCTTAATTTCCATGACCTCACTCTTAGCTTGCTTTCTGCCCCTCTCGTCCCCACTTCTCAGATTCCTTTTCAGGCTCCTCTTCCCCTTCCCTTTCTCTAAATGTTGGAGGTACCCATGCCCCAATCCTCAGTCTTCTTCTCCTTCTTTCTCTGACTCTCTCCCTTGGTTATCTCACGTGTTCCTGTGGCTTTGAATAGCACCCTAAATTGATAATCTCCCACCCACAACTTTCTCCTGAGCTCCAGATTCATATGTACAGCTTTATGCCATGTGGACATTCAGGTACTTCGGTTTCTTCATTTTATGTCTCCTTTTTTGCCTAAAATAGTGGTTTTCAAACTTGGGCATGCACCAGAATCATTTGGACTAAAACACAAATTTCTTGCCTCCATCCTCAGAATTTCTGATTTAGTAGGTCTGTGTTGGGACTAGAGAGTATGAATTTCTGACAAGCTTCTGAGTGATGCTGATGCTGCCCATCTGGGACAACACTTTGAGAGCAAGTGTCCTAGAGTGTTGTCCTCATACAACTGTCCAAAGCTGAGTCACTGCCACTGCAGCCGGTGGGAAGGGATAAAAAGAGAGGATAAAGGAAGAACATCCATTGGCTGAGGCATTGTCTCTAAAGGATTAGCCAATCGTGCCTACTGACATTCTATTGGTCCCACATAAGTGAAAGGAACCTGGGAAACACAAAGCAGTTGGGCATTCGTTTACCCAGCTACATTGTTGTGCTGTAAAAGAAGAGGAGAATGGGTTCTGGTAGACAGCCATAAGTCTTCACCCTCTCCAATCTTGTAATACCAACTAGTCAAGAGCCACACTTGCTTTCTTTTATTTTCTCCAGTGTTCATGAAGTGTATTTGCACTTGTTTCCACACTGCTTAGTGCCCAGGTATTAATTTATGAAGGTAGCTAAGTGACAACATGGAGAAGTTAATGCCATTGAAAGAAGATTTTTATTACTTACATTTCCCAAGAGAGAGGGGCACATGCACCACAGCACTCAAGGCAAAGGGAAAGTGCTAGGCTTTGGTCAGAAGGCAGAAGACAGGAGCCAGAGGAGAGCTTAGACCAAAGCCTTTATTGATGTTTCCACGGGAAAGACAAGGCAGGGCAGAGTAAAGAGTTGAGGATCAGCTAGTTTGGCAGGCTTTGGGCTAGAGGAGTGGTCTCTAGTTGCCTAGTACCTGGCCCTGGGATGATTTAGAGCAAGGGAAATATTGACTTGGTGTGTGAGAACTAGATAAAAGGGGGTGTTTGGGTGTATAGCTTGACGTTGGTTGCTTGGTTTGCGTATGAAAGTCATGCTCCCAGCCCAGCCCTTTGCTGTCTCTAAGAATTGGCCAGCCTTGGGAGGGGCAGCACTTCCCTGGGTCTGTAAGAACCCAGAATGCGAAAACATCCTAAGACGCAAAAAATATAAAACATGATTCACACACACACACACAAACACACACACACACACACACACATTCCTCTGTGCTCTGCATATAGCTGATTCATTCTCATCTTTGGTCTTAATTTATATGACCTCAATAGAGAGGTCTTTCCAGAAACACCTTGCTTTAAGTAGACATCAGTCTACTTCACAGATCCTTGTTTATTTCTTTCTCATCATTCATAGCAATGTATAATTTTACTTTTTTAAAAATTTTACTATCTTGCCAGGAGTCAGCTTCATAAGGACAGGATTTATGCCCCTTTTATTCATCTCTGTATTACTCATTTGGAAAAACAATTTTTGTTGGTGACTGAAAACCATTTCCCCTCCCCTCTTTCTTACATAGCAGACTCAATTTAGCTCAGGTTTCAAGAGATTCTTGATCTCAGGGAAGATGGGACTAGTGGTCTAGGAGCAGGTAAGTAATCCAATTCTAACCATTGAGATGCAATAAGAAGTTTGGAAAATCTTCTGTAAGTTGTATGAGGATGTGATATCTGGAGTTGCAGCAGCTGATTATAATCATGAGGGAAAGTTCTAGCAAATTACAGAGTTACCAATCCTGAGACCCAACATCATTAAGCTGCTGCACATACCTAGCAAACACCAACCAATTGTTAAGGGAGAGAATAGAGACCACTGTAGTTTAAGCTGCTTTCTATTACAGTGGTTAGATGGAGCCCAAAGTATTATGGTTTAGCACACTGCTTGACACATGCAAGCAATATGTGCTCAGTTAATACAGGTATTTGTTTTTGTTGAATGGATAAAAGACTACATAGCTAAGGCAAAATGAGAAAGGTTGTGGGAGGTATCCAGATAATATAATCTACATTAAAAACACAATTTTCTTTCTCAGGGTTAATCTTAGGGGGGAGAGAAGCAGGTTCAGGGCACATATTATGCAGACTGGTAATATTTATTAGCCAACTTATACAAATATTCTTTCATTCATTTAAATAAAAATGTAATGAGGACTTACTGCTTTGAAAAGTATTACATTAAGGAGGCACACAGTATACTGTTTGAAAATACAGGCCACTAAATACTTAAACACAACCACTTAAAGTCTGGTGACCTTAAGTTGTCACTAAATTTCATTTAACTTCAGTTTACTCCTCATCATAAAGGAAATATTCACACTTTTAAAAGGTTAGTGTGATGAGATGATACATATAAAGTGCTCAAAATGTCCTACATGCCCATCAAATAGTAAATAATAAAGTTTTATAATTGTTATTATAATTATTAAGCATAGCTGAGAGAAATGGGACATAAAAATGAAAAATACATCACCTCTTTCCATAATAAAAATAACACAGAATATTTAAGTAACATAAAACAACATGAGGAATGTGAAGGAAGGAAAGGTCTTTCTGCTTTGGAGGATAAGGCAAGTTTTCAGTAGAAGAGAAGGCATTCGATCTGGACCTTTAAGAAAAGGTTGCATTTTCACATGCAGAGATGAACAGGGAAGCATGTATGTCACTGTGGTTGGAAAGGGAGAACTGACAAACATATTACAGGCAATTAGACATGGGGAGAGGAGGGCAGGAAAATACAAGGCAGTGTAGGTCATGGCTGATAGGATGGCTTGGCCCCGGAATAGACTTAAGGAAGAGGCCCATGAAGATGAACCCATGGAGAAAATGGAAGGGCCACATCTCATGTAGGAGTCTCAATACCTAACTAAGAAGGTTAGAGCTTTTTTGGCAGGCAATGAGGTGCCATGAAAAGGTTTTAAAACAGGGCAAGAAAGTGACTTGATGAAAGCATGGCAGACACTATTAATACCTCCCCACAGCCATCCTTCCTTTGGTTTGCCCAGCCTCAAGGGATGAATACCACCAGCTCTGACAATGTAACCCAAGTCTGAGCAATGAGTTGTAAGGAAAATCTACTGAGTGCTTCTGGAAAATAAAAATTTTTTAAAGAGAAAGATATACAAAGGGAAAAATCATTTTGCTCTCTCCTCCATCTGGTTCCCCTTGCTGAACTCATCCTGTGAATTCTGTTGTGTACAGATACCGTGCTTAGAGCTTCAGCAGTAATCTTGAAGAAAGATCTCTCACACACTGAGGATTCGAGAAGCCTGGGTCTTTGATAACATTATTGAACTGTTGAATCAATTCCTGGACTGCCTACTCCCAGGTGACCAGTTAAGTAAACAGTAGATACATTATAGTTTAAGCCGCTACTGGTTAGGTTTCCTGTTATTTGTGGCCACACCATTCTAACTAATGCTGAGAGAGGTGTTTTAGGAAGATTCGTGTGGGATCAATGGGATGAATTGATGCAGTGATGAAAATAAGGACAGTCAGTAGAAAAATAATTATTGAGCACATCTTGTGTACATTTTTTAAATTAAGAAACATATGTATAGCACTTACAATGCACCAAACACTATGAAGCACTTTGCTAATTTAATTCTCATTAAACCTTTACGAGGTAAATACTATGATTATCACTATTTTTCAAATAAGAAGACTGAGTCATGAACTGGTGATACAGTTTGCCTAAGGACACAGAGCTAGCAGTAGTGGAGCATTTACCCAAGCAGCTCAGCTCCAGAATCTGTGCTCCTAGCCACTAATATACATTTAATTTACACACAAGCACTATTCTACCCCTATGTGACAATTCTATGAGGGAAAATGCCACCATTATTGCCATTTTTCAAATGAGGAAACTGAAGCAGAGAGGGTAAGTAATTTAGGGTCATGCATATAACAAAGAATGGAGCAGGAAGTCAAGGCCAGTTCCACCCGACACCAGAGACACAACCTTGGTGCCAAATTTCCAGCGATGAGACTGTTCCAGGCTTCTGAATCAGAGGAGCGCCTCTACAGAAGTAAAAGGAGAAACTTATGCAAGACAGAAATTAGGCAAGAATTAAGGGTAGATTTTATGTTAGGGGAAAGGATGAAAGGTGATTCTGGTTTTTCAAAGCTAAGCTAAAACACAGGGATACTTAAAAAAAAATTTATTGAAGTATAGTTGATTTACAGTGTTTACAATGTTGTTAGTTTCAGGTGTACAGCAAAGTGATTCAGATATATATATATTTTTCAGATTGTTTTCCCATATAGGTTATTATTGAGTATAGTTGAGTATAGTTATAGTTGAGTATTATTGAGTGTAGTTGAGTATAAAATATTGAGTATAGTTCCCTATCTATACAGTAGGTCCTTGTTGTTTATATATAATAGCAGGTCATTGTTATGCCCAAATTCCTAATTAGGGATAAAGTTTTTAGAAAGGAAGTCTGGAAAATGAACATTTTAAATTTATATTTTGAGAGAACACTTCAAAATCCTGTCAGCACACCCCAGTGAGTTAGGTTCAACTCCAAAAGCAGATATTAAGATGAATTATCTTGTTTAAGCAGGAATTTCTATGTGCATCTAAAAATGTGGTCCAGGAGGAATGGGTTAGGGGCCTCTTCCACTTAATCCTTTTGCAATTTCAGATCCCTGAGGCAATTCTCTAAACAAAGCTCCCTGATAACCTACCTCCTCTAGAAGTAGTACGGGATTGCCTGCCCCCCACTCAGGCCTCTGCCACTACCACACAAGGTCTCCCTCAGTGTAGGACACAAGGAATCATTTGTTTTAAGAACATAATACATGTAGTGCTGTGGAAGGAGTCTCATGATAGGAGCTATATTCCCAGCGTCTCTGTGGGCTATTTCCTGGGCTTCCCTCACAGGGCCACCTGCATCCCAGCTCCAACCCTCTATTTTCCCTCTTACAGAACCTTATTTCTACCCCTTGGACAAGGCAGATGAATTTTTTTAGTTTCTGTAGTCACTGTAGAAGTTTAGCTCTAGGTGAAGGCTTTGGTTTGGCGTTAAAATGCCTTTTTCCATCTCCATCTGAAACTCTGTTTGGTGGCCTCCAGGAATTCAACTTAATTCATTCAATAAACTTCCGTTAAGCATTGACTAAGTGCCAGGCACCATGCTAGAAGCTTAAAGTTTAGGAAAGTGGTGCTTCTCAAACTGTGACTGCATAGGAAACACCTGGGCATTTGTTAAAACTGCAGGTGCAATAGGTCAGAGGTGGGATTGAGATTCTGCAGTTCTAAGAGTCTCCCAGCTGAGTCCACTTTGAATAGCCATAGAGGAAGATTGAAATATAAACAAATAATAAAGAGTTACAGATGCTATGATAAATATGTGAGAAACTGAGAATGGAAAGAGGTTTCCCAAATTTCTCTGGTCTGCCCTGCTTCCTCAGTAACCTCCCCTAGACTGCTCCTGATTCATTTCAGTATTTCTGGTCCTGCT
Source organism: Aethalodelphis obliquidens (assembly GCF_003676395.1). Lineage (NCBI taxonomy): Eukaryota > Metazoa > Chordata > Mammalia > Artiodactyla > Delphinidae > Aethalodelphis > Aethalodelphis obliquidens. Next base: position 1,683,997 of record NW_020837960.1, read on the forward strand.
TTAAACCTCTGCCATCAACTCCTACTCTAAACTTTTGCTACACACCTACTCCAACTAATATTCTCCTATGTCTACAAAAGCATCTTTCTGCACCACTATTTCCCTCATACTTCTCCTTTGTTTCACTTAAAGCTTTGCAGAATTCCTTCATTCTGGCTTCTAATTTCTCATCCATGGTTATCAGTCACCCTCAGGAAATTCAATTTTCCAGGCATACAATGCCAGATTCTATGATCTCATCCTCATGAACACTAGTAGTATATAAACATATACATGTTATACATTTACACTTATATGTTGATTCTTTGAATATAATCATAATAATAGTTAATAGGCATGAAAAGTTTAAAATATGCCAAGCACTGTGATATCTCATAAAAGCCTATGAAATGGGTACTCATATTATCCCATTTGAATAGAACTGAAACAAAGAGATTGAAATCACATTACCATTAACTGGTGGAACCATAGTTTAAATATTGTATCAGCAGTTAGGTCTTCAGAGGATGGTGCCATTTAAAATGAAACTAGTTACAACTAAATCTACTCACTACTGTGGTAAGTTTGGGAAGGTTGTGTTAGCCATTCCTGTGGTGTGGGAAATCTCCTCCATGATGTGGAAGGAACTGGACATTTTCTCCTCTGCCTATGAGTAGAAGGAGATCTGGTGTCTATCAAATGTGCTTTCAAATCTGGTTAAATGGCTGTGTCATGGCAACTTATGGCTCTAGATGAGTCAATTAAACTCTTAAATGCAGCTCTGCCTTATATAGATGAAAGATTCACTTTTATTTGATGCTTTATGCTCTGATCAAGCCTTTCAGTCGAGTGTCTCAAAATGCAAATACAAATCTTGGTTTTATAAAATCATCTGGGTTTAGCAGAAGATCTGATCTCACTAGAGAATTGTATCATGTTGGGTTTCTTTTATGCTGTCTCTATAATTGAATTGCCTTTTCACCAGAAAGATTATTTTGAACTCATGGAAAACTTCTTAAAAAAATAAATGACAATGAAAGCCCAGAGGACACTCAATATGAAACCAAATTATTATAGCATTAAAGGATCTAAGTTAAATCCATGAAGGCAAGAAAATTCAAAGCAAGTTTTTAGGAATAAAATTTCTTCAGTTTCATGCCTCACTGCATGTGCAGGACCACTTCCTTAAACATATAGGAGGGAGTGGAGGCAGTGAAATTATTTATCTGACAACTCCCATGGACCTTCAAATCAGTGAAGGAACTCAAAATATTGGTAATAGGAGTGGGATCAGATAATCCAAAAATAATCCAATTTTTTTTTTTCAAACGAAGACTTTCGTTATTACTATTCTCTCATCTTTTCTTTATCCTTGGTGTTTTCTTCAGCATACTTCCCAGAAGCTATCTTTTCGCCATAAAAATGATACCACAAAAGTGAGATTCCATTTTGAGTGCTATTACCACCCGTTCACCTGACCTAAGCACCTCCCACCTCTGACCCTCACTGCTTCCCAGATTCTGTCTTCTCGTCTTTATTTTCTTTCTCTCTGTTGGCCCATCCTAACAAGAACAATTGTAAGCAGCTTTTGGCAGGAAAGAGCCCTTTCTCTACAGGAGGCCCCTTCTGCTTTGTCACTAACCTTAAACCAGGCACCCCTACACTCTACTCATCTTCCACTGAGCACACCTTTCAAATCTTTTGGTCACACAATACCTTGCCTAACCTGATGGTTCTTCCCACAGATAAAAGAAGTAGAAGTAAAGAAAAAGTAACTTAACAGATGACCAGATCTCTTCCCTAGCTTTCCCTTCAGTAATCTTGCCAACTGTGTGAACAAACTGAGTGAACAAGAGAGCATCTAAAGAAAAATAACAAGAAGTCAATAAGCCTGCACACAAGCCTGCACACAGTGGGGGATGGCAACGACTCTGACTCCCGTCTCAGTGATTAACTGAGATTACTTCCCCTTTTCCCTTTAAATCTTTCATGGTCAAGCGTAATCTTCGGAGGTGTTTTGGGGGGACACTGAGTCCACCATCTCCCCAGATTGCCGGCATTCAATTAAAAGCAACTTTCCTATCTACCAACATTTGCCTCTCTCGAGTACTGATCTTTGAGCAGCGAGCAGCCAGATCTGATTTGGCAGCACAATCTTTCTTTGTTCTTTCCCTTTAGCCCCCTGTTGAAGCTCAAATTCAAATCTTTCTCCAGATCTCCGCACCACACCGATGACAATGTCCAGCTGTTTCAACACGCATGCATGTGGGGTGTTCTAATATAAGCAGGCAAGAAGAGCACTCCAGAATCAGCGGGCAAGTAGCAGTTTGCATCTACTGCATCAAATCATTCAAAGGCCCTGGAACTTAGTGTGCTTCATATTGAGCCTAAAAACAAATATTTCCTGGCTCTTCCCATAACAAAGTAAATATTCTGGAGTCACTTTTATTCATATAGGATAACTCTTTCCTGTAAGTTACAATAACCTCTGTCAGCTCCCAGATTTCTTTTCTATGACAAGTAGAGGGTGTCCTTGCCTCATATAGGCTCTGGTGTGTACACAGTGCGGGCGTTTATCCAGAGCAATTCTCTTTTCTCTCAATTGTGTTTAGCAACCACTTTGGTTCAATCATGTACACAGCTTTGTAATTCAGAGCATCAGGCATAATTTATTTATCTTCTTCTTTCTCCCTTTGGAATCAAAACGGTCTGAAATTTGGTAAGTCCTCTTGCGTGGTTTCAATTCAGTATGTTAACCTTTCCTCTTTGGCTATTATCCATGCTGCAGAAAAATGTGGGAGGGTGGAAAACCCACCTACATTCTATTTCTTTTAACATTAAGTCTAGCTAAGTTAACAGAAATATGCTGATTAATCTTTATTATACACAACTCTAGCTCTATAGCCCTTTCTCCACCAATTTCAATTTAGTCAAATAAGGTAATACAATGCAGTTCTGCATCTTTTTCACAAGATGGCACTATAACTTTCTGTATTTATTATTGAGCAAGGAAATACAATAGAATTCTAAAATTTATAGTTTAAATTACATAAATTGTAGTTGAATACTGAAGAGAATATAATGGCATGAAACTATATTATGATCTGATTTTCTTTAAGGTATTTTAACTCCCTTTAAAAAAGTAACCAGTGAAAATCAGAACTTTTTAAAAAAATTTCTCCCTTGTTTTTAATATCTATTAAATCAGTAAAGCCTTTTTTTTCTTTTAGAATAATATGATATGGTATTTCCACTGGACAGAGATGCTAGACTTCTATTTAGTTTCTGCTTTCTTCGTTCAATTTTTCCAATACTGTAATAAATTCTTACCTGGAGTTCCATTGTCATTAATATACAAAGTGTCAGATTTTTTTTTTCCCAGAAATTTAGGCAGGGGAGAAATCAGAACTATGAATTCAAATTGGGATCTTATTACCATCTATAAGCACAACCCTATAAAGAGTAGACATTTTTCTAAAGAAGATAGAGATAATGGAAGTGATAGGGGAAATAAAAGAGAAAGTAAAGAATACATAATTACTTAAATTCTTCTATGTCCGTGCCCTGAGGTATGCACTACATGTAACTCCATGCAATATAATAGAAAACATTTATTGAGCTCTTATTCTATGCTAAACATTATGTTGGATTCTTTACATGGACGAGCTCACTTGATTCTCAAAGCCCTATAAGGTGGTTACTATTATTATTCATATTTTAATTGGGGCAAACTGATATTCAGTAAGATCATTCATTCATTCATTTTATCTTTCAGCAAGTGATTATTGAGTGCCTATTATGTGACCTGAACATTTGAACATGGCACAGTTAGAGTTAAACCCAGAATCTACTGAGACCAAAGCCCAAGACTACTTCACTTAATTACAGAACTATAAAGAATCAATTTCTCAGATAAGCCTAACGGGCAATTAAATGGTGAAAAAGAAATTCCACTATAATATGAGTAAACAAATTGACACCCCACCAAATCAGCACTGGTTTCTTGCTCTATGTGTTTTTCATAATGTTGATTTGAAGCTCCTTTATACAGGTTCAAATTAGCCAGAATACAGTGCATACATTAATTATAGAACAATTTGACAACCATCTCTTGTACACCAAATCTCTCTCAGAGTATAAAACATTTTGGGGTAGAGAAAAAGGCCTGGAATGACTTCCAGTTAAAATGGTAGGCTACACAGAAGAGGAGGAAAACCCCTCTATTTCTCCAACAAAAACAAAAATACAGACATCTTAATAAAACATTTTACATCACTTTAATAGTATGTAGCCAACCTCAACACTAGAAAAAAAATCTCCAGGCTACATAAATGAAGAAGGAATTTAAAAACTTAGAGTAAAAAGAAATAAAGTTGCACTGTCCACGAGGTACCAGTATACCATAATCAGGGTCTTGATGCTTTGTGGAGATGAGACTCAAAGTGCAGATCCTTGCACAGCAAGAACTCCATTCCCTGCCTAAAGGTAGAAGGTGAGAAGGCTGACAGCCCCGGGACAGCCATCTGCCTGGGGATGAGGAGGAAATAGTCGACACGGAGGAATCAAATCCATGCTCAAGTGAAAGGATCTAAATTCACTCTACCCACAATATGCAAACAAACTAAAAAACATGATAATTAGTTCAGAACCTCAGTCCAGGAAATGTGAAACCACCCCTGAGGGATGCCTTCCAGGCCCATGTGAAACTGCCAGGAAAAATGAGTCTTATGGAAAAATGAGTCTTATAAGCAGTAATTATATGAGAAATTTAGTGGCCAAAAAAAGAACCCGAAGTGGAGAAACCAAAGCCCCACCAAAAACTGGAGATTTCACAAATATGACAATAAAGAAATCTAAAGGGGACTTTAATATAAACGATTTTAAAATGCTCAAAAATATAGTGTGGGTATATATATATATATATATATATATATATATATATATATATATATTTCAATGAGCAGTTCATTAACACTGAAACAAGTTGAACTATTAAAAAAATGATAAAAAGGAAAGAACAGAGTCACTTAAAAAAATCAATAGATGCTAAATAATAATTTAGATCCCTTTAGATAGAAGAAAAAATTAGTGAATTGAAAGACAAATCTATGGAGATAACTCAGAACACAGCACAGAGAAATAAAAAGATAGATGATATTAAAGAAGAGTTAGGAGAAATAAAAGTTAGAATACAAAGATCTGGGCATGAAGACAGATGGCTAAGAGATTTCCAGAAGTGAGTAAAGGAGCACACATTATTCTGAACAAGATAAATAAAAATAAATTACTCTTAAACACATAGTAAAATTGCAGGATAAAGTAACCAAACATAAGAACCCTGTGAAAATCTTAGAAGTAAACAGAGAAAAGACAGATTAACTTCCAAAATGGGCATTAACGTAAGCACTGACTTTTCAGCAGCATGAGAAGATGCATTGGAAAAAAAAGTGCCATCACTGCTAATTATCAGGGAAATGCACATCAAAACTACAGTGTGGTACCACCTCACATGGGTCAGAATGGCCATCATTTAAAAGTCTACAAATAATAAATGCTGGAGAGGGTGTGGAGAAAAGGGAACCCCTTATGCTGTTGGTGGGAATATAAATTGGTGCAGCCACTATGAAGAACAGTATGGAGGTTCCTCAAAAAACTAAAAATAGAATTACCATATGACCCAGCAATTCCACTACTGGGCATATATCCAGACAAAGCTATAACTTGAAAAGATACATGCACCCCTATATTTATAGCAGCACTATTTACATAGCCAAGACTTAAAAACAACCTAAATGTCCATCGACAGATGAATGGATAAAGAAGATGTGGTATTGATATATATACACAGTGGAATACTATTCTGCCATAAAAATAGAATGAAATAATGCCATTTGCAGCAACATAGATTGGCCGAGAGATTGTCATACTAAGCAAAGTAAGACAAACAGAGAAAGACAAATACCATATAATATCACTTATATGCAGAATCTAAAATATGACACAAGTGAACTTATCTGCGAAACAGAAACAGACTCACAGATGTAGAGAACAGACCTGTGGTTGCCAATGGGGAGGAGGAATGGGAGAGGGATGGATTGGGAGTTTGGGATTATCAGATCCAAACTCTTATACATAGAATGGATAAATAACTAGGTCCTACTGCATAGCACAGGGAACTATATTCAGTATCCTGTAATAAACCATAATGGAAAAGAAGAATATATATATGTAATATATATGTATAACTGATCACTTTGCTGTACAGCAGAAATTAACACATCATAAATCAACTATACTTTAATAAAATAAATAATTTTTTTAAAAGTGCCAAGAAACAATAACTGTACTGAGCTAAATTTTATCCTAAAGTGAGGGCAAATTAAAGACACTTCCAGATTTATTTATAACATCTAAAAGAAGTGTAAGTTGAACAATATTTTCCTCTTGCACAACCATGGTTTTCTTTTCAATGGAAAACTTGCCCAAAGTGGAGATAACTGACAAGTACATACAGTAAAGCCACTTGTGGTTAAGGGTATGTGTATTGTCTGTCCTGCTAAAAGACGTTGTTAGTTGCCTTCTTAAGAAACCTCCTGTTGCATGAGTGAAAAGTAAACTAAAAAAAAAAAATTTGTTTCAGTGAGAAAGAGGGTTAGAGAGCCATAGACTTTCAGCCTTCAAAATGTCAGCAATAAAAGTTTTCCTTGAAGAATTTTGTGTATAGCTACAAACCCAATGCATTGCTTTTTTTCCAGGTGCCATATCTATCCTTTGGGCAGGACTAGACTGGGGACATGCAACTTTTGGTGTTTTAAATTTGAAGCAAGCCAATTCTTCCTTGCGTAGATCTGTTCTGTGCATCGCATGGAGTTTGGCATCCCTGGTCTCCACCCACTAATTGCCAGTAATTCTCTCACACCACACCAGTTATTTTGACAACTAAAATTTCCCCCATATTTATGGAGACCCAGTTCCACTGCACCACAGGACTAATTGCTTTTCTTTACCAGAGCTACCATCAGCACAGTGCTTATCTAAAGACCTTCTTTAGAAGGTCTTATCATCTTCATCATCCATTGTCTTATCACCTAAGCATTTAAACAATGCTGGCTGCAACCAGAGCAGCAGTTTGGTTCTGATTGATGCTACTTCCCAGTCTCGGCCCAATTATAGCCAATGCAATCTATAAATGTAAATAATGTTCCCTAATTAATCAATCATACTGAAGTCAATTCAAGTTATGAAAACTCAGGTTGTAGCTGAGAGGTTTGCACCCTTGTCACCTCTGCACTGTTTCTGTTCCCCTGTCCATTGACAACAAGTCTTTCAGCTTGCCTTAATTCTGAGCCCCGAGTACAAAGCCTTTCAACCTCTTACACTCTGTTTGCACCTAGAAATTCAGCCTCAGATTCATATTGTGTAGAATACATTAGGTCAAGAGTCTGGAGAAATCAGTATGTAAGCCATTTGAAAGTCGGTGAGAACATTTGGGAAGAGTAGAATTACCTTGCTCCTAGGGTCAGAGAGCATTTTCAAAATCATAAATAAATAACAGGCAGAAAGGAGGAAATGTTTCCTGTTGACCCCGACCCCCACTCCATTCCAGGCATAATCGAGCCAGGCAAGTAAGGATGTGATAAAGATCCTCAGACAGAAAACCAATCTGTCCTTTTATAACAACCTTTCCTCATGCAGATAAACATTCTCTCCAGTTAAAGAATAGAGTGAGAAAAATGCTATTGGTGAAATCAGTAACAAAGTGATGAAGTTGGCTTACTTCAGCAGACAGGGTCTTTTTGAGGCCTGTTGAGACTGTGCAGCCTTGGTATCGGAGACAGATAACACAGAAAGACCTATGTAAATAAAGGGAGAGGAAATGCAGCCAGGTGTCAGACTGAGCCTAAGCTTAGGAAGAAGCCTGCAAGGGGATGACGGAGGACAAAGTAGCAGCCCCTCCATTCTGTGCTACACAGGTAAGGCGAGTATCCAGGACAAAACGTGCAGGAGGACTAAGCTGCTGAAGGAAAAAGAGGAAACAAAATTGTGCCTACATCCAGGACATGTATACCTAGGACATCAAGGATTAGGTAATATCCAATGATTCATTCTTTCACCCAACCATTCATTTATTCATTCAACAAGTTTTTATGGCACTGTTATTACATGCCTGGCACAGTGCAAGGTGCTGTACAAAGATGAGCATAATAAAATCCCTGTCCTTCAGGTTTTAGTGAGGAAGACTGACAAACAAGCAGGTACAAAACAATGTGATCAAGTGCTTTAGCAGAATACAGGATGCCATGGGAACTTGGAGGAGAGAATGACTCTTTCCTGGAGTCACAGAGAAGGCTGGAAAATACTTCAGAGACCATGTCTTTAAAGGGTGAATAGAAAAGTGTAGGACAGGATGCTGAGATGTAGGAGCTGCAGTTGATCAGAAGCTAAATTGCCTGTGAGACAAGGTAGGGAATGAGGCTAGAGAGGTGGGCAGAGGAGGCCCTTCATGAAAGACTTGTGCCATGATGAGGAGTCTTGATTTTATGTTGTAAGAAATCCAGAGAAAGTAAAGGATTTCAAACAAGGAGTAATATGGCCAATACTGATTAGAGAACTAACCAACAGCCATTCCCAACTTCCTCCTTCCTTGCCCAATTCTCTCTCTCTAGAAGCTGAAAAAAACTATATATTTTCCTGGTCTCTCTTGCAGCTTACATAGCCATAGGACCCAGTTCTGGTCAATGTGACATTAGTGGAGGTCTCATGGGTAGGCTTCTAGGAAAGATTTCCCTCCCTGGCAGAAGAAGACAGGCATGTGCAAGGAGGTCTCTCACCACCCTGGCCGCTCCCTTGCTTCTTAGTTCTGAGGCCTGGAGACATGATGCTTGTGCTGTGGGGAAGAAACATCAACTAAGTGCCCTAAAATTTGAGGCTGCTGATCTAATCCCCAAACCATGTGCATCCAGGTTTTTATTACATAACAATATTCTTATGGCTTAAGCCATTTAAGCTTAACTCCAACTTAAGCTGGAGATTTCTGTAATGTGCCGCCCAAAACATTAGCCTTACAGAGAATTACTAAAATGTGGTAATTCATAAACTAAACTAAACTTATTCTAGAATTTACTGAGCATTCTAAATCAGTATTCTAGTGGCTCTTATCTTCGCAAAGTGTGTTGCAGATACCTGAAATTCCTCCTACTTTCTGAAAGTATCCTTTATTGTCAGTGTGTCAACTGTGTGATGTTGGGTTGGTCCCAGTTCTCATTCACTACTAGTCTTACTCTTTAATTATAGGCATACCTTGAGGGTATTGCAGGTTTGGTTCCAGACCACTGCAATAAAGCAAATATCACAGCGAACACACAGAGATTTGGGGAGAAAAGCAGTCTGGAAAGGGTGTGGGAGCTACAAGCCCTCTCCCTATACCTTGCCCTCTGCATCTCTTCCACCTGGCAGTTCCTGAGTTTTATCTTGCGCAATGAGCCAGTGATCTAGGTCTAAATGGACCATCTTTAAAACTATATCTATGGGAGAGGACCTTCAAGATGCCAGAGGATTAAGACGTGGAGATCACCTTCCTCCCCACAAATACATCAGAAATACATCTACATGTGGAACAACTCCTACAGAACACCTACTGAACGCTGGCAGAAGACCTCAGACCTCCCAAAAGGCAAGAAACTCCCCACGTACCTGGGTAGGGCAAAAGAAAAAAGAAAAAACAGAAAAAAAAGAAGAGGGACAGACCTGCTCCTCTGGGAGGGAGCTGTGAAGGAGGAAAAGTTTCCACACACTAGGAAGCCTTTTCACAGAGGGAGACGGGGGTAGGTGTGGGGGGGGGGGGCTGTGGGAAACTTCGGAGCCATGGAGGAGAGCGCAGCAACAGGGGTGCGGAGGGCAAAGAGGAGAGATTCCCGCACAGAGGATCGGTGCCGACCAGCACTCACCAGCCCGAGACGCTTCTCTGCTCACCTGCCAGGGCGGGTGGGGGCTGGGAGCTGAGGTTCGGGCTTCAGAGGTCAGATCCCAGGGAGAGGACTGGGGTTGGCTGCGTGAACACAGCCTGAAGGGTGCTAGTGCACCACAGCTAGCTGGGAGGGAATCTGGGAAAAAGTCTGGAACTGCCTAAGAGGCAAGAGACCATTGTTTCGGGGTGCGTGAAGAGAGGGGATTCAGAGCACCGCTTAAATGAGCTCCAGAGACGGGTGCGAGTCGTGGCTATTAGCGCAGACACCAGAGACGGGCATGAGACGCTAAGGCTGCTACTGCAGCGACCAAGAAGCCTGTGTGCAAGCACAGGTCACTATCCACACCTCTCCCCAGGGAGCCTGTGCAGCCCGCCACTGCCAGGGTCCCGTGATCCAGGGACAACTTGCCCAGGAGAACACGTGGCGCACCTCACGCTATTGCAACATCACATTCTGCAGCTGCAGGCTCGCCCCGCATTCTGTACCCCTCCTTCCCCCACCCCCACCCCCCACCCCCCGTCTGAGTGAGCCAGAGCCCCCTAATCAGCTGCTACTTTAACCCCATCCTGACTGGGCAGGAACAGAAGCCCTCAGGCGACCTACACGCAGAGGTGGAGTTAACCCAAAGCTAAACCTCAGGAGCTGTGCAAACAAAAAAGAGAAACGGAAATTTCTCCCAGCAACCTCAGGAGCAGCAGATTAAATCTCCACAGTCACCTTGATGTGCCCTGCATCTGTGGAATACCTGAAGAGACAATGAATCATCCCAAAATTGAAGCTGTAGACTTTGAGAGCAACTGTAGACTTGGGGTTTGCTATAAGTGACTGACTGGTTTCTGGTTTGATTTTTATCTTAGCTTAGTATTTAGAGTTTATTATCATTCGTAGATTTGTTTATAGATTTGGTTACTTGCTTCCTTTTTTTAATAATATATACATATTTTTTTTCCTTTTTCTCTTTTTGTGAGTGTATGCTTCTTTGTGTGATTTTGTCTGTATAGCTTTGCTTTTGTCATTTGTCCCAGGGTCTCTGTCTCTCCGTTTTTTTGTTTTGTTTTTGTTTTTTTTTTTGGAGTAGTTTTTAGTGCCTGTTACAATTGGTGAATTTGTTTTTTGGTGGGGTTACTCTCTTCTTTCTTTTTTCTTTTTTTTTAATTACTTTTTAATTTAATTTTTAATAATTTAAAAAAAATTAATAACTTTATTTCCTTTTATTTTATTTTTTTCCTTTCTTTCTTTCTTTTTTTTCTCCCTTTTCTTCTGAGTCATGTGGCTGACAGGGTCTTGTTGCTCTGACCAGGTGTCAGGCCTGTGCCTCTGAGGTGGGAGAGCCAAGGTCAGGACATTTGTCTGCCAGAGACCTCCCAGCTCCACGTATATCAAATGACAAAAGCTCTCCCAGAGATCTCCATCTCAAAGCTAAGACCCAGCTCCACTCAACAACCAACAAGCTACAGTGCAGGACGCGCTATACCAAACAACTAGCAAGACAGGAACATAACCCCACCCATTACCAGAGAGGCTGCCTAAAATCATAATAAGTTCACAGACAACCCAAAACACAACACCAGATGTGGTCCTGCCCACTAGCAGGACAAGATCCAGCCTCATCCACCAGAACACAGGCACTAGTCCCCTCAACCAGGAAGCCTACACAACCCATTGAACCAACCTCACCCACTGGTGGCAGACACAAAAAAGAGTGGGAACTATGAACCTGTAACCTGTGAAAAGAAGAGGGCAAACACATAAGTTAAGCAAAATGAGAAGACAGAGAAGACACAGCAGATGAAGGAGCAAGGTAAAAATCCACCAGACCAAAGAAATGAAGAGGAAATAGAGAGTCTACTTGAAAGGAATTCAGAGTAATGATAATAAGGATGATCCAAAATCTGGAAATAGAATGGAGAAAATACAAGAAACGTTTAACAAGGACCTAGAAGGGTTAAAGAGCAAACGAACAATGATGAAAAACACAGTAACTGAAATTAAAAATTCTCTAGAAGAAATCAATAGCAGAATAACTGAGGCAGAAGAACGGATAAGTGACCTGGAAGATAAAATAGTGGAAATAACTACCGCAGAGCAGAATAAAGAAAAAAGAATGAAAAAATTGAGGACAGTCTTAGAGACCTCTGGGACAACATTAAATGCACCAACATTCGAATGATAGGGGTCCCAGAAGAAGAAGAGAAAAAGAAAGGGACTGAGAAAATATTTGAAGACATTATAGTTGAAAACTTCCTTAATATGGGAAAGGAAATAGTCAATCAAGTCCAGGAGGTGCAGAGATTCCCATACAGGATAAATCCAAGGAGAAACACACCAAGATACATATAAATCAAGCTATCAAAAATTAAATACAAAGAAAAGATATTAAAAGCAACAAGAGAAAAACAACAAATTGCATAAAAGGGAATCCCCATAAGGTTAACAACCGATCTTTCAGCAAAAACTCTGCAAGCCAGAAGGCAGCGGAAGGACATATTTAAAGTGAAGAAAGGCAAATACCTACAACCAAGACTACTCTACCCAGCAAGGATCTCATTCAGATTCAACAGAGAAATAAAAACCTTTACAGACAAGCAAAGGTTAAGAGAATTCAGCACCACCAAATAAGCTTTACAACAAATGATAAAGGAACGTCTCTAGACAGGAAACACAAGAGAAGGAAAAGACCTACAATAACAAACCCAAAACAATTAATAAAATGGGAAAAGGAACATACATATTGATAATTACCTTAAAGGTAAACGGATTGAATGATCCAACCAAAAGACATAGACTGGCAGAATGAATACAAAAACAAGATCCGTATACATGCTGTCTACAAGAGACCCACTTCACACCTAGGGACAGATACAGACTGAAACTGAGGGGATGGAAAAAGATATTCCATACAAATGGAAATCAAAAGAAAGCTGGAGTAGCAATTCTCATATTAAGCAAAACACACTTTAAAATAAAGACTAGGGCTTCCCTGGTGGCGCAGTGGTTGAGAGTCTGCCTGCCGATGCGGGGGACACAGGTTCATGCCCCGGTCCAGGAAGATCCCATTGCTCCACAACGGAAGAGGCCACAACAGTGAGAGGCCCACGTACAGCAAAATAAATAAATAAATAAAATAAAATAAAATAAAGACTATTACAAGAGACAAAAAAGGACACCACATAATGATCAAGGGAGCAATCCAAGAAGAAGATATAACAATTGTAAATATTTATGCACCCAACATAGGAGCACCTCAATACATAAGGCAAATACTAACAGCCAGAAAAGGGGAAATTGACAGTAACACAATCATAGTAGGGGACTTTTAACACCCCTCTTTCACCAATGGACAGATCATCCAAAATGAAAATAAATAAGGAAACACAAGCTTAAAATGAAACAAGGTGGACTTAACTGATATTTATAGGACATTCCATCCAAAAAAACAGAATACACTTTCTTCTCCAGTGTCCATGGTACATTTTCCAGGATAGATCATATCTTGAGTCACATATCAAGCCTTGGTGAATTTAAGAAAATTGAAATCATATCAAGTATCTTTTGCAGCCACAACGTTATAAGGCTAGATATCAATTACAGGAAAAAAAACTGTAAAAATACAAACACGTGGATGCTAAACAATACACTAGTAAATAACCAAGAGATCACTGAAGAAATCAAAGAGGAAATCAAATAATACCTAGAAACAAATGACAATGAAAACACAATGAACAAAACCTACGGGAAGCAGCAAAAGCAGTTCTAACAGGGGAGTTTAGAGCAATACAATACTACCTCAAGAAACAAGAAACATCTCAAATAAACAACCGAACCTTACACCTAAAGCAATTAGAGAAAGAAGAACAAAAATATCCCAAAGTTAGCAGAAGGAAACAAATCATAAAGATCAGATGAGAAATAAATGAAAAAGAAATGAACGATATGATAGCAAAGATGAGTAAAGCTAAAATCTGGTTCTTTGAGAAGATAAACAAAATTGATAAACCATTAGCCAGACTCATCAAGAAAAAAAAGGGAGAAAACTCAAATCAACAGAATTAGAAATGAAAAAGGAGAAGTAACAACTGACACTGCAGAAATACAAAGGATCATGAGAGATTACTACAAGCTACTCTATGCCAATACAATGGACAACCTGGAAGAAATGGAAAAATTCTTAGAAAAGCAAAACTTTCCAAGACTGAACCAGGAAGAAATAGAAAGTATAAACAGACCAATCACAGGCACTGAAAATGAGACTGTGATTAAAAATCTTCCAACAAACAAAAGCCCAGGACCAGATGGCTTCACAGGCAAATTCTATCAAACATTTAAAGAGCTAACACCATCCTTCTCAAACTCTTCCAAAATATAGCAGAAGGAGGAACACTCCCAAAATCATTCTACGAGGCCACCATCACCCTTTTACCAAAACCAGACAAAGGTGTCACAAAGAAAGAAAACTACAGGCCAATATCACGGATGAGCATAGATACAAAAATCCTCAACAAAATACTAGCAAACAGAATCCAACAGCACATTAAAAGAATCATACACCATGATCAAGTGGGGTTTATCCCAGGAATGCAAGGATTCTTTAATATATGTAAATCAATCAATGTGATATAACATATTAACAAACTGAAGGAGAAAAACCATATGATCATCTCAATAGATGCAGAAAAAGCTTTCGACAAAATTCAACACCAATTTATGATGAAAATGCCCCAGAAAGTAGGTATAGAGGGAAGTTACCTCAACATAATAAAGGCCATATATGACAAACGCACAGCCAACATCATTCTCAATGGTGAAAAACTGAAACCATTTCCTCTAAGATCAGAAACAAGACAAAGCTGTCCACTCTCACCATTATTATTGAACATAGTTTTGGAAGTTTTAGCCATAGTAATCAGAGAAGAAAAAGAAATAAAAGGAATCCAAATTAGAAAAGAAGTAAAGCTGTCACTCTATACAGATGACATGATACTATGACCAGAGAATCCCAAAGATGCTACCAGGAAACTACTAGAGCTAATCAATGAATTTGGTAGAGTAGTAGGATACAAAATTAATGCACAGAAATCTCTTGCATTCCTATACACTAATGATGAAAAATCTGAAAGTGAAATTAAGGAAACACTCCCATTTACCATTGCAACAAAAAGAGTAAAATACCTAAGAATAAACCTACGTAAGGAGACAAAAGACGTGTATGCAGAAAATTATAAGACACTGATGAAAAAAATTAAATATGATACAGACAGATGAAGAGATACACCATGTACTTGGATTGGAAGACTCAACATTATGAAAATGACTATACTACCCAAAGCAATCTACAGATTTAATGCAATCCCTATCAAACTGCCAATGTCATTTTTCACAGAACTAGAACAAAAAAATTCACAATTTGCATAGAAACAAAAAAGACCCTGAATAGCCAAAGCAATCTCAAGAAAGAGAAACGGAGTTGGGGGAATCAGGCTCCTGGATTTCAGACTACACTACAAAGCTACAGTAATCAAGACAGTATGGTACTGGCACAAAAACAGAAATCTAGATCAATGGAACAGGATAGAAAGCCGAGAGATAAACCCACGCGCATATGTTCACTTTATTTTTGATAAAAAAGGTAAGAATATACAGTGGAGAAAAGACAGCATCTTCAATAAGTGGTGCTGGGAAAACTGGACAGCTACATGTAAAAGAATGAAATTAGAACACTTCTTAACACCATACACAAAAATAAACTCAAAATGGATTAAAGACCTAAATGTAAGGCCAGACACTATAAAGCTCTTAGAGGAAAACATAGGCAGAACACTCTATGACATAAACCACAGCAAGATCCTTTTTGACCCACCTCTTAGAGAAATGGAAATAAAAACAAAAATAAACAAACAGGACCTAATGAATCTTAAAAGCTTTTGTACAGCATAGGAAACCTTAAACAAGATGAAAAGACAACCCTCAGAATGGGAGAAAATATTTGCAAATGAAGCAACTGACAAAGGATTAATCTCCAAAATATACAAGCAGCACATACAGCTCAATATCAGAAACACAAACAACCCAATCCAAAAATGGGCAGAAGACCTAAAATAGACATTTCTCCAAAGAAGTTATACATATTGCCAACAAACACGTGAAAGGATGCTCAACACCACTAATCAAAACTGCAATGAGGTATCGCCTCACACCTGTCTGAATGGCCATCCCCAAAATTGTACAAACAATAAATGCTGGAGCAGGTGTGGAGAAAAGGGAACCCTCTTACACTGTTGGTGGGAATGTAAATTGATACAGCCACTATGGAGAACAGTATGGAGATTCCTTAAAAACTAAAAATAGAACTACCATACGACCCAGCAATCCCACTACTGGACATATACCCTGAGAAAAGCATAATTCAAAAAGAGTCATGTACCACAATGTTCATTGCAGCACTATTTACAATAGCCAGGACATGGAAGCAATCTAAGTGTCCATTGACATACAGATGAATGGATAAAGTAGGTGTGGCACATATATACAATGGAATATTACTCAGCCATAAAAAGAAGTGAAATTGAGCTATTTGTAGCAAGGTGGATGGACCTAGAGACTGTCATACAGTTTGAAGTAAATCAGAAAGAGAAAAACAAATACTGTATGCTAACACATATATATGGAATCTAAAAAAAAAAAATTTAAAAAAGGTTTCTGAAAAAGCTAGAGGCAGGACAGGAATAAAGATGTAGACATAGAGAATGGACTTGGGGACACGGGTAGGAGGAAGGATAAGCTGGGATAAAGTGAGAGAGTGGCATGGACATATATACTCTTCCAAATGTAAAATAGATAGCTAGTGGGAAGCAGCCGCATAGCACAGGGAGATCAGCTTTTCCCTGTGACCACCTAGAGGGGTGGAATGGGGAGAGTGGGAGGGAGATGCAAGAGGGAGGAGATATGGGGATATGTGTATATGTATAGCTGATTCACTTTGTGATAAAACAGAAACTAACACGCCATTGTAAAGCAATTATACCCCAATAAAGATGTTTAAAAAAAAAAGAATATCACAATAAAGCAAGTCACACAATTTTTTTGGTTTCCCAGTACATGTAAAAGTTATGTTTGCACTATACTGTAGTCTATTAAGTGTGCAATAGCATTATGTCTAAAAAAGCAATGTACTTGCATTTAATTAAAACATACTTTGCTGCTAAATTATGCTGACTATCATCTAAGCCTTCAGCAAGTCATAATCTTTTTTCTGGTGGAGGGTCTTGCCTAGATTTTGATGGTTGATGACTGATCAGGTTGGTGGTTGCTCAAAACAAGACAATAATGAAGTTTGTCACATCAATTGACCAATTGACTCTTCCTTTCATGAATGATTTCTCTGTAGCATGTGGTGCTGTTTGATAACATTTTTACCACAGTCAAACTTCTTTCAAAATTGGAGTCAATCCTCTCATGCCCTGTCTCTACTTTATCAACTCAGTTTATGTAATATTCTAAATCCTTTGTTGTCATTTCAACAATCTTCACAGCATCTTTATCTGTAGTAGATTCCATCTTAAAAAACCAATTTCTTTGCTTATCTGTAGGAAACAACTCCTCATCTATTAAAGGTTCATCATGAGATTGCAGCATTTCAGTCACATCTTCAGGCTCCACTTCTAATTCTAGTTTTCATGGTATTTTCACAACACCTGCAATTACTTCCTCCACTGAATTCTTGAACCTCTCAAAGTCATCCATGAGAGTTGGAATCACGTTCTTCCAAACTCATGTTAATGTTGATATTTTGACCTTTTCCCATGAATCAGAAATATTCTTAATGGCATCTAAAATGTGGAATCATTTCCAGAAGGTTTTCCATTGACTTTGCCCAGGTCCATCAAAGGAATCATTATCTATGGCAGATATAGCTTTACAAAATGTACTTCTTAAACAATAAGACTAAAGTCAAAATGACTCCTTGATCTATGTGCTGCAGGCATAAAAACAACATTAATCTCATGGTACATCTCCATCGGAGCTCTTGAGTGACCAGGTACATTGTCAATGAGCACTAATATTTTGCAAAGAATCTTTTTTTGTTTTCTCCTGAGCTGTATTACTCAACAGTGGATTCAAAATATTCAGTAAACCATGTTGTAAACAGATGTGCCACCATTCAGGCTTTGTTCCATTTATAAAGCAAAGGCAGAATAGGTTTACCATAATTCTTAAGGGCCCTAGGATCTTCAGAATAGTAAATGAGCATTGGCTTCAACTTCAAGTCACCAGCTAGATTAGCCTCTAACAAGAGAGTCAACCTGTCCTCTGAAGCTTTGAAGCCAGACATTGACGTCTCCTGTCTAGCTATGAAAGTCCTATATGGCATCTTCTTCCAATATAAAGCTACATTGAAAATATAGCCACCTTCATTTATTGTCTTGGCTATATCTTCTGGATAACTTGCTGAAGCTTCTACGTCAGCATTTGCTGCTTCTCCTTACACTTTTATGTTATGGAGACAGCTTTTTCCTTTGACTTCATGAACCAACCTCTGCTGGATTCACACTTTTCTTCTGCAGTTTCCTCGCCTCTCTCAGCTTTCATAGAATTGAAGAGAGTTAGTTAGGGCCTTGTTCTAGATCAGGCTTTGGCTTAAGGGAATGTTGTGGCTGGTTTGATCTTCTATTCAAACCACTAAAACTTTCTCCATTTCAGCAATAAGGCTGTTTCACTTTCTTATCATTCATGTGTTCACTGGAGTAGCACTTTTAATTTCCTTCAAGAACTTTTCCTTTGTGTTGACAGCTTGGCTAACTGTTGGGTAAGAGGCCTAGCTTTCAGCCTATCTTGGCATTCTACATGCCTTCCTCACTAAGATTAATCATTTCTAGCTTTGGTTTAAAGTGAGAGACATGTGAGTCTTCCTTTCACTTGAACACTCAGAGGCCATTGTAGGGTTATTAATTGGCCTAATTTCAATATTGTTGTGTCTCAGGGAATAGGGAGGCCCAAGAGGAAAGAGAGAGATGGAGGGTGGTGGGAAGGGAACTTGTGGCTGGAGCCATCAGAACACACACATTTATCAATTAAGCTCTCTGTCTTATAAGGACATAGTTCATGGCACTCCAAAACAATTACAATAGTAACATCAAAAGTCAGTGATCACAGATCACCATAACAAATATAATATTAATGAAAAAGTTTGAAATATTGAGAGAATTACCAAATTGTGACACAGAAATATGAAGGGAGCAAATGTTGTTGGAAAAATGGCACCAATAGACTTGCTCTACACAGGGTTGCCACAAACCTTCAATTTGTTAAAAACACAGTATCTATGATAAACAAGTGCAATAAAACAAGTATGCCTATCAGGACTATTGGCTTAATCATTATCGTTAGTTTGTTTTGCATTCTTTGGTTAAGCTTACAGTGTAGGCTTATTTTCATTTGATTTATAATTTTCCAAATACTAGGCTTTTGTTCAGGTGTGCATTGTGGTTCAAATAGAACTCAACCATATTGCTACTGATAAAGCAGTACCTCTCACCAAAACACTGTTCATATAAGGATACTTTATTGGTGATGAGGTACTTCTGGGTTTGTGATTTTTTTAAATTTACAAATATTATCAGGGTGTCATAAAATTACATATAATTACATAAGCTTAAATATGAAATCATGCTTATATTCTTCTCCTAAAGTAGAAGCAATTCACGTGAGTTATGAAATACAAATATTTGGGCTTACATTTCTCTAGAATTCTTCTCTAAGACTGCTCCCACTGGGACTGCCCAACAGCACCGCTAATCATTACTTGGAACTCAGACCCAACAGTCTACTCAATAGGCTGATACCATCTTGCTTGAGGCCACCATGTTTTTTTGGTCACTTCAGACAAGTACATCACACTGTGCAAGTATTTGAAAATTTCTCTACTGGAGCACTAACAGGGAAAGAATAAGTTTCTAGCTAACATAAAATTTTTAAATTTTTGGTGTCAAAAGGAATGGCATCAGAGACTTCTACCTTCACAAGGAAGTCGGTCTTCCTTCATAGCCCATCTCTCCTGCATACAGGACAGGTCATGCCCCCTTCTTCAGCTTTTTCCATCTGAAATTCCACTCCCTTCTCCTAGGAACACACCACATCTTTGCATAGTAAGAGACCCCATTTCCTGATTCTTTCCCTCTTCCTATCACACAATACTTCAAATATACACTTCAGTCAGATGATTAGGGTTAAATTCTATTTCCACCTGTGAAAGTAGATACAGATTTTCTATTTTGAGTAGCTGTTTACTTTTCTGATGGTTCCTTCACCTGTAACATGCAGATAATAGTATGTATCTCACAGAGTGGCTAGGAGGATTAAGTGATAGCTCACAGCCTGTAATAGTGACTGACCCATAGAAATTGTTACAGAGAAGTTTGTTTTAAAGAAACAATGTGTTTCTTTGTGTTTCACTAGTGTGTTTCACACTAGTGAACTCCTTTCACTAGTGTATCTAATTAAGTATAACTCTCAACAACAAATACTGTTTTGTTTTGTTTTGTTTTCTGAAATAGAATGGTCAAGTCCTGTGCTGGGGCTGTTTGTTTAAATAAGTGAATAAATAAGTAGTGAAAGGTTTAAATAATACTATTCTAAAAAAAAAATAGAAATGCGGGGGAAAAGCCAAGGCTAGAAAAGGGTATTGGGTTATTTTAAAAACAACATAAAAAGAATATTAAAGAAAAGAATATATGTATGTATAACTGAATCACTTTGCTATACAGCAGTAATTAACACAACATTGTAAATCAACTATACTTCAATTAAGAAAACCACAATAGTATAAATAAATGTTTGTACACTATACAATGTATTATTAGAAAACAATAAAATATAAAATTGCACACTGAAAAAAAGAAAATAATGAAATAAAAGTGAAAGAGCAGAAAGGGAAAAATAGTAAGAAATTATATTATGGAGGAACAAAGAAAAAAGAGGAAGAAAGTCAAGTTGTTTGTTTCATTAAGCAAGCCTCAGAGTTAATGAATCTAGTTTCCTGTGGATAATGGCCAGGAGAAAACGAACAGTTTAGGTAACAACCAATCCTCACTGGATGCAGAGGTCCAGAAAACTGCCAAGGCAATAGCAGCTATTTATGACATTCTGAGAAGAAAGGATATTGAGAATTTCTTTTTATTAAGTAGCTGAGACAATGGCAGGATACCATCAAATGGTGGAGGTGAGGAACAGATCATGTCCAAACCTCAGCAGAAATGCAGGCAACAGCAATACAAATGTCAAGGATGCTCTAAGTGTTTTTTTTCATTCAATTGAGTTGAACAATAAAAGAGGTGTAAGAACAGTGTGAAGAAATATGGAAACCAAAGGAGAAACAGAAGGAGAAGCTCTGTGCTTTACAGCCTCTGTAAAGATGGGACATGACTTTTAGGGCCAAAGAAAAACTTGAACTTGGCTTCAAATCCTGACCGTATCATTGGGTAAATTACTTAAATGCAAACTTCAGTTTCCTCACCTGCAAAAAGAAGATAATATTAGAAGACTGTTACAAATACGAGTGAAATAATTTTATGTTTTCCCTGCCTGTTTCATCGTAAGTGCTCTATAAATTATAGACCTCCCCCCCTTTCTGTAACTAAATAAGAAACATTTTATAGTAGAATATGAGACTATTAAAAATTAGAAAGCATGAAACAGAAAAAAATGTTTTAATGGTTTGTGTTTGGACTACAATTAAAAGTGGGAAACAACTGAAAGGAGTCTGAGATTTATTTCAGTTCCCTAAAGTCAAAGAATTACATTACCAAGTTTAATCCTCCATGTTGTATATATTTGTAGATTTAGACTAATCTTAGAATATGATTGGCTTTTTATTATATCTAACCCAAACTTATACATCCTTGTTCTTAACTACATCTTTGCTTGAATATCTCATAGGAATCTCCAACTTTACATGTTCAAAATCAATTTCCTGAGTCTCTCAACACACAGATCTCCATAGGGATTTCTCAGAAGGCTACATGGCACCATGTTCACTTAATTAAAACACCAGACTCAAGAGGTTTCCTTGATTCATCGTTTCCTTCAGTCCCCACACCCAAGTCACCTTGAGGTCCTTTTCATCTTACCTCCCAAATCTGTCCATTATTCTTCACGTCTCTTGCCATGTCTCCGCACCAAGCCAGTACCATCTCTAACCAGAAATACTGCAGTAGGCTCTACTCAGCTTCTCTCATCCAGGTTTGGTACCCTTCACACAGCCATGAGAGTGATCTTTTGAAAACATATATCTGATCATGTCATTGGACACTAAAAATCTTAGAAGGGTTCCCTTTGAACTTGGAGTAAAATTCCTCTCCTGCCTACAAAGCCCTAAATGATCTGACCCATGACTACGCTCATCCTCATCTCCCCCAGTTTCCACCAGGCTCACAGACCTTTCACGGTTTCTAGAACCTTCCACATTTTTTTTCTGGGTTTTTATATTTGCTATTCCCTTAGTCTGGAAAGTTCGACCCCAATTCCTGATGTAGCTGACCCTACCCTTCCTTTGGTTCTCAGACAAGCCTTTTCTGAACATCCAATGTAAAAAATTCCTCCTTTTTACTTTCAATCACGATCAGAGCCTGTAATTATTTATTGCTTTAACTTTGAGTTATCTGTCTCTCCCATGAGAATTTTGGCTTTATCAGCACAGAAACTGTGTTTGTCTTATTGTGAAGCGGATCTCTTACATTCAGAATTTTCCTAGCACATATTAGACACTCAATAACGATATATGAAATGAAGGAATTTTTACTATATTTCCTATATTTCTATTTCTTTTAATATGTGTATGTGGATATACGCATTTACACATATACTCACTGCTTAAAAAAAAACAAAGTAAGCCTCCCTGAGAGTGTAACCAAAAGTTTTCTTTCCTTTACTTTTATCATTAATTAAGAAATATTTGCCTTTTGTTGTTTCCATGGTTATTCAAACCAAATATGAAGATTACTTTCTCCCACAGTAGTTAGCTCCTTCTGCGAAAACTTTTCTTTTTTTTTAACATCTTCATAGGAGTATAATGGACTTACATTGTTGTGTTAGTTTTAGCTGTATAACAAAGTGAATCAGCTATACATATACATATATCCCCATATCCCCTCCCTCTTGCATCTCCCTCCCACCCTCCCTATCCCATCCCTCTAGGTGGTCACAAAGCACGGAGCTAATCTCCCTGCGCTAAGCAGCTGCTTCCCACTAGCTATCTATTCTACATGTTGTAGTGTATATATGTCAATGCCACTCTCTCACTTCGTCCCAGATTACCCTTTCTCCTCCCCGTGTCCTCAAGTTCATTCTGTACGTCTGCATCTTTATTCCTGTCCTGCCCCTAGATTCCATATATATGTGTTAGCATACGGTATTTGTTTTTCTCTTTCTGACTTACTTCACTCTGTATGACAGACTCTAGGTCCATCCACCTCACTACAAATAACCCAATTTTGTTTCTTTTTATGGCTAAGTCATATTCCATTGTATATACGTGCCACATCTTCTTTATCCATTCATCCGATGATGGATACTTAGCTTGCTTCCATGTCCTGGCTATTGTAAATAGTGCTGCAATGAACATTGTGGTACATGACTTTTTGAATTATGGTTTTCTCAGGGTATATGCCCAGTAGTGGGATTGCTGGGTCATATTGTAGTTCTATTTTTAGTTTTTAAGGAATCTCCATACTGTTCTCCATAGTGGTTGTATCAATTTACATTCCCACCAACAGTGAAAGAAGGTTCCCTTTTCTCCACACCCTCTCCAGCATTTGTTTGTAGATTTTTTGATGATGGTCTTTCTGACAGCTGTGAGGTGATACCCCATTGTAGTTTTGATTTGCATTTCTCTAATGATAAGTGATGTTGAGCATCCTTTTACGTGTTTGTTGGCAATCTGTATATCTTCTTTGGAGAAATGTCTGTTTAGGTCTTCTGCCCATTTTTGGATTGGGTTGTTTGTGTTTCTGATATTGAGCTGCATGTGCTGCTTGTATATTTTGGAGATTAATCCTTTGTCAGTTGCTTCATTTGCAAATACTTTCTCCCATTCTGAGGGTTGTCTTTTCATGTTGTTTATGGTTTCCTTTGCTGTGCAAAAGCTTTGAAGTTTCATTAGGTCCCATTTGTTTATTTTTGTTTTTATTTCCATTTCTGGAAAGGTGGATCGAAAAGGATCTTGCTGTGATTTATGTCAGAGAGTGTTCTCCCTATGTTTTCCTCTAACGGTTTTATAGTGTCTGGCCTTACATTTAGGTCTTTAACCCATTTTGAGTTTAGTTTTGTGTATGATGTTAGGAAGTGTTCCAATTTCATTCTTTTACATATAGTTGTCCAGGTTTCCCAGCTCCACTTATTGAAGAGGCTGTCTTTTCTCCATTGTATGTTTGTGCCTCCTTTATCAAAGATAAGGTGACCATATGTGTGTGGGTTTATCTCTCGGCTTTCTATCCTGTTCCATTGATCTAGATTTCTGTTTTTGTGCCACAACAATAATGTCTTGATTACTGTAGCTTTGTAGTATAGTCTGAAATATGGGAGCCTGATTACTCTAGCTCCATTTTTCTTTCTCAAGATTGCTTTGGCTATTCAGGGCCTTTTGTGTTTCCATACAAATTGTGAAATGTTTTGTTCTAGTGCTGTGAAAAATGACATTGGTAGTTTGATAGGGATTGCATTGAATCTGTAGATTGCTTTGGGTAGTATACTCATTTTCCCAATGTTGATTCTTCCAATCCAAGAACATGGTATATCTCTCCATCTGTTTATCATCTTTAATTTCTTTCATATTTTTCTGCATACAGGTCTTTTGTCTCCTCAGGTAGGTTTATTCCTAGGTATTTTACTCTTTTTTTGCAATGGTAAATGGGAGTGTTTCCTTAATTTCTCTTTCAGATTTTTCATCATTAGTGTATAGGAATGCAAGAGATTTCTGTGCATTAATTTTGTATCCTGCTACTTTACCAAGTTCGTTGGTTAGCTCTAGTAGTTTTCTGGTAGCATCTTTAGGATTCTCTATGTATAGTATCATGTCATCTGCAAAGAGTGCAGATCTTTTCTGATTTGGATTCCTTTTATTTCTTTTTCTTCTCTGATTGCTGTGGCTAAAACTTCCAAAATTATGTTGAATAATAACAGTGAGAGTGGGCAAACATGTCTTTTTCCTGATCTTCTTGGAAATGGTTCCAGTTTTTCACCATTGAGAATGATGTTGGCTGTGGGTTTGTCATATATGGCCTTTATTATGTTGAGGTACATTCCCTCTATGCCTACTTTCTGGAGGATTTTTATCATAAATGGGTGTTTAATTTTGTTGAAAGCTTTTTCTGCATCTATTGAGGTGATCATATGGTTTTACCCTTCAGTTTGTTAATAAGGTGTACCACATTGATTGATTTTCGTATTTTGAAGAATCCTTGCATTCCTGGGGTAAACCCCACTTGATCATGGTGTATGATCCTTTTAATGTGCTGTTGGATTCTGTTTGCTGATATTATGCTGAGGATTTTTGCATCTATGTTTATCAGTGATATTGGCCTGTAGTTTTCTTGCTTTGTGACATCTTTCTCTGGTTTTGGTTTCAGGGTGATGATGGCCTTGTAGAATGAATTTGGGAGTGTTCCTCCCTCTGCTATATTTTGGAAGAGTTTGAAAAGGATAGGTCTTAGCTCTTCTCTAAATCTTTGATAGAATTTGTCTGTGGAGCCACCTGGTCCTGCACTTTTGTGTGTTGGAAGATTTTTAATCACAGTTTCAATTTCAGTGCTTGTGA
Organism: Aethalodelphis obliquidens; assembly: GCF_003676395.1. Lineage (NCBI taxonomy): Eukaryota > Metazoa > Chordata > Mammalia > Artiodactyla > Delphinidae > Aethalodelphis > Aethalodelphis obliquidens. The sequence goes on from NW_020837960.1 coordinate 1,709,749, forward strand.
TATGTCTGTTCATATTTTCTATTTCTTCCTGGTTCAGTCTCGGAAGGTTGTGCTTTTCTAAGAATTTGTCCATTTCTTCCAGGTTGTCCATTTTATTGGCATAGAGTTGCTTGTAGTAATTTCTCATGATCCTTTGTATTTCTGCAGTGTCAGTTGTTACTTCTCCTTTTTCATTTCTAATTCTATTGATTTGAGTCTTCTCCATTTTTTGCTTGACGAGTCTGGCTCATGGTTTATCAATCTCGTTTACCTTCTCAAAGAACCAGCTTTTAGTTTTATTGATCTTTGCTATTGTTTCCTCCTTTTTTTCTCATTTATTTCTGATGTGACTTTCATGTTTTCTTTCCTTCTGCTAACTTTGGGGTGTTCTGCTTCTTCTCTCTCTAATTACTTTAGGTGTAAGGTTAGGTTGTTTATTTGAGCTATTTCTTGTTTCTTTAGGTAGGATTGTATTGCTGTAAACTTCCCTCTTAGAACTGCTTTTGCTACATCCCGTAGGTTTTGTGTCATCACGTTTTCATTGTCATTTGTTTCTAGGTATGTTTTGATTACCTCTTTGATTTCTTCAGTGTTCTCTTGGTTATTTAACTTGTGTATAGTTTAGCACCAATGTGTTTGCAGTTTTACAGTTTTTTTCCTGCAACTGATATCTAGTTTCATAACATTGTGGTTGGAAAAGATACTTGATATGATTTTTATTTTCTTAAATTTACCAAGGCTTGATTTGTGACCCAAGATATGATCTACCCTGGAGTATGTTCCATGAGCACTTGAGAAGAAAGTTTATTCTGTTGATTTTGGATGGAATGTCCTGTAAATATCAATTAAGTCCATCTTGTTTAATGTATCATTTAAAGCTTGTGTTTCCTAATTTATATCCATTTTGGATGATCTGTCCATTGGTGAAAGTTGGGTGTTAAAGTCCCCTACTATGATTGTGTTACTGTTGATTTCCCCTTTTATGGCTGTTAGCATTTGCCTTTTGTATTGACGTGCTCCTATGTTGGGTGCATAAATATTTACAATTGTTATATCTTCTTCTTGGATTAATCTCTTGATCATTATGTAGTGTCCTTCTTTGCCTCTTGTAGTAGTCTTTATTTTAAACTCTATTTTGTCTGTTATGAGAATTGCTACTCCAGCTTTCTTTTGATATCAATTTGCATGCAATATCTTTTTCCATCCCCTCACTTTCAGTCTGTATGTGTCCCAGGTCTGAAGTGGGTCTCTTGTAGACAGCATATATATGGGTCTTGTTTTTGTATCCACTCAGCCAGTCTATGTCTTTTGGTTGGAGCATTTAATCTATTTACATTTAAGACAATTATCGATATGTATGTTCCTATTACCATTTTCTTAATTGTTTTGCATTTGTTTTTGTAGGTCTTTCCTTCTCCTGTGTTTCCTGCCTAGAGAAGTTCCTCTAGCATTTGTTGTAAAGCTTGCTTTGTGATGCTGAATTCTCTTAGCTTTAGCTTGTCTGTAAAGGTTTTAATTTCTCTGTTGAATCTGAATGAGATCCTTGCTGGGTAGAGTAGTCTTGGTTGTAGGTTTTTCTCTTTCATCACTTTAAGTATGTCCTTATACTCCCTTCTGGCTTGCAGAGTTTCTGCTGAAAGATCAGCCGTTAACCTTATGGAGATTCCCTTGTATGTTATTTGTTGTTTTTCCCTTGCTTGTTTTAATATTTTTTCTTTGTATTTAATTTTTAATAGTTTGATTTATATGTGTCTTGGTGTGTTTCTCCTTAGATTTATCCTGTATGGGAATCTCTGCACTTCCTGGAATTGACTGACTAGTTCCTTTCTCATATTAGGGAAGTTTTCAACTATACTCTCTTCAAATATTTTCTCTGTCCCTTTCTTTTCCCCTTCCTCTGTTGGCACCCATATAATTTGAATGTTGGTGCATTTAATGTTGTCCCAGAGGTCTCTGCAACTGTCCTCAATTCTCTTCATTTTTTAAATTTTATTCTGCTCTGTGGTAGTTATTTCCACTATTTTTTCTTCCAGGTTACTTATCTGTTCTTCTGCCTCAGTTATTCTGCTATTAATTCCTTCTAGAGAATTTTCAATTTCATTTATTGTGTTGTTCATCATTGTTTTTTTGCTTTTCAGTTCTTTAGGTCCTTGTTAAATGTTTCTTGTATTTTCTCCATTCTATTTCCAAGATTTTGGATCATCTTTACTGTGAATTGTTTTTCAGGCAGATTGCCTATTTCCTCTTCATTTGTTTGGTCTGGTAGGTTTTTACTTTGCTCCTTCATGTGCTGCATATTTCTCTGTCTTCTCATTTGCTTAACTTACTGTGTTTGGGGTCTCCTTTTTGCAGGCTGCAGGTTTCATAGTTCCCATTGTTTTTGTTGTCTGCCCCTAGTGGGTAAGTTTGGTTCAGTGGGTTGTGTAGTCTTCCTGGTGGAGGGAAGTGGTGCCTGTGTTCTGGTGGATGAGGCTGGATCTTGTCTTTATGGTGGGCAGAACCATGTCTGGGGGTGTGTTTTGGTGTGTCTGTGAACTTATTATGATTTTAGGCAACCTCTCTGCTAATGGGTGGGGTTGTGTTCCTGTCTTGCTAGTTGTTTGGCATGGGATGTCCAGCACTGGAACTTGCTGGTCATTGACTGGAGCTGGGTCTTAGCGTTAAGATGGAGATCTCTGGGAGAACTCTTGCTGATTGATATTACGTGGGGCTGGGAGGTCTCTGTTGGTCCAATGTCCTGAACTCGGCTCTCCCACCTCAGAAGCTCATGCCTGACACCTGGCCAAAGCACAAAGACCCTGTCAGCCACACGGCTCAGAAGAAAAGGGAGAAAAAAAATGAAAGAAAGAAAAATAATAAATAAATAAAATAAAATAAAGTTATTAAAATAAAAAATATTATTAAAATAAAAAAATTAAAAAGTAATTTAAAAAAAGGAGAGAGCAACAAAACCAATAAACAAATCCACCAGTGAAAACAAGTTCTAAAAACTATACTAAGATAAACATAAAAATCAGAAACTAGTCAGTCACATACAGCAAACCCCAAGTCTACACTTGCTCCCAATGTCCACTGCCCCAATTTTGGGATGATTCATTGTCTATTCAGGTATTCCACAGATGCAGGGCACATCAAGTTGATTGTGGAGATTTAACACCCTGCTCCTGAGGCTGCACTGAGAAATTTCCCTTTGTGTTTTTTGTTCACACAGCTCCTGGGGTTCAGCTTTGGGTTTGGACCTGCCTCTGTGTGTAGGTTGCCCTCTGGCATCTGTTCTTCACCCAGACAGTAGGGGGTTAAAGGAGTAGCTGATCAGGGGGCTGTGGCTCACTCAGGCCGGGGGGAAGGAGGGGTTTGGAATGTGGGGCAAGCCTGTGGTGGCAGAGGCCAGAACATGTTGCAACTGCCTAAGGTATGCTGTCTGTTCTCCCGGGGAAGTTGTCCCTGGATCGTGGGACCCTGGCAGTGGCGGGCTGCACAGCCTTCCAGGAAGGGAGGTGCGGATAGTGACTTGTGCTTGCACACAGGCTTCTTGGTGGCTGCAGCAGCAGACTTAGCGTTTCATGCCCATCTCTTGTGTCCGCACTGATAGCAGCGGCTCGCCCCCATCTCTAGAGCTTGTTTAGGTGGTGCTCTGATTCCCTTCTCCTCACACACCCCGAAACAATGGTCTCTTGCCTCTTAGGCCATTCCAGACTTTTTCCCAGACTCCCTTCCAGCTAGCTGTGGCGCACTAGCCCCCTTCAGGCTGTGTTCACGCAGCCAACCCCAGTCCTCTCCCTGGGATCTGAACTCCGAAGCCCAGGCCTCACCTCCAAACCCCCACCAGCCCCAGTGGGTGAGCAGACAACCATTATTGCTGTAGGGATGCTGAGGCAATGTCCTATTGCCCGTAAGAGCACAACCTTTGAAGTTGGAGAGAAGAAATTGAGGCCCAGATCTGTTATTTATTAGCCATGTGACTGAACACTTCACTTGATCTCTGTAAATTTTCATTTTCTAATCTCTAAAAATCATAGTACTCCATAGGACCAGGAGGAGGATTAAATGAAACATCAAAGTAGAGCACTTAGCACAGGTGCCAAAAATTAATATTATAAATTATTATTGCTATAATATGAGACCATACAAGTGGCAAGGCCATCAATATTTAGAAAGAATTTGTGTGTGAAAAGCCCAAGAGCCTGGATGATGTTGATCTCAATATGCCCTATGTTGGCAGCTGGATCAACAATCCATCATTACATCCCATGAATTCTACATCCAAAAATATACCTTCATCTATAGGTTTCTTCCTCTCTCCTTGGACAAATTCTCCTACCTGGATGACAGTGATATACTCCTAATTGGTCCCCCCTATTCCTCTGTTTAAGACCCTACTGTGAAGCTTCCATACAGCAATCAAGGTAATCTTTAAAATATTTCAAAAGACCAAATCACTCTCCAGCTTTAACACCTTTCAGTGGCTTCTCACTTTATATGAGATTCAAGTATTTTACTATGACCTACAAGGCTCTATCTTTCCAACCTCATCTTCTCCCACTTCACATTGTCCTTTTGACTCAGCTTGAGTCCTTGACCTTGTTGAGTTCCTGCATGCCTCAGGAGCTTTACATGTGCTCTTTTCTTTTCCTCAAATGCTTCATCTTGCTGACTCCAGCCATCCTTCAGGTCACAGCATACATCATTCCCTCACTATGGGCTTCTGTCACCTTCCTCTTCCAATTCAGTTGGGGCTTTTCCATTATTATTTCTTACAGCATCTTAGTCCTCTCCTTCGCAGTTTCTAACTTTATTTAGTAGGATTATATGTTTAATGTTTATCTCTTCTGAGCGGGCTGAGCCGATGTCTGTTTTAGTCCCCATTTTATGTTCGAGTCGAACACAATCCCTACTCATAGTGTTTTTTGTTTTTTTTTTTGCGGTACGCAGGCCTCTCACTGTTGTGGCCTCTCCCGTTGCAGAGCACAGGCTCTGGACGCGCAAGCTCAGCGGCCATAGCTCACGGGCACAGCCGCTCCATGGCATGTGGGATCTTCCCGGACCGGGGCACGAACCCGTGTCCCCTGCATTGGCAGGCGGACTCTCAACCACTGCGCCACCAGGGAAGCCCAGTTTTTTTTTTTTTTAAATGTTATTTCTATATATTTTGAGAGACACTTATGTACACAAGGAAGTGTGGAATATTAAACAATAATGGGGGCTTGTCTAATGGAGAATCCAGTGTCCTTTCAAGAAACTGAAGATACTCAAAAGTCACTCCCCAATTTCTATAAACAACCTTCTAAAAATGAACCTCTCCATTTGATACAAATATACAAATTTAAAATGTGTGTAGTTCAGAAAAGCCTACCATTTTCAGATTGCTTATGTCCCAGAAAATATACAGTTAAAAAATACCAGAGATGTAGAGCCAAAGGCTCTCTAGACCTATACAGCAAAAATAAACATCACTTCAGCAGATAGCAATTTGTGGAGAACATGGCATCCTTGGAAACCAGTAGTACTGAAAGATGGAAGATCACAAATCTTCCAAAGATAAGATGTATATTAAGGTTCATTTTCCCCAGAATGATATTCAAGGACAAAATCTCAATACTTGAAATGCAGTGTATATCCTAATACAAAACTTCTCTCCTTAGTTGTAACACCTCACCCTACCTTCGGCATTATACCCCCCATTAAAATAGGCACCTAGGCTCTCCACATCTCAGAAATGTCTATGGGCACTAGAGAACAGCTTTCTCCTATTTCATTCCACTTTATCAAAATAGTATTTGATACTTTCTAAAAGTACTTAAATAATCAGAATAGCCTAATTTTTAAATTTTATATTGTATCTATTAGCTGAAGTAATAATATTGAGGGATTTTTCATAGAGTTAGATCTTTCAAAGATATATACAATACTTATAGATGAAATGACACAATGTCTAGGAATTACTTCAAGTGATTTAGGGCATTGGTGGGGGCTACAAGTTCACATGAAACAAGACTGATAATTTTTGAAGTTGAGTGATGACACGAGAATGCTCTTTACGAAACAGGGAAAGGCCAGTTTTGACTCCATGCTGGATCTGCTTTTTTGACGTTAACTTTTGCTTTTCGTTGCTTTTGTTATTATAATCATATATAATAGCCTGTCAGGGAACCCTGCCCCTCTGTCTGAATGTTAAACTAAAGTGCCTTTGTTCAGCTCACAGGGAGACAATCTGACCCTGCCCATCTGTGAATGGCTGCAGAAAAGAAGAAATTAACACTTCCCCTCCCTGATGCTGGCCAAGCCAGGAAAAACTAATGGCCTTCTAACTTTACTTCCTCACCTCCTCTGCTATTCTATAAAAGAAACTGGCATCCAGACCCCGATAAGATGGTTTTTTGGGGGACCCTAGCCCGCCATCTTCTCGGATACCTGGCTTTCCGAATAAAGTCGTTATTCCTTGCCTCAGCACCTTATCTCCTGATTTATTGGCCTGTCATACGGCGAACAGACCGAGCTTGGACTTGGTAACAATTTTACCATTCTCTTTATTTTTTTTATTTGAAATATTAATAATAAAAAATTAAAAGAATTCTTACAAAATATCATTAAAAGCTCCTAGATTCTTTACGCCTGCTTTTCTTTTCCCAGCCCCACCTTAGGTCACAATGCTGACCATATGGACTTAAAACTCTAGTGACTGAGAGTACAGTCTGGTCAAAACTGCTACAGTTCCAAACCTGGCTCCACCACTTACTACATGTCATATTGGTACATGCTGAAAGAGGCAGCATACTCTTTCTGTGGCTCAGTTTCCTTTTCTGTGAAGTGGGGAGAAAAATATCAATCTCAAATTATTTTGAAGATAAATAAAATAATGAATGTTAAATGCAGAGTCTAGCAGGTAGTAAGTGCATATTCAGCTAATAATGACAATCAATTACAAATTAATTCAGTTGATTATTTATTGAGTACTTTTTGTAGGTCACTGTTATAAAGGTAACTATTATTATTCTCAGACTTAGCTATCAGCTGTAAATACACAGGAACACTGAATAAGAGGAGAAATTTGCAGAAACTCTAGAGTTGGACTGAAAAAGGAAAGGCATTGAAGAATCAGAATGAGGGAAAAGAAAATAAAGTCATAGGTGATAGTTTGACTATGTTTTCCTCCTTTGTCCCTGTCTCTTTATACAATGAAGGAAAGATAAGAGGACATCTTTGGTTTTTGAAGGACTTAGAACTTCACGGGCAGAAGATGTCCTTTGAGGGTCCTCTTTATAATGGATAGGAACACAATTGCCTGGTTAAAAGAAATACATCTATTCACTGGGACCCTTATCCATTCTGTAAGAACAAACCCAGGAGAATTTTTATCTCAAATTCAAATCCTTAGGGGAAAAGATTCATGAGGATTTGATATGCATTTCTTTTTCAGGCTACATCTAAGGAAAAAGCCCCTCAGCTCAGTCATGTGTCTGCGTTGCTTATTTATCCCATAGCCACCCTGTCTTGAGAGAGACTCAGAAGCAAGGCAAACAGGAAGTTTTTTCCAAGGATAAAGCTACTCTGATGTGGTGAGTTCCTCTCTTCTCCGTCTGCATCTGCCCAGTCCTGTCCCTGTGCACTAATTCTCTCCAACTTCCACCTCTGGTCAGGGGCCTCAGATCCCAAGGTGTCTGAGCCCTAGTCTTCTGCTGCCTGCCTGTCCCTGGCCTGCCTGCTCTGGCCCTGCAGCCCTCCCACCCAGCACTGTCCACCTCTCTGCTCTCCAGGTCAGCAGTTCTATGCACCTGCTGCCACCTTGGGCCATGCTGCTGTCTAGAGAATGTGAGAGCAAGAATCATAGCCTTGGAGATTAAGGCCCTTACCAATAGCAGAGTTATTGGAAGTTGTATTACAGTCAACAAGTACAAAAGAAAAACTTTTAAATAGCATATCAGTTTCTTAAAATGTGGAAATTTTGTTTAGGAAAATAATTCTTTTAGAATTCTTTCAGAGTGCATTTGAAAGAATACACTCTCTTAGAAAAATATAAACTTTTACAATAAGTCTCAACTACATTACTTAATTTGAGGTGAATGCAGGGCAGCTTTGCTTTTCAGGGAGTCAGGCCTCCTCTCACCTCACCATGTGGTATCTGACAAAAGAAGTTGACTGCTGTATTCTTTTAAAAGTCATTTCCTCCTTTTTGATATGTGTCAAGATCTGAATTAAATACTTTTTATTTCTTTTAATTTCTTCTTTTCTTTCTTTGATTTCTTAAGTCAACCTTTAGGGAGAGAAGGAGAATGATCCCATAGTATTGAACAGTGACAATTATTAGCAGTTACAGGGGAGAATTTGAAACTCAGTTTGGCTGGTGTGATCTTTCAAACGTTGCTAGGAATTTTCTAGAATAAGTGATGCTTTCAATGACATCTTTCCTAATTTGGGTGTAGGGGAGTAGTAGGAGTTAGTAAAATGCCCACTTTTAGAATCTTGGGGGAAATGGAAGAATTCAGAGGTCTACAGGCTCAGTGTTGGTCAGTTAATATCCATCCCATGTTGATTTCCTTTTGACATCACCAATGCAGCCACTGTGGATATTGCCAACTCTCCTTAACACTCCCAAGTCCCCCTACTCCTTCCACTCTCTGCTGCTAATATCACCACTTTTCTGGAGAAATCCGGTCTCTAGAAAGTGAGCTTTCTCAGCTTTCCTCCCCTCCACTGTGATTTTCAATTTCTATATCATCTCAGTGAAGATTAAAATGTATGTGTGTGGGGAAGTCAGGTGAGAATTTTTCAAAAATACCAGCAGTGATATTCTCTAGTGGGGATATTAATAAGGGATTGCTACTTCTTAAAATTTCCATCCCTTGTAAATTGTCAAGGAAGACAGTTGATAATATTTTGATCAGAAAATAGCTCTGTTTTGCAAATGACCTGAAGAAGTATTTTTTCTCTTCTCTTCAGTGTCTCTCCCCTTTTACCTCTTCTGGCAACCCCTTCATCCCTTAAAAGAGAGCCAGTATCAATTTCAGAGCAACGGGGAGTGGGTAGGGAGGGAACATTTATTTTGGAGACCTCAGAAGAAACCGTCCTTTCCCCTTGGCTCAGTTGTCACAATTTCCAGGGGCCCAATTTCCATTTATAGTCACAAGACTATCTCCCCTCCATTTTTATCCCTCGCCCCCCGGTCTTGTTCTCAGTCCCTTTTCCAGACTCTCTCCCTCATACAGCGCTGATCTTGCCCAAACGTTTCCTGCTCTCTCTCAGCCCTTCACATGCCTTGAGGAATTCTAGATCCATGCTCAGCAAACTCCTCTCTGCCTCCAACTACTTGAATATACCTTGTACTTCTGGTCTAATGAAACCTGGCAGTTCCCTGAGGACACCACTCTTGGCAACCCTCACACTCTTTTTATCTCAGGGCTAGAAGTAAAGCATAGAGTGCTCCTCATTTCCATATGTAAGCCTTTTCTCCTCCTTTAAAGCCCAGATCCTTTGATTCTCCTGCCTTCCTTTTTGCTACATTTTCTTCACTCCTTTGGCTGTCATCTACTGACCCCCTTCCTAGGCTTCTCTCTTTGAAGATTTTTGCTCACTGTCTTCTGATGCTTACAATTGTCACCACTCTCACTGACACTTGACATCCACAAGGATGACACATCCTGGCTTTCTTGGCCTTGGCCTCCCAGCTCCAGTAAGCATTTCCTTTACCCCACCTCAGAGACCCACACCCAAGGTTGGAGTCTAGTCCTTGACCTCACGGTAATGGCACCTAAAATCAAACTTGAATATGCTTCTTCTTAAATACCACCTCCTACCTTTCCAGCTCACTTTTCCACTACATACACTCTAGTAATACTTTGACACTCTTAACATTTTTAAGTGATCACTTTCTACTCTTCATCGTTCCTCTTCTGTTTTCATGTCCCTGCTTCCCAGTTTAGACTTCACGGTCAGTCACTCCCAACAACCACCTTACACACACTTGCCCTCTCTTCTTCTATCACATTCACCTGTCAAAACCCCAACCTACTTAAACACATATCAGCACCGAAGTTGCTAATGGCTGCTAGGAAAATGATGCAGAGGACTTACGCGGTGACTGGTGGCATCCAACTCATGATTACAAACACCTGTTGAAATAATTTTCTAGGCCCAAGATGGAACCGCTTCTGCCTGGGGTGCACATCAGCAAATTGAAACTTCTTAGATAACTTTCGTTATCTTGTAAATCCTCCCCCTGACCAGAAACACAGTCTATTCAGTCAGCCAATCCCTAGACACCAAGCTGACTCTGGGCCTTCTCACCCCAGAGTTGACAATATGGGCTCGGCCAATCAGATATTTCATTTGTCTCTTCCTTAGTCTTTATTCTTTATCCTCTACAAGCTTCCTGCCTTCCACCCCATTTTGCAGTTGTCCGAAAGGTGACTATCCACATCATGAAGTGTTACACAGTTTGTTTGCATCATCTAAATTGTCCTTTTAAACCATTTTTTAACACCCTAATGGGCATCCAACTGCACCCAACAATCCCACTACATTTCCCTGGCGAGTTTTCTGCCCCGATATCTGAAACCGCTCTTTAGTTCACACCTTCCCCTCTCTTTCCACACTTTCTTGCTCCTTCACTCCAGGATGACCTTTCCTGATTCTTCATGGATAAAATAGAATTAAGAACTCTCTCTTCTTTCATGTTCTTTGCCTTCCTCATTTCCTCTTCCTCTTACTACCTTCCTCTTGTGTCTTGGCCACCATCTCTCTTTTTCTCAGACTTTGTTCCTTTGACTATTTCCTCTCACTGCAGCAGCATCAGTCTCTCCATTTCTACTGGCTAGTTCCCATCAGCACAACAGACATGCTCTGGTGTGTCCTTTTTAAAACATCAACCTTCCTTTACCCAACATCTCTCTCCAGATTTCTCCTTATTTCTCTTTTGCTTTTCACTGCAAAATACCCCCAAACATGTTCTACACTTACTTTTTCTCACTTCTTTTTCACTTCTTCATTCCCATTTTCTCTTCAAGTAATTTCACCCTGGTGTCTGCCTCCACAGTTTTTTCTACTTCAATGTCTACTGTGCATCTAAAAACTGACTTGTTCAAAGCCTTCCCCATCCCCTGAAATCATCTACCTTCTGGTCTTCCACAGTTTGGACAATGGAACCACCATCTGCCCAGACACTGAAGCCAGAAATCTAAGGGACATTTTGTTTCATCCTGTTTTCTCCTCCTCAATCCAATCCATTAGCAAATCCTGTCATTTCTTCCTCCAAATATATATAGAATCTGCCCATTCCTCTTCCTATTTACAATTGCCACTGTCTTCCAGGATAATGCTTTCTTTCTTTTCTTTTCTTTTCTTTTTTCACTTTTGGCTGTGTTGGGTCTTCATTGCTGTGCACCGGCTTTCTCTAGTTGTGGCGAGCAGGGGCTACTCTTCATTGCGGTGTGTGGGCTTCTCATTGCAGTGGCTCCTCTTGTTGCAGAGCATGGGATCTAGGTGCACAGGCTTCAGTAGTTGCAGCACGGTGGGCTCAGTAGTTGTGGCACACAGGCCCTAGAGGGCGCAGGCTTCAGTAGTTGCAGCACGTGGGCTCAGTAGTTATGGCTTGCAAGTTCTAGAGTGCAGGCTCAGTAGTTATGGCTCATGGGCTTAGTTGCTCCACAGCATGTGGGATCTTCCTAGACCAGGTGGATTCTTAACCACTGTGCCACAAGGGAAGTCCCGATAATTCATTCTTTTTTTTTTTTTTTTTTTTTTTTTGCGTTACGCGGGCCTCTCACTGTTGTGGCCTCTCCCGTTGCGGAGCACAGGCTCCGGACGCGCAGGCTCAGCGGCCATGGCTCACGGGCCCAGCCGCTCCGCGGCATGTGGGATCTTCCCAGACCGGGGCACGAACCCGTGTCCCCTGCATCGGCAGGCGGACTCCCAACCACTGCGCCACCAGGAAAGCCCCCGATAATTCATTCTTAAGTGGACTTATGCTTCCACTCCTCCCCTTCTTCAATCCATTTTGCACAAAGCAGCCAGGAAGAGTGATCTGTTTAAATGAAAATTGGATCTTTTAGCACATCCTTTAATGGCACCCATTATACACATACAATACACTCCAGATCACCTTACCTCTTACTCTTCCCTTAGGGCGCAGCCAAGATGTCAATTTCTCCAGACCTGTCTTCTTTCACTCCACCCCAAGTCTGAATCAGTTGCCCTTCCCAGAGTCACATAGTAGTCTTCCCTCCCCCCATAGCTCTTCCCCAACCACTCTATCCTACTATTTTTTCTTCTTTTCTGCCTCTCTCTTTATGCTAAAAATTCTTTTAGAGCTGGGAATATGTTTATTTGCTCATGATTACATTGAAATCTTTTAGCAGATTGTCTAGCAGACAGGATGTCCTTGGTAAATAACCAGAATATGAATAGATAAATATCCCAGACTTTCCTGGTGGCTAAGTGGTTAAGAATCTCCTGCCAATACAGGGGACATGGGTTTGATCCCTGGTCCGGGAAGATCTCACATGCTGCAGAAAACCTAAGCTTGTATTCCACAACTACTGAGCCTGTGCTCTAGAGCCCATGAGCTACAACTACTGAGCCTGCACATCGCAACTATTGAGCCCACGCACCACAACTACTGAACCCACATGCTGCAACTACTGAAGCTCACACACTTAGAGCCTGTGCTCCGCAACAAGAGAAGCCACCACAATGAGAAGCCCATGCACCACAACGAAGAGTAACCCCTGCTCACTGCAACTAGAGAAAGCCCACCAACGGCTATGAAGACCCAGAGCAGCCAAAAAGAAAATAAATAGATAAATGTCCCTCCCTACTCTGTATGTCGCTCCCCTGTAACCACTGAAGTTCACCTATAAAAGTCACTCTGGTAGGTGCTTCTCCTCATGTTGTCCAACCCAATGATGAAATAAAATTCATATTTTATGGCGAGACAAGAAAATTTTAAACATAAAATTTTAACCATAAAATTTTTCTCTGCCCATTTAGGCCTCCTCCCTTCCTTTTAGTGTGTGTTATGCATCTGTACACATCCATCTTAGGAGATAACCTTCCTTCTGAATCTTGTAAGGGCCCATGAAGACACATGCCCCACTACTTGCTTTGTACATGTAGACCTGAGTTGTATAAGCTGTCAATATCATTTAGTATACAGCCCTCTTGTTTCAAAATCTCATATAACTGTGCTTTGACCACTAATGGGCAAACAGTTCTTGGAGCTTTCTGACAGGCTGTTCCTGGGTTATAACCCAGGGTCAAATAAAATTTTCCATTTCTCTCTTAGATCTACTGATTAATGTTTTTGTTGACACCAAGTCCATGTGCCAGACTTGTGAGGTCAAACAAACCAAAACATTGGAGTTTGGAGCAGAGAAGTGTTTATTGCAGGGCCAACCAAAGAGAACGGTTGGCTCCTGCTTAAAAAACCCAAGCTCTTCAATGGTTTTTGTGGAAGAGTTTCTAAAGTCAACATTTGGGGAAGGACTGCGGGTACATGACTTTCTTCTGATTGGTTGGTGGTGAGGTAACAGGGTAGAGTTGCAGGAATGTCAATCATCCACCTTCTGGTTGCAAGCAGTCTAGAGTCTCAGCATGTAGTTACCATCCTCCACCTGGGTGGGAGTCTTAGTTCCTGCAGAATAACTCAAAGATGTGTGTCAGATTGTTACATATATACATACCTCCCTTGAGGAAGAACTAGGACTCTTTTATCACTGAACTAGTGCTTCTTAACTGTTTTCCTTTGTTTCTGCATTCCCTCATTTCCCTAATGAGTAACTACTTGAAACCACTCTTTGGAACCAGGGAAGGTCTAGGAGACTAAAGTCTTTTACTACGAACAAGAAATGGAAGACACAGAAAGGCTTTTGTAGCTGGGAGGGCCTTGTAGGGTCGTGCTTTGTTTCACTCACATGTAATTGATAAAGAATCTTGTTACTGATTTAAGAGAATGTTTAGTCAATATAGATTTATTGACCTTTATTTGTTGAACATAAGGCAAAAAGCAGAAGCAAGCAATTTTTTCAGTCTGTTTAAGATTTGGAGACATGAAGGGTTCTGTGACAGAATTTTCTCCTGTAGTGTCAGCTGCCATAATTAAATGTGAAATGGTGACAAATAATTAGGACATTTACCTTTATGTTGCTAATCACACAAAGATCTATGGGCCTACATCCAAGAAAGAGAATCAGTGAAAAAAGTAAAATTATAGTCACAACTATAAGAAAACACTTTCAGCTTGACAGATTTTCTTCTAGGTGTTGAAAAGAAAACCACAAACCCAAAATGGCATCACTCATGCTGAAAGCCCAAGATACCAAACCTAGATTTAATACCTGATCTAATTGCAGTTTCAACTTCTCCCAGAAATGTAATCTTAATTGACCAGTCTGGAATTTTCTAGTCAAGCATCAGTAAGGTAATCGGTCATGTAGGCCCTTTCCATCCCCAGAGAAAGAAGAGGTAATCTGCATGATAAAACCCTTGTCATTCCCTTCCCCCAAAAAAGAAGATGTCCTGGCCTAAAAATAATCCTTTCTTTTCTTGCACTAAAATCTCCCTTGGGTTCACCCTTCTTCCTATAAAATCTTCCATTTTGTACAATTGAAACAGGAGGGAAGAAGGCAGGAAACAACCTTTGAAAGAATGACATAGCCTAAGGACACAACATAAACCGATTAGAACCGACTAGGTCCAAGATGGCAGATAGTTGACTTCCACTAGACCTTGAGCCTTAGTATGCACTCATTGTAACACATCATCAAGCTAAATGACACAACCACAGGCGCCATGATATTTCCAAGTCTGACCATAAGGATCAAAAAGTGGGCAGTGGCCCAATTCCTGGAAATCCCCACCCCTTCCCGAAATAGCTGGAATACTCCTCCCACTCATTAGCCTATGAAATTACCCACTCCTATAAAAATTATCAACCCCATACCTTAGTATGGGCTCTTGCCTTCTGAGATGGCCCACACTCTGTCTGTGGAGTGTGTTTCTCTCTAAATAAATCCACTTCTTACCTACACTTTGTCTCACTGAATTCTTTCTGTGATGAGACATCAAGAACTTGAGCTTCATTAAGTCCTGAAACCAGGTGTGTGATCTCAGTTGGAAGACCGTGGGTTATGGCCAGGTTCAAGTCCTGGACACTTGGGTTCAAGTCCCAACCTGAGATGCATGTTTTCACACCCCCTTGGATCATCCTTCCAGTTGTTCTTTGGGATGCTTCTGGATTCATGAATCTTTGAACAAGCCAATTAGGTCTTTAAATTTACTCTATTTAATTTTGTTTTTTAACATAGGTATAGCTTAAAATTAATCCAAATCTCAATGAAAAGTACATTTGAGTTCTTTTGAACTCATTTGAGATCTTTTGAACTTCAATTTTTTAAAGACACCTACAATATATATTAAAGTAGAAATAGTTTATTGTTTTAATCCGTTCATTCATTTATACAATCAACAAATATTTAATGAGAGCTTCTACATATCAGGCATTAGGCCAGGTACCAGTAATAAGCAGAGAAAAAGACCTAAAGTGTATCTGCCCTCAAGGAGTTTACATTCGAATAGAAAGATAGATGCTAAACTACTAATTATATAATTCATTTTTTAGCTTTAATTGTGACAAGTGCTATAAATAAGAAACCAAGAAACTATGAGTGCACATGGGGATAGACAATCTCTCTTTGCTTTTCATGTGAGTCCTCTCCCTGTTACCACAGATGTTTTTCCAGAATCATACCCCTGCCTCTCCCTCCAATAGAAACCAATTACTCTTATTAAAGTTTCAGGAGGAAGCTGCAAAGAGAAAAAAAACAAGAACTGGTTAGAACCAACTGGGCCCAAATGGCAGAAGATTCGACTTCCAGTAGACCATGAGCCTCATTATACCCTCACTGTAATCCATTAGTTAAATGACACACCCACCAGTGCCATGAAAGTTGATGATTGCCATGACAACAATAGGAAAAGCCCAGACAAGGACTGGAAAGGAGAGTTGCCTCAGTTCTAGGTCCAAACCACACCCCTGTTCTCAGAAAACTCATGAATATTCCTCCCACTCTTTCCAAATCCCTCCCTTTTACTTTGACCCTCCTATATATTTGGTGTCTCTGCCCAAATTGGGTTGAGGAGTTGATTTGTGAACTAGGTTCCAGCTTCTGCATTCTTTGGCCAGTGAATAAGCTTGCGCTGTTCCAGTCTCAGCATTGGTTTCATAACCGGCTGTGTGAATCTGATCGGGAAAAGAACCTCCCTGGTGGAGAAAAGGGTCTCGGCCTGGGCTAGGACCCCAGCACGGGTCCAGTTGACTGATTCAGTAACATCCCTTCTCTGCTCTGCTCTGGCTTGGGAGGCTGACCTCTTTGGGCTACACCCATGTTTCCTTGCTCTCTGGCTTCCCTTTGTGTTCATGAGGATATAGGAGAGCAGAAGGGGATCAAGGTCAGGGTAACTACCTCCCAGGCCCCTCTCAGTCCAACCCTGGCATGGCAGTAGTTATACTGCTCTCTTTAGGTCCTGGGAACCACTTCCTTCCCTTGTCACCCAGGCCTAGCCATGGGCACAGCTCCCACGTGACAGTCTGGCTGTCCTCACTGTACTGTAACCCTGCGTGCACGTGGTGAATCATCTTCTTCTTGAGCCCATCAGTTTTCCACGTTGAGTGTGCCACCTATTTCCTGTTAGGCTCCCGAGAACTCAGAGCAGATAGCTGGGGCATCTGACCAAATTTATTTATTTATTTATTTTTCAAAATTTAGATAGAAAGGGTGAGGACAAAGAAGGCTTCCTTGAGGAAGTCATGCTTAAGCTGCCGGCTAAAGGGTGTTGCTCTCCTGGTTGGTTCTTCTTACACCTCCTCTCCTCTCCACATTAACATCCACGAGACCAGAGAAGAGTAATGGCGTCCGTCATCAATTGTTCTTTATCCCTTTGATTCCACTGCCCTCCCTCAACCCCAGCAGTGAACTTTCCCTTTCTATTTTCACTGGAATGATCCCTCCTGGGATAGGTCACCATGCGCTCTGAGATCTTTCCCCCTCCTTACTCTTTCTCCTTAATCCTCCATCTTTCCTGTCCTGTCAATATCCCTAAAATATGTGCCCTCCATGTGACCCATGCTGTGACATGTATGCCTTCTCTCACTGCTCCTGTGTATTCAGCCATACTAGACAGTTTGCTGTTCAATGCCTTTGTTCACAGTTTTTCTTCTGGATCACCCTAACCTCATCTGTCTCTTCTGTTGAAATCCCTTCCAGTTCAAATGCCACCACTGTGCAAAACCTTCCTAAAGGTCTCAGTAGGAAGTATGCACGTCAATTATTTTTTGTTCCCATAAAGACTCTTTTTTTTTTTTTACCTTTTTTGATCTTCTCACATGATTTATAGTTTTGATATTTGTGAAAATGCCTTATTTCTCTCCCATGATTTTCAGCTCTGAGAAGGCAGGGACTAGTTTGCCTATGGAACATCTACAACACTATATCTAATACAATGCCCAGCACTTAGTAAGAGACTCTGGCTTTTAGTATCCATTGATACATATTATTTGTCCTCTGTTGTAGAAAATCATAATGGAATCATTCCCTTACACAACAAAATAAATGAAAATGTTAGTGTGCTCTCTTTGTGGCCCCTGGCATGGTTACTTGCATAGTGTGCTTTTTATTGCAATGTAATTAAATTGTACAGTTAAAACAAACATAACTAAGGGAAATTGAGCTAAGAATATTGCCTCCAGTTACAACTTGGAAGGCCTGATTTTATCCCACCATTTCCAATCTTCTAACATTCAAGAATCAGTTATGCCACAGTATTTATCATCTCAGGAAAAAATAAAATAAAAATCTTTTAAAGCCCTCCAGATACCATAGAGCTGCATAGAGCTAGATAAATAGGGACAAGGCATAGACAGATTAATTCAGGGGAAATAAAAATATGTTTCCCTGGGCTTCCCTGGTGGTGCAGTGGTTGAGAGTCCGCCTACCAATGCAGGGGACATGTGTTTGAGCAGCTGGGCCCGTGAGCCACGGCTTCTGAGCCTGCGCGTCCGGAGCCTGTGCTCCGCAACGGGAGAGGCCACAACAGTGAGAGGCCTGCGTACTGTAAAAAAAAAATAAAGTTTCCAACTGAGATCTCTAAAAGTTCTCCCCTAGGAGGCTTTTGTTGTGTCTATTGTTTGGTTTGACAATGTTGGAAGATGAGGAATTTGGGAATTTTAACTCCGAAAAGACTTTTCAATTCTATGTATTCTCTGAAACTGAACTTGGTTTTAAATGATAGTTTCTATACTTTAAAGATATATTTAAAATAAAGTAATAATACTAACTACCATTTATTAATCATCCAATAACTCTTTTAACCTTATAACTAGCTCCAATGCAGATATTATTGTCCCCATTACATAGATGAGGAAACCGAGACTCAAGATGTTCACTGCCCTGTTCTAGGGCACAGTTTTCAGGTGACAGCTCTTCCTTGGTCCAATGTTCTTAAACACTACTGTATACCTCCTCCTGGCAATATCACTGGGGTGATGCACATTTGTTTGGCAATCTTCTCTATATGGTACAAATGTTCTACAACCTTCTGAAACTTGTATGGTCTCAGAAAGCATCTTCCTTAGGGAGCAGAGCTGCACAAAGAGCTGGAGAAGTGATGGCCTGGAGGAAACATGACAGGGAAATGGACCAGCCCTATTCAGAGTACTGCTAGGGCTTCCTTTGCCTTTTAAACCAATAACAGCTGGGAAATGAGTCTGTTAATCTGCTAGGAAGGAGAGTCACTGGAAGGACAAGGAAGGACTTTCTGCCCTGCACACATAGGTAAGCATGCTCTGAGAGCATATATCATCTTCTTTTTTAAAAATCACTCCCGAGAATGTGTGTTTTAAAGTGGTTGGGTGGTAGATTTCTTACGTTGCTTTCTGTGCATATTAAATACAATTTTTGGAGAATACAAAGGAGAAAAGATAGTCTTCAATAAGTGGTGCTGGGAAAACTGGACAGCTACATGTAAAAGGATGAAATTAGAACACTTCCTAATACCATACACAAAAATAAACTCAAAATGGATTAAAGACCTAAATGTAAGACCAGACACTATAAAATCTTAGAGGAAAACATAGGAAGAATACTCTTTGACATAAATCACAGCAAGATCTTTCTTGACCCACCTCCTAGAGTAATGAAAATAAAAACAAAAATAAACAAGTGGGACCTAAGGAAACTTAAAAGCTTTTGCACAGAAAAGGAAACCATAAACAAGATGAAAAGACAACCCTCAGAATGGGACAAAATATTTGCAAATGAAGCAATGAATAAGGGATTAATCTCCAAAATATACAAGCGGTTCATGGAGTGAAATATCAAAAAAATAAAAAACACAATCCAAAAATGGGCAGAAGACCTAAATAGACATTTCTTCAAAGAACACATACAGATGTTCAAGAAGCACATGACAAGATTCTCAACATCACTAATTATCAGAGAAATGCAAATCAAAACTACAATGAGTTATCACCTCACAACAGTCAGAATGGCCATCATCAAAAAATCTACAAATAATAAATGCTCTAGAGGGTGTGGAGAAAAAGGAACCCTCCTACACTGTTGGCAGGAATGTCAATTGATATAGTCACTATATAGAAGAGTATAGAGGTTCCTTATAAACTAAAAATAGAATTACCATGTGACCCAGCAATCCCACTACTGGGCATATACCCTGAGAAAACCATAATTCAAAAAGACACATGCACCCCAATGTTTATTGCAGCACTATTTACAATAGCCAGGTCATGGAAGCAACGTAAATGTCCATTGACACAAGAATGCTTAAAGAAGATGTGGTACATATATACAATGGAATATTACTCAGCCATGAAAAGGAATGGAATTGGGTCATTTGTAGAGACGTGGATGGACCTAGATACTGTCATACAGAAAGAAGTAAGTCAGAAAGAGAAAAACAAATATTGTATATTAACGCATATATGTGGAATCTAGAAAAATGGTAGAGATGAACTGGTTTGCAAAGCAGAAATAGAGGCACAGAAGTAGAGAACAAACCTATGGACACTAAGGGGGGCAAGTGGGGTGGGGGGAAGAGTGGGATGAATTGGGAGATTGGGATTGACATGTATACACTAATATGTATAAAATAGATAACTAAGAAGAACCTGCTGTATAAATAGATAAAATTAAATTTTAAAAAGTAAAGTGGCTGGGTGGTAGAGTTTTTACATTGCTTTCTATACATATTTAAATACATTTTTCTCCAGCTATTAATGAAAGTTGTTTAAACATCAAAATCTTCAAAGACATAGAGACCCAAGAAAAACATTTTTTATTGAATTGAAGCTATATTTTTTTCATCGAGAAAGCAGTCATCTAAATGTTTTTTTCTATTTTCTATCTCACATATCACACCTCAATAGTAATATGAGAGACAGTATTCAGAAAGCAATTCCAAACACATTAAAAAAGCTGCTTTGGAAAAATGAGTCAAGTGAGTTTTTTCCCTCTGAAGGCCACAAAAAGAAACACCCTTCTCACAGGGCAATAGGTTGTAAAGGGGATAAGCGCTGGGACTCAATATCTCATCTAAAATCTTGCAGGAAAGAACGTTTATTACTGCAGGAAGCAGAAGGTGAGCCTAGATTATAAATGAGATCCTGCAGACAAGGGAGATGTATCTTGCTGAAGTATTACTGTACAGAACGAACCTTTAAAGCTTAGACTCTGAAGGCATAAACCGTTGTCAAATAAATCTAAACTGATGTATTCATTTTTAATAAAAGAAAATGCAACATAGCATGGCCACAATAATACGTAATTTCATCCTTGCATTTCAGTTCGCAAGGGTTATTTAATTTTCCTTAAAACATTACAGAAAATACAAAGAGTTAGATGAAAATAAATATTCTCACCTTGAATGATAATTATTTCTCAGCATTTTCCCCACCAATGAGAAACAATAGTAGAATAGGCATATATGAAGGCCCGTCTATAGTTTATCTATACAATAATTTTAAATACCCCGATTGACATATAAATAGTTAAGAGAAGGGATGGCTAATTTTTTTCTTTTAAAATTATTTAAAGGTCTTTTATTTGAATATTTAAATTCTCTATAAAGAAGGTAAGTCCCACAGGAAAGACAAATATTAATTGTGAAAAATAAAGAGAACTGAACTGGTATAGAAGTATTGTATTAAAAATGGTTCCCATGTGAATAATCCATGGGGTTAATTGCAGCCATGAGACAAATGACTGCCAAAGCTGTTATTAAAAAACGTTTTCTTAATGTGACATTGAGTTTTTGATCTCAGTTTTTTTTCTCTCTCTCCTTTTTCCTCTTCGCTGTTTTCCTTCTTGCATTCTTCTCCTGCTATTTTTAAAGTAGGGCTTGAATTAGTTATATTAAAAAACACATAGAGAAGGTGGTAAATAAAATAGAAATAAAAGTTCCCGGAAACTAATGACTTTACTACAGTCTTCTACGAAGATTGTAGAATCTTTCTGTGTAACAGACAATGCAGCTGAATGAGTTTTATGGTGACCCAGGTAGATGTTAGGCATTCTTTTTTTTTTTTTTTAATTGAGGTATAGTTTATGTACAATACTATGTATCAGGTGTATGGCACAGTGATTCACAACTTTTAAATTTATAGTTATTATAAAACATTGGCTATATTCTGTGTTCTGTACAACATATCCTTGTAGCTTATTTTATACATAGTAGTTTGTAGTTAATCCCCTACCCCTATGTTGCCCCTCCCCTCTCCCCACTGGTAACATTAATTTGTTCTCTATATCTGTGAGTCTGTTTCTTTTTTCTTATTTTCACTAGTTTGTTGTATTAATAATGCTGCTATGAACATCGGGGTGCATGTATCTTTTTGAATTAGTGTTTTCCTTTTTTTCAGACATATACCCAGGAGTGAAATTGCTGGGTCATATGATAGTCCTATTTTTAGTTTTATGAGAAACATCCATACTGTTTTCCACAGTGGCTGCACTAATTTACATTCCCACCAATGGTGTACCAGGGTTCCCTTTTCTCTACATCCTTGCCAACATTTGTTATCTGCATTTTTTTGATGATAGCCATTCTGACAGGTGTGAGGTGGTACGCCACTGTGGTTTTAATTTGCATTTAGGTATTCTTTTTTAACGACCAGAATCATCAGTTACTTCCTCTTCACCAGTGCCCAACATACCAGGGGAAATTCTATTATATAATCATATTTAATGTAAGGATGTCTTTCTGGAAGCTTGTATCATGTGTTACTCAAAGGAACAGATATAATTAATGAAATAATGAGTTTGATTCCAAAAATCTGGACGCAATTCAAGGGATATTGACTTTCAGGGATATAATGTCTACAACTTTAGTTTTTATGTTGAATAGAACCTTAAAAAGTTAAAGAGGAAAACAGCTTGGCAGCTTCTCAAAAAGTTAAACATAGAATTACCATACCACATAGGAATCCCACTCTTCAGAGTATACACAAAGGAACTGAAAACAAGTACTCCAACAAATACATGTACATGCATGTCCATATCAGCACTATTCCTAATAGCCAAAGGTGGAAACAGCTCAAATGTCCATCAATAGATGAATGGATAAACAAATGTGGTATATAAAAATACAATGGAATATTATCCATCCATAAAAAGGAATGAAGTACTGATACATGCTATGGCAAGGACGAACCTTGAAAGCGTTGTACAAAGAGAAAGAAGCTAGACACAGAGGTCACATATTGTATGATTCCATTTATGTGAAGTAGCCAGAAGAGGTAAATCCATAAAGACAGATGCAAACCGGTGGTTGTCAGGGGCTGGGAATAGGGAGCAGCTGCTTAATAGGTGCAATGTGATAAAAATGTTTCGGAACTAGATAGAGGTGGTGGTTTCACAATATTATATGTGTTCTAAATGTCGCTGAAATGTTCATTTTAAAAAGGTTAAATGTTATGTTGTATTAATTTCATCTCCAAAAAAAAAAAGAAAAGAAAAGAAAACCTTCCAGAAAAATAAGGAATGAAAACTCAAAGTCCTTGAAACTTAAATTATAGCTCAGAAAAATATGGACAGGAGGCATTGGACAGTCAGAATTTGATGTAAATGAACATGTGATAATATCAGGAGACAGAAAAGAAAAGTGAGCCCAATAGCAAGTATATTATGAACAAAAATCTTCAATAGAAAGACATAATCAAACAAAAGCAAACCCTCTCTAAAGCAAATTTAGGAAAAGCTCTTTTTAAATGAGTGAAATATAAATCGTAGATATGATTTTAAATTTTATACTATTGAATCAATTACATAGTAAAAGTCCAAATTTGATTTTTGTGGTAGCTAATAGATAACTCATTTATAGTTTATTAAATTACATAATTATTATCAAATGTGTAGTGTAATTCAGTGAGTTGGAATATGCTCCCTCAATCTATTTCTTCTGAAGCATAGTTGATTTACAATGTTGTGTTTCATGTGTACAGCAAAGTGATTCAGATATATATATGATATTATAAGAATATATAATACATATATTCTTTTTCAGATCCTTTTCCATTATAGGTTATTACAAAATATTAAATATAGTTCCTTGTGCTATACAGTAGATCCTTGCTGTTTATTTTATATATAGTAGTGTGTACCTATTAATCTCACAGTCCTAATTTATTCCTTCCCCTTTTTCCCTCCCTTCATCTTATTTACAGTAGAGTTTTGCTTCATACGGCTTATTTTCAGAGAGTAACGCAAAGGAAATTTTCAGTCTGTCTTTCGTCTGTTGTCCAAAAAAAATAATCTGAGTAAGTTATGTTTAAATATTTATAGCATGCAAAACAAAGAACTGTATCAGAATAAAAGATGTAGAGCAATTCTTAAATACAAAAAGGGGACTATAAAAGCCCACATGTTGGGTCTGAGTTATAGAGATGGTATGACATAGTTATTTCAAATAATTTTAATGATTAGGGTAAAGCTAATCTGAAAAAAGGAGAAAAACAGTTTGAAAAACTGGAGGCCGTGTTGAGTACAATACAGAAGTATAAGAGAGCAAATAGGAAAAGGAAATGGAAGTGTTCAGGAAGCAATTACTTGCTCTCCCAGGGTTCTGTGAATGATCTAGCAGTAGGTGCCCAGGAGTGGAAAGGGGCCACTGTGAGTGAATAGGACCTGAAGGAAGTAATCAGAGATAAGAATACGAGTATCAGAGGCACAGATACAGAATTGAGAGAGAGGATGACAAAGTTTACAGCCTGAACTTAAAGACATTGCACAATGGGAAAGAAAGTGAAAGCTGAGAATGGAATGAGGGGTCTGCTCACAAATATTATGAAAACTTAAGATGATGGAATACAAGCGCACTGAAGGAGGCAGTAAGGGCGTGTGAGAGAAGCCAGAATGAGGGGCAAAAAGCAGTAGCATTATCAAAAGCATAAATGAATTTTTAGGTTTCGTGTTCAAATGCGTAGACAAGAAAGGTGAATAGGTGCTGTGGTTCAGAATATAAGTCTCAGAAGAAACAATTTTGGAAAACCACAGTCTCATTTTAACTGGAAAATAGAAAATTACTCACGGGCAATCAGGGACATACTGGGGCCAGAGTTTCTGTTCTAGAAGTTTCACAGAGATGCACTTAACAGAAACTAAAACAGAAAAACTTAGAGCCTTTCCCAAACACTGACTCTATATTTGGGAAAATATGAACAAATAGCACCAAGTAAATATTGGGGAGCTAATTCCATTAGAAATCATTTATTATCACATATCACATTTATAAACAAATGTGAAAATCAAGGAGCATATTTAGCTATTTGAATTATACCAGAAACAGTTCTACCACCTTACAACCCCTTCAAAAATATTTATTTATGTTTTACTGTTTTAAATGTCAAATGATATGGTCTTACATACAACCTTGACTCTTTCCAGCTGTGTCCCTAATATTCCTAAGTCTCAGTTTTCCTATCTGTGGAGAGGAGCTAACAACACCTGCATAAATGAATGTCACTTGTCATTAATTTTTTTGTCACTCATCACTAATGGTCATATTGCCAGTATGCCTCAGTCAAATAACATGGAAAGGGAAAAAGGAGGTTATGGCCCAAAACAATTGTGTCTATTTATTGTAGACTTATCATGATAGGAAAGAAAATAACAAGCTCACTTTTTTTTTCTACAGAATTTTTAATTAAATGTTATATTTTTATTAATAACCATATTTTGGCATAAAAGAGGAAAGCTGCACATTAAAAAATGCTTCAAAGAGAAATTAGTCCAGTGTAATTACTCTGAATTGTTGAAATACCAGCATATAAGAGTATATGTGCCCTATTATAAAAACCAGGTGTTTATATAAGATAAAATTGCCTCCTGAAACAATAGGGGACTGGAGTTGAGTTGTACTTTTCAAATATAGAAAAGATTGTTTCTAACTTCTTTCTCCATAGGTACCAAATTTGTGCATTTTATAAAAGTGTTTCAAAAAGAAGTTATCAATGCAGTTGTGAACATTTGTATGCGTTTCAGCCACTCTGGATGTATCTTTGGCCCTAAGAAAGAGAATTTAAATATCAATTTAGTATAGAATAATAGATGGAAAAACGCTAACCAAAATAGACGGGAAAAAATTTCCCCCAGAATCTTGAATTTAGCATAGAAATTTCTTCATAGCTTTGAATCTTAGGAAGGACATGTAAAGATGGAACAAGGTCCTGAAAGAGAGAGAAAGTGACTGGCTCAAGAGGCAGGTGGTGGTTTTGACCTTATAAAAGGAGAAGGAAAGACAGGAGCCTCTGAGACAGGCTGAAAGGAACTGAGTGCAGGTGTGAATGCAAATAGTTTATACATAGCAGGTCAGGATTTAAGAAAGGTCATGTTCAGTGGCCTCAATTTTCTTGATTAATTGGGAGGTAAGATTGTCTTTTGAGAGTGGAGCAGGCAGGGGCAAGTGGGGGGGGGGGCTAAAACCAAAAGCAAAACCAAATGAAGCATTAGTCATTGTCACAGATCCAGGACTGGGATTAACCCCAAGAAATGGTAAACTTTCTTTCCCCTTTTACATCTTTGCCCAAAGATGTAAAAGATCACACTCTTGACTAATTTTTTTAGTCCTTTAACTGTCTATGTAGATTTCACATGCTTTCTCTCATATATATTCTTCACTAAACTGCTAGAGATACACATAGTTTGTATCTGCTCTGGTGGAAAAACCAATGCATTCATCTCCAGTTCTGCTGTGTTATCAACTATTGCAAAAATTGTTCACCTCAGATTGATAAGAGAGGTCATTCCCAGGGCCCCATATATGCATGAGGCTGTCTCTCAGCAATCACATCATCATGAAACCTTGGTTCCTCCTGAATGTCTTAGTCTCTGAAGATAATATTCTGGGAGAAATGCCTGTAATTTCTACTCTAATTACTGCAGTGCTCCAAAGGAAGCTCTGTTTGAAGGTGAAGTCAATTGCCCTCCTCTTTCAGTTTGCCAGGAAACAACTTAAGGATCTCGTCCCTTCCATTTTTACCAAAAAAAATTGTCAGATAAAGAGATGTTTTAAGTATCCTGCCAACAAAACTTACCTGTTTATTTAGCAATAATAAGCATCTTTTCACACCTCAAACATTGACAAAGATTCTCTTCTTGACCAAACTCTAATCAGGCTCCTCTGAGCTCTATTTCAACTAGGTCTCAACTTTTAGACTTCTCTGTTCATCTCTGCAATGTCCAGTTTTAACAAGAATCCTGCTAAGTCCAAGTTTAGCCAGAATCCCTCATTCTCCATATCTGATAAGCCTCAATATCTAATCTCATCCTTCCCCCTCAGGTGATGTCTGATCACCCTGATGTACCTTCAGCAAGAATCCTGTTAGGTCAGTTTAGCCAGAATTCCCCTTTACTCCTGATGTTTCCTCATAGCAATTTTCCACCCACTGACCCCCACCCTGCTCCTTGACTCTAAATTCCCACTTTTTGTTGTTGTATTTGGAGTTGAGCCAATCTCTCTCCCCCACTGCAAGACCCCATTGCAGTGGTCCCTGCATCTATCACTATAGTCTCCTGAATCAAGTCTGCCTTACCATTCTTTAGTGTCATCAATTTTTTTCTTTAATAATATCAACAGTTTAATGTGGATTTAGAAAGGTGATCCAAGCCTCAGTCCACATAACATAAACTGGACAAACCACAGTGAAGTGTGACCCATAATACTGTGACACCAGGTGAAATAATTGTCTTACTTCTGGACAAGTCCTTTAGGTGGATCCAAGATATTTCTATCAGGTTATGGCTACATTCAAGGCAAACAAGATGTTGAACCCTCCAGGAGAAAAATGTGCCACTTCTACAAGGGAGACCCCTTGAGTCTTTGCTTAATCTTCATGAAGTCCTGGAAGAGCTGTTCAAAACAGCTGATGCAAGAAAGCTTTTGGACTTCAGGGGCTGTAATGTATGTGAAACTATTAAACTTAAATATTATACATATGCGAGGAAGACAGAAGAATATATATCGCCGGAGTCTAACCCATACTGAAAGCACAATTTTATCACCCACCTCCATCTATAGCCAATTCACATGGAAATCAAATTTGTGGGTTGTATAGACTGCAATCATAAAGCCTAGATGTATGGTTAAGAGAAAGGAAATGATGAAGCTGCATGATGTCCTAGAAATAGCTGGGGCTGATTCAAAGCAATGGAAGCTCCATTAGTTAGAGCACAGCTTGTTCTTTACTAACAATCAGCCCACGAAAGACTTGCTGTGGCTGGTCTGACACATGTCTGAACCTGGGACTCTGTGGTTTGATAGTGAGCATTGACTTGAAAGTCATGCATCTCAGAGATCAAGAAAAACCCAACCAAATGGCAACACCCAAGGAGAAGCAAAATGGGGTGCCATAATTGGGTTTAAGCACATTTGCTAACTCACCTTCCAACCATACTTTTTTTTTTTTTTTTAATTTAGTAAGAGAGGAAAATGCAGAAAAAAGCCTGCAGCTCGGAGTCCCTTTGTTTTACCCTAGGCAAAAACAAGTGTAATCTATGATGGAAGTTCTTCCTTTTTCCTTATAAAATAAGATCCTTCTGTCTGTTAATAGTAGACTATCAGTGTCAACTTCTTGATTTTAATAATGTATTATGTTTATGAAAGAGGCTATTGACAGGGAAAACTGGGTGGAGGATACACAGAAACTCTTTTCCAACTTCTTAAGAGTCTTGTATAAAGAGGTTTTAAAAACCAACCAAACCAAACAAAAAGATCTTTCTGCATACAAATTTGTCTCAATCTGTCCCCAGTGACCTATTAGTCAGAAAAAGATTATCTACATTTTCAGCAGAGGAAGTGGTTCTCTTTCTATCCTCCTTCTAGGAGATTTCCACCTTATTCATTTTCTCAAGATGACATAAAAGAGGTGTGAGGAAAAGGACTGGGCTATGTGGGTGCAGCTTTGGGGCAGAAATGTATTAGGGCTTTTATGTATTTGTCATCTGTGGGGAAACAAAGTTCACAAAGCCCATGGTTTATGAGGAGGTGGCACAGCTGGGCCCGGACTGAGCACAAAATATATGTCCCATACCAGGGACTGGCATCCCTCTCCAGGGTCAAGGAGAGAGGGAAGGCCAACCTGTCAGCCCTTCTACCTTTTTCATTTATGTCCCTGTCCTCCCCACACACCCCCACTCAACCTTCCCAGCTAGACAAAACCAGCCCAGGACTCAGTGGCTCACCCCATTGCCCACAGACTGGCAAGAAAGTGTCCTTCTCTGATTGGGTAATGTAGACCCATTAGGCTCCTGTGGAATCCCCACTGCTCGGTACTCCAGCCCCACCCCATGGCCAAGCCCTTCTCCAATTTCCTACCAGGCCAAAGCAAGGCCTTGTTATTAGTCAGGGTCTAGCTGCACATTTTTTTTTTTTTTTTAATTTGGCCTGTCTTGTCTGTGATTACTGCATTTGAAAGGACTGTACCCCAGCTACTTGGATCACCTGGTACACATGATCAGTTCATCAAAGTATGTAGAAGAAAGCATTAACACTGTGCTGGTTAGCTGGCTATGTGGTTTGGCCAATGTAGACACTGGTCCTGAGTCTCCAGGAATATGCAAGAGAGATTAATGGTAGAATTAGGGGTCTTCATCTCCATATGCATCTGACTCCCACAATATTTTTACTGCTTAGTTACCATGTGTGGCTGGTGTGGGAAAGATCTCAGAAAGGCCATGACTAAAGCATTGGAAGAGAGTATCAGGAAGCACACTGACCAAGCCAGTTCTTCACTGTGATCATGGTATTGAAAAGTGTTGGGTGAGTATGACGAATATAAACCAGAAATGATACAAGATGTGAGAAGACAGAAGGAGGCAACAGATAAGAAACAGAAGGGAGATGTAGACTTAAAGTTGAACCATATAAAGTAGTCATTTGTGTAGGTCAAAAACAGAATATCAGCAATTTCAGTGTTCAGCCTAATAAAAAGAGGCTTGGTATGGTCTCAATTATGATTTACTTCAAGAAATAAATAAGCTATGTCATGTCATTGATTAGCTCATTTATTTTGTCATTCATTTAACAATGATTTATTGAGCTTCTACTATGTTGCATGTAACATTCCAGGTGCTGGGATTCAACAGTAAGCAGGACATCCAAATATCTCTGCCCTCACAGAGATGACATTCTGGTAAAGAAAGACATGCAATAAATAAATTATACATATACATATACATACACACTGAAAAGCATTAAATATACAATATGGTATGTTGGTAATATATATGTACACATATGTATGGTTAGGCCACTCAAGATGGCTGCTCTCTTGCTCTCTGTACATCCCCTGCTTGACCAATGCCTGCCTCACCTACACCCTACTCACCTAACTGACCTTCCTACATACTTGCCCCAGGCCCCAACTAGTGATTGTTCTTATCAAAGGGGCGGTAAGGGCAGTGCCCCTCTGCTGGTTTCCCTGGTAACCGATGAGCCAACCTGATGTCAATTCCCCTATAACTGGCAATCTCCCCTCCCCTCGGAAGTGAAGACTGCCATGTACTGCCCACCATCTGCTGCACATGGTGAGTGTCGCTCCAGGACCTTGCTTCAGACGTGTAAGATGCCTTTATCCATTAAACCATTGATGTCTTTGTTGCTGACTCTGGGCTCTTTCTTTGGTCTTGAAGCTGGGCAAGCAGAGGCCTTGTAGGCCTGTGGGTTGCAGCCCAACAATATAATATTACTATCTATCATAGAATTTCTTTTTTTTTTTTTTTGCGGTACGCAGGCCTCTCACTGATGTGGCCTCTCCCATTGCGGAGCACAGGCTCCGGACACGCAGGCTCAGTGGCCATGGCTCACGGGCCCAGCTGCTCTGCGGCATGTGGGATCTTCCCAGAACAGGGCACAAACCCGTGTCCCCTGCATCGGCAGGTGGACTCTCAACCACTGTGCCACCAGGGAAGCCCTTATAGCATTATTATCTAACATAAATCTAACATTTTATATAGCATACATATGTATATGTACATATATTTTTGTATATATAAAAAAATATATATATGCACAGATAGTAAAATGTACTATAAAGAAAAATAAATAGGAAAGGAAGATACAGAGTGACAGGAGGTTATACAACTGTATGCAATTGTAAATAAGGTGATTAAGAAAGGCTTTATTGATAAGTTGACCTCTGAGCAAAGATCTAAAGGAGATAATAGAGTAAACAATGAGGATGTTTGGAAGAAGAACTTCCAGGAAGAGGGAACAGCAAAAACACTAGGTGACTCCAGTGCAATGAGCAAAGGGGAGAGCAATAGGAAGTGAGTTCAAAGAAGTCAAGGGAGCCTATCCTGTGGGGCACTGTAAAGATTTTGTTGCTCCGAGGGACAAGGGAGTCATTGGAGGGTTTTGAGCAGAAGAGAACTATGCTCTGACTTACATTTTTAAAGAATTCTGGCTATTCTGTTGAAGAGACTCTTTAGGAGCAAGGGTGGGAGCAGAAAGAGGAGTTAGAAACTGTTATGGTGACTGAGGGGAGGGAGTGAGTGGTGGTGATAGAGATGGTGAGGAGTGGTCAGGCTCGAGGCGTATTTTGAGGGTGGAATGAATAGTGTTTGCTGTAAGATTGGACATGGAATGTGGGAGGAAAGAGGGTCAAAGAAGACTGAAGATTTTTGTCGGAACAACTGAAAGTAATGCCGAAAGTCGGCCTCTGTGCCCTGTTGCTGAATCAAATCTTGGAGACAAAAGTTTGGGGTGAAGTAGAAAAGAATAGCTTTATTGCTTTGCCAGGCAAATGAGGACACAGTGGGCTCATGCCCCCTCAAAACTGTGTGTCCCAACCTAGGAGTATTTGATGAGAAGTTTTTTTTTTAGTTTTTGGTTTTTTTTGGCTGCGTTGGGTCTTTGTTGCTGCATGCAGGCTTTCTCTAGTTGCGGCAAGTGGGGGCTACTCTTCGTTGCGGTGCATGGGTTTCTCATTGCGGTGGCTTCTCTTGTTGTGGAGCATGGGCTCTAGGCATGTGGGCTCCAGTAGTTGTGGCACATGGGCTCTAGAGAGCAGGCTCAGTAATTGTGGTGCCCTGGTTTAGTTACTTCATGGCATGTGGGACCTTCCCGGACCAGGGATCGAACCCGTGTCCCCTGCATTGGCAGGCAGATTCTTAACCACTGCACCACCAGGGAAGTCCCTGATGAGGACTTTTACAGCAATGGTGCAAGGGTGGGGTTGCTGATAAATATCAGGGTGTGTGCAGAGCCTGCATTCCTTTAATCTGGCCTCAGGTGGTCTCCTGCTGAGTTTCTGTGGTTCTCAAGGTTATAAATCTCAGCAGGACATTCTCTCTGGAATGAAGAATGCTTCATCAAGTAGTTAACATCTTCCATTTGTTGGGGGTTTTAGCTCTGCAGAAGAGCTCGAAGATATTATTATGTGTATCCCTTGAGGCAGGATGAAGATCCTGTCCCAAGGCTGCACTATTGTTTCTTAACTGCTCTTCCCTTGTCTCTGCATCCCCTCCTTCCCTCATTAGCAACTATTTGAACCAGCCTTTTGGAACTCAGGGAAGGACATGGAGTCTGAAAGCCTATTCCCTGAACAAGAAAAGGGGAACACAGAAAGGCTTTCATGCCCAGGAGCTCCACAGGATCCTTCTCAGTTTCAAAAGCATGAAAAACTGAAAGAGTAACATGGGGAAAACTGCCATAGAAGTGAAACTGCAACCCTCAGATGGTACTTGAACCCACGTCTAGGACTCAAACCCAGCCAAAACTCAGATTGGGACTTGAACCCATGGGCTGAGAATTTTACTCAGCCAAAATGCAGACTGGGACCTGTGATCTTTTAACTGAAATCACACACCTGGTCTCAGGACTTAATGAAGCTCAGGTTCTTTATGTCTCCTCACAGAATGAATTCAGCAAGAGCCAAAGTGATTGGTAAGAAGTAGATTTATTGAGAGAGATACACACTCCATAGACAGAGTGTGGCCATCTCAGAAGGTGAGAGACCCCCAAATATGGGGCGATTAGTTTTTATGGGCTGGGTAATTTCATAGGCTAATGAATGGGAGGATTATTCCAACTATTTGGGGGAAGAGGCAGGGATTTCCAGGAGCTGGGTCACTGCTCAGTTTTTGGCCATTTATGGTTGGCCTTGAAACTGTCATGGCACTTGTGGGCATGTCATTTAGCATATGCTAATGTATTACAGTGAGCATATAATGAGGCTCAAGGTCTACTGGAAGTCAAATTTTCGGCCATCTTGGACCTAGTTGGTTCTAACCAGTTTATGTTGTATCCTCAATGGCTATGTCATTCTTTTAAATGTGGTACCCTGCCCCCTTCTCTCCTGTTTCAGAAGCATTTCGAGGCAGGGTGAGGGGAAAAAAACTATGAAGAGTTCGGTTTAGATTGTGTTGAATTTGAGGCATCTATTAGATATCTAAGTGTTACCAAACACTAATGGCCAGTGAGGCCAAACACACTGAAACATCAGAATTTGGAGCAGATACGTTTATTGCACGTCCAAGCAAGGAGAAAGGGTGGCTTATGCTCAAAAACCTCAAACTCCCTGATAATTTTTGGGGAAAAGTTTTATACACAAAATTTGGGGTGAGGGCTGCAAGGTGTGTGACTTTCTTCTGATTGGTTGGTGGTGAGGTAACAGGATGATGTTCCAGGAATTTTGTGCTCAGTCTGAAATTACCATCCTCCATCTGGGTGGAGGCCTTAGTTCCTCCAGAAGAACTCAAAAGTATTGTTATGTATATTTCTTGAGGAGGAACTAGAACCCTGCCCCAAGGCTGCAGTATTGTTTGTTGACTGCTCCTCCTTGCTTCTGCATTCTCTCCCTTCCCTGATCAACAACTGTTTGAATGAGCCCTTTGGAACTAGGGGAAGATCAAGGAGGCTGAATGAAGCCTATTTTGTACAAATAAGAAACTGGGAACATCGAAAGTTCTCCCTGCCCCAAACAGGGTCCTTCTGGGTTTCATAAGGGTCATAATATTGCTACCCCAAATCTGGGTGTGCCTCTTGGTGGGTGTCAAGCCAAAAGACACAACCAAGCCAAAGATGGGGAGAAGGAAGGATGTATTATGTGCAGCAAGTAAGGGGAACACTGGGGATCTTTCCCAAAGCTGTGTCTCCCTGAACAGCAAAGTTGGGTAAGTTTTAAGCTAAGGGCACATGGGTATTCATGAAGGGGCTTGAGCAGAGGAGAAATCAGCATAGAATTGGGGCAAATGTTGACATAGTCCAAGCTTTAGTTGATTGAAGTCACAAGGGCCAGAAAGGGTTAACATCATCATTCCTAAGGTTCGACCAGTCTGGGGTCTCAGCAAGTAGTTACCATCCTCCACCTGGGTGGGGCCTTAGTTCCTGCAGAACTCAAAGATATGTATCAGATTGTGCGGCATATCCCTTGAGGAGGAACTAGGACTCTGTTTTATATCACTGAACCATTGTTTCGTGACTGCTTTTCCTTTTTTCCTGCATTCTCTTAAGATCATTAATTACTGAGACCTGTTCAAAGGCAAGCATTGTGACCAGGCTTAGATCACAAAATGACTTAAGCCAAAAATGGCTTCTCTTATGTTAGGAAAACCATTCCTGGTTCTTTCTCAGGAGACCTACTAACCTAGACAGAATAACCTACTATTACAAAATGATAGTATTCATTCCAGAGCCAGGTCCACAAACATTTTCATATATTCATAATTTTTAAGCCCCCTCTAATGATTGCTTATATGGTTATATAAATATCTGGTGGTTTAAAATTAACTTTATTTTCATGTTAGCCCATAAGTTAACATATTCTTTTCCCAAATGAATAGGAATTATAACAACTGTCTGCAAAGAGTGTTTACAAGAATAAGAAAAGGTAGAATTTGATCCAACTTACTTTGCATACTAATCACATAATTTGGAAATCTTTGCATTAAAAAAAAACACACATTCTTCCATTCTGATTAATGTTGATTTCACTTCCAGAGTCATCTGTGTTGTCAAGACTATGGAAATTGAAAACTATCGATCCCAGTTTATCCACATGTACTTGAGAAATAAAATCTGCCTCATTTCTAACTTTTTTTTTAATTCATGAGCTTATATCTGGCGTTCAGTCATGCAGGACTGTAATTTGTTACTCTTATAGTCTCTTCATTTTAAAGTCAGCTTATTTGACTCTCTGATGTCAGAACAAATGTGTCCAGAGTTCCAAAGCATGTACATCACCCCTTTCACTTCACAGAGTCCCAGAGAAGTCTAGATCTGAAGCTACTAAGAAAACAGATTGTGCTGACCCCAGGCCAGTGGGTCATGGTAACCCTCATGCCCATGGATCAGAGACAAATGGATCTGTAAAGCAGAAATACAATTATATTCATGTCATTATTTCTGTGATTCAACTGATTTAACTTGGCATTTTATCACATTTTTCATTTGTTCCAACAGCCTTTTGGTAAATAACAGAAGAACCTTGGATTTCAATTAGCAGGAGAAATTCTTAGATGGCAAAAAGAATGAAGAGAGAAATGAGGGAAGGATGCAGTTCAGGATAAGGATAGAATATTTTTAAAAGAAAAGAATGAAGGAGGGGGGACAGAGGGAGGGAGGGAGAGAGGGTAGGCGGGAGTGAGGGAGGGAGGAAGGAAGGAAGGAAGGAAGGAAACTAAGGACTCCTCCAAAACCAGCTTTGTGTTTATTACATTTTCCCATGTTTTTGCTGCCTCTCATTTCCTAGCCACTACTGTGCTAGGTAGTTTTCAGACTCTGACTAGGCTGACTTTGTGATTTCTGTCCATTTAATCATTCCCTTTTTTTCCTATTAACCCTCCGAAAGCTTTGAAACAGATATGTTTGCCTATTGACCTAAACATAACATTTTGATCTAAGCAAAAATACAGAGTGAATAGCTGATTATACAATTAACAGCATACACCATTTTAACCTCAAGATTACCAGGGGGTCCTTCCCAAACTCCGAAAGAAGAAGCAGGTTCCTCCTAGTCAGCAAGAGCAACAATAAATCTGCAATCTTATGCTTGGGCTGCTATATGAGAATAAAACGTGTTTGAACAGGGAAGGCTGCAGACTGGTATTGTTAAACTAAATTATCCAGATAATTGCACAGTTCTTCATATCATTACGCTATTAGCAGCTTAAGCTGATATAGGCATCGACCAAGCTAAAGGCTTGTCTGCAATGCTAACTTTTTATTCTGCTGAGGTACAATCATTGAGCTTTCCTATGTTCTTTTTTAGTCACTAGACTTAAAAGTAAGGAAGAAAAAAAAGCTAGAAAGAAGAAGGAAAGATGAGTGATTTGATCATCACAAACCCCAGAACCCTGTTAAAAGGTATTTGTACTTTAAAAAGTCTTTTTTGCTGAAAGCTTTTTCAGGAGAAATAAATTATACTGACTCTATATAAATAAAAGCAGAAAGAGCAAAGACGAACATGAACATATATTACCAATGCCATTCATCAAATAGAGTTGACACTTCAATCTAATCCAGCAAATGAAAACACAGAAGTTTATAGAGTCATAGGAAGTAAGCAATTTAAACAGACCAGGGCATGAGGTCATCTAACAACACAAGAAGGAAGATGTTCCCTTTTCTTTTCTGTTTTTCTCTTTTGCATTCTTCCACTTTTCTCAGATACAGATTGATATCCATGTTTCTTGCAGGGTAAGGTGCTCTTCAAATCATATAATTAATAATAGCAGTCCAAACGTTCCTGGACAATCCACCGTCCTCTAATGTCATAAAGTAAAAGGACTTTTCATGCATTTCACACCATCATTATGGTGCAAGGTTTCTCTCTCCATAATAAAGTAATACATTTCTTAACTAATTAGGCCACTAATTTTAAATGTGATTCCCAGTAAAAACTCTTGGAGATAATTAATCTTTCTTAAAGTGTGTGAGGTTGTAAAAAACAGTTCCCCAAGCACTGTCACCACCAATCATTAATGGTCTGAATAGGTGAGGAAATACAGAGCTGCAAAAGCACATCTCATTTGTTTTTGAAAGAAAACTTCCAAGGCCACTTTATAACCAGAAATCATATCCACGTCATGAAGATGCTGTGGTAAACTTTACAGTTCCAATTAGGAACAGACAGTTTTCAATGCACTGTTCAAATGCTTTGCTAGTCTATATGTAAATACTTCACTAAAACCACTGAACGGTGATGGTGTTCAATATTAATATCACAAATTAAAGATGACATCTGAATGCCTACTATCCAGAATAGTGATCAGAGCTCATGGCAAGGCAATAATCAGCAGCTTACGCAACTTTCAGGCACCAAGGGGGAAAAAACAAATGTGATGGAACTTGGAAATTGCACTGGTGCATGAAGAACATACCATATTAAAGAGCAACTGCCGATTGACCTGGTGATGAAGTGGAGGATACGACCATATGCTGCCATAAAGGACATTTGGAAACAGCTTTGAGATTGTCCCCCGAGAGCTCATGACTATTACCTGGTGGATTCCCATTAACTGACAATGTAAACTTTATCTGTAACTATGAAATAAGCTGTCAAAATAACTGCCTGTCCTCCTGGGAGGAAAAAGTTGCCTGAATAATTATCACGCCCAGCACATTTTCCCGACAGAAATACTGAAGGTTTATGATGTCTGGATTTACCTTAAGCTCTGTAGTCATTGCCTTGGAGAAAGAAATGGTTTCCACTTCTCTTCATTCCACGGATAAACTGGATGGGGAAAAATAGGTATGTAAACATGGAAATACAAATATAAAGTCATAGGAGAGGTAAGACACAATCAATGAAAAGTTTATAATCCCAAGCACGAGGCCCTTTGCCATATGCTAAGGATACTACTCTGGGCCTGCTTCCTTTGGTAAATCATGTTTTACTTATAGAAACCAATCATACAAAGCAAGTAAGGGAGTAGGCACTGATGGTCCCAGACATGAGGCCTAAATCCAAGAATCTCCCCAAAGGAAGCTATGAATCTCCCAAGACACTGCTCCCCCATTTCGTCCTTCATGTTGGGAAAACGTCAAGAAGTGAAAGTGAGCACAAATGTAAACAGACATTATTTTCTCATGACAGTGTGTGCTGGGGTCACAAGAACAGACTCTGCGGGAAAGGCTGCTGGAGTTCAAATCCTGGCCCTGCTACCTCCCAGCTGTGTGGCCTTGGGCAGGTTCCTTAATCTCTGTGCTTCAGCTTTCCTCTGTAAAATGTGGCTACCTCACAGACCAGGGCCTGCTCTATGTCTTATAGCTACTACCTCTTATTATTGTCTTCCTGAACCTAGAACAGTGTAGGGACATGTTGAGAGAGCAAATAAAGGATCAAAGTTTGTTCTGGCCTCAGTTCATCCTCTCTCTGCTTCAAAAATGAGAAAGGGAATTTTTTTTTTAATGTCCAGTGGATGAGTTGGGTTTTTTTCTTTTGTTAACTATTATTGTTGGATTCCAAATTCCATTTATTTATTTACATACTTACTTACTTATTTTTGGCCACACTGCAGCATGCGGGGATCTTGGTTCCCTGACCAGGGATCAAACCTGTGCCTCCTGCAGCGGAAGCACAGAGTCTTAACCACTGATCGCCAGGGAAGTCCCAAGAAGGGGAATTCTGAGGCTCTCTCATGATCGCCTTTGCTGTGTCTACTGGAGAATCCTCACCCTAGCTGCTGAACCTGGACCCAGGCAGGGATGTTCCTCCACAATACCCTTTCCACCTGGGCAGAGACCTGGATGGCTGGCCCGGACCACAATCACCTCTTCTCCTGCTGCCCTTCTCTGCACTCTGTCTTTCCACGACTCCTCTACTCCCAAGCAGGGGGAGACAGATCCAGCACCATGTGGAAAGTGGGGCCATCCCACCACTGACACCTGTTTCCCCCATGTCCCCTACCACTATGGGAAGCTGGAGTCGTCGGATTCCAAATGGCACCACCTCCCCTGGCTTCCTGGGGAAATTTGCATTAGAATCCTTGTCTCAGAGTCTTCTTCTGGGGAAACCCAAACTAAGACCCTCAGTGGGTGTCTTCTGGTGCTGTCACTAGAGTGTGAAATAGGTTCGGGAACTCCAGCGGTTCTGATTTGGATGTTACAGCGGTTCTGATTTGGATGTTACAGTTACTGTCAGCAGCAACCATGAAGCAGGCACCTGTGAACAGGTGAACAAAGTAGGAAATGACCATAGACACTGGCATGCTATACTAATCCTCATGACTTTTGTTTGTGGCCTACTCTTTTTCCGAATATCCTTTTGTTCCAAGAGGCTTTCAACTAGGAGTATGAAAAGAAAAGAAACGGGATACGGAAACAGTACCAAGAGAACGCTGCTTTACGCTATAATTGCCGTGAGCAGAGAGGCTATGAAGAACAGATGCCATGTCGGGTTGAGATTCTCTCCCCTGCACCTTTTCCAGGAGGCTGACGCAAATGGGAGGATGTGACACGAGAGCAGTGTCCCTGTAATAATAATCTACCATGACTGTACAATCCATAATAGCTGTAATAGAGAAAGCAACAGTAATAAAGGCACATTACCTTGCCTCTGTGAGATCAAACAACGCTCAGATTGATGGAGGGTACACTTTGATGTCTCCTGAAAAGTCCATATTTCTGGATATCGCTGAACTACCAAGGCTTTTCCTAAGGTAAGGTTAAAAAAATAATTGTGGTTTAGGCTTCTATTTCAAAAGGAGAACAAACTGCTATTTAAGTTCTGTGTGAGAACAACAGAGACCCCAAATACAGACAGTGTCTCTGACCCGCTGTGCAGCAGAAGAATAATAAAGCTGGGCCATCCATTAATACCTGCCTTGAATTCAGGAGTAGTTGGAGTGGATAGAATAGGCAGGAGGTATTATCACTTTACAATGGCTACTTTACCAGAGATGTACACATGAGCATTCTTCTTGGGGAAAAAGCTCCTATTCTCTAAGACACTTGTCACTCTTCAATTAAAAACATATTTATTGTCAAGGGGTAGTAGAATATTGGTTTCCTTCCACCTCTATTTTGTCTATTGTTGAAAATCTTACATAAAGAAAAAGTTAGACGCCGAGAAGAGCTTTTTCTAAGTCCAGAGTGGGGAAATACTGCCACTTAAAAAATACCATTTCTGAAAGAAAGCAGAGGTGTCAGAGACAAAGAGAAAAAAGGGGAGATGTGTCAGTCAGTCAATAGTCTTTATTGAACACTCACTGTGTGGGGAGAACACAAAGGGTGTAATATACACCGTGCTCGTTCTCCAGGAGCTTGGAACCAGATGGAAGGACAAGCATTAACACGAGGAAACACGCTGAAAGCATACGACTAATTGAAACTTTAAAGAGTTGTGTGTGAGTGAATGAGTGTGAGAGTGTATATGTGTGTATGTGTGTGTGTGTATTTAAAAGGAGCTTGAAAATAAGACACATAGTAATGAAATCAGAGAATAAACACCACTGAACATAGGAGAAGTAATACAAGAATACAAATCATCCTGTAGTACTTTTGTCTTTCAGTTGACTCTTCCCTGTGTGTAAATCAGAAGTAGAAATATAACACAAGATACCTTTCTTGTCATTGGGATGTCAAGTAACTGGCATCCTCCCATGTCTGATAGCTAACGCTTCAAAGATATGCATCACATGTATTACTGTTCCACCTCATGGAAGTGACTTGACTTGAAAATGCAATGACAGGGAGCCATATTGGGGAACAGAAATTGTTTACATAATTGCTCGGTCTGTTGGTGAATGCAGGCCTTCATTTAGAATTCATTATTTTATAAACTGCACAAAGGGATTTCCAAGTTGTCAAGCTTGGTTTGTAAAAAATAAAA
This sequence comes from Aethalodelphis obliquidens, assembly GCF_003676395.1. Taxonomy (NCBI): domain Eukaryota; kingdom Metazoa; phylum Chordata; class Mammalia; order Artiodactyla; family Delphinidae; genus Aethalodelphis; species Aethalodelphis obliquidens. Next base: position 1,750,058 of record NW_020837960.1, read on the forward strand.
TAAAGATATGATAAAATGTCTGGCACCAGCTTTTCTGACTTTAATTTTTTTTCCTCCGTACTATTCGTCTTCCCAGTTATAGCCGGTAGTCCATCAGCTGTGATAGCTGCTATTTTCTCTGGATTTAGATCAAACAACCTCAGAACATCCATCAGGGCCATTTTTACATCCTTTCTCCTTTGATGCCAAACCCCAAAGATTCCCCATCACGTAGAGTCTGAAAGTTGTTGGACTGACAAGCATTAGTAACCTTGGAATGTCACCCAGACACCAGCTTTCATACTGGAGAAGGCTAATGAATTTTGCTGCAACCAGCTTGGTCTTGAAATGATTTTTCTTTAGGTCACCTTTCATAGTTAAAATAGTTTGCTTTCTCATAGTTTACTTTTTGTCTGCCAAGTGAAGGTGGCAGAGAGGACTGAGCTGGAGGAAAGAGTCTGGAGCACAAAATTCTGCTAACATGCTTTTAAGACTGTATATTTTTAAATCATCTCAGCAAAACCCTAATTTCTTACACACATATATCAAAATTATATTAAATGTTTGTATATTACCTGTTTTTATTATTATTATTATTTTTTGCGGTACGCGGGCCTCTCACTGTTGTGGCCTCTCTCCCATTGTGGGGCACAGGCTCTGGACGTGCAGGCTCAGCGGCCATGGCTCACGGGCCCAGCCAATCCGCGGCATGTGGGATCTTCCCAGACAGGGGCACGAACCCGTGTCCCCTGCATCGGCAGGCAGATTCTGAACCACTGCGCCACCAGGGAGGCCCTGTACGCTTTTATTTTTAAAGGAGATCTTATGCTTAAAATATTGAAAACTCTAAAGTGTGGACTATACTTTTATAATCATATTTAGCAGATGAGGACCATCTAAGAAATTTAAGTTTTGTCCAGATGATTAAAAAATACAGTGTTAATAGCACATATCAGAATTTTGTGCCCCAGACTCTCTTGTTCTGGGGCTCAGTCCTCTCTGCCGCCCTTACTCAGCAGACAAAAGAAAAAACTAGAAGAAAAGAAAATGATTTTAAGTGTGAAAAATGACCTAAAGTAAAATCATTTTACACACACGCACGCACACGAGACTTTTAATTGTCAATGCAATTTTGGCATGCATAAAAATTGGCATGTCCTTCAAAATAACTGAGTTCCACGGGTTTGAGAACCACTGGTCCAGGGCTATAATATGCACAACTATTTCTGGTCTATAATGTACTCACATAGAGAAAAGTGCCCATGTTGCCAAGTCAAGAGTTGAAGCTCAGGATTCACTCTTTTATGTAATTAATAATATTTGTTGAAGACTAACCACATGCATTTCATCCACTATTGCTCAGGGCAGAAGAGGCGCTCAAAATTTCAATCAAAATAAATTAAAGAGTATACATAACCTAAGTTTTCTTCTCTCTCTCCAGTTTCCAGCTACTAGCCAAGTTACCGGAATAACGAGTTCCTGCCCTCACCACCGTATAGCAGGCCTTGGGCCACTTGAAAGACCCACCCACCGGCTCTGTTTTTCTGCGCCTGCGCCCTGCGCGCGGCTCCCACGCGGAGTCCGGCCCTTGTCTCGCTCAGTGGCTCCCCGGGTCCACTGGAGGGCGCTAACGCGCTCTATCAGAAGAAACACTCGCCCGGCTTCCAAAGCTGCAGACTGGTCATCTCAGAGGATTGTCGCGTTCTTTGCGTCACACTTTACCTGCTAGGCATCCAAAGAGGAGATGTCTCACCTAACCCCGCGTGAACACGACTCCCACAGCTTTGCCTGCAGCCAGTATCCCACGAGCGCATGAGGAATATCTGAGGAACCCAGATCTGAAACTCTCCGGAGCTCTCCTCCCTATGCCCACCCCCTCCCCCTGCTGCCGCTTCTGGGGCAACTACAGCAGGGCATCGGAAGCTTTTATGCATCTCCATCACCTGGGGATCTCGTTAAAAAGCAAATTCTGATTTAGTAAGACTGGCCTGGGGCTGCATCTATCAGGGCTGGGACTAGGCACAAAATTTAAGGGAGTGACAAAAAGCTTAGTAATCAAGATAGATATTTTAATGCAATAGTAATAGTATTTAATGCAATACTTTGAAATATATTTATTAAAATTAAATCTTGGGCTTCCCTGGTGGTGCATACGTTTGTTCTCTACATCTGTGTCTCAATTTCTGCTCTGCAAACTGGTTCATCTGTACGATTTTCTAGGTTCCACATATATGCATTAATATACGATATTTGTTTTTCTCTTTCTGACTTACTTCACTCTCTATGACAGTCTCTAGATCCATCCACGTCTCTACAAATGACCCAATTTTGTTCCTTTTTATGGCTGAGTAATGTTCCATTGTATGTATGTGCCACATCTTCTTTATCCATTCCTCTGTCAATGGACATTTACGTTGCTTCCATGACCTGGCTATTGTAAATAGTGCTGCAATGAACACTGGGGTGCATGTGTCTTTTTGAATTATGGTTTTCTCTGGGTATATGCGAGGCAATATTGATCTGACCACATTTTTAGCAGCAAGGCCCCATAGTCAAAAACATGTTGATTTCCTCCAAGAGGTAACACACACCCCACATTTTACCAACTGTGTACTGATCTGCTTAATTTGAGCCCATGCTAGGACCACTGATACCTATACAATATCTGTCTCACCCTTATAACAACCATGTGAAGTGGTAACTACAACTAGCTGAGGAAATACACTCTAGAGCCGTGGTTCTCAACTGGGGCAGATTTAGCAGTGCCTGGGAACATTTTGGGTTGTCACAGATCTGAAGGGTCTACTGGCATCTGGTAGGGAGATGCCAGGGATGCTACTGAGCAACATACAATGCACAGGACAGCCCCCCACAGCAAAGAATAACCTGGCCTCAAATATCAGCCCCGCCACGGCTGAGAAACCCCGCTATAAAAACAGTATACCACATGTAGATTACACCCCAGATAATGGGGGGCATAACTGAGCTTGAACTCAATTTTCTGACTTTTAAATGTTTTTCTCCTCATCATCTCCGCTCTCCAGAAAGAAAGCATTTCTACTTCTGACACTGGATATTGAGTCAATAAATAACACCTCTTTATGTATAAAGGGACAATGTAAGAAAATTAATACTCTGGAAGTTTTAGGGGAACAGTCCACTGGATGAAAAATAGAAGAGGTTAGGAAGAGTTGCTACATGTTACTAATTTAGAGCCAATTAAGGATGCAAGCTCATTGTGGTCCTGTAGAAAGTTGGCTTCAATGATGCTTAATGAAAGTAAATCTTGAACCAAGTTCTCTGGTGTGGAATTTGGAAAGTTTAACCCTTCCTGAAATTTTGTAGCATGTTATATTTGAAGCCAATAGAAACTCATCTAACTTTCTAAAATGTTGTTGTATCTGTCAGCTGATTCATAAGATCAGGTACAAAAAAAAGTTTAGAAACATAATTTAATATATATGATATATAAATATTATATGTATTATTGCATAATATATAGTTATATATACTAATTTATATCTAATACATAACCTTATTTATAATGTTAACAGAGTATTTTCATCTCATAATAATCTTTTAGGAGTATTACAAATGATGCATTTAACCTTACTCTGTACCCTTGTGATCTCAAAGCTCCAAGGCATAAAACAACTACAACTGGTTTTAAAGAGTCTTAAAGTAAATTTTGTCTGCTCTGTACAAAAATCTAAACACAAAGGTACTATATTAATTAGTGATTATTGCAGAGCTCTGGACTGGTGATTTGCATACTGTCTCTCAGCTCCAAAGCCACCTTTCTGTGACCTGCTCTGTGATGCTGGGGCTGAGATTCTATGGATGGCACTTCCCAGGCTACCCTGGGTCCACCTTCTGTTAGGTTCCCCAATGGAGGCAGGAGGAAGGGAGAAGGTATCTATCTTGTTCTCCAGCTCCAATAGCCACCAGTCTAGCCTCAGGCTTTTTTGGCACTCCCAGCACCTCAGGAGACCAACACCAGCTGTGGGGTGAAGTGGAGGCCGCCCCTGAGGTCCTAGGTCTTGATGATCCCCTTCCCCTCTCTTTTGTTCCCCCAGGCCTAGGGATGGTAGCTGCTTCCAGAGGTTACTAACCCTAGGGCTACTTCAGCATTTTCTCTCTGCTCTTTTAGACTTCAAACTCGTGTAAATAATTCCCTGTATGAAATTCCTCTGCTTGAAATACTTATTCTGGCGTCTATTTTCCTGACTAAAAACTAGCTGATATAGGCTATTTTAACAATAAAAATAGGGACTATATAAGATACAACAACAAAATGCATGCAAGTGTGACCTTTTCAGATACAGTTTATCAATTGTGCATTTCTCAGTGACCCTACTAGAAATAGCATATGTAAAACATTACATTGCATGCTTGGAACAGAGGTGTTCACAAAAGGGGTATATTTCTTTGCCAATTGTACTGTCTTTTTTCTCCACCAGAGGAAGCTGAAGATTAGGCAGATCAAAATTATTAAGAAAAAAAAAAAAAAGATTTCCAGCTGTTTGACCAAAAACAGCAATGTCTGGAATGTATTTCAATAATGTACCTCAACCAGATGTGAACTAGAGTTTTCTCCTTTTTAAAGAGCAACGATGCCTGTCCAAGAGGAAACACTTTAATCATCCCACTCTCCCTTTGGGACTGTGGAAAATTGTTGCTTGCAGATGCCACAGGCCTCATTGATCATGTGTGGGTATATGTAAGTGACTGTGTATAACTTCCATTACTCTATTTCTGACTCGCCTGTTTATTTTTAACAAATACTTGTCCACTTTTCTATATATCCTAGATGTCCTTAAGTCTTAAGGAAATTTGAATATTTTGGCAGCCTGGCTTCAGTCATTTAAATTATACTATGCACAACTGTGAATGTTTTTCCTAAAATACAGAATCCTAGGAAAGTTGAAATTTTATGAATATTCTGACAATCATTTCATTCTATACAAACACAGCAGTTAGTGATTTTTATACCACCCCAATGACACTTGGTAAGTAGGTAGAAGATAAATAAAAAACTGCATTTTAAAAAATGCATCTTAAAAAATATAATACCCATTGTTTGTAATATTCCTGTTAGAGGAAAATGGTTTTTTGCCTCCATCCACATTGACTGAATTGAGTGAAGTCTACAGTTCTATTTATATGGCCACTTTCTGCAGGTTACCAGTGGTCCAACACCATAAACTATCCAGTGAATGTAAAACAACGTCTTGGATGCTAGTAGGAGTACCAAAGGGACATAAGATATGGGCCCCTCTTTCTTAATCAATAGTCTCCAGCAGGCAGTGATGGGATAACCGTGTGTCTTTATATCATGTGGTAAATTTTGTAAATATATGCACATGCAGAGGGCTCTTTGTGCTGCACTGAGACATGCTTAAGTGATATATAATTCATGGAAGAGAGGCCATGTGGAACTTAGGGGAATAATTACAGTGACCTGGGATGTTTGCCTGTAGTCTTAACCCAAGTTCCTCCTAGGAAAACAGAGCCTGAGCCCTAGGCTTTTGTGCAGGTAGTTTATTCTGTTAAGTGATCCTAGGGACCAAGAGTGAAGGACCAGGGAGAGTGAAAGCAGGAAGGAGGAGAGGGCAAATCAAGTGTTCATGACTGAGTTGGTCACAACTCTGGAGTTCTACCCTGAGGGCACCTCCTGAGTAGCTGAGTAGAACGGTCCACCAGAAGGATCACAGCCTTTATCCACTGGCTCTAGGATCTCCCTTGGCACTCCTTTGGTTGAGAGTTGCCCACTGGGAATTAACTCCTTCTCACACCCGAGGCCGTAGATGTCCCACACCACAGGCAGGGATCCCAGAGCAGGTGAGAGAAGCAATTCCTTCAGCATGAGTCAGAGCTTGTGCAGACCTGTCCACAGTAGCCATGGCTTCAGCGGGAAGCAAGACAGAGGACACGGGACAGGGCTCAAGGGGGAGTCTGATAGGGCCAAGGAAGTCTCCTACAAAAGAGATTTCACCCTCTATGCTACAGTAAGTGTTTTCATCATAAGTGCCTATCAGTAGGTCCCGATTTACATTTTCTTTTTTTTGTAAAACATTTTATTTTCCCAGACATTTCACTACTAAGAATTAATTTACTTCTTAGCTCCTGTGTAAGTGATATCTCATCAACCTTGAAGAAGGGGAACCATCCTTGTCTTCTTTTAATCTGGCTAGAATTTTAATTCTTGTTGTTTACCACAGGGCCATCCCTACCTTGGAATGGGGGGAGGCAAATATGTTTTCAAAGAGAAGCTGTCTGTATAAACAACTTGAGTTATCCAAAATCAGTCTGGCAGCATCATTCTGGTAGCCCATACATTCCTTTGACAGAAAGACTGAACTTTCTGCAAGAACAATTTGCTCACGTGACTGCCCTCCAGGAATGGGCAACCAGCCTCAGGGCCCCAGGACAAGCCTCACCAATGTGAGTCCAGCAGTTCCCCAGAGCATCTGGCTGACCCCACACTTGGGGGCTGGGAGGTGAGTATTGGAGAGCACCCCAAGGAGGAACGATGGAGCCTGGGGTCCACACAGAGTGGTCTGGGGCAGGGCACCCTGCTGGGATGGCACTGCCACTTGGGCTGGCCACAGCCACCGGAGGAGGACTTAGATCGTTTGAGGAGGTGCTCCAAGCACAAGGGGGAAGGAAGAGGAAGCAGCCGAGGTCCCCTGGCCCAAAACCCAGCGCTTTTTGTCCAGGTCTAAGGGCAGAACTAGTTTTCCTAGTCACCTGCTTTTTCAAAAGTATCTTTTCTTGGGACCAAACCACTGTTATCCTGGCAGCCTAAACACTTGGAGAAATGGACTTTTCCTTTGTGTGCTAATGCCAAGTGTTTATAAATTGGGCTTCATGCAGTACAGAAATATGTATATATATCGGGAGCCCATTTTTATCTGCAATACAACCAAGGAAAACTCATTAGCAGTATTGAAACACCATCTTCATATGTTACTCTCCAGGATTCACATTACACTTAGAAGACGTTCCTGGTTTGAACAGAATGGAATGTATCTCATTTTCATTTGATCTGTAACAGAATCTATAGGTGACACTGTATATTTTCTTCTTTAAAAGATGCCTCTTTGTTATTTTAACACTTGGTTAATATTTCTTCCAACCTATATTTATATCATAGATTCTACAGAAAACACCATTATCAAGGTCAGACAGTGAAGATATTATCACATACACCCTTTCTTAAGAAGACAGCATTAATGCTCCTGTTATTGTTGAACTGTTTCCGATTCATGAGGTTAACATATAAAAATGTATTATTCATGAGGTAAAATGCATCACATATATTTGCCAATTGCTACTATTGTTCTAGAGGGGGAAATAAACGAAAATGGTGGTAGTTGTAGAAATGCATCCTTTTTAGGAACTTAATATACAATACCAATTTAGACTACTTACCTTCTTCAACTTTACATCTTCCATTAAACTGTAAAGCTTGATGTCAGCTAAACTCTATAAATGTTAATTTAAGGTCAAGGTGCTCCTGGGAAGCATCTGAATGCTTAGAGCAGGGCCAAAGAAAACTTCTTTTCAAAGATTTATGGGATGATATGGCTCTTTTCTGAAAAATAGGAACTCTATTTCTACTTTTTCTAATTACTTTCTATTTCAAGCTCTAGGACACACTTTCTTTTATGGACCTTTCTTAGATGTTTAATAACATCCTGGAGATGTTAAAATGCAAATATTTTCCCATGTGTAAGGTATAGAGTCTCTTCAATTTAATCTTCAGTAAGTAATGGCAAATGCTCTGTATAGTAAGGAATGAATCATCCAAAACTCAGGAACCCCTTCGTCCATAAAGTAGCCAAGATACAAATGCATCATTTTCAATATCTAAATTATCATGAGGTAGGGTTTTTAGCCAGTAGTCTCTTTTTCTGAAACTAAATCACATACCAAAATGCATTTAAGGTTTGGTTCAAAGAGGCCCAGGGTCCATTTTTCTTTGTTGCCTAAGTTACTAAATGAAATAAAGTTGGGCACACAGGAATCTATACACGTTCCCCCTTTTTAGCCTACCAAAGTTTCTTTCAACCGGGATCCGGAATATTTCTGGGGGGTGGTCAGGGGGAGCAGAACGGTTTATTATTTGCCTGGAAGCCTTGAGTTCACTCCATTCTATGCGTGAATGCAGGCTGCTGAGAGGGAGGAGAAGCAACATCGCCTCATCCACACGGCTCTTTGGGATTCGGACCAGACAGGCCACGTTCACTGCTCTCCTAGGAATCACACCCCCTTCCCGTGCCCCGCCGCAGCCACCCAGCTGCTGGTCAAGGAAGGCAAGTCTCGATGGTCCCTTAAGCATTTTATATGACATTTTACGTAGCACGCCATCTCCTAGAACAAGTGACGGAAGGTCAGCAAATATTTAGGTTCCCCAGAGGTTTATTAGGTGGTTTGACACAACAGCTTTCTCCAAAAACGGATAAGGCAGGGCAATGAGATTTTTCTCTCAGAAATTTGAAAGTGAAAAAAGCAAAACCCAGAACTGAGCAATTAGCAGAGGGGTTGGAGGTGAAAGGATACACAGAGAAGGCTGTTTGGAGAGGCCATGAGGGCAGTAAATGTTGTAAATAAGCAGAAGCTCTAATAATGCCAGAGTCATAAAGCAGAAAATGAACGTTGGAGAGAAATTCCTACAAAATACCAGAAAGCAAACCGTATCCATGAGGCCTAGTTGTAAACCTTTTCTTAATTCCCTGAAATACTCGTTGTTCTCATTCCCTGTCTTTCTTGTTAATTGAGATGACCTGAATTTTTTGCTCAGGACCAACAAAAGGGGGCATGCAGATAGCTTAGGGAACTTCCAGGTAAAGCTTGGAAATTAACTAAGGAATCTTTATCTTCTGATGGAGGACTCTTGGAATTACATGACTGACAAGAGGTTGAATTATGCAGACTTAACAATAGTCAGTGCGTTCCTGAGGAAAGTTCTGTTTAAATAGCACCTCTTTGCTTGGTGGGGCTGCGGGCAGCTGGGGGTTGGCATGGATGTGACTGCCCACAGCAGCTACAGGAATCTGGAGACGGCAGAGTAACCGATACCTTGCAGGCCTGGGGAAAGGATGCCATCCTAGACACACCCTAGTTGACACTATGAGGCCTAGCTTTCTAGATAAGAGCACATCTTGCAGCCTCTCTTGGTTATCTGAGAGTGGAAGAAAGACTCCAAAATGAAACAGTCTCTTGGAGGCCTTGACACTACAAATTTGCTGCAACATGCATGGGCTGCCCATTAGGAACTCGTTCTCTCAGGGAAAATCTGGTCTATGATCAGAATCAAGAGGGTAGGAGTGAAATTCCAGTGACCTCATCCAGCCTTGTTTCTGAGGTTGTGGGATGTGGTGGAAAGAGCACTGGGGCGAGAACTGGGAACACGCTTGGAACTGAGAGCACCTCACTGCACTTCTTGGGCCTTGACTTCATCACAGGTACACTGGGTGGTGGGATTAGATAAACACTAAGATCCCAGTTCTGAGGTCTCTGATTTGACACTGACACCTCCACAGGTTTTAGAGTTCTGTTCACTCTCCCTGGCACAAGCTCAGGGCTGGAAAGGAATATTTTTCTGCTAAGAGCTCTGTAATTGCTGGCTTTCATTACTGTACGGTAACTTCCGAGGTTGTAGACAGGTATGTAACTATTGATCCATAGTCAGCTCAGACTCTACAGTATTTTGGCCTAATCAGATTTGAAAGATACATGAATATGAGAAAGGGTAGAGTTTTCTTTAGTAGGCAACATAAACGGCTGACCATCACACAGGCTAGAAGAGCCGGGGAATTGATTCCCCTCTTGAACCCTCAAGCAAAGTCTGACCAGAGCTGGTATACAACTGCCCCTCAGGTAGGATAACTTTAAGGCACATGTCCTGCCCTGGGTCCCAGAGTTTTCCTAGTGAGATTTGGCTCCAGCTGCCCACAGTTTAACCACTTCTGTAAACCTGGCCCGCTGAGCCAGGGTCCACCCCCAATCTCCTGCCTGCCCAATATATCTGTATGTGTGAAATCTGAGGGCAGGTTAGTTAGTTTCAGAGAGAGAATGCACATGTGCAGAGGCCCAGGGCACAGAAAGAGATGGTGAGTTAGGAACATGGCAAGTAGATCATTGTAACTGGAGCTTAAGGTGGGAAGCAGTGAGAGACGAGATCAGATATGGAAGCAATGGCCAGTTATGCCTAATAAGCCAGACTGAGGGTTTGAATTTTAGTATGTGGTAATGGGGAGTGACTGAAGGCTTTTTGGGGGGAAATGACATGACCAATTTTCCTTTTTGGAAAACTGCTCTGGCTGCAATGTGGATAAACAAGAGGAAGCAGCAAATGGGAGACAGGAAGACCAGCCCTGAGTCACCTGGAGAAGTTTAGATGAGAGACCCTAGGGTTTTGGATGAGGTGGTGGCAGTGGGAATGGAGAAGAGTAGACTGCTAGTCAAGCTTTCTTGGCACCCCCAAGCAGATACAGGTGGGCTTCCTCTATTCTCTCTTTGAAAACTATTCGTTTCTCTGTGTTTACATTTAACGTGACCAATTATAATTGTTTGCTTGCATGTCTATTTCGTCACCAGACAGTAATTTCCTTGAGGTGAATAAATGCTTATTTTCATCTTGTGTCCAGTCTGCCCACTCTCTGCCTGGTACAGAGTAGTTTCCTAGATGTTTGTTGAAGGAGAAATGTGTATCCCTTACACATTCCACCCAATTTTCTAGTTCTACCAGTAGACAACTGTAAGGAATATATTTAAACCCATTTTGAAAGATACATGCACCCCCTATGTTCATAACAGCACCATTCACAGTAGCCAAAACATGGAAACAACCTAAACATCCATTGACAGATGAATGGATAAAGAAGATGTGGTATATATAGACAATGGAATATACTCAGCCATAAAAAAGAATGAAATAATGCCATTTGCAGCAACATGGATGCAACTAGAGATTATCATACTAAGTGAAGTAAGTCAGAAAGAGAAAGACAAATACCATATGTTATCACTTAAATGTGGAATCTAAATATAGCACAAATGAACCTATCTATGAAATGGAAACAAAACCACAGACATGGAAATCAGATTTGTGGTTGCCATTGGGCGGGGTGGGGTGGGGCTGGGAAAGAGTAATGGATTGGGAGTTTGGGGTTGGTAGATGCAAACTGTTATATTTAGAAAGGATAAACAACAAGGTCCTGTTGTATAGCACAGGGAATTATATTCAATCTCCTGGGATAAACCATACCTATTTGTAGGGTAGGAATAGAGACATTGACATAGAGGACGGACATGTAGACAAAGTGGGGGAAGGGGAGGGTGGGACGAGTTGGGAGATTAGGTTTGACATAAGTACACTACCATGTGTAAAAATGATGGCTAGTGGGAACCTGCTGTATAGTACAGGGAACTCAACTCTGTGCTCTGTGATGACCTAGGTGGGGATGGAAGAGAGAGGCAGGAGGTCAAAGAGGGAGGGGATACAGGTGTACATATAGCTGAGTCACTTCACTGTACAGAAGAAACTAACACAACATTGTAAAGAAATTTTACTCCAATAAAAAAAATGGGACACACTAGCCCCTTTTCAAGTGCCACTACCCACACATTGGAGGTTCAGATAAAAAATAATATCCCAGAGCCCTGAATCAAGATAGCAGAGTAGAAGGACGTGCTCTCACTCCCTTTTGTAAGAACACCAGAATCACAACTAGCTGCTGGAAAATCATCGACAGGAGGACACTGGAACTCACTAAAAAAGATACCCCACATCCAAAGACAAAGGAGAAGCCACAGTGAGATGGTAGGAGGGGCCCAATCACAGTAAAATCAAATCCCATAACTGCTGGGTGTGTGACTCACAGACTGGAGAACAGTTATACCACAGAAGTCCACCCACTGGAGTGAAGGTTCTGAGCCCCACATCAGGCTTCTCAACCTGGGGGTCTGGAAACAGAAGGAGGAATTCTTAGAGAATCAGACTTTGAAGGCTAGTGAGATTTGACTGCAGGACTTCGACAGGACTGGGGGAAACAGAGACTTCACTCTTGGAAAACACACACAAAGCAGTGTGCACGTCCAGACCCAGGGGAAGGAGCAGTGACCCCAGGGGAGACTGAACCAGACCTACCTGCTAGTGTTGGAGGGTCTCCTTCAGAGATGGGGGGTGGCTGTGGCTCACCGCAAGGACAAGGACACAGGCAGCAGAAGTTCTGGGAAGTACTCCTTAGTGTGAGCCCTCCCCGAGTCAGCATTAGCCCCACCAAAGAGCCCAGGTAGGCTCCAGTGTTGGGTTGCCTCAGGCCAAACAACCAACAGGGAGGGAACTCAGCCCCACACATCAGCAGTCAAGCGGATTAAAGTTTTACTGTGCTCTGCCCACCAGAGCAACAGTCAGCTCTACCCACCACCAGTCCCTCCCATCAGGAAACTTGCACAAGCCTCTTAGATAGCCACATCCACCAGAGGGCAGAGAGCACAAGCAAGAAGAATTATAATCCTGCAGCCTGTGGAACAAAAACCACATTCACAGAAAGACAGGCAAGAAGAAAAGGCAGAGGGCTATGTACCAGATGAAAGAACAAGATACAACCCCAGAAAAACAACTAAATGAAGTGGAGATCGGCAACCTTGAGAAAAATAATTCAGAATAATGATAGTGAAGATGATCCAGGACCTCAGAAAAAGAATGGAGACAAAGATTGAGGAGACGAAAAAAATGTTTAACAAGACAAGGAAGAATTAAAGAACAAACAAACAGAGATGAACAATACAATAACTGAAATGAAAACTACACTAGAAGGAATCAATAGCAGAATAACTGAGGCAGAAGAATGGATAAGTGACCTGGAAGACAGAATGGTGGAATTCACTTCTGTGGAACAGAATAAAGAAAGAAGAATTAAAAGAAATGAAGACAGCCTAAGAGACATCTGGGACAACATTAAACGCAACAACATTCGCATTAGAGGGGTCCCAGAAGGAGAGAGAGAGAAAGGACCCGAGAAAATATTTGAAGAGATTATAGTCAACAACTTCCCTAACATGGGAAAGGAAATAGCCATCCAAGTCCAGGAAGCACAGAGAGTCCCATACAGGATAAACCCAAGGAGAAACATGCTGAAAAACAGTAATCAAACTGGCAAAAATTAAAGACAAAGAAAAATTATTGAAAGCAGCGAGGGAAAAACAACAAATAACATAGAAGGGAACTCCCATAAGGTTTACAGCTGATTTCTCAGCAGAAACGATACAAGCCAGAGGGAGTGGCATGATATACTTAAAGTGATGAAAGGGAAGAACCTACAACCAAGATTACTCTACCCAGCAAGGATCTCATTCAGATTCGATGGAGAAATCAAAAGTTTTACAGACAAGCAAAAGCTAAGAGAATTCAGCACCACCAAACCAGCTCTACAACAAACGCTAAAAGGACTTTTCTAAGTGGGAAACACAAGAGAAGAAAAGGACCTACAAAAAAAAACATATAAAAATTAAGAAAATGGTCATAGGAACATACATATCAATATTTACCTTAACCATGACTGGATTAAATGCTCCAACCAAAAGACACAGGCTTGCTGAATAGATACAAAAACAAGACCCATATATATGCTGTCTACAAGAGACCCACTTCAGACCTATGGACACATACAGACTGAAAGTGAGGGGATGGAAAAAGATATTCCATGCAAATGGAAATCAAAAGAAAGCTAGAATAGCAATACTCATATCAGATAAAATAGACTTTAAAATAAAGAATGTTAAAAGAGACAATGAAGGACACTACATAATGATCAGGGGATCAATCCAAGAAGAAGATATAACAATTATAAATATATATGCACCCAACATAGGAGCACCTCAGTACATAAAGCAACTGCTAACAGCTCTGAAAGAGGAAATCAACAGTAACACAAAAATAGTGAGGAACCTTAACACCTCACTTACACCAAGGACAGATCATCCAAAATGAAAATAAATAAGGAAACAGAAGCTTTAAATGACACAATAAACCAGATAGATTTAACTGATATTTACAGGACATTCCATCCAAAAACAGCAGATTACACTTTCTTCTCAAGTGCGCATGGAACATTCTCCAGGATAGATCACATCTTGGGTCACAGATAAAGCCTCAGTAAACTTCATAAAATTGAAATCATATCAAGCATCTTTTCTGACCACAACGCTATGAGATTAGAAATGAATTACAAGGAAAAAAACACAAACACATGGAGCCTAAACAATACGTTACTAAATAACCAAGAGATCACTGAAGAAATCAAAGAGGAAATCAAAAACTACTTAGAGACAAATGACAATGAAAACATGACGATCCAAAACCTATGGGATGCAGCAAAAGCAGTTCTAAGAGGGAAGTTAATAGTTATACAAGCCTACCTCAAGAAACGAGAAAAATCTCAAATAAACAATCTAGCGTTACACCTAAAGGAACTAGAGAAAGAAAACCAAACAAAACCCAAAGTTAGCAGAAGGAAAGAAATCATAAAGAACAGAGCAGAAATAAATGATACAGAAACAAAGAAGACAATAGCAAAGATCAATAAAACTAAAAGCTGGTTCTTTGAGAAGATAAACAAAATTGATAAACCATTAGCCAGGCTCATCAAGAAAATGAGGGAGAGGACTCAAATCAATAAAATTAGAAATGAAAACAGAGAAGTTACAAAAGACACCGCAGGAATACAAAGCATCCTAAGAGACTACTACAAGCAACTCTATGCCAATAAAAAGGGCAACCTAGAAGAAATGGACAAATTTGTAGAAAGGTATAACCTTCCAAGACTGAACCAGGAAGAAATAGAAAATATGAACAGACCAATCACAAGGAATGAAATTGAAACTGTGATTAAAAATCTTCCAACAAACAAAAGTCCAGGACCAGATGGCTTCACAGGTGAATTTTATCAAACATTTAGAGAAGAGCTAACACCCAGCCTTCTCAAAATCTTCCAAAAAATTGAGGAGGAAGGAACACTCCCAAACTCATGCTATGAGGCCACCATCACCCTGATACCAAAACCAGACAAAGATACTACAAAAAAAGAGAATTACAGACAAATATCACTGATGAATATACATGCAAAAATCCTCAGCAAAACACTAGCAAACAGAATCCAACAACACATTAAAAGGATCATACACCTTGATCAAGTGAGATTTATCCCAGGGATGAAAGGATTCTTCAATATATTCAAATCAATCAATGTGCTATACCATATTAACAAATTGAAGAATAAAAACCATATGATCATCTCAAAAGATGCAGAAAAATCTTTTGAAAATATTCAACACCCATTTATGATAAAAACTCTCCAGAGACTGGGCATAGAGGGAACCTACCTCAACATAATAAAGGCCATATATGACAAACCCACAGAAAACATCATTCTCAATGGTGAAAAACTGAAAGCATTTCCTCTAAGATCACGAACAACACAAGGATGTCCACTCTTACCACTATTATTCAACATAGTTTTGGAAGTCCTAGCCACGGCAATCAGAGAAGAAAAAGAAATAAAAGGAAAACAGATTGGAAAAGAAGAAGTAAAACTGTCACTGTTTGCAGATGACATGACACTATACATAGAGAATCCTAAAGATACCACCACAAAACTATGAGAGCTAATCAGTGAATTTGGTAGAGTTGCAAGATAGAAAATTAGTGCACAGCAATCTCTTGCATTCCTATGCACTAATGATGAAAAATCTGAAAGAGAAATTATGGAAACACTCCCATTTACCACTGCAACAAAAAGAATAAAACACCTAGGAATAAACCTACCTAGGGAGACAAAAGACCTGTATGCAAAAAACTATAAGACACTGATGAAAGAGATTAAAGATGATACCAAAAGATGGAGAGATATACATGTTCTTGGATTGGAAGAATCAATATTCTGAAAATGACTATAATACCCAAAACAATTTACAGATTCAATGCAATCCCTATCAAATTACCAATGGCATTTTTTAAGGAACTAGAACAAAAAGTCTTAAAATTTGGATGGAGACACAAAAGACCCCGAGTAGCCAAAGCAGTCTTGAGGGAAAAAAATGGAGCGGGAGGAATGAGACTCCCTGACATCAGACTATACTACAAAGCTACAGTAATCAAGACAATATGGTACTGGCACAGAAACAGAAACATAGATCAATGGAACAGGATGGAGAGCCCAGAGATAAACTCACGCACATATGGGCACCTTATCTTTGACAAAGGAGGCAAGAATATACAGTGGAGTTAAGACCGCCTCTTCAATAAGTGGTGCTGGGAAAACTGGACAGCTACATGTAAAAGAATGAAATCAGAACACTCCCTAACACCATACAGAAAAGTAAACTCAAAATGGTTAGAGAACTAAATGTAAGACTGGACACTATAAAACTCTTAGAGGAAAACATAGGCAGAACAGTCTTTGACATAAATCACAGCAAGATTTTTTTTGATCCACCTCCTAAAGTAATGGAAATAAAAATAAACAAATAGGACCCAATGAAACTTAAAAGCTTTTGCACAGCAAAGGACACCATAAACAAGACGAGAAGACAACCCTCAGAATGGGAGAAAATATTTGCAAATGAATCATTGGACAAAGAATTAGTCTCCAAAATATATAAACAGTCATGCAGCTCAATATTAAAAAAACAAAAAAACCAATCCAAAAATGGCCAGAAGACCAAAATAGACATTTCTCCAAAGAAGACATACAGATGGCCAAGAAACACATGAAAAGCTGCTCAACATCACTAATTATTAGAGAAATGCAAATCAAAACTACAATGAGTTACCACCTCACACCAGTTAGAATGGGCATCATCAGAAAATCTACAAACAACAAATGCTGGACAGAGTGTGAAGAAAAGGGAACCCTCTTGCACTGTTGGTGGGAATGTAAGTTGATACAGCCACTATGGAGAACAGTATGGAGGTTCCTTAAAAAACTAAAAATAAAATTACCATATGATCCACCAATTCCACTACTGGGCATATACCCAGAGAAAACCATAATTCAGAAAGACACATGAACCCCAATATTCATTGCAGCACTATTTACAATAACCGGTCATGGAAGCAACCTAAATGCCCATCGACAGATGAATGGATAAAGAAGATGTGGTACATATATATATTGTAATATTACTCAGCCATAAAAAGGAATGAAATTGGGTCATTTGTAGAGATGTGGATGGATCTAGAGACTATCATACAGAGTGAAGTAAGTCAGAAAGAGAAAAATAAATATCATATATTAATGCTTATATATGGAACCTAGAAAAATGGTAGAGATGAACTGGTTTGCAGGGCAGAAATTGAGACACAGATGTAGAGAAAAAATGTCTGGACACCAAGGGGGAGACCAGTCGGGGGGTGGTGGTGGTGGTGTGATGAACTGGGAGATTGGGATTGACATGTATACACTGATGTGTATAAAACTGTTGACTAATAAGAACCTGTTGTATAAAAAAATAAATAAAATTCAAAATTTAAGAAAAGAAAACATTATCCCAGAAGGCCCTGTTAGATAGCACTGATGCTTCACATGTTTGTCTATTTCATCAGTGAAGGCAGTGCTCTCTGTGATTGGATTTTTCAAGAAAGTTATTCCAACTTTATGTTAAAAAAAAAAGGAAAATAAAAAATCATAATGAAAAAGAATATTAAAATAGAATGTCTGTATTTGTATAACTGAGTCACTCTGCTGTACAGCAGAGATTGGCACAACATTGTAAATCAACTATACTGTAATTAAAAAACATTTTTTGTAATAACCCATTTTGTATTTAAAATCTCTTCAGAGTTCCCCTTTCCTCTTCCAGGTTCAACAACCTAATGCTTTCAATGGTTCAGTGTCTGACTTGGTTGTGAATCCTTCACCATCCTAGATCACCTAATTATGCTAAACTCCTAGGACTGGGCATTGCACTTCTGGAAACTTGAAAGAGAAAAGTCATGCTCCAGAAGATAAGTGAAACTGAAGACTCCACCCAGTACTGCCCTGTTGATCACTGTCCATGTGCTGCCTGCATGATCATTTTCTCCAAGGGCCAAGCTAGAGACTAAAGTGAAAAGGAAGTGAACTTCCCCAGGGAAGTGCTCCCCATGGAAGTGAACAATTTCCCCATGTATTCTACAATACTGTCCTTCATGTAAAGATTGGGGAGGGGTGGGGAGACTGTAGAGGAAGGGTCAGATGGGCAAGAGTGGATCTAGCCCCTAGCAAAGAGGACAAGGACGAACAGCCAGTTGAAACAAGAACCCCAGGCGGTCTGTGTTGCAGTTCATCCCTTTGAGGCCAAAGCACAGAGCATCAACTTCAAGCCCACTCACAAGTTACCAACCCTCTCTTTCCTACAAAACTAAAGTATTTAACACTCCTTGTCATTTTCTTTTAGATATACATGTACAAGCACATACTTTTGACAGGAGAAAAAGAGAGACAGCAATATTGAAGAAGAGAAGTTCCATTGTTCTGTTGCTTCTAAAGTAAATGATGGAAAATTATAAGCTAATTTACATATGGGAGATTAGCAGAGTATCCCTTTATTCCTATTAATATATTTTCTCTTCCTAATTATAAAGATTTGAATCTTTTTAAAACAACTTTATACAAAACATTTGTGTGGATATAAGAACTGCATGTTAAATGCTAATTCTGGATGAGTTATTTGCATAATCTCCCAAAGGAGCTAAATTGCTTGTATTTAATAATAAATAGAGAGTTTAAAAGGATTGTGGATATCTTGAGAGAATGTGAAACAGAGAAAGAATTTGCTTCTATTTTAAGATATAGACTGTTTTTTACCACTTTGAATTTAAAACTACTTGCCGCCCTCTAGGGAAAACTTGTCTTAACTTTTCGATAAGCTTAATATTTCAAGGCTCCAACAACATAGCAATTCAAATACATTGAAGGTGAAGGGCTAATATGTTTTAAAATGAACATGGATAATTTTCAAAAGATAATAAACTGCATCTAAAATAGTTGTACATTTGGAAAGTGGAGACTTTTGAAGACTGTAGATTCTGTGTATGACAAGAAAATGGAGAGAATTGTAGAAGTTATCCAGAGAATTCAGGGAGAATCAAAATTCATGAAGAAAGAAAAGATGGGAGACTTTTCTTTAAAGAATGTGATTTGACAGTGTTATGACTCAGCAGTTGTTATTTCTGCAGGTGAGCAGGAAAAACATGTTAGCAGGTAAAACACATGAAATAACAGATGCTAAATATATCTAATTTTGCTTTGATGTTTATGCTTTTTGAAGTCAAGAACCAGTCTTGGTGGCATTCAATACAGCAGATCATTCATCTTTCTCCTTCTCCTCCTCTCCTCAACTCTTTGTTTTCTTGGTTTTCCTTCTGTCTCTTTGCCAATTCCTCTTCGGACTCTTTTGCAGACGCCTCTCTCTCTCTTTGACCTCTCATTCAGTCCTAAACCCTCTTTCCTTTTCTCTTATACCCCTCTCTCTTGGTGATCTTTTCAGTTTCCATGGCTTTCAATTCTATATCTATGCCTCAAATACCAAATTTACATCCTAAAACCTGTCCTCTGAGTCCTGGTTTACAGATGCTTGTCAGCCTCCTCGTTCAGATGTCTGCCCGCATCTCAAATGCAGCAAATCAGTTTAAAACTACACTCTCGATGTGGCCCACCACCCATGTCTCCTCAGTCTTCTCCACTTCAGCAACTAGCACCACATCCACCCAGTCTAGCTGCTTGATATCAACACACTTTCTCTGTCATTTCATTGAAAAAGCATGTCAAATCCTTTCACTGGTCTTCATTTTCACCACTGTCACCATAGTCTAAGTCACCATCTCACGTAGACTATTTTGTTGGCTTCTCTGCTGGTTACTGACGCTCATGTCTCCTCCAACCTGTTTTTTCTCCAACCAGCTTTTCCCACAACAACAATAAAAAGTAATCATTATATGTCATTAATTATTACCAGCTGCCTTTCCTTAGAATTAACAAGCAGATTCTATAGCTACTGTAAAATAGCTACTCTGGGTTGCCACAAGTCTGACCTGGTCTATGAACATGTCACTTTTCTATTAAAACCCTGTCAGTGGCTTCCTATTACATAAGAATAAAATATAAACTCCTGACAATGGTGTTATATGCCGAATGTTTGTATCCCCCCAAAATTCATATGTTGAAATCCTAACCCCTAACATGATGGTGTTAGGAGGTGGGGACTTTGGGAGGTAATTAGGTCATGAGGTTGGAGCCCTCATGAATGGGATTAGAGCCCTTCTAAAAGAGACCCCAAAAGCTTCCTCACCCCCTTCTGTCATGTGAAGACACAGCGAGAAGATGGCCATTTGTCATTCAAGAAGCTGACCCTCACCGGACACTAAACCTTCTGGCACCTTGATCTTGGTCTTCCCAGCCTCCAGAACCATGAGAAATAAATGTTTGTTGTTTAAGCCACCCAGTCTATGGTATTCTGTTATAGCAGCCCAAATGGACTAAGACAAATGGTCTACAAAGATCCCATGTGATCTAGCCCTTGCCTATCTGACGAAATTCATCTCCTGCCCATCTACCTTTCTCACTTTCCTCCACCCACACTGACCTTTCAACCCCTCAGATGTTCTGTGTTTTTTCCAGTCTCAGAGACTTTACACATGCTGTTCCTTTACTGAGAATAGCCTGTCCCCTACTTTTTATGTAACTGACACTTTCAATTCTCAGCTTAAATGGCACTCCCTCAAAGGTCTTCCCTGCCTACCAGTCCTGAGTAAGCCCTTCTCTACAATGTACCGTGTATCACTCTACCCTCTTTGTTTCTTTCAAAGCACTGATCATAAATTGTATTTTATATTTTTTTATTACTTGTGCATTGACATCCTCTTCTACTAGACTGCTAATACCCTAAGGACAGGGATTGTACATGTTTTATTATCTAAAGAGCTTAGTACAGTACCTGTCACAACCTAGGCCTTCAATAAATATTTGTAGAATGAGTGAAGAGTAAATCAGTGAGCTGAGGGCAATTACAGAGATAATGTTTTCTATAAAAATTTTTAGTGAGTGAGCAAAACTAGTCAGCTGCTCTGTATCTGAAAACTCAGTGGTGGATGGCTGTAGTTGGCTACCTGAAAACTTGATATATACTTTCGACACAGCGATCTTTCCATGTCTGGAGAATATTAAAAATTTTGGGAAGTAGCCTTTCAAAATGTCAAGTGCCTATTGTATTGAGGTTTTTAATGTTTTCAAATGATTTAAGCTAATTTGCATTCCCATTACTTATTCCCCAAGCACTTGCATGGCCTGAAGGAATAGAGTCAAGCCCAACAAATGAAGACACAGGGAGAGCACACAGAGACTGAAGTGGGCCATTTGTGCCAGTCTCAGACTTCCCTGAGAGGAGACGTAGAAACACCACGGCCAGGTGACTCTGGAGTAGAATTACTCACCAGTGTGGGTTCAGACCAAGTGGCTTGAACTCTGAGAGTATGTGATTCAATGACTCTCAACATAGTCAACGAGTTGATATAGCTCCTTGGACTTCTATGCTATTTTCTCTGTTCCAGTAAAGTTTTTCCTTGAGTTTTAAATATTGCTTCTGTAGTTACCTAATAATTACCTATGCAAGGATGATGTAAAATCCTTGGCAATTCCAAAAAAATGTTTTGCAACCTGCCAGGGAATAGCCTCTGCCCTGCTGATTCCACTGAGTGACATTTCAAAGCTGATTACTTAGTCCTATTCAGATAGATATCCCACTGCAATCAACATCCTTCTTGTGTTTACCTCAATAGGGATTTTGCCTTAATAAGAAATATAGAATTGGGTTCTTAGTGATAATTATGATAATAATTTTCAAAGGACAAGTCTTTCCCTTAATAAATAATCCTTCTCTAAGAGCAAGCATCCTTGAATCTTATCTCTGCTGTTTTTCAAATGAACATTCTTAAAAATCAATTTTGATACTTGAGACTTATGCAAGGATAAGTGGAACTCATAAATGACAGATTCTGTTTTCATGTGGCTATAGATGTTTTTCTAATGCCAACAGTATGGGAAAAATAAACAAATTTGTTTATTAAGGTCCTCTTTAATCTTTCACTGCCAAAGATAACCTCAGATTCATATTAAATAAATATTTCACCATTGTCCTAAATTAATTAATTAAAATCAACAGAGGCTGCCATATCAGCATATTGTTATCATTGGAGTTTAATACAAGGCAGGCAATGTTTGGATGGCTTGAGGCTATTTAGCACCTCCTATTTCCATCCATTATCCCCATCCATCTCCAATAATATATAATTAAGTAAAAAGAGAGCATTTGTTAGTGTTTAATTCCTCAGCCCTCCCTTAAATTAACACTGCTGCCTCGAAGCTGTTCATATGTGGGAATTATGGACACATCAGTGAAGACAGTAATATAGTGAGTTAGCTAAGACCATGTAAAGGTTCTGAAGGAATACGTGTAAAGTAAAATACGTGGCCAGGAGGCAGTGGGAGTCTGTACAGGATTCTCATAACACTGTCTCTGCACCATCACAGTTCAAGGCAGATGCCTGCATTTCATTGTTACAATGGTGAGAACACTGAACAAAGAGTTGAGCAAGCAGGAATCTAATTCAGTTATGCCACTACTAGCTGTGGATCCTTACCCAAGACTTCAATTTCCTCATTTTTAAAATTGAATGTATTGTATTTCTGCTCCTGGGAACATAGAGTAAACATCATTTCCCTGTTTGTCATACAAAATAAAACTTTAAAACCCTGAACATTTTATATAAAACACATAGGATGTCACTGAAAGGTAGAGAGAAGAAGGCAGACAAACAAGACTTTGGAACATGAGACAAAACATGGTGGTGGGTTCTCTAAGTTTTCTTTTAACTTCATGTATCCAGACCTGGAGCTGAAGAAGCCAACAATATGGGAATGCCAATGGAGGCAAGGAAAAAAGCCGCAACAAAACCTGCTTTCTCTAGCCAAGCAATAAAAAAAGGGCAACCCATCAAGACAGAAAACAATAAAAGCCAAGCACCATAGAAAAGGCTGTGGCCCTACTACACTCATGCTGGCAAAGACTGAGTGGAGTGAGGAGCTGGGACTTCCACTCACACACACTATAGCAAAGTGCCCCAACACCGCTACTAAGGGGATATCTGAGAAGGCCAAGCAGGAAGATGGAACATTTACCCCTGCTGGCCAGTAATGAGTCCCCTCTCTTACACAATATTCCTGGAGACCATGTAAGAGTCTGTAGTTCCACCCCGGTCCAGCAATAATTAGGCACTCCTCCTCCTCCCTGTTAGGGTAGTGTCAGAAGAAGTCTAAGGAAGTGTGAGGACTTTCACCATCAACCAGCAGTAACAAGGCCATCTCCATTGTGATATCAGTGGAGATCGCAGCTGAGCTGAAAGTCCCACTCATCCAGTGAAATGAGGATCCCTCCGACCAGGTGTCAGCCGAGCCTGGATGGCCACAGAGGCTACCTCTATCTGGCATTAACAAGGAAGTGCCCTCCTCTTTCCCCAAAAGAACAAGTGTCAGAGAAAGAGAGTTAGAATAAGAGGAGTAAATAAGATCCAGAGTCTTATAACAAAACACAAAAATATTCAGGTTTCCACTGAAAATTACTCATCATACCAAGAACAAGGAAGATCTTAAAATGAATTTT
This sequence comes from Aethalodelphis obliquidens, assembly GCF_003676395.1. Lineage (NCBI taxonomy): Eukaryota > Metazoa > Chordata > Mammalia > Artiodactyla > Delphinidae > Aethalodelphis > Aethalodelphis obliquidens. Next base: position 1,773,743 of record NW_020837960.1, read on the forward strand.
AAAAGACTATTGATAAATGTCAATGCTGAAATGGCAGAGATGTTAGAATTATCTGACAAAGATTTTAAAGTAGCCATCGAAAAATGCTTCACTGAATGATTACAAACACTCTTGAAACTTTTGAAAAATAGAAAGCCTCGGCAAAGAACTGGAAGATATAAAAAAGAACCAAATAGAAATTTTAGAACTGCAAAATACAATCACTGAAATAAAGTGGACAAAACAGCAGAAAAGAGGTGACAGAGTAAAGAATCAATGAACTGGAAGATAAAACAATAAAAATTACCCAATTTGAACAAACAGAGAGGAAATAAGCTAAAAAAATACAATGAACAGAGCCTCAGACACCTGGGGGACTATAACAAAAATCTAACATTTGAGTCCTCCAAGTCCTGGAGGAGAGAAGAAAACGATGAGATTAAAAAAGTACTCAAAGAAATAATGATTGGAAACTGCCTAAATTTGGCAAGAGACATAAAACTACAGATTGAAGAAGCCCAAACAGGAAAAACTCTATGAAATCCATGACAAGACACATCATCATTAAACTTCTAAAAGCTAAAGACAAAGACAAAATCCTGAAAGCAGCCAGATAAAATAACATATTATCAATGAGGGAAAATAATTCAATGACAGTGGATTGCTCATCAGAAATCATGAAGGTCAGAGGAAAGTGGAAATCGAAAAATACAATGAACAGAATGAAATGGAAAACACAACATAAAAGTTTTGTGTGACACTCCTAAAGCAATGCTGAAAGGGAAATTTATAACACTAAAATCTCTGTTAATAAAGAAGAACATTCTCAAATCAGTAATTTAACATCCCACCTCAAGAGCCTGGAATAAAGGGAGCAAAGTAAATCCAAAGCAAGCAGAAGGAAAGAAATAATAAAGAACATAAGTTGGTGAAATTCAAAACAGAAAAACAATAGAGAAAATCAATGGAACAAAGAGCTGGTTCTTTAAAAAGATCAATAACATTGATGAACCTTTATTATGACTGACAAAGAAAAAGAGAGAGAAGAAAAATTATCCATATCAAGACTGAAACAGAAGCTATCACTAAAAACCCCACAGACATCAAAAGATAATAAGGGAATGTTCATCAACAAATGAATGGATAAAGAAGATGTGGCATATACATACAATGGAATACTATTCAGCCATAAAAAAGAATGGAATTTTGCCATTTGCAACAACATGGATGGACTTGGAAGGTATTATGCTTAGAGAAATAAGTCAGACAGAGAAAGACAAATACTGTGTGATATCACTTACACGTAGAATCACAAACTAATGAATATAACAAAAAAGAAACAGACTCACAGATATAGAAAACAAATTTGTGGTTACCAGTGGGGAGAGGGTAGGGGGAGGGGAACGATAGGTGTAGGGGATTAAGAGGTGCAAACTACTATGTATAAAATAAACAAACTACAAGGATATATTGTACAGAATAGGGAATATAGCTGATGTTTTATAATAATTATAAACAGAGTATAACCTTTAAAAATTGTGAATTACTATGTTGTACACCTGAAACATATAATATTGTAAATCAACTACACCTCAATAAAAAAAGAGAAAAGAAAAATACATAAACATTTACCACCCCCACCCTGAAAAATAGCTCACCCTTGAACAACATGGGTTTGAAGTGTGCAGGTCCACTTATGCATGGAATTTTTTCAATTGTAAATACTACAGTACTACACAATACACAATAGGTTGAATATGCTGATGTGGAATCATGGATATGGAGGGCCAATTATAGGATATACATGGACTTTTGACTGCATGGAGAGTTGGTGCTCCTAACCCCCATGCTGTTCACAGGTCAACAGTACTAAAAACAACTCTACACAAATATATTTGACAACTTAGAGAAATGGACAGATTCGTCAAAAATCACAGATTACTACAAGTCATCCAATATGAAATAGATAATGTGAATTGCCCTAAAGCTATTAAGGGTATTGAATTCATAATTTTTTTAATTACCAAAAAAGAACTCGGATCTTCGATGACTCTACTGGAGAATTCTACCAAATGCTTAAAAAAAAAAAATTATCACCAATTCTACAAACAATCTCCTCCAGAAAATAGAATACCAAAGGATAGCTCCCAATTCATTTTATGAACTGGTATTACTCTGATACCAAAGCCAGACAAAGACAGTAAAAAACAAGAAAACTGTACAACAGTACAACAATATGCCTCATGAATATAGATGCAAAATCTTTAACAAAATATTGGCAAATAGAATTCAGCAATATATTTAAAAAAAGAATTATATACTATGAGCAAGTGAGATTTATTCCATGGATGCAAGACAGTTCCAATATTTGAAAACTATTCAATGTAATCAATTTGACATAATCTACTATATTAAAAAAAGAAGAAAAAATAACATGATAAAATCAATCAATGCAGAACAACCATTCAAAAAACTTCATGAAAAATAAGAATAAGGGGAATTTACACAGCTTGATAAAGAACATCTACAAAAAAACTCTACAGCTAACTTTATGCTTAATGATACATGGCAAGGATATCTGCTTTCACCAATGTTATTCAACGTAGTGCTGTAATTTCTAGCCAGTTAAATAAGGCAAGAAAAGGAAATAAAAGACATACAGATCAGAAAAGAAGAAATAGAACTGTCCCTACGACAGAAGACACGATTGACTTTGTAGAAAATTTCAAATTCTACCAAAAAAATCTCAGAACTGATAGGTGAATGCAGCAAGATACAAGATCTACATACGAAACTTGATTTTTTTAATATACTAGCAATGAACATATGAATACTGAAAAACACAACACTTGTACAATAGCTTTAAAAAATCCTTATGTGTAAATCTAACAAGACATGCATAGGATTTGTATGCTAGAACTACACAATGCTGATATAAGACATTAAGGATTTAAATAAGTCGATAGAAATACAGAGTTCAAAATCAAAAAAAAAGAAAAAGAAAACACCAGGTACATAATAGAAACTATCTTATTAACATCCATGAACAGTAGTTTGATTCCTATAAAGTAATTGCATAAAAAAAAGAGGGATTTCCCTCATGGTCCTGTGGCTAAGACTTCACCTTCCAATGCAGAGGGTGGGGGTTCAATACCTGGTGGGGAGCTAAGATCCCACATGCCTCATGGCCAAAAAACCAAAACATAAAACAGAAGCAATATTGTAACAAATCCAATAAAAACTTTAAAAATGGTCCACATCAAAAAAAAAAAATCTTAAAAAAAAGAACAAGAAATACAGTGTTCATGGATTAGAAGAGTCAACATAGTAAAGATATCAATTTTCCCTAAAGTGATATAGGTTTGACACAACTCCTATAAAAATTCTAACAAGATTTTTTTGTGAGGAGATATATATATGTGTGTGTGTATATATGTATATACACACACACACACATATATATATCTCCTAAATTTTATGTGGAAAGGCAGAGGAACTAGAATAGCTAAAACATTTTTGAAAAAAGAAGAATAAAATTGGTGGAATCAGTCTACTCGGTTTCAAGATGTATTACATAGCTACATCAATCAAGACTTTGTGGTATTGATGGAGGGGTAGACAAACAGAATAGAGAGCCCAGAAATAGATCCACAAAAATATGTCCTATAGATTTTTGACAAAGGTGCAAAAGTGACACAATGGGAGACAGAAAGTCCATTCAACAAATAGTGCTAAGGAAAGTGGACATCATCTGTAGAAAAAAAAAGACCCTTGGCCTAAGTGTCACACCTTGTTCAAAAAAATTAACTCAAAAGGTATAACAGACAAATTTAAAGCTGTAAAAAATTTAAGGAAAAAACTGAAAAATCTTGGATAACTAAGACTAAGCATAGACTTCTTTGAGTTGATGCCAAAATCATGATCCATAAAAGGAAAAATTGATAAATTAGTCTTCATCAAGGTTTTTAAATGTTTGCTTTGTGAAAGACCCTGTTAAGAAGATCAAAGGACAAATTACAGCCTGGCAGAAAATATTTTCAAATCACATATCCAACAGAGGGTTAGTATCTAAAATATATAAAGCACTCTCAAAACCAGAGAGCAAAATTCCTATTAGAAAATTGACAAAAGACATGGAGAGGGCTTCCCTGGTGGCGCAGTGGTCGAGAGTCCGCCTGCCGATGCAGGGAACACGGGTTCGTGCCCCGGTCTGGGAAGATCCCACATGCCGCGGAGCGGCTGGGCCTGTGAGCCATGACCGCTGAGCCTGCACGTCTGGAACCTGTGCTCCGCAACGGGAGAGGCCACAACAGTAAGGGGCCCGCGTACCGAAAAAAAAAAAAAGACATGGAGAGACATTTCACCAAACAGGATATAATGTGGCAAATAAACACATGAAGAGCTGTTCAACCTCATCTGCCATTAGATAAATGCAAACTAAATCACAGTTAGATATCACTATATACCTATCAGAATCCCTAAAATAAAGAATAGTGATAACACCAAATGCTGGTGAAGATATGGAGAAACTGAGTCACTCATAATATTACTGGTGGGAATGTAAAATGGTACAGTCACTGTGGAAAACAGCTTAGCAGTTTCTTAATAAAGTAAAATAAACATGCAACTACCATATGTTCTCTAGTGGAGAACAGATTAGTGGTTGGCAGCCGTTAAGGAGAGGGTGATAGCGGAGGGGACGAGCGGTGAACCTATACAAAAGTAACATGTAGAATACTTGTGGCAGTAGAAGTGTTCGGCATCTTAGTATTTTGATTGTGACATTGCATTATAGTTTTATAAGATGTTACAACGGGGAGAAACTGGATAAAGGGTACACAGGATTTCTCTGCATTTTTTCTTACAATGTGAATTTACATTTATTCTGCATGTGAATAAACTGCATGTGAATTTACAATTATTTCTAAATAAAAAGTTTAATTTAACAAAAGAAGGTATCAGGTGGGTAGTTTCTCATATAACTTCTCAATTCTGAGGGACTGTCTCTCAGTTATCATTTTAGTTGAACGCTTATAAATACACAGAAGTGTAAACATAAGACACAAAGCTAATTTAAGCTAATACATTTTTGCATTTATGATTGAAGTAGAAATAGGTCATTAAGTTGAAAATTAATAGACTATATTCAGAATGGTAAATTCTTGCATATTTATCTCAGGTTGAGGATAGCAAATATAGGGTCAGCTTGTGAAACACTATTTGGAATAATGCAAAAATCTTATGTTCATTTCATATAATCCTGCAAAAAGTCTGCAGAAAAAAATTCTATCACAGGCATGTGGCCTAGGGTTAGACTAAGAAAGAATGAAATGACAATTTCCCATTCTCCACAAAATGTCATTCTATTTTATTTTTATTTATTTATTTTTTTGCGGTACGCGGGCCTCTCACTGTTGTGGTCTCTCCCCTTGCGGAGCACAGGCTCCGGACGTGTAGGCTCAGCGGCCATGGCTCACGGGCCTAGCTTCTCCGCGGCATGTGGGATCTTCCCGGACCGGGGCACGAACCCGTGTTCCCTGCATCGGCAGGCGGACTCTCAACCACTGCGCCACCAGGGAAGCCCCCACAAAATGTCATTCTAAAGAAACACAAGGTTATATAAATACTGTGTTAATCTGGCAAAAGCAAAGATAAAACAAACTCTATACATCAAAACAATATAAAAATAAAACAACGACCTATTTCCACAATATAGCTTTCCCTAAACATAATCCATCCACTCCTGACTGCACTCTTCTCTTTCATTAGCCCAGTTTGACTAGAGGGACTGAGGACCAAGGAGCTCACGGTGCTCTCTGTCTAGTGCTGAACTGAGGTCAAGAATCGGCACTCAGGGTCAAGATTAATAGATAGAAAGTCAGGCAGGCAGTCTAACTGGTTTCAGCTCCAGAGCCCAAAATGAGAGGCCAAGTCCAGATGTGAGACAGCAGGTAAGAAACCAGGGGAGCAGAAATTCCATCCAGAGCAGAAGAAGCCTGGAGAGACTCTCCACACCATCGGGGCAAAACCGAAGACACGTTTACAAGGTGCCTGCGCTTTCACTACAAGTGAGAGAACTGCTAAAGGTTCAGGTCAGTTCAGACACATTTATTCGACAGCTATTTACTAGGAACCTCCCTGTGTGCCTGTGCCAGGCTTTGTGCTAAGTATTGAGGGAGCAAAGGCCTTTAAGTGCTTACAGTTCAGTCGAAGAGAGGGATAAGGTAGCAATGACCAGGACCTGTGAAAAGATGGCGTAAGCACTGGGTGAGGTGGGTGCCCCTAAAGAGGCATTTCTGTTGATCTGTGGGTTTGTGATGGTAGAGGGATGGAGAGGGGGCCAGGCCAGAGAAACTGTTCCTGAGATCATACCACCTGAACTGGGTCTTGAAAGGACTCATGTGAAGGAGAGAAGGATTGGGAAAGAAATTTCAGGCAGAGGAAAGGAGAAGGAATCTGTGTGAGACACTGAGGCTTGAAAAACTATGATGCCACAAGAAATTTCATTTCTGGAGAAATCGACCACGTTGGGGGCTTGGGGGACACTAGACAGAGATCCTGATGAGAGTGAGGCACAGAACCGAAAGCAAGGGCATTAAACTGCACAAAGAAAGGTGGATCTTCCAACCCTACTCTTCATGCAGAACGCCAGCCTCTAGGCTCTTTCGCACGAGGGAGAGGTTCATTCAAACGTTAACGCATGGACATATATATACACTACCAAATGTGAGGTAGATAGCTAGTGGGAAGTAGCCACATAGCACAGGGCTATCAGTTCAGTGCTTTGTGACCGCCTGGAGGGGTGGGATGGGAAGGGAGACGCAAGAGGGAAGAGATATGGGAACATATGTATATGTATAACTGATTCACTTTGTTATAAAGCAGAAACTAACACACCATTGTAAAGCAATTATACCCCAATAAAGATGTTAAAAAAAAAAAGTTAACGACGTATGATTCTCTAGGGGATCTTGCTGAAACGCAGACTCTGACGCGGTAGATTTGAGGATGGGCCTGAGATGTTGCATTTCTAACAGGCTCTTGGGATGATGCTGATTCTGCTAGTCCATAAACCACAGTACGAGCAGCAAGGGTTTAGAGCGCACTAGTCTCCAGAGTGGACATGGAAATGTTCCACTGGAGTGAGGGAAGGAAATGTCAAGGCATATCTATAGTCTTTATCAAAAAAGTAGGAAATTAGGAGAAGGCTGTGGTGGTGCAGCTCCGGAGGCCACAGTTGCGATGCTGGCTTTGGCCCCAGCAGCACCATGGTGACGCTCGCTGAGCTTCCCGTGCTCCTGGCCACCCTCCTGGCCACGGTCTCGGGCTACTTCGTCAGCATCGATGCGCACGCAGAGGAATGCTTCTTCAAACGGGTCACCTCGGGCACCAAGATGGGCCTCATCTTCGAGGTAGCTGAGGGCGGCTTCCTGGACATCAATGTGGAGGCTACAGGGCCTGAAAATAAAGGAATTTATAAGGCAGACAGGGAGTCCAGTGGGAAATACACATTTGCTGCTCACATGGATGGAACATATAAGTTTTGTTTTAGCAGTAGGGTGTTCACCGTGACTCCAAAGATAGTGACGTACACCATTGATAATGGGGAGGCCCCCTAAGGACAAGACATGGAAACAGAAGCTCACCAGAACAAGCTAGAAGAAATGACTAATGAGCTCGCAGTGGCAATAACAGCTGTAAAGCATGAACAGGGGAGTTTGGGAGAGAATACACAGAGCAATCAATGACAACACAAACAGCAGAGTGGTCCTTTGGTCCTTCTTTGAAGCTCTTGTTCTAGTTGCCATGACATTGGGACAGATCTACTACCTGAAGAGATTTTTTTGCAGTCCAGAGGGTTGTTTAAAAAGCCTTTTCCTGATGAGCCCAAACTCATAATTCACTGTTTACCAAACATCTTGGTCATAATAATGTCATTAGTTTCTACGTTTTTATTTTCTGAACTGTACATTCACAGCTTCTGTTTCTTTGTGATTAATAGATATTGGGGGAAAACACTTTTTTAGGAAAGTTATAGTGAAATTTGACATGTGATTGGCATGATTTCATATTTGAATTCTGCCTTCATTATACAGGTCCTTCCAGAACTCAAGCACTGTAAGTGGAATACAGGTGTATAGTCCTTATTATATCTTCTTTCCTTTTGTTTTCATCATAAAATGCAGTTTGTTCAGGATAGTACTTTACTAAAATGACTGCATTCTTGGGATCCCTTATCCTGCAGTTCAAGTCATTAAAGATTCATTTTGTTGAGTCCTTATGAGAAACAACAATCTGAATCTTGACATTTTCTACCCAGCCTAATGGCAGAGCTCTGTGACTAGAATATGCTACCAGGTTGGTACTTTTATACCTTGTCTATCTTGTTTTTGCTTTAAAGATAAGACTTAAGCCAACAACCTTTTTCCCCTTATAGTTTTACTTTGAACCCTAGAACTCAATCACCTCCACTTAAAATTGTTGACACAAGCAGCTAACGACCCTTGTTTTGGTTTCTGCCTAACCTTGTAAGAAGTATCTATTAAAGCCAATTCTCTGGGTGTTGCAGTGAACGATAGTTCTTTTTCTTTCTATGCTGGCACATCCACTTTCTCTACTCTTAGCACATAGGAGGTATGCGTTCAAGTAATTGGAAAACTCTGGATTTCTGACGCCAAAGGGTTAAAAGCCTCTTGGATTTCTTTGCAGTGATATACAGCCACTGTTTTATTTTTGATCAGTGGCATTTGGCCACTGTTTAAGTTAGAGTACTGAACATTACTGTCAGTATTAGGGTTTCTGTTTTTGTTTTTCCTGGGTCTTTCTTTTATGGCACATGTGAATTTTGTTTTGTATAAAATAAAATGACTTTCTCTTGGTCTCTGATGATGGGTTTGTACATTTTTTTTTTTTTGGATCTTTGCAAGGGGAAAACTACAAGTAACGAGTTTTATATAACTAATTTAAATTTATTAAAAGTTTTTATGTTCAGGATAAGCAATTTTTCAACCTTGGGTGAAAATACTTGCAACAGTTTAAGGTGACTGTGTTTTACCTTAGGACAACTGTTGCATGCCAATTTGTGTGTGTGTGTGTGTGAAAACACTGCAAAACTGAGTTAAAAGATATAAATTTAAAATTGGTTGTGTATCTAATCTGCCCAAGGTTCAGTAAATAAACAATTATTTTTAAAAACAAAAAACAATAAGAACAAAAGTAGGAAATTAAATGTTGTACAGTAATATACAGATCAAATCTGGTACCTTCACTCACTCTGTCTGCTGGACAATGGCTTGTGTAATATGTAAGAAATCCTGTGGGGTGGTGGACATTCTGTAACTTGGAGGAGTTGACAATGGCACCTTTTCTCCTATGTCAAATTTCAACTTATAGTCACATACTGCAATTGTATTACTCAGTGGATTTCTGGATTATGTTACCTAATGTTAACTGAGCTTCATAAAATGGACAAGTGGCTTAAAAGGATTCCTACACACAAACAACTGATCAAGAATTACAGTAGGAATATAAATACAGGTGAACAATCAAGTGGCAGTGATAATGTTTCTACTATTCCTGGAATGAGGTCTTGGTAGCTACACAGTAACATCAAAATAATGATTCCAAGATCTGACTCCAAGTTTGTTAAAAATAAATCTAAATTATGAATAAGACTATTTGCACTATGTGTTTACGTGTACAAGTATTAACAATTAACCCCACTATGACTGTATATTATTCCTTGGGATATTAGTGAAGCCATCATGATTAGCAGGACTTTTCAAAACAAAGCATTTCCATGGAGCAAACCTGTACTATTTTTCAGCTACACTTAAAGACATGCAACTCTCAATCTGGTACAAAATTTTATTAAATTTGATGTTACATTTTTAGAAACCACTTTTGCATTTTCTTACATAATAGCGGAGACAAAAAGTCATGCACTGGGGAGCGACTTAGTCTTTCTGGTGTATTTCACCACCAAAAATGTACATGAAAAACAGTATGGTAACCAACACATAGAATACCAACAGTGTCTCAAGGACTCCCCATCCTCTAGGTGCCAGGGTCATCTCCGTTCAGCTAAAAGTTGAGAATAGTACACAGGATATTTTTTTTTTTTTTTTTTTTTTTTGCGGTACGCGGGCCTCTCACTGTTGTGGCCTCTCCCGCTGCGGAGCACAGGCTCCGGACGCGCAGGCCCAGCGGCCATGGCTCACGGACCCAGCCGCTCCGCGCCATGCAGGATCCTCCCAGACCGGGGAACGAACCCGCATCGCCTGCATCGGCAGGCGGACTCCCAACCACTGCGCCGCCAGGGAAGCCCCACAGGATATTTTTGATGGGCCTAAAAATTGGCTTACATCACTTTTGCTCAGTTTCCATTCACCTGAACTCAAAACTTGACTGCAACCAACTGCAAGAGAGACTGGGAAGTATTGTCTACCAAAATTTTTAAAAGAGCTGTGTTTGAAGCCAGTATCTCTGGTGAGTAAGTAAAGCTGAGAAGAAGTGAGCCAAAGAACTATTGTATATCATTATACTTGATGGTTAAACTGTGTGCATATTGGCTTTTTGAAAATTATTTCAAAAAATAAATAAAAACAATAATAAAAGTATAAAATAAATGGGCATCCAGTCAGACATTTAGGACTAGGAGCCAATCTGATTTGTGTATGTGATTTTCTTTTTCAGAGTTTTGTTTTGTTTTTGAGGATATAGCAGTGTCTAGCCCTATTTGAAAAATGTACATAAAGAAACAAACAGGGAAAAAATGCTTAAGGTCAGCTAGCATCTTATTCAAAATACATATAAATGACTTTTTACCAGATTCCTACAAAACTAATGACACATTAATAGATATTAGGGTGTATTATGAAGACTAAACATCAAAATGTATGAATCTAGGCAGGTTTACTTTCTTTTAAAATTAGTCTATAAACTAGTATATAAAATATACATTTCTGAATGCTTAATTGGTATCTAATAATATTCTCTAGAATTTAGGGAATTAATCTAATTAATTTTGCTAGGCTGACAACAAAATCACAGAAGACAACTCAAGAAATGCAGACCATATAACAGATGACTGTTCTTATTATCTCTGGATATAATAGTCCCAGGGAAGATAAAACATTCATTATACTGTTGTAAAATGAATGAAAACTGCAAATTAAAATTCCAAATCCTGATAACGTAACTGTACAAGAGGGAAAAAAGTGAAATTTACAAGGAACAATTATAAATACTTAGGTTTTCTAAAATTATTTTATAATGTATTTGATTGCTGAGCTATTAAGATTTTTCTCTCATAAAATTACAATAAATTCTAGGCAGTCTGAAAACTCTATCAGCAGGAAGCATGTGTCTTTTTTTTAATGCAATGTGGCTTTAAAATGAGCAATTCCCAATTATTAACCTTAAAGCATCCCAACAGACAGAAATAGAGATAAATGCTTTGTTTTTCTAGAGCCTCACACCATGCATTTTCATCCTCTCCTCCTTCCTTCATAGGAAGCAATTAAATCTTTTCATAGAAGATTTACAAGTCTTTAGAAAAGCAAAATCATTAGAACAAAACAATGTGGCCATTTGAAAAGCATATCAGGGTAGGTAATAACAACTGAACTTTCAGTTATTAAAGCAATAAATTTTTTAATCAATTTGGGAAGTATGAGTATCTGAAATCTTTACTTGGCATTAAATGACTTTTCTCTCCTAAGACAATCATTCTGAGACTGACCTCTTAAGTTTTCTCCAAGACCTAACTCAATTATTATTTTTTTTCCTCAGACTTTCTAAAGAAATAATGTACTTTTGAAAATCAGTATGGAACAGCGTAGTAGTTACCAGAGGGAGAAGGGTGTGGAGGGAGGGCAAAATGAGTAAAGGAGGTCAACTGTATGGTGATGGATGAAAGCTAAACTTTTGGTGGTGAACATGCGGTAGTGTATACAGAAGTCAAAGTATAGTGTGGTACACATGAAACATATAATGTTATAAACCAGTGTTACCTCAACATACTCATTATGGTATTTGTTTTATTTTGTATAATTCTTTTTTTTCTTTTTTTCTTTTTTTGGCAGTGCCTTGTGGCATGTGGGGATCTTAGTTCCCCAACCAGGGGTTGAACTCATGTCCCTTGCAGTGGAAGTGTGGAGTCTCAACTACTGGACCTCCAGGGAAGTCCCTATTTTGTGTAATTTTTATAGAAGTTAGCTATCATATAAGTCTTAGGATATTTATAAAAACACTTCTCCTTTTTAACCTGATGCAACATTTAGAGTTGCTAGAAGCAAGAGCACCATCATTTATTGCTCTAAGCAGAGTTAAGGTTAATACATGATGATGTTTGGCAGGTCATAGTTGATGACATTATGGTGAGATGGTCCCAGAAACAAAGGAATGAAGCAAGGTACTTCAAAGGCCCAGTTTTAAAGTAAGCATACTTGAGGTTGCGGACAGGAGCTCAGAAACCAAGATTGGAATTTGTTTCAAGTCTCCCGGGAAACTCAGCTAAAGAGAGTGCAAACACACACACACACACACACACACACACACACAAATCTTTCAGTTGTTGAACAGCTGAGTGCTGATGAATGTACACCTGAAGAGCTCACACCAGCAGATTTACTGGATATTGTCCTGTTTGGGGGAGTCAGCACAATACTATGTACTTACGACCCTCCAGAGTCTAAGGATGGGCCATAGCCCAAAGATATGAACAGCAAAAGACACAGTTCAGAAACACACGACTATGAGTCAAGACCAATTCAAAAATGCCCCAAAATATTTTCAAAGGGATAGAACCATTTATTTCATGGTTACTTTTAAGAAACAAATAAAAATCCTGAAAATACTGCCTCTATCTTTGGCCTGACCTGTATTGGTCTAATTTGTTTTGTTTTGTTTTTTAATTTATTCATTTATTTATTTTTGGCTGCGTTGGGTCTTCGTTGCTGCATGTGGGCTCTCTCTAGTTGCAGCGAGTGGGAACTACTCTTTGTTGTGGTGCATGGACTTCTCATTTTGGTGGCTTCTCTTGTTGTGGAGCACAGGCTCTAGGCACACAGGCTTCAGTAGTTGCAGCATGCAGGCTCAGTAGTTGTGGCACACGGGCTTAGCTGCTCCGCGGCATGTGGGATCACCCCATACCAGAGCTCGAACCCGTGTCCCCTGCATTGGCAGGCAGATTCATACCCCCTGCGCCACCAGAGAAGTCCCGTCTGATTTGTTTTTATCCCCCCAAGCTCATATTTTGAAATTCTAACCTCCAAAGGTGATAGTATTAGGAGGTAGTCCCTTTGGGAGGTGCTTAAGTCATTAGCTGGAGCCCTCATAAATGGGATTAAAGCTCTTATAAAAGGAACACCACAGAGTCCTTAGCCCCTTTCCACCACATCAGGACACAACGAGAAGGCACTGGCCATGACCAGGAAGAGGGCCTTCACCAGGACGTGACCAAGCAGGTGCCTCTAGAACTGTGAGATATAAATTTCTGTTGTTTATTAGCCGCCCAGTCTGTGGTTCTTTGTTATAGCAGTCCAAACAAAGACAAACCCCTTATACCTCTTACTAGGATTATTGATGCAGCTCCTTATCTCCTTCAGTCTCTTCCGTGACTTCTCAAATTTGAGTGTGAGCTCTTGCCAAGCTAGTCTTCCTAAAAATATATTTTCCCTGTTTCCTTATCTTTTCACAACATCTGTACCTCAGTGAGGTTGACCCATGTGGAAAACTGTTTACAAAAATGGCCACTCCAGGGGGCTTCCCTGGTGGTGCAGTGGTTGAGAGTCCGCCTGTCGATGCAGGGGACACGGGTTCGTGCCCCGGTCTGGGAAGATCCCACATGCTGCGGAGCGGCTACGCCCATGAGCCATGGCTGCTGAGCCTGCGCGTCCGGAGCCTGTGCTCCACATGGGAGAGGCCACAACAGTGAGAGGCCCACGTACCGCAAAAAAAAAAAAAAATGGCCACTCCTTGTGGTCCACACCCTTTGCCCAGTGATTTTGCAGCTCTTCCTATTAAGAGGAGTGTAATTCCCCACCACTTTAGTCTGGCTTTGTGATTTGCATTGACCAACAGAACGTGGCAAAAATGATACTGTGCCAGGTGTGAGTCTGGGCCTTGGCATACTTCTGCTCTTCTCTTCTCCCCTGTACCCCTACCAGGTGGGGAGGAGCATGGACTAGCCAGCTGGAGTATGAGAGACCACCATGTGGAGACCAGCCATAGCCCTTCAGACAACAGCCAGCAAGCCTAACATGTAAGTGAGTTTTTCCAGACTAGCCAGGCCCTAGCTGACCTCTTAGCTGACTACAAGCCTAAGTGAGATCCACTAGGCCTGACCCAGATCAGTAGAACAATAGGCAACAGCAAATAGCCTAAAGTTGGGAGGTGATTTGTTACATAAGCAACAATGGATGAATGTAGCCCCCACACATCCATGCTTATTTCCACCTCTTTGATTCTATCCTTACATTGTTCTTCCTAGAATGCCTCCTTCCCTCTCCTCCACCTTCAATCCGTCCAAACACTTCTAAGACCCAAGTCAAGTGCTATCTCACTAAGCCTTCTCTGACTACTTCAATCTATACACATATCTCCCTTTTGTTTAGTAAAAAAAAAAATTTTTTTCTCCGTAATATTTCATGTATCCCATATTCGATTATACAGACCCTGAGTTACCCCAGTCCCTAACACAGAGCTAGCTCATATTGAATGTTTAATAAAAATTCACTAGCTGAAAGCAAACAGATCTGATAGTCTTTCCACCCATCCAACCTGTGGCCTGGTTTAGGCATCAATACAATTCCCTCAACTGACCGTGTCTTGGAACTGATTAACAGGTGCAAAACTTTCCCTGTTGAAGCGCTTTATAAAGAGAATTGATGGCTACAGTTCACTTAAACCATCAATTTCCTTTAAATAAAAGAACTGCGTTAATAGATTTTTCATATATATGTATATAAAAGCTTAAGGGAATTCCTCCTTTATTAGGGCTAACAGTTTCTGTTTCTGCTTATTAAGGATGTACTTCATATTCACTTTACTTGACACTACAGGAAATTGTGCATGTCTCAGGCTACATAATTCTGAGCTTACTTCTGAAATGCTTTGTCTATTATTTCAAACTGTCACAAGGCCAGTTGACTCTTAACATATGTCAGGTAAAATAAGAAATATGTATATACATACTAATTTAAATTCCATAATAAATTCCTATATTCAGTATTATCCATGACCAACTCATGTTGTAATATCACTTATTTTTCAGAATATATGATACTTACACAAGATACTGCAAAAGTTACAACATTGGAGTTTTAGTGCAATAAACAATTATAGCATATTTACCACTTTGGATTCATTCATTACCTCAATACAATTCCAACAGTGAGACTGAGTAATTTAACTATTTAAAAACTAATTTCTTTCAGTATAGTTTTTCTTTTACTGGCTTTTTCTTAGAAATCAAGAAATGCATGCTTATTTCTTTTTTTGTTTAATAAATTTATTTATTTTATTTATTTATTTGGGTCTTCATTGCTGCGTATGGGCTTTCTCTAGTTGTGGTGAGCAGGGGCTACTCTTCGTTGCAGTGCACAGGCTTCTCGTTGCAGTGGCTTCTCTTGTTGCAGAGCACAGGCTCTAGATGCATGGGCTTCAGTAGTTGTAGCACACCAGCTCAGTAGTTGTGGCACACAGGCTTAGTTTCTCCGCGGCATGTGGGATCTTCCCAGACCAGGGCTCAAGCCTGTGTTGTCTGCATTGACAGGAGGATTCTTAACCACTGCACCACGAGGGGAGCCCAAGAAGTGCATGCTCATTTCTAAAAAACTTGTCTCAGCTCAAAACTCTTATGATAAGATTAGTGTTAAATAATGATATCACTGAATATTATATAAAGGCCCCTCAAGAAGTCAATCTAAGCCAATTTACAGTTTACAACTTAGCTCATGCAGAAATAGTCATCTGTTAGAAGTCGTGCTAGTTGGAAGGAGTAAGAGTAGCTCTTTCTAACTTGTGGCAACAATTTACTGAGTATTTACTGTGCGTCAGGTATATGGAAAGAACTTTAGTTTTATAATCTGATACAATTCTCACAATAATCCCACAAATAATATTAGTCTCATTTTTGCCAATAAGGAAACTGAGGTTCTGAGAAGTTAAGTCACTTACCCATAATCACACGGATAATGAACCATGTTTTTAATATTACATTCCTCCCAAGTTGCTCTTGTTTTCCAGAAGTCCAGAACTATCTTTAAGTTTCCTCTTGAGATCATTGTGATGGCAAGTTTTCTTCCTGTTTTCACACCGTATCCCCTTTATCCAGGTAACTGCTGCCTTCTGTGCACAACCAGCCCACAAGAGTGGGTCTGCTGCACATGTAGTTTCTTTACACATATAATTTTAATTCTTATGTCTTGATATGAGTCTGCTAAACTCAGTGCTAAGTTATTAGAAACTTGAGTATTAAATTTTGAAAAACACTTATGTTTTAAAAGAAGATATTCAAAGAGGAATTGCTTATCCAAAGGAAGCAGTTGCTAGTAGTAGAATTTTAGGCAGCTGTGAAGATGTAGGAATAGATCAGTGGTTCTCAGTCTTGGCAGCACATTAGATCGCCTGTAGAGATTTTTAAAAAAATCTTTATCCAGTAATCCCCAGAGGTCTGATTCAATTGTTTTGTATGGTAGATTACTAGGTAGCAGTCTATTTTATAAAAGCTTCAAAGGTAATGATAATGGTGAACTAGGGCAGAAAACCAATAGTTTGTATAAAGAGATCACAAAATACCTACATATCTAAAAAGTTGGATTTGGTCTTGGTTTTCCTCAAATGGTGTGTCAGTCTGTGGCACTGAGCTTGCTCTCCCAATGAAACACAGATATTTTACCAACATTTGGGTAGGTGCACTTCAGGATTTAAAAAAAAAACTTTTTCTATAGTGCTAGAAAAAAACACGGGGAGAAATGTTTGTAATGCTGAAGTGTGAAATACCTGAGTTAGACATGAATCCCAGAAGCCAAGACAAAAAATTGATAAAGCTACAATACGAGCAATTATTTTTGCATAGGCAAAATAACCATAGATAAAGTCAAAAGAAAAACCTCAAACTAAGAAAAAGCATTTGCCACATGTTGACAAATGGATAATTTCTCAAAATATAAAAAGCTTGAAAGAGCTGAGAGTGCTGTGAGCAACAACACCCCAACAGCAATGAGCACACTTGGAAACCAAATCTTGGTTTCTAAATACCATCCTCCATTAAAAGGATCTAGGCTTCTTAGAGAAATGGCTGATTCCAACATGAGAGCAGCAAAAGGATGAGGTAATCCTGGAACATTTTTGTGCCAGAAAGTAAGGAAATGTTAAAAGAACTTTGATGAGATGTCAAAAGGACAGAGGAACCAGCTTCAAGAAGATCCCACTGGCTAAATCTGGGACAATTTGAGTATCAAAATAAATACAGTAACTTATTATAATCCATTTAATAAAATAGGGGCCCACAAGTCCATGCTGAAATGAATGAATGAATGAATAAATAAAGAAATAGAAACTTAGATGAGGAACAGGATATTTTTGTAATCTTAAATTATCTCCCCACAAAATACTTATTAATTAAAAAGGGAACCTGTAACTTTACAGACACCACTGTAATCAAATGATCTAAGTTAACATCTTCAGTAATGAGATAAATCAAAATCACATTCCATCTGATAGAATGCAAGGAGAACAGAGCTCTGTTCTGTGGTATTCCTGCCAAAGATGTGTAACATCAATCTTATCATGGGGAAACAAAATGAAGGGGATTCTGTTAAAAAAAATTAAAAAACAACAACAAAAGCCCCACAAAAATCTACTGGATTGTAATCTTCATAAGTGTCAGGATCATGAAAGTCAAGAAAAGACTGAGAAACTGTTCTAAACTAAAGGAAACCATGGATACATAACAACTAAATGCCACACTTCATTTCCTACCAGATCCTTTTTCTATAAAGGACATCATTGGGACAGTTGGAAAAACTTGAACGGGATCTGAGGACTAGATGGTAGTAAAATATCAATTTTGATCTCCTGACGTAGGTACTTGTTGTTATATAGGAATATAACCCCTAAAGTATTGGGGGGATTTTAGGACATCAGGTCAGCAGCTTAAGCCCAGTGGTTCAGAAAAAAATCTTTGTACTGTATTTGCAATTTTTCTGTAAGTTTGAAATTGTTTCCAAAAAAATCCAATGCTGGATTCCAATGCTGGAATTTATTAGGAAAGCTCAACGAGATAGAGATGTGAATCTACATATTTTCCCCCAAGAAAAGCAGGAATAATAACAACTCTCTAGATACTAGTTATGGCTAAACTATAGAGAATTTTCTGGTATCAAAAATCCTACCTTGAGGTTCCACCAGTGATCTTACCTTGCCTTCTAACATTTAGGACTGCTGGGAGTAGAGGGATTTCTTGTAAAGGAAATGACTTTTATGTCCTTCTCAAAATTCAGTGGAAGAAGGAAGGAATCTATAAAGAGAAATAGATATAAATAAATAAAGCCCCAAAGTTCCATAGTCTGAACATTTATGTAACTGCGGTTTTTAAAAAATGTTTTTTTAAGTACAGACACTTATGAAGTTTCAACAAATATTTCACGAGTACAATTTTTTTTTCAGAAGTACACTAAGTTTTTTTAGAATGCTACCTCTTATCAGAGATAAGAAAAACATACTGTTCATTGAATTAGACCTTAAAGAGACCTCTGGAGCTCATCTGACCCAAATACCTCCTGCTGGATTATAACCCCCATCACTTTGCTCTGTCCTGGTAAGAGAACAGATAGAAGTCATCCTCTGATCCTGTGAGCTCTGGGGTCTGCAGGCAGAGAGCTTGCCCCCTGTGCAGACCTGTGCAGGCTTCAACCATGCCTGATTCCCCGCGGATCTCCTCCAGCCAACGTCGATATTGATGTTTCGTGGTTCACAAGCTCCACGGGCAGCAACCTCTTCAGAACAGCAATGCTTACCTCCCAGCTGGTGTTGTTAATCTTCTTGAACTGTGTGGCTTGTGGACTAAGCTAAATGCAAAAGGGCAGAAACTGCCTTTCATTAGACTCTGAGGATATCTATGGGACACAAAATGGTCAATTTCACCCCTTCTCAGAGTGTAATCATCTTTCAAACAAGATTGCTTCTTAAAGTTACCTGTCCAGCTTCTCTTCCCAGACTTCTCATACCCTGCAAAGAGGACATGCATTCAATCTCATGTTCCTCCATCCTTACCTGTCCTTCTGTAAGATGTATTAACCAGTCACCCATCAAGTGGACTGACTGAATTATCCCTACATTTTTTGCTGTCACCTGATAGGAAATGAGGGCCCAATGTGGAGAGCACCACAGGAGAGGGAAGCCAAAGACAGAGATAATGCTAAAAATAGAGAAATAACTGGGGAAATCTGTCCCGGGGAAATCTGTCCCTGGGAAATCTGAATTCAAATGTTTTATACCTGAAATAAACCACAGGAAATCAATGAAGCTTCATAAAACCACAGAGTGGGAAAAGACTTTATAGTCACTTGTTCTGGCTGAATCCTGTTCACCATGGATATTTACAGTTCTTGAGCTATAATCTATACTCTTCATTAGCAAAAGCTTTTTTCTTTCCTCCTTAGATCCAGAAGAAGCAAGTTTGTGTAGTGTGGCCTGTCCCTATAATTTATTAAGTCCTTAACTTATGCCTGGATAAGGATGTATAGATTCTATATCTCCTAAGCCTCTCAACCTCCTTATGAATTAGGAGCTACTATTTTCCCCTCTTTCTCAGATGAGAAAATTGATTCTTAGAAAGGTGAAGTGATTTATCTAGGACTACACAGCCTGAGTGGCAAGGCCAGGATTTGAAACCAAAACTGTCTGATTCTGACAAGTTATTTTAGTAATCTCATTTTGAAAAGTAATTGTACTATATGATAGGTATAGAAGAATATATGTGACATATTTATAATATTCTGGTTATTTATTGCAAACCATGTGGCTTAAAACAGCAATTTATTACTATGGCTCACAATTCCGAGCATTGATTCAGCTCAGCAGGGCAGTTCCCACTTGGGGTTCTGCATGTAGTTGCAGTCAGGTGGTACCTGGGGCTAGTGTCATCTGAGAGCTTACCTGTGCTGGGCACCCATGATGATTTCTCCACTCATATATCTGGTGCCTCAGCTGGGACAGCTGGTCAGACATCACCCTGTCTCTATGCAGCCTCTCCTTGGCTAACTTGGGCTTCCTCACAATATGGTTGTCTTGGGGTAGTTGGACTTCCTACATGGTGGCTTGCTTTCCCGATGTGTGTGCTCTAAGAGGCCAAGAAGGCAGATACAAAGTTTCTTATGACCTCGGCTTATAAGTCACATAGTGTCACTTCTGCTGCATCCTCTTGATTACATCCCCAGGTTCAGTGTGGGAGGGGATTATACAGGAGCATGAATACTGGGAAGCATGGTGCATTGGAGGTTCATCTTTGTAGACTAGTTGCCAAATATAAGTCATAATGCATAATCAAAACACCAACAGCCATCAAGCCACCCTTCAAATAAAGAAGCAAAACATTACTAACACCATTGAAGCTATTGTTTGTTTCCACCTGATGCATCCTTGCGCTCTACAAGTGGTAAATACTATTCTAAATTGCTTAAATTTGTCTAAATTGTTCTCTTGCTTGTTAAAAACAAAACAACAAAAAAACAGTGTGTGTGTACAAACTGTTTAATAGTGCTCATCTTAAAACTATTTGAATGGTATCATATAATGTGTAGCCTTCAGTTACTTGCTCTTTTAGTCTCAGAACTCTATTTGTAAGTTTCACCTATTCTGCTGAATGTGGACAATACTCACTCATTTTTACTGTTGTAGAATATTCTGTTTTTTGAAAGATATCACAATTCATCCATTCTCTTGTTAGTGGATATCTGGGTTGTTCCTGTTTTTTGCTACCACACACATCACAGCTATGAACATTCTTGTGCTTGTCTCCTGAGGTACATATATTGGATGTTTTCTCAGACACATACCCAGGAAAGGATACTGGGTCATAGATCACTGGAAAGGTAGTCTTTCAATCAGTTTCCCTGTCCCCAGACTCATGCCTTTCTAGTCCATTCTCTACACACATGGTACAGTGAACTTTCTAAAATACAAATCTGGTGTTATTTCCTTATTTCAGGACCTTCACTGGATGCCTACTGACGATACCAGTTATTCTCAAATTTTGTGTATGTTGGACACAAACTTTGTGTATGTTGTCAAAAACATTAGTGTCCTGGTCCTGCCACTGAAGAATCTGATGCCATTACTAAAGGGAGACACGTGTGTTTTAACAAGCTCCCCATATAATTCTGTTGCATATCAAAATTTGAGACTGACTGGATACATGATAAAGTCCCAACTCTTTACTATAATGTTAAAACCACTCCACAATTTATTTCCTGCCTACGACTCCAGATTTATCTTTATCCCACCTTGTCAAACTCTTTCAAAGCCAGCCAGACCAAAGGGCTTAAAGTTCCCAAAATGTCTCCTCTTGCCCCAATCCCCATCCCATCTATTTCATATTGTTGCATCTGTAATTCTACAGTGTGATTATTTTTACAGTCTCTCTTTACTAAGGTGAAAGAACTTGGAAATCAAGGAATCTTGCCTATTGCCAAAATATCTCCAACATTGTGTATAGTATCTGGGTGCTTAAGGAATATTTGTCAAATTCATTGATTTTCTCAAGGTCACAAAACCAGTTAATGGTGCATCTGGAACAAGAACCTAGAGGTCTTCATTTCTAGTCCAACGATATTTCTACACCATGTAGTCGATCTTAATGACCAAACCGCACATTATCATAGTGTTCCTGGTATCTGGACTAAAAGAATGGTGACATTCATCCCCATTCTTAAGAAAGGACTGCATATTCACTCCTGAAGGAGTATATTGAAAAGAGTATGGGAATCTATGTAAATCCTCAGACCTCAATTTCTTTCCCATAGACTAAATTATGATTCTCCAAATCACAGGAAAGTTTGGTTCTATTAGCTTTGGTAAATATTTTACTTTTGAAAATTTATCAGTGCTTTTAAGGTTGCTTTTAGAAAGGTCCTATCTGCTTATTTTATCACCCTTTACATTTATCTGTATTATTTATAGTTGTTCCCATCATTTTAATAAAAACCCAAGTAGACAGGTAGGACCTATAGAAAACTGCTCATATTTAATAATGTATTTCAGGGAGATGCTTTTTGGAGATTCCCCATAGAGCAGAATGTGAATGGAGTTGTTGATGTTGTTGTTGTGTTGTTATTGATTTGGCTTCTAGCTTTAGGATTCTCTCCAAATGCTTTCTCAGTCAGACTTCTCGGTTCTTCTGTAATTTAGTGTTTTCATGTTTCTGAATTGCTGCTTTGTAGAAAAGCCATGCTGTATGCAACTTCAAAAAATATATAAACAACAAAAAGATTTTTCTGAAAAATCAGTTAAGGTGATTTACTGGTTAAATGAGGTTAATTCCATGCTGAAATTAGCCGAGATATTTCCCTTTATCGACAGGTCCTATTTTACTAATATGAATTCTTGTCCTGACAGTGAGCCACAGAAGACAATTTGAGACAAGAATAATTAATTAAAAGATACATTTCACGAAGCAGATGACATTGACAGAGTAAGAAATGAACAAAGCAGAATTCACAATCTGAAGATGAGGCACTAAAAAAAATTCAGCCCTTTCAAGTTGTATAGGTATTTTCTTCTGATGCACAAAAATGCAGAAGGCAATTCAACCCTTTAGAGGTCTGTTTTTCATCAGCTTTGATCTTAAAATTGAGACAAGTGTTTGGAGTACTGTGGCTGATAAGGAGCAAAGTGAGGGCTGGAAGCACACTCGAACAGAATGTGGTTACTCACACCCGGAACGATTAAACACTCACGCATTTTTTTAAAAGCGAATTCCACAAGTCACACAGTTTCAGAAATCATTACTGAGAAAAAAGAACACCACACACAGTACTTTCATAAGAGCAAAAACTGTCATGACCACAGAATACCAAAGCATAAGCTCTGCACATATTCCCAGTTTCAGCTTTAGTTTTTCTTATTTGTTTCTAGACACTGTTTTCTCTGCCACCGACAGTGTTTACAGTCCCTGCCTGTCACATAATGAAACAGAAGCAGAAAGCCTTACTATGGTGCCAGTAAGGCTTTAGAAAGATACCAACATAGCTGGGTATCGGATTTCCTTTGTTTTATTTTATTATGTTTTAAATTCTCTCTCCTGGGACATTCTATTTTCTTGAGCTGAGGATTCTGAGGAATCCTAGGTCAGCAGGGTTTTGGTAACTGAAAGATCACGTTCATAGTCAGTTGCATGGTTGAGATGCAATCCGGTGAGAGACCTAAATTATTAGTTTGTCCCCTAGAAGAGGAAGAGACATCCCATAAGCCAACCCCTCCTTGAGTTCTGAAACCTTAGTGACCAGGCAAGGGGTAGATTGATACAGAGTGGAACTTCCTCAACTGTCCATTTCATTCAGTGCCCCTCTCCATTTCAGGGAGGCAATACTTCATACTCCACAGCTGAAAAACAGAAACTTCTCACTTAGCTATTGGGCTTTAGTTTCCCGTCTTGCATTAGCAGAATGTGTGAAATCTCTTAGTGTTTGTACCTTTTCGATATTTGTGCTAAATGTGCATGTGAGACAAAGAAGTATAATTCATGAAATCATTTAAACATTACTCAACATCCACCATGCAGCAGATACTGCAAAGCTCTGGAAGCACAAAGGGGAATATGACATAACATGTCAGGCCTCGAGCAGTCAAGGTCTAGTCAGGGAGACAGAATGGCAAACGCCTAATTACAACGTAGTAACAGAAAGTGGGAAATGCTATCATAGGGCCTATGTGGGGAGACGGAGGAGCAGAGAGAAGCATGAACTCATTCTGCTGAGTTTCAGGGAGAAATGAGCCCGGGACACTGTGACAGAGGAAGGGATGTCTTTTATCACCTGAGCTGAGCTCTCCAGGAAGAGAAGGCATAGAAAGCCATTCCAGAAACAGCAACCTACAAAAGCCAAGGCTAGTTGAGTGTTTGAAAAGGTGTGGAAAGTTTGGAAAGTTTGTTATCGAGTGACCTTCTCGGGTAAGGGGAAACCTTGGAGAAAAGAACTAATTCCAGTCTCTAACACTGGTATCCAGAGGAAAGCAGACAAAATTGACATTAGAGTTGCTTTGAAAGGGGAAAGAAGAGGTAGAGATGGTGCAAAGAGGCAACAGGCGGTGTGGGAGGGAGGGAGGGAGGAGTGTAAGAGGAGGTGAAGCTGGCCCCAGGCCAGTGCCCTTCTGTTTACATACTGTTTCCATGTCCAGACCTTTATCTGGCGGATTCTTAAATTTATTTATTTAGTTAGTTAGTTAATTAGTTAGTTAGTTAGTTATGGCTGCGTTGGGTCTTCGTTGCTGTGCGGGCTTTCTCCAGTTGCAGCGAGTGGGAGCTACTCTTGGTTACGGTGCGCTGACTTCTCATTGCGGTGGCTTCTCTTGTTGAGGAGCACAGGCTCTAGGCACATGGGCTTCAGTAGTTGCGGCACGTGGGTCCAGTAGTTGTGGCTCGCAGGCTCTAGAGCACAGGTTCAGTAGTTATAGCACACGGGCCTAGTTGCTCCGTGGCATGTGGGGTCCTCCTGGACAAGGGCTCAAACCCGTGTCCCTTGCATTGGCAGGCATGTCCCTTGCTCTCTCCCACTGCACCACCAGGGAAGCCCTATCTGGTGGATTCTTTTTCATTTCTCCACACATTACCCTAGTGATGTGGCCTCTGAAGCAGCACTGACCCCACGAGTGACTGGAATCAGAGATGTTCCTGGCTTTGCCATATCCTAGGGACAGTGCTGTCTAAATCCTAAGAGAGACCTGTAGGCTTGAGGTCTCTTCAGAAGAGCAAAAATAGAAGAGAGACAAACACCACCTCCATAGAAGTTGGGATCCTGAGGAGATCAGCTCTTTGGTAGAACTGAGCCTTTGACAGCAGTGAAATTGGGGAGAAAAGCAGAAGCCTGTTACCTGAATGACCAGGAACACTCGGCCAGACTTACTACTGATGATGGGAGGAGTGACTGAGGAGAAAGAATTTCCAATCCAATGGGAACTCACCAAAAAGATTTGGGATAGATTGAAATTTGAAAGGAAGAAAGACACGTTCTCACTCATCTCCAGGTCTCGTTACTCCTTCTACCCCAACTGACACTGTATTACTGGTTTTTGTAAATTTAAGTTGTATTGAAACACAGCCATGCTCATTCATTTAAACATTGTCTACTGCTGCTTTTTCCCTACAGTGGCAGAGTCACTGTAGTTGTAACAGAGCTTTGTAGCCCATAAAGCCTAAAATGTTTACTATCTGGCCCTTTCCAGAAGATGTTTGCCAACCCCTGCTCCAGATCTATCTTACAATTTTCAGGAAATACAGTGGATATAAGATCAAGTTAAAATGGTACAACAATGACGCAATCAGCCAAATCCAGAATGTGGCACATTCTACCCAAGTTTCTTCAAGAAATAAACTGCATTAAAAAGAGGGGAGGGATATTGTAGTACACAAAAGACTTAATGAACACAAGTGCTTACAAGGGGACAAGGAGATAAGTAAATGGGTAAAATTTGCCAAATGTAAACAAGAAGGAATGAGTGGCAGGACCTAAGTGAATTCAAATGCAGTTTTCTAAAAAATGTAATGGACCCAACAAAACATGTTGACTGAATTGACCAGGCACAACTTGTGAGCTGTTTGTGTAAGTGATGAATGCTCCTTAATGCAGTTGATTATTATTATTCATTTATTTCTCAAGCTTCTTCAGCTTAAATATCTGTGATTTTATGGTATTAGTTATTAATAGGTCTATTTGTCACTCCCAAGCCCTGTAGAATTTTATCCACTTGGATTTCTTTACACTTGAAATACTAATGTTTTCCCACAATGAACATTAGTTGGTGTTTTCCCAAGATTAATCACGTCATGATTGTTTACCCACACGTTTCTAACCTTGTTAGTTCCATATGTACCATGTTCTATTCTTTCCTCTGTTGAAAACATCTCATTTAGTACAATCTGCAAAGTTTAATAAATTCTTTATTTATTCTCTCATAAAACTAATAAGAATATTAAATGAAACCTTTTAAATAGTAACCAGAATTTTCACAGCTCAGTCTCTGACTCTGTATGCGATCTTAGTAAAGCTGTTTAATCTCTAGGTACTTCTCCATTTTGGTACTTTTCACCATTGCTTCATGTTTTCCACTTATTTTATTTATTACCTTGAGTGCAATGATTTCTGAGGCTTTCTCCTGCTTTTTATAAGAATGAGTGTCAGAATTATAGAATGGACAAGTTGATACACCTTCTTCCTTAAAAATAATTTTTCATTTGTTCTCACTAAGTAAATATCTCATGAAGGCATTG
Source organism: Aethalodelphis obliquidens (assembly GCF_003676395.1). Classification (NCBI taxonomy): domain Eukaryota; kingdom Metazoa; phylum Chordata; class Mammalia; order Artiodactyla; family Delphinidae; genus Aethalodelphis; species Aethalodelphis obliquidens. The sequence continues at coordinate 1,800,213 of NW_020837960.1, forward strand.
CATGAGAGAGTCGTGCATGAATTTGTTTCTTTGATTCTGCTGTTGTCATTTAGCCACATTGTGATCAAAATGTGTTTGTAAAATGCAAACAGTATAACTACAAAAAAATATGCAAAGTGCTGCTCTAAATTCCTTCTAAGGGAAAATATGGATTATATAAGTTAAATAAAACTATATAAGATAAATGAAAGTTTATCACATAAGCATCAGAATGTGTACAGAATTTCAAATGACACACCTATAGAAAGAAGCCTAAATTTCCCCTTTGAAAATTGAGGAATAAAGGACTAAGAACTTTGTAGAAAAATGGAGAAAAGACACAAACACAATTCACCAAAAAGATATAAAAATGGTTCATAGTATATGAAAATAAGTTCAATAAAAATATAATGATATTATAAATATTAATTAATTAAGTGTTTTCCTCATAATTAGAGAAATTCAAATTAAAACAGCACTTGAGATACAAGTTCTCACTTATGTAATTGGTGATATTAAAAAGTATGACCGGGCTTCCCTGGTGGCGCAGTGGTTGAGAGTCTGCCTGCCGATGCAGGGGACACGGGTTCATGCCCTGGTCTGGGAAGATCCCACATGCCGCGGAGCGGCTGGGCCCGTGAGCCATGGCCGCTGAGCCTGCACGTCTGGAGCCTGTGCTCCGCAACGGGAGAGGCTACAACAGTGAGAGGTCCAAGTACCGCAAAAAAAAAAAAAAAAAGTATGACCAAAAAATAAAATTAAATTAGAAATATGACAAAAAAAATTAAATTAAAAAAAAAAGTATGACAACATATTCTGTTGGCCTAGCTATGGAGAAATAGGAACTCTCATACATTGCTGGGAGAAATTAAACTAGTACAACCATTTTGGGGGGAATTTGGCAATTTCTAACAAAATCATATATATGCTTACTTTTTGACCTGATAATCCCACGTCTAGGAATTTACCCTGATGATATATCTCCAATAATATGAAAAAGTATACTCACACAGCTATTAACTTCAGCATTATTTTTAACTGCAAAATATTTGAAACAACTTATGTGTCCACACACCAAAGGGTGGTTGAATAAGTATGGTATAGCCACACAGTGAAGTACTATGCAGCTGTAAAAAAAAAACGAGGAGGATCTTTATTGACTGATATGGATTAGTTTCCAGGATATACTTTTTTTAAATTTAATTTAATTTATTTTTTTATACAGCAGGTTCTTATTAGGTCATCCATTTTATACACATCAGTGTATACATGTCAATCCCAATCTCCCAACTCATCACACCACCACCACCACCTGCCACTGCTTTTCCCCCTTGGTGTCCATACGTTTGTTCTCTACATCTGTGTCTCAATTTTTGCCCTGAAAATTGATTTATCTCGACCATTTTTCTAGGTTCCACATATATGTGTTAATATGCGATATTTGTTTTTCTCTTTGTGACTTACTTCACTCTGTATGACAATCTCTAGATTCATCCACATCTCTACAAATGACCCAATTTTGTTCCTTTTTATGGCTGAGTAATATTCCATTGTATAAATGTACCACATCTTCTTTATCCATTCCTCTGTCGATGGGCATTTAGGTTGCTTCCATGACCTGGCTATTGTAAACAGTGCTGCAATGAACATTGGGGTTCATGTGTCTTTCTGAATTATGGTTTTCTCTGGGTATATGCCCAGTAGTGGGATTGCTGGGTCATATGGTAATTCTATTTTTAATTTTTTCAGGAACCTCCATACTGTTCTCCATAGTGGCTGTATCAATTTATATTCCCCCCAACACTGCAAGAGGGTTCCCTTTTCTCCACACCCTCTCCAGCATTTGTTCTTTGTACATTTTCTGATGATGCCCATTCTAACTGGTGTGAGATGTTACCTCATGGTACTTTTGATTTGCATTTCTCTAATAATTAGTGATGTTGAGCAGCTTTTCATGTACTTCTTGGCCATTTGTATATCCTCTTTGGAGAAATGTCTATAAAGGTTTTCAGCCCATTTTGGATTGGGTTGTTTGTTTTTTTAATATTGAGCTCCATGAGCTGTTTACATATTTTGGAGTTTTTTTCCATTGATTTGTTTGCAAATACTTTTTCCCATTCTAAGAGTTATATTTTTGTCTTGTGTGTAGTTTCCTTTGCTTTGCAAAAGCTTTCAAGTTTCATTAAGACCCATTTGTTTATTTTTGGTTTTATTTCCATTACTCTAGGAGGTGGATCAAAAAGGATCAGGCTGTGATTTATGTCAAAGAGTGTTCTTCCTATGTTTTTCTCTAACAGTTTTATGGTGTCCGGTCTTACATTTAGGTCTCTAATCCATTTTGAGTTTATTTTTGTGTATAGTGTTAGGGAGTGTTCTAATTTCATTCTTTTACATGTAGCTGTCCAGTTTTCCCAGCACCACTTATTGAAGAGACTGTCTTTTCTCCATTGTATATCCTTGCCTCCTTTGTCAAGGATTAGTTGACCATAGGTGCGTGGGTGTATCCCTGGGCTTTCTATCCTGTTCCATTGATTTATATTTCTGTTTTTGTTCCAGTACCATATTGTCTTAATTACTGTAGCTTTGTAGTATAGTCTGAAGTCAGGGAGTCTGATTCCTCCAGCTCCATTTTTTCCCTCAAGACTGCTTTGGCTATTTGGGGTCTTTTGTGTCTCCATACAAATTTTAAGATTTTTTGTTCTAGTTCTGTAAAAAATGCCATTGGTAATTTGATAGGGATTACATCGAATCTGTAGATTGCTTTGGGTAGTATAGTCACTTTCACAATATTGATTGTTCCAATCGATGAACATGGTATATCTCTCCATCTGTTGTTACCATCTGTAATTTCTTTCAACAGTGTCTTACAGTTTTCTGCATACGGGTCTTTTGTCTCCCTAGATAAGTTTATTCCTAGGTATTTTATTCTTTTTGTTACAATGGTAAATGGGAGTGTTTCCTTAATTTCTCTGTGAGATTTTTCATCATTAGTGTATAGGAATAAAAAAGATTTCTGTGAATTAATTTTGTATCCTGCAAGTTTACCAAATTCATCGATTAGCTCTCGTAGTTTTCTGGTGGCATCGTTAGGATTCTCTACGTATAGTATCATGTCATCTGTAAACAGTGACAGTTTTACTTCTTCTCTTCCAATTTGTATTCCTTTTATTTCTTTTTCTTCTCTGATTGCTGTGGCTAAAACTTCAAAAACTATGCTGAATAATACTGGCGAGGGCTTCCCTGGTGGTGCAGTGGTTGAGAGTCCGCCTGCCGATGCAGGGGACATGGGTTCATGCCCCTGTCAGGGAAGATCCCACATGTAGCAGAGCGGCTGGGCCCGTGAGCCATGGCCGGTGAGCCTGCGGGTCTGGAGCTTGTGCTCCACAATGGGAGAGGCCACAACAGTGGGAGGTCCGTGTAACACAAAAAAAAAAAAAAAAAAAGACAATACCTACTGAATAATACTGGCGAGAGTGGACATCCTTGTCTTGTTCTTGATCTTAGAGGAAATGCTTTCAGTTTTTTGCCTTTGAGAATGATGTTTGCTGTGGGTTTGTCATATATGGCCTTATTATGTTGAGGTAGATTCCCTCTATGCTCACTGTCTGGAGAATTTTTATCATAAATGGGTGTTGAATATTTTCAAAAGATTTTTCTGCATCTATTGAGATGATCATATGGTTTTTATTCTTCAATTTGTTAATAGGTATATCACATTAATTGGTTTGCGTATATTGAAGAATCCTTGCATCCCTGGGATAAATCCCACTTGATCATGGTGTATAATCCTTTCAATGTGTTGTTGGATTCTGTTTGCTAGTATTTTGTTGAGGATTTTTGCATCTATGTTGATCAGTGATATTGGTCTATAATTTCCTTTTTCTGTAGTATCTTTGTCTGGTTTTGGTATCAGGGTGATGGCCTCATAGAATGAATTTGGGAGTGTTTCTTCCTCCACAATTTTTTGGAAGAGTGTGAGAAGGATGGGTGTTAGCTCTTCTCTAAATGTTTGATAGAATTCACCTGTGAAGCCATCTGGTCCTGGGCTTTTATTTGTTGGAAGATTTTTTTTTTAACATCTTTATTGGAGTATAATTGCTTTACAATGGTGTGTTAGTTTCTGCTTTTTAACAAAGTGAATCAATTATACACATACATATGTTCCCATATCTCTTCCCTCTTGCCTCTCCCTCCCTCCCACCCTCCCTATCCCACCCCTCTCAATTTCATTACTTGTGATTTGTCTGTTCATATTTTCTATTTCTTCCTGGTTCAGTCTCAGAAGGTTGTGCACTTCTGAGAGTTTGTCCATTTCTTCCAGGTTGTCCATTTTATTGGCATAGAGTTGCTTGTAGTAGTCTCTAGGATGCTTTGTATTTCTGTGGTGTCTGTTGTAACTTCTCCTTTTTCACTTCTAATTTTATTGATTTGAGTCCTCTCACTCTTTTTTCTTGATAAATCTGGCTAATGGTTTATCAATTTTGTTTATCTTCTCAAAGAACCAACTTTTAGTTTTATTGATGTTTGCAATTGTTTTCTTTGTTTCTATTTCATTTATTTCTGGTCTGAGCTTTATGATTTCTTTCCGTCTCCTAACTTTGTATTTTGTCTGTTCTGCTTTCTCTAGTTCCTTAGGAATGAGATTAGATTGTTTATTTGAGATTTTTCTTGTTTCTTGAGGTAGGCTTGTATAGCTATAGACTTCCTTCTTAGAACTGCTTTTGCTGCATCCCATAGGTTTTGGATCTTCATGTTTTCATTGTCATTTGTCACTAGGTATTTTTTGATTTCCTCTTTGATTTCTTCAGTGATCTCTTGGTTATTTAGTAATGTATTGTTTAGCCTCCATGTGTTTGTGATTTTTACATTTTTCTCCCTGTAATTCATTTATAATCTCATAGCGTTGTGGTCAGAAAAGATGCTTGATATGATGTCAATTGTCTTAAATTTACCGAGGCTTGATGTGTGACCCAAGATGGGATCTATCCTGGAGAATGTTCCATGAGCACTTGACAAGAAAGTTTAATCTGCTGTTTTTGGTTGGAATGTCCTGTAAATATCAATTAAATCTATCTTGTCTATTGTGTCATTTAAAGCTTGTGTTTCCTTATTAATATTCTGTTTGGATGATCTGTCAATTGGTGTAAGTGAGGTGTTAAAGTCCCTCACTATTATTGTGTCACTGTCGATTTCCTCTTTTATAGCTGTTAGCAGTTGCCTTATGTATTGAGGTGCTCCTATGTTGGGTGTATATGTATTTACAATTGTTATATATTCTTCTTGGATTGATTCCTTGATCATTATGTAGTGTCCTTCCTTGTCTCTTGTAACATTCTTTATTTTAGAGTCTATTTTATCTAATATGAGTATTGCTGCTCCAGCTTTCTTTAGATCTCCATTTGCATGGAATATCTTTTTCCATCCCCCCACTTTCAGTCTGTATGTGTACCTAGGTCTGAAGTGGGTCTCTTGTAGACAGCATATATATGCATCTTGTTTTTGTATCCATTCAGCAAGCCTCTCTCTTTTGGCTGGAGCATTTAATCCATTCACGTTTAAGGTAATTATTTATATGTATGTTCCTATGACCATTTTCTTAATTGTTTTGGGTTTTTTTTTTTTTTTGTAGGTCCTTTTCTTCTCTTGTGTTTCCCACTTAGAAAAGTTCCTTTAGCATTTGTTGTAGAGCTGGTTTGGTGGTGCTGAATTCTCTTAGCTTTTGCTTGTCTGTAAAGCTTTTGATTTCTCCATCAAATCTGAATGAGATCCTTGTTGGGTAGAGTAATCTTGGTTGTACATTCTTCCCTTTCATCACTTTAAGTATATCATGCCACTCCCTTCTGGCTTGTAGAGTTTCTGCTGATAAATCAGCTGTAAACCTTATGGGAGTTCCCTTCTATGTTATTTGTCATTTTTCCCTTGCTGTTTTCCATAATTTTTCTTTGTCTTTAATTTTTGCCAATTTGATTACTATGTATGTATGTATGTATCGGCGTGTTTCTCCTTGGGTTTATCCTGTATGGGACTCTCTGTGCTTTCTGGACTTGGGTGGCTATTTCCTTTCCCATGTTAGGGAAGTTTTTGACTATAATCTCTTCAAATATTTGCTTGGGTCCTTTTTCTCTCTCTTCTCCTTCTGGGACCCCTCTAATGCAAATGTTGTTGCATTTAATGTTGTCCCAGAGGTCTGTTAGACTGTTTTCATTTCTTTTCATTCTTTTTTCTTTATTCTGTTCTGTGGCAGTGAATTCCACCATTCTGTCTTCCAGGTCACTTATCCGTTCTTCTGCCTCAGTTATTCTGCTATTGATTCCTTCTAGTGTAGTTTTCATTTAATTTATTGTATTGTTCGTCTCTGTTTGTTTGTTCTTTAATTCTTCTAGGTCTTTGTTAAACATTTCTTGCATCTTCTCAATCTTTGCCTCCATTCTTTTTCTGAGGTCCTGGATCATCTTCACTACCTTTATTATGAATTCTTTTTCTGGAAGGTTGCCTATCTCCACTACATTTAGTTGTTTTTCTGGGGTTTTATGTTTTTCCTTCATCTGGTACATAGCTCTCTGCCTTTTCATCTTGTATATCTTTCTGTGAATGTGGTTTTTTTTCCACAGGCTGCAGGATTGTAGTGCTTCTTGCTTCTGCTATCTGCCATCTCCAGGATATACTTTTAAGTGAAAAGGCCAGGTGCAAAAGAGTGTCATAGTATGTATAATATAGTGTGAGAAATATTCCCATATTGTCTCATTCGTGCAAACAGAAACACAGGAAGCATAAACAAGAACTAATTAATTTGGTCACCTAAAGGAGGTGGCTGGGCCTAGATGGAAAGAATAGGAAAATGCGGACAGGGGAAAGGCTGAGGGAAGAATGACACTGCTCTGGGTGTAACGTTTTTTGTTTTTTTTTAAAGCTTTGACTTTTGGCATCATGGTAATTCTAAATGTAAGTTATACTCAATAAATAGTTAAAATGAATCAGGGAGTAGAGGAAACTCAAAGTACACACAGCAAAAATTTGGAAAACAGTGTTTGGACTATGTATTGTAAGGTTAACTACAAAGAACTGAACAATAGTAAATATTGTTACTAAATTTGTTTTTCACTGAGGTATTGGTTAGCAATTCAATAACTTCTTTACATGCCTTCCAGAATTGATTAAATAAATAAATATGTTGTGGATAATGAGAGTCTGTTTTCTCACTGCTGGAGAAAGAAATGAGGCAGGCTAGGGATTTGGAATCAGAGGTATCAGTGTGAATTCACAGTTTTTAATATATTTAGAGAGAGAGAAAGGTAGAGGAGTGTGTGTGGAATGTATGTGTTAGGCACACATGTATTCCTTATCTTTTTTCCCTACAAGAGCCTAGAAACAGTGACATCTCAGCAGTGAGCCCACCTGGCACTCAGATCTTGGTTTTGTTTTTAAACCATTGTCCAATAAAAGCAGCGTGCATATTCCTGGCTGATTCCAGGACTGAGGCAAGAAAAATGCAAGAGGAGCCTGAAGTATATATTGTGGTGCCAGAGAGTGAGGAAGTGCCCCAAAACTGATGGGGGCATGTGAAAAAGACACAAGAGTTCACTTGAGGGAGCTCCCCTGACCAAAGCTCGGGAAAGCCACAAAATAAATAATGAGACTAATAGAATATAACCTATAGAAGAAAATAAAATACCATGATCCATACTGAGAGAAAGAAATCATTAATATTTTTATGTGGACCTTTTTTCCCCACAATATCTTCTTCTATAAAAATAGGGCTAGAAATATTTACCTTGCAGTATTGTTGTGAGGATTAATTGAGGGACAGGGTTTGAAAGAACAGTTCAAAATACATGAAAGGTGCCTATAAATTACTTTATTTTTCTGCCTCATTTTCTTTTTACACAGAAAACCAGAATATCACAATTTTGAAGTTGAATAACTGTAGTTTTGATTCAGTTTTAGAAACATAGTCGTAGTCTATTTTTTTCTTTTAGCAGCTTCCTTCAAAATGGAAGCATCTACCTATTGACTTGTCAGTGATAGATAACCTATTGTAGAATAATCTTTAGGAATTCATCGTCATTTCCCTGTGCATTCTGCTCCAACTGCTTCATCCCTCCAGGTGAATTGTGGAAGTGATGCTGAGACTTGAACGGTCAGAATGCTGTGATTCTGAGGCATGCCCTGGACAACTGGCCATTAGGGAGCACTGCAGGCTTAGAAGAGGCAACTTGTTCCCTGCTTGGAGTTCCGCTCACTAGGTAGGCAGCTGTCATCTGAACAAAGACGCTGATCTCCCGCGGAAGGAGTTTCAGCTTGGCTGGAAGAGGCCTTTTTCTGTCCTAATATTTGGGTGGTCCACTTTTAGGGTTGTTAAAAGGAGTTTGATGAACATATATTTTCTATGCATGTCATCCTGTCCTTGAAGTAAAATAATCCTTGAAGGCAGAGAATGTTTCTACTTTTCTTTGATAATCCCTTAACATCTAATTTAATAATCTGCACACTGGACTTGATGCTATCAATCCGGTTTTGGGTGCAAACTAATCCTAGGAAACAGATATAAATCCAATCTTCCTTCTGTTAGAAGGAGATAACACTACCTGCTTTTTACATATTATATAGAGGTGTGTGGTAGCATCATTTCTAAAGTTAGACAAACACACTGTGATTTGTGAATAAGTGCTTTGGACTCTGGCATAAAGGCAAATAACTCATTGAATACACTATTATTTCATTTATTCAAAATTATATTATTATTCAAAAATATTTACCAAGCTTTCATGATACCCCTGGCACTGTTAAGTAGTGAAGATGAATAAGACTTAGGGACAAATAAATGACAGCATCTGCCCTCAATGGACTTGCAGTCAAGTAGAGTGTGATGGTTGTGTAAATACGTGTAGCAAAGTGCTGTGGTATACGTGTCATGATAACCACCTGTACAAGATACACTGGGACACAGGGAAGGTCCAGCAATTCCCCTGAAATTATTGAAAAAGCTTTCACAGAGAAACTATCAATTTGAGCTCTGTTGGAAAGATAATCTAGCAACAGCATGATGAACAGTTAAAAGGGAGGCTTGACTGCAAGCAAGGAGACCAGTGAGGGGAAATGTGCAAGAGTCCAGGCCAGAGAGAGTGAGGTCTGGAGCAGCAGATGGGTGAACACCAGCACTGTGCAGGGCTCAGACGAGGGCCTGAGCCAACATTTATAGAATGTGTGAAAGGGGAAACTAATAGAGACAATACATGTTAAAGTAGACGTGACAGGAATTAATCATTCATTTATTTAACAAATATTTACTATGCATCTACTAAATGTCAGACACTTCTAGGTGATAAGGATATAGAGTTTATAAAACAGACTCTGCTCTCAGGAAATGTACATTCTGATGGGGCAGGTACAGTAAACAGACAAATAAGTATAAGTCAGGTGTATATAAGTGGTGTGACGAAAAATGAAGCAGGATAGGGCACTAGAGGATAGCAGGGGAGTGAGTTGCTGATTTTATGTCAGGTGAACAGGGATGGCCTTTCTGATGATTTTTGTATCAGCAGAGAGCTGAGGGAAGGAAAGTGGGGAGTCATGTGAGCATCTGGGGGAAGAAAGGTCTGGTGGAAATAAGAAGGCTAGTATTTCTGGCACAGAGGGAGTCAAGTGGAGAGAGGCAGCAGATGAGGGCAGAGAGGAAGAGTGGGATGACCTGGGCAGATCATCGTGAGATGTCCTTGCAGGAGCACAGGAGTTCTATGGGTCTGTGCACAGATATTGAAGGGGATCCCTGGGGGCCTCTGCTGGCAGCTCCATTGATGGTGAAGGTGGCATCTCCTAAAGAACATGGGGCTCCAGAGCCCTAGGCCATTGAAAGGGAAGACTCAAGGGTGACTTCTCCTTCTTTGTTGGATTTTAGCCATTCAACCAGATATATAATATAGGAAAAGCAGACTGGGAAGATGGCAAATGATTTCAATTTGGATATTTTGAGTTTGAGGTTTCTAGGGGACAGCCAAGAGAGTGAGTGGGTGGTTTACGTAGGAATCTGTAGCTCAGGAAAGACTTCAGAGCTGGAAAGGAGAGTCATGTGCTTATTAGTGATAGTGATCTCAGGGGAGTTATGTGGTCACCGAGGGAGGGAGGAGAGGAGAGTGAGTGCTGGTGTCAGACCTCGAGGATTATCAACATTTTAAGACAGGGCAGGAATAAACAAGCCTGCAAACAAGTCTGAGAAGGAAAGTTGGAAAGCAGGAGGGGGATTGTGGCATCATAGAAGTCAAAGGAGAAGAGATTCCTCAAGAAGACAGGAATAATCAACATTGTCCAGTGAGCAAATGCCAATGGGAGGTGAGAACACAAAGACATTGAGCATAGACTCTTTTTCAAGAGACTTTGGTATAGGGACTTCCCTGGTGGTGCAGTGAATAAAATTCTGTGCTCCCAATACAGGGGGCCCTGCATTGGGTTTGATCCCTGGTCGGGGAACTAGATCCCACATGCATGCCACAACTAAGAGTTCACATGCTGCAGCTAAGGAGCCCGCCTGCCACGACTAAGATCCAGCGCAACCAAATAAATAAATAAATATTTAAAAAAAAGAAAAAAGAGTTTCAAAATCAATATTAAAAAAGAAAAAGAAACTTTGGTGTAAAGGGAAGATCAGGGAGGTGCCAGCTGTAGCGGAGTCAAGGCAATTGAGGTGAGGCAGTCTTAGCTTTGTTTTTATTTTAAAGGTAGTTGACACTTAAGCAGTTTGTTGGCTTTGGGGAGCAAATCTTCCTTAAGAGGAAGCTGAAGATCTAGGAGAGAGAGGAAATAGCTAACTGGGCAAATTCTCACGAGAGACATGAAAATGGGAACAAGAGCTGTCCACTTGGAAGACTGGTTTACAAGTGAGAACACCCACTCTTCTTACTAAACAATAATGCTGTCATTATTTAAAATTTGGATATTTCATAAATTATGGATTTTTGCATTAATTTTGATACCTTGAAACATTGCATTAAAATATTATTTATCTTGATTATGAAGTATTTTGAAGTTTTTTCTTGCCCCTTAAATTTTGCACCAGACGCAAGTCCACTTGCCTCAGCCTAGTCCCAGCCCTATTTGAAACAGACACACCTTATCTACCAAGGAAAATGTTGTTAGGATTAATCATCCAGGAAAGAAGTTAATTCGAGAAAAGCACTGGGGAATAGGGATACATTATGGACTTAGGCAGAGATGGACACTGTCTGGGATTCAGAGGTGTGAAGAGCTTGGATTCCAGGAAAGCAGAAACGCTCAATTCCATCCCTAGAAGGACACTATACAGAAAGGCACCCACAAAGAACCCATCCCCCCACATACAAATGGGCCTGGCTTTGAATGTGAGCACATATGATAATAGCCATTAGATGTCCACTAAATCATTCTTTTATGATCTAACCCTTCTAACTTCAGTAAAGTCTTCTTTCTACCTATGACAAACTGTTTACTGCCCAGCAAAAATATCCCAGACTCTAGCTAATGAGTTCACATTATTACCAAATTATGAACCCATGCAGTACATTTCTTTCTTTTAATACATTCCTTTCCTTTCACACAACACAATTTATGTCCTTCCTCTTGTGATAGCTTCTTCTCCATCTCTGTCTGATATATTCACGCAACAGATTTATGAGTTTCATATCTTTACCACTTTTCTAACAGTATAAGGTGCTACCCACACAGTTGATTGGTGTAGTTTTTATTTCTTGTTGAAACCTAACTTAATTCTTTACTGCTACTGATTTACAGTGTTCATTGGTGAAAAAGAGAGAACAAGGGACTCCACTTGTGACTATCGGAGTTCACAGCATTATAAAAATAGCTAGTTGATGGTGAAATGTCCCACTAGCTAGTCATGTAAATTTAACTCAGTGTTTTGTTGGGCATCTGCAAAGGAATAGACATCCATTCATACTGTCTTTGCCAAGAATGTGATGGCAAACATTTAACAACTAGCTATCCAGAAAATTTAAAAAGCCCTAATTTTGTTGTGTTCAACAATTTCCATGGTATAAATGTTCTTACCATGATTGATTTCAAGTTGCCAACATGACATCACTGAATGTAGAATGGGAAAGAGTCACAAAATAGCATAACTGTCTATGAAATTTCCACCATACGCATACAATGAATGCATAAAAGTACAGGTAGTTGTAAAATAACTAGTAAGTGATGAATTTTGAGTGTTTATTCGTTTAAAAAAATTTGCTTAGTTCTAAGTTTACACAATTTAATTTTTAAGAGTGGCTTGCAAAAATTTTGAAAATTTAACAGTCAGCCCTAATGAGCCTTTGTGAGAGAGCTCCAGGACAACCCTACTCCTTACTACCCTTAGTGAAAAGGAGTAGGTTATGAGGAGACAGACCTGAAGCAAAACTTCCTTATCGATAGGACTAGCAGCAGCTTGGAGGGATGGTGGCTGCCTGCATTGAAGGAACAATGGCAGAGGAAATGCAAGACTGAGGAAAAGGAGCTTTTCGATGCAAGGGTTCAAGAGTAAGATACATTATCATGACTGTCTTACCCTCTGAAAAATTCTTGATGCTTTGACATATCGAGTTTTGTGCTGCACACGTAGGACCATGCTACTGTATCTGCCCTACTCCACTAGTCTGCTGGGTAACTTTGTTTAGAAACTTGAAAAAATTTCCCCTCTAGGTTTATAAAAACCAAGGATCCCACTCTGGAGTTGGAAAATGGGAGCTCATCATAAAGATGGTTAATTTTCTCAAAAATAATACAGGGGGTTGTTATTATAAAGTAATGCCTCTAGGATCAAAGCTCCTTTTAACGAAATAAGATTTAACATCCTTGGGTTGAGGAAAAGTTCCATTCTCCCCAGTTTTATGTCAAAGTCAGAGCAGTTTAGGAGAATGTCTTTGTACCATCTCTGCTAGAGGTTCCTTCCAGATGGGCCATAATCTGGAACCACATTTCCAGTGATCAGTCACCAGGATTGAAAGGCCTGGTCCTAGGACATGTACAAATTCTAACTACTGGGGGGATGCTCACTCAGGAGAGAGGCAAGAGAGCCTACTGCTTATCATGGGTTGTTCCAGAGCTCCAGCCCGTCACACCTGAGGGAAAGTAGAGAATGCAGACTGGAAAATGCCGTCTTGAACCTGCAGCCATTTCTATTCCTAGTGGCAAGGCATAACACTGTAATGTAACTTTTTCATAAATGTAGCTATTATATTTTATTATGTTCTATTTATGTGCTACTTAACAAATTTCCATACTTTGAGCAAATTACATTTTGATTGCTTCTCTATTCTGGCTATGAAATCTGCCAGTCAAACAAAGCATTCTTAGCATAGGGTAGTGGTTTTCCAATGATCTTCCTGATAGCAGATGCTTCCTGAGCAGTTCCTTTCGGCTGTTGAGTTCTGAGTAGGGTTTTATTTGATAAAAGAGTTTCCTCAGCTCAAAAGTCAAGTCAGAAACCACTGGTAAGCAAGAAAAGAGTCTGTACCTGTGTTACATGACAAAAGTAAGAAAGAATTAATCTGGAAGCATTGGAACGTCATTGTTGGAATTTAGACTATGATACAAGCCAGTTGGTTTAAAGCTAAAAGAGATGTGAAAAAAGCCCTCAATATTAAATTGAAGATTGTTGTCCTGATATCATTCTTACTCTAGGACTATTGATATTTTTAAAAATCAAACTGTTTAAAAATGTTGTGCTAAGGATGAGACCATATTCAATGACAAATGGACTGCATAAACTGTCTTCCTGGGGCCTTATCAAAACTTTTCACATGGTGCTTGGATGGTTTGATGGGCAGAATCTGAGTCGTTCACCCTTATCTGGCTTCATTATTATGGATATGAACATGGTTCCCGAGACTCTCACTGGTTCCACAAAAGGAGATTTTTTTAAAAGGCAGCCCGATAAATTCCCCATTCAATAAGAGCTGAGAACCGTTTTATTCCACTGTACTGCAGTTTAAAGGCATGTGACCTGAGTTTCTGTAGGAAGTTGTTTTCATAGGGAGAATATTTAGGTTACAGACCTTGACTATTACTCTCCCCACCTTCTCCTCCTCCAAATCTGATTTAAGTGCTTTTCCCCCCACATTTATTTATGCAGGAGAACCTGCAATGAAAGAAAGGGATCAGGAAAGAAGGAATTGAGAGCCCTTTCAAACACCTGGAAAAGCATTTTAGAGGAACCTCCAGCTCACTTCATCGCTGTATGAATTCAGATCCATCCAACTCACTTTGAAAAAAAAAAAAAAAAGATTAGTTTTTGATCTGAAGCCCCACAGGACCACATTTTCTACTACTGATGCTCCCCAGTTTGTGCTATTGATCTCTTATGTTTTTTTCATGACTCAGAAGTTGAAAAGGACTTAAGTTGTAGGTCAGGAAAGAAAGAAGCCTGTTACTGGGGTGAGTAATATCAGGCAAGTATATTCATTACAGGCTGGGCATTATGCAAAGGTTATCTGATTTGTTTCTTATAACAACTCCAAGGAAGGAAACCTTATTATCTCTACTTTGTAGAGTAGGACATTGAGATTTAGAGAGATTATATGATTTACCCAAGGTCACTCAGCTAAAAAAAGGATGTGACACCCAGAGCAGTGGGATCCCAGTTCTGAGCACTTCACTGCAGATCCTACCACAGTGGAGTCAAAGGAGATGGAGGAGGAGTGTTACTCTATCAATGCAGGGATTAAGAGACAGCAGAAGAGGAAGAGCAATTGCCCTTTTCCTCGTAGGGGCTATTTTAGGCCTTGCTTCTTAGCATTCATCTATGCACTAAAATACTTTTCATTTCCACACATAATGCAAAATTTTCTGTGTCTCTAAAATTTTATTATGTGCCTTATGTAATAATTTGTATAAAGTCAAATTTGCATAAGTTGAGTGTTGAGCAACCCAGTGAACATCTGTACAACATTATGTGTAACTAAATAGAAAGGGGAAGGAGAAAGATGGGTAGAATAGGTTTTTTATTCGGAGGCTGAGAGAGGGAATTCATAGGGAATAAAGAAGTAGGGATGGAGAGGAAAACAGAAACTATGAGAAAGGAACCGGGTTGAAGGGGAGAACGAAACTCTTACTCAATTATAAACATGCACATGCTAGCCGTGATCCTGCTCATTTCTTTCTCCTTCCCTCCCTCCCTCCCTCCCTCCCTCCCTTCCTTCCTTCCTTCCTTGTTTTGTTATTAAGCTCTTTCAGATTCTCAGGAACATAAATGTGCTCAGGGCATCTCAACTATGGTAGTTACTTGTAAGAATACTGGAGAAAATAAGGAAATAAGAAAAAAAGGGACAAGTCCAGCATTTAAACTACCAGGTCTTGGGAATAATAGCCCTCCGTTCACAGAGTCAGACCTTGAGGAGAACAGGAACAGCGCTCGTCTGCTCGCTGGGTCGCATCTCATCATCTGCCCTCCCCCACATCAGCAAAGCCTCTGGAGTCTCTGTCTCAGCGTCTACTTCTCTTGCAACCACGTATTCTACTTACTCTCTTCCTACCTCATGGTTTTTTCTTACTCTTGACTTTGACTGCCTCATGGCTTTGTCTTCCTTCTGTATATATCACAGCTTTTGACAAACCATACAAGAAAATCTAGTTTACTCATTCTTTTATTCAAAGAATATTTAGCATGAATTAGACACCTCTCTTATATGTTCCCTTGACACCCATTTCTTCCCTGTATTAAATGCTTTTTAGAACATCTGACCAGTTCACAAGAATCCCCTTAACTATCCCATCTACCCCCTTGTGGACCCAACAGTCATTTTGTACATGCCTATCAGACAGACCAGTCCCAAGATCAGCCAATCAGAGTTTCTTTTCTGGCAACATGAAATAGGAGCAAAGAGAATGAGTCTCTCCAGGTGGCTGGGCCACTAACTTGTGTAACTTGGCTGTCTTCCTCTTGCCTATTCATGGACTGTCTCGTTTTGCTCCAACCCAGACAGAACTCAGCTCTCTATCACCATTTCCATTACAAGTATCTGGTCATTGAGTATCTTTTAACTTTTGTAGTCTTTGTTGTTAATGAGGTGAAGGGTAGAGAGGTCATTCAGTCTCTTCTCTAAACCCTCTCCTTCCTAACTGTCTCTCCTGGGTCACACCCATTCTTCTTGTTTTATGCATAGAGTTGACAGCAATTAGCTTGTGCAACTCGAGCATGCCCTGAGGGCTCACCCACTCAGCCTACCAACTTATCCAAGGATGATTTCAAACTAGATATTCCTCCTCAGAGGAATTCTGGTCAGTTTGATTATCTTCCTCAGACAGGTTTGTTCTTGGAAGCTGTGACCAGCTTTATAACTGTGACCAGTGCTTTAGAGTAGCACTCAAACTGGGGGGCAGTCTTTGGGAAAAGATAAAGAGAAGCAGAGAGGAGAGTCAGAAAGAGCACTACTGGGTGGACAATGTCTCTCCAGTTCTTGTCCCTGTCCTCACTAAGGCTAGGCTGCATTCTTTCCCCTGGGTTCTGTGAAATAGCCCGTTAGTTAATAATTCCCTTCTTTGCTTAGATTAGCTACGCTATTTGTCACCTAATAACCCTAATTAAATACTCCTCTATCAAGCATCACTTTTTATTACCATTGCCGGGTTATATCTGTGCTCTCTCTGGATTGAAAGCTTCTTAAGGGCAAGGACTGCAATTGTCTTGCTCACTGTTTTATTCCCAGCACTTAGCATGTTTCCTGGATACTTAATAAATGTATTTGGAATGACTCTGCAGTTATTGATTACCAACCGTACCAAGCACTACTTCACGCACTGCAATTATAAAGATGAAGGACATGATCCTTGACCTCACATTGCTCAGAGTCTAGTTACTTCCAAGTCAGTCCAGTTCTACTTCTACTTTAAGTGTCCCTTGTATTAGTTAGGACTCTTTGAGCTTTGGTGAAGGGGGCAGGGTTGGCTCAAGTGACCAAATCTCACAAGGGCCAAGGATAAAACTGGGCCATGGGAACAGCTAGAACCAGGGACAAATGTGGTCAGGACTTTTCTCCCTCTCTTTTTTCTATCTGTGGGTTGACTTCTCCACGTCAGACTTATTTCCTCCTGAGTATGGAAGAGTAACAACCAGCAATTTTCACTCTTACATTCTTCCAGCTTACCATGATTTTCCATGTTTCCAATTTGAAAAATCCTGGGGAGGCCTTCCAATTGGCTCAGATTTTGTTAAGGGTACTTCTCTGGGCCAATCACTGTGGAGAGAAGGCACCAGGATTACTTTACTTTGGGTTTCCATCCCTACACCAATCAGAATCAGCAGGACCTGTCAGATGGTGGCATGTTCCAATCTTAGCCACATGAATGGGGCCTGGCCAGAAAGGGGGTGGGAACTCTTCTGGGAAGACAAACTAATAGATGTCTGCCTACTCCATCTCCTTAGTCCCACATGCATCAACTCCTTTCCCTGACTTTAACAAATATCTATTAGATGTTCATTTAATGCAAAGCATTGTGCTAGGCTCTTAGACTAAGCATTTACATTTTATGTATCAAAATTAATTTTTTTAAAGGAAAGCAAACATCTTTCCTTAATCCCCACAATCATAACCCAATCTTTCCTGCATTTATTTTTCAGAGTCACAGTATAGCAAAACCTTCAAGCACTGGTTTATTTGGACCATCCCAGTGCACATGAATCAGGTGATTTTTATCTTTTGTTCCTATCCTTGCCATCCCTAATCTGTCAGGAAGTCCTAATCTATACAATCAGGCTTATTTGTTCTACTTCTCTATCCTTTTATCATGGTTCCATTAACTCACATCCAAGGATGTCAAGAGAATAAATAGCCCAATAAAACAAAAGAATATACTTCCAGGTTTGAAAAGAAAGAAACATATAAGAAATACATAAATCATACTGTATGACAGTAGCCTAGAAGATTGCATGGGAGGATTTTCGTGTTTTTTATAGAAGAAAAGAAAAATGGAATTTTCATGCCTTGCATCAGCACTTGACAGCTGTATATTGGACACTAAAAGGAGGGATGGGCATTAGGAATAATTTTGCCTGAAATAAGCACAATTCCATGGAGGATGACTGCACATTTTCTCTGGTGATCATCTTATAACTCAGGATAATTTAAACATGAGCCTAATTTTGTCTAAGAAATTCTTAATCATGAACATTTCCTCCTCATAAAACATGGTCCCTTACAACATGGGCTTGGCATGCCAACTTCCTATCACTTAATGTCACACCTACGTAATGGACACTCATGTCTCAATGAACTCTTCCCAGATAAGCAGAAGGCTCTTGTCCAAGAGTAATAAACACCTGGTACACAGGTTGCTAAGAGCACAAATAAAGATAAATTTGTTAGTCTGACCTAAATGTTCTCTGGATCTCAAATTAATCTAATGTTATCTGACATTTGGCACTTTCTCTATCTATCCCAAAAAGACCACTCTATTGTCAGGGTCTCATCACTCTTTTTCAAGAAGTAATTGTTCTTTTGCCTCCTGGTGCTTCTCTGCCGCCTCAGTGGGGTACATTGTGAGCTCCAAATGTAGCACCCAGATTCAAGCAGAATATAATTCAAGGTTATTCAAAATCAAATGTTTGGTTCCTAGAGTCAATGCTGTTGTAAGGCTAAGCCTAACATCTAAGGGGAATTTTTTTTCTTTTTTGAGATTCTCTACATGGCTTGAATTAGAAATAAATTATATCAGCACTTAAACATGCACTTTAGCGTTCTCAATTTAAAATCATAGTTTTACAGTTGAGGAAACTCAGACTCCAAGATCTAATTTCCCCAAGGTCACACAGACCTTAGTGAGTGCCACTTATGTTAGAACATTCAAAATATGTTCTATGCATCTTAATATGTTTAGTTATGACAAACAAAGAAATTTTCTCTGTCAGTAGAAAGCTGGATTGGTGAGCAGCCAACAAGCTTACATGCCAGCTTCTATAGATTCACAAGTCAACAATTACTTTACCTTTCTAGGAAATAAAGATTCTGTACACCAAGTTCTGAGAAGAAGAGAATGCAGAGGCGAGAGGAACCACTGAGAAGGTCACCAGCTGTAGGTACAGAAAACACATGCCCCAATCTCCCCATTAAAGAAGAACACACTTACACACTAATATTATTACTACTATTACTATTTAACATAATCTAACCTCTGATGTCCTCCCAGAGCAAGCTCTGAAATGTGGTTTATAGCTCTTAGGAATTGATTCTCCTTTTCCAACCTAAGTCTGTTAGCTGTAGTCTGAAAGCCTGGTGTTTGAAAACAGCAGCTTACTGACAGCTAAGACTGAAATGAAACCTTTTCCTCATCGCTTCTATTTGAACCTAATCTAATCTTCTGCCTGAAACAGGCAAGATGGCTGTACAATAGGACAGAACAGACCACTGGAGTCACACTGCATGTGCCTCAAACCCACAACTCCAAAGGGCCGTGTGATCACTGTGTGCTCCCTGCAAACCCTCCTGGACTTGCAAATTTCCCTTGTTTACCACTTTGGCCAACTGGTCAATCCCTCTGCTTCATGGTTCTGCCTACCCTCTCCACAGGATTATCATACAATGCTACAGATTTTCCCAAACATCTGCCCATTTTATTTATTCAGAAGCAACAGCTCTCCAGCTGACTACATCTGACGTCTTATCAAGACCAAATAGTCTTAGGGAAATTCTTTTTTTATTATTTTAAACTTCCTCCTCTTAAGATAGTTTATTTAATCATGCATGTGTTTAACATCAGAGTGAAATTTAAAAAAAGGAAATTCGTTAGCCTTTCTACATTCTGCAGGAGGCAGATTACAGGAATTGTAAATCCACATTGTAAATTGACAATACTACACAGCACTGAAACAGAATGGATTCTAGATACATGCATATCATGGAGGAATCTCCCAGATGTAATACTGAGCAAGAGAAGGGGGCACAAAAGAGTACATCCTGAATAATCCCGTATTTGTCAAGTTCAAACGCAGCAAACCTAAGTCTATGGTGATACAGGTCTGATAGTGGTTGCCTTTGGCTGGGTTATCAACTGTGAGTGGGCACAAAGAGCCTGCTGGTACTGCCAGAAAATGTCTGTCTTGATCTGGGCAGTGGCAAAATTAACTTATATTTATGTAAATATCCACCTAGTTGTAAGCTTGAATTGTGTACTTTTCTATATGTAAATATGTATGCAACATGCTGTAATATTAAAAATTGTAAAAACATGTTATATCTTAAAAACTTCTGTTTAAAGATCCAGTGATGTGCTCCAGTCTCTGATTCATATAAGGAACACTCCTCAAGGTCACCATTCCTGTAATTATAAATTTCCTTTTCATAGTACACAGTCTGTTGTCCTAGCCTTGGTCAGTGGGAAGGCCCACATCTCACCCCCCCCGGTCTGGCCGCACCTCCAGGAGACAATCTTGGCCAGGCTGCTCTGCAGAGGATGTAGGCACCCCACCTCACTGCACTTGGCTACATCTTTCAGTGTTGCTATGATCCTGGTCAGAATCATTTTCTAGACTGAGTATCCACACATCTTTCTTTATATGCTAGACATATCCAAAGGAACACTCAGAAATCCTCCTTCAAGTATTTTCAAAATGTTTTAAATATAACGATATCACAATACTAAAGAACATTGTGGTTGATTCATAATCTTCATAATTAATGCAATTATGAGGAGGAGTGGGATACCAACGATTATACCATGTTAGTGAATCACTTGGTTTCCTGTGTCCATGTTCTTTGTCCATCCTTGTATATATATAAAAATAATTTAAAAGATATAATCATATATTGGCATTAAAAATAGGCACATAGATCAATAGAACAGAATAGAGAGCCTTTCCAATTTGGATTACTTTTATTTCATTTTCTTGCCTACTTGCTCTAACTAGTACTTCTAGTACAATATTGAGTAGACGTGGTAAAAGCAGATATTCTTTTATTATTCCTGATCTTGGGGGATCTAGTTTTCCATCATTAAGTATGATGTTAGCTGTGGATTTTTAGAGATGGCCTGTATTAGGTTGAGGGAGTTCCCTTCTACTTTCAGTTTATTGAGTGTTTTTTTCATGAAAGGGTATTGGATTTCATCAAATGCTTTTTCTGCGTCTATTGAGATGATATGTTGTTTTTTCCCTTCATTGCATTAATGTGGTATGTTATATTTACCCATGATTTTTTGAGATAAATCCTACTTGGTCATGGTGTATTATATTTTTATATTTTGCAGGATTTCGTTTGCTAGTATCTTGTTGAAGATTTTTGCATCTGTATTTATAAAACATATTGGTCTGTAGTTTTCTTGTGATGTTTTTGTCTGGTTTTGGTATCAGGGTCATACTGGCCTCATAGAATGAGTAAGAAAGGGTTCCCTCCTCTTCTATTTTTTAGAAGGGTTTGTAAAGGATTGATGTTAATTCTCCTTTAAATGTTTGGTAGAATCCACCAGTATATAATTTCCTTGACACATTTAAATGGTATGATATTAACACAATGTTATTTTAACTGGAATTTCTTTGGTAACTAACAAGGTTAAACATTTTCCCATATGTTTGCTTGCTAATTATCTCTGTTGGTATGTCCTGTTTGTTCATATCCTTTGCTCATTTTTATATTGGGGTCTCAGTGTTTTTCTTATCAATTTTAATGAGCTTTTAGAGTAGTAACCCTCAGAACATTATATTTTAATCTACTAATTTTTCATTATCCAGAAATGTTAAAGTATTTTAGGCATAGGGAGGATAAATCAGGTTTTAGAAGCACTTCTGCTTACAGTTATTTTCTCACAACTTTATCCTGTTGGCATGCAAAAGTATTCCATATTTAATGGGGAAAACAGGAGGTCACAAATCTAATTAAAAATAAATTTAGATTCCTTGATGCCCAGGCCAATTTTTTAAAATTTATTTTCTTGAATATTTATTTGTTTTTACTATGCCAAGCCAGGCACATATATCAGACATACCCAACCCATAAGGTTTTATCCTCCCTCTGATTTCTTGCTGATGGTTCCATTTAGTGAGTCTGACTTACTGAGTATCATGCCTACAGGCTCAGTTCAGCATCTCATTCAACTTCCTAAACTTTTTTTACCCCAGGAAAACATCAAAATGAGAACCAATTTAACCAATAAGTACCTTGAAAAATTAAGTCTGTTCACTATTCTAATGAAAAACTAATGAGGAGGATTTGATGAGTCTCCTATAGTGTCAAGCATTTGATTAAGAAGACCAGTTGGCATAAGGTCTGCTTAAAGGATTTTTAGCTAAAATATCATTCCTTATAAGCCTATCACAATGCCTGGACATCCCCCATTAGAAATGTATTATTTGTGATTAGATTTAGAGAAGACTTAATCTATATATATTTTGTGTGGGTTATGTGTGTGTGTCTGAGGGTGAGTGGATTGTGGGTGTGTGAGTTTAAATGAAGGAAAAGGGAATAAAACACACAGAGGCTCAAAGATGTATTTTTGCTAGCACAAAGTAGGAATCAAATCACTCTTAAAGTCAGCCTCAAGAAAGTAATTTAAACTACCTACTGTAGATTTTGCTTGGCTCTTTGCACTGTCATTGGAAACAAAACTGCTGTTTGTGTTAGGAGATTTTTATCTCCTACTCTCTTGTCATTTTAGATGAGCACACAGACCGTTATACAATGTCTTTTCATTCCAAACCTATAGAAATAATACACATGCTGAATATATGGAAGGTGTTTTCATCATTCTTGGGTTTTTCACTCCTCTTTGGTCCATTTCTTGTGATCATAAATTGATGCTATTCGTATACATTTTATTCCTTGAAGAAGTATCCCCACATATTTTTATGTGCAATTTAATAAAGTATAGCTATCTCTAGAAGCTTGCTAGACAATGTATTAAATAAAATTCTACTTTTTATCCCTAAGTTATCATTCTCATTCCATTTTTTGAACTATACAAGGCTGCAAGCTCTATCATTTATGTCTATGTGATCCTTGTACAAAGTACCTAACCTCTCTGGGTCTCAGTTTCCCCATTCATAGTAGGATGATGACTCTTTCAAGATTGTTGAGAGGTTCTACCAAACTTTTGCTCCAGCCATCTTAGCAGATGTTGCAAGAAGAGAGGACACTGTCCAAAGGGCAGCAGCATAGGACCAAGGAGCATCATCAAGGAAAAAACCTTGTCCTCTCTGCTGTCCAGATGATTCATAGTCCTTGCCCATTAACTGAAAAATCACCCTGGGTGAAGGGAAGGAGAAAAGAGAGAAAAAAAGTGCTGTGTCTAGGGCAAACCATGAGTAACCAAGAAAACACTGGACTGACTGAGTCCACCATGAATTGCCCAGATTGACTTTTCTACATTAACCTGCAGTGGTGAGGCACCTTCCTTAGAGACCAATAAATACCAGCGGTCTATTGTCTTCAGTCACAGCTGGATCTAGTTTGACAGAATGGTTGGAAGATTTGGGAAGGAGGTTAATTAAAGACTGTTTCTGTAGCCTTTCCTCTTATTATTATATCTTTCATGGATATCCTATCCATTACTAGATCCGAAGTGTTGACATTAATACATAGATACCCGCTTTTTTTGAAGCAGACAAGTGTGTGAGTCACTGCTGGTAAACTTTGCTCCAACCTTAAGTCACGAGGAGCTTCAAGACGGCAGAAGAGTAAGACACGGAGATAACCTTCCTCTCCACAAATACATCAGAAATACATCTACATGTGGAACAGCTCCTATAGAACACCTACTGAATGCTGGCAGAACTCAGACCTCCCAAAAGGCAGGAAACTCCCCATGTACCTGGGTAGGGCAAAAGAAAATAGAAAAAACAGAGACAAAAGAATAGGGACGGGACCTGCACCAGTGGGAGGGAGCTGTGAAGGAGGAAAGGTTTCCACACACTAGGAAGCCCCTTCGCAGGCGGAGACTGCGGGTGGCGGAGGGGAAGCTTGAGAGCCACGGAGGAGAGGGCAGCAACAGGGTTGCGGAGGGCAAAGCAGGGAGATTCCCGCACAGAGGATCGGTGCCGACCAGCACTCACCAGCCCGAGAGACTTGTCTGCTCACCCGCCGGGGTGGGCGGGGGCTGGGAGCTGAGGCTCGGGCTTCGGTCACGTCGCAGGGAAAGGACTGGGATTAGCTGCGTGAACACGACCTGAAGGGGGCTAGTGCACCACAACTAGCTGGGAGGGAGTCCGGGAAAAAGTCTGGAGCTGCCAAAGAGGCAAGAGACTTTTTCTCGCTTCTTTGTTTCCTGGTGCGTGAGGAGAGGAGATTAACAGCGCTGCTTAGAGGAGCTCCAGAGACTGGCGCAGGTGACGGCTATCAGCACGGACCCCAGAGATGGCATGAGACACCAAGGCTGCTGCTGCTGCCACCAAGAAGCCTGTGTGCAAGCACAGGTCACTATCCACACCTCCCCTCCCGGGAGCCTGTGCAGCCCGCCACTGCCAGGGTCCCGGGATCCAGGGACAACTCCCCCGGGAGAACGCACAGCGCGCCTCAGGCTGGTGCAAGGTCACGCTGACCTCTGCCGCCTCAGGCTCAACCCGTGCCGTACCCCTCCCTCCCCCAGGCCTGAGTGAGCCAGATCCCCCGAATCAGCTGCTCCTTTAACCCCGTCCTGTCTGAGCGAAGAACAGACGCCCTCAGGTGACCTACTCGCAGAGGCGGGGCCAAATCGAAACCTGAACCCCGGGAGCCGTGCAAACAAAGAAGAGAAAGGGAAATTTCTCCAAGCAGCCTCAGGAGCAGTGGATTAAATCTCCACAATCAACCTGATGTACCCTGCATCTGTGGAATACCTGAATAGACAACGAATCATCCCAAATTGAGGACGTGGACTTTGGGAGCAAAGATTTTTTTTTTCCCTTTTTCTCTTTTTGTGAGCGTGTATGTGTATGCTTCTGTGTGTGATTTTGTCTATATAACTTTGCTTTTACCATTTGTCCTAGGGTTCTGTTGGTCCATTTTTTTAATTTTTTACTTAAAAATTTTTTTTCTTAATAATTATTTTTCATTTTAATAACTTTATTTTATCTTCTTTCTTTCTTTCTTTCTTTCTTTCTTTCTTTCTATTTTTTCTCCCTTTTATTCTGAACTGTGTGGATGAAAGGCTCTTGGTGCTCCAGCCAGGAGTCAGTGCTGTGCCTCTGAGATGGGAGAGCCAACTTCAGGAAACTGGTCCACAAGACACCTCCCAGCTCCATGTAATATCAAATGGCGAAAATCTCCCAGAGATCCCCATCTCAACACCAAGAGCCAGCTTCACTCAATGACCAGCAAGCTACAGTGCTGACCAGCCTAAGCCAAAAAACTACGAAGACAGGAACACAAATCCATCCATTAGCAGAGAGGCTGCCTAAAATTATAATAAGGGCACAGACACCCCAAACAAACCACCAAACATGGACCAGCCCACCAGAAAGACAAGATCCACCCTCATCCACCAGAACACAGGCACTAGTTCCCTCCACCAGGAAGCCTACACAACCCACTGAACCAACATTAGCCACTGGGGACAGACACCAAAAACAACGGGAACTATGAACCTGTAGCCTATGAAAAGGAGACCCCAAACACAGTAAGTTAAGCAAAATAAGAAGACAGTAAAACACACAGCAGATGAAGGAGCAAGGTAAAACCCCACAAGACTTAACAAATGAAGAGGAAATAGGCAGTCTACCTGAAAAAGAATTCAGAATAATGATAGTGAAGGTAATCCAAAATCTTGGAAATATAATAGAGAAAATACAAGAATCGTTAAACAAGGACCTAGAAGAACCAAAGAGCAAACAAACAATGATGAACAACACAATAAATGAAATTAAAAATTCTCTAGAAGGGATCAATAGCAGAATAACTGAGGCAGAAGAACAGATAAGTGACCTGGAAGATAAAATAGTGGAAATAACTACTGCAGAGCAGAATAAAGAAAAAAGGATGAAAAGAACTGAGACAGTCTCAGAGACCTCTGGGACAACATTAAATGCACTAACGTTTGAATTCTACAGGTGCCAACAGAGGAAGGGAAAAAGAAAGGGACTGAGAAAATATTTGAAGAGAGTAGAGTTGAAAACGTCCCTAATATGGGAAATGAAATAGTTAATCAAGTCCAGGAAGCACAGAGAGTCCCATACAGGATAAATCCAAGGAGAAACATGCCAAGACATATATTAATCAAACTATCAAAAATTAAATACAAAGAAAAAATATTAAAAGCAGCAAAGGAAAAACAACAAATAACACACAAGGGAATTCCCATAAGGTTAACCGCTGATCTTTCAGCAGAAATTCTGCAAGCCAGAAGGGAGTGGCAGGACATATTTAAAGTGATGAAAGTGAAAAATCTACAACCGTGATTACTCTACCCAGCAAGGATCTCATTCAGATTTGAGGCAGAAATTAAAACCTTTACAGATAAGCAAAAGCTAAGAGAATTCAGCACCTCCAAACCACCTTTACAACAAATGCTAAAGGAACTTCTCTAAGCAGGAAACACAAAAGAAGGAAGAAACCTACATTAAAAAACCCAAAACAATTAAGAAAATGGGAATAGGAACATACATATCGATAATTACCCTAAATGTAAATGGATTAAATGCTCCAACCAAAAGACATAGACTGGCTGAATGGATAGAAAAACAAGACCCGTATATATGCTGTCTACAAGAGACCCACTTCAGACCTATGGACACATACAGACTGAAAGTGAGGGGATAGAAAAAGATATTCCATGCAAATGGAAATCAAAAGAAAGTTGGAGTAGCAATACTCATATCAGAAAAATACACTTTAAAACAAAGAATGTTGCAAGAGACACGGAAGGACACTACATAATGATCAAGGGATCAATCCAAGAAGAAGACATAACAATTGTAAATATTTATGCACCCAACATAGGAGAACCTCAATACATAAGGCAAATACTAACAGCCATAAGAGGGGAAAACCACAGTAACACAATCATAGTAGGGGACTTTAACACCCCACTTTCTCTGATGGACAGATCATCTAAAATGAAAATAAATAAGGAAACACAAGCTTAAAATGATACATTAAACAAGATGGACTTAACTGATATTTATAGGACATTCCATCCAAAAACAATAGAATGCACATTCTTGTCAAGTGCTCATGGAACATTCTCCAGGATAGATCATATCTTGGGTCACAAATCAACCCTTGGTAAATTTAAGAAAACTGAAATCATATCAAGTATCTTTTCCGACCACAACGCTATGAGACTAGATATCAATTACAGGAAAAAATCTATTAAAAATATAAGCACATGGAGGCTAAAGAATACACTACTTAATAACCAAGATATCACTGAAGAAATCAAAGAGGAAATCAAAAAATACCTAGAAACAAATGACAATGAAAACACGATGACCCAAAACCTATGGGATGCAGCAAAAGCAGTTCTAAGAGTGAAGTTTATAGCAATACAATCCTACCTTAAGAAACAAGAAATATCTCAAATAAACAACCTAACCTTACACCTAAAGCAATTAGAGAAAGAAGAACCAAAAGAACCCCAAAGTCAGCAGAAGGAAAGAAATCATAAAGATCAGATCAGAAACAAATGAAAAAGAAATGAAGGAAACGATAGCAAAGATCAATAAAACTAAAAGCTGGTTCTTTGAGAAGACAAACAAAATTGATAAACCATTAGCCAGACTCATCAAGAAAAAAAGGGAGAAGACTCAAATCAATAGAATTAGAAATGAAAAAGGAGAAGTAGCAACTGACACTGCAGAAATACAAAGGATCATGAGAGATTACTACAAGCAACTCTATGCCAATAAAATGGACAACCTGGAAGAAATGGACAAATTCTTAGAAGTGCACAACCTTCTGAGACTGAACCAAGAAGAAATAGAAAATATGAACAGACATATCACAAGCACTGAAATTGAAACTGTGATTAAAAATCTTCCAACACACAAAAGCCCAGGACCAGGTGGCTCCACAGATGTATTCTATCAAACATTTAGAGAAGAGCTAACACCTATCCTTCTCAAACTCTTCCAAAATATAGCAGAGGGAGGAACACTCCCAAACTCATTCTACGAGGCCACCATCACCCTGATACCAAAACTAGACAAAGATTCACAAAGAAAGAAAACTACAGGCCAATATCACTGATGAACATAGATGCAAAATCCTCAACAAAATACTAGCAAACAGAAGCCAACAGCACATTAAAAGGATCATACACCATGATCAAGTGGGGTTTATCCCAGGAATGCAAGGATTCTTCAATATATGCAAATCAATCAATGTGATACACCATATTAACAAATTGAAGGAGAAAAACCATATGATCATCTCAATTGATGCAGAGAAAGCTTTCGACAAATTCAACACCCATTTATGATAAAAACCCTGCAGAAAGTAGGCATAGAGGGAACTTTCCTCAACCCTAAGTCACCATTTATTTTTGACCTATTGCTAATGGAAATATTCTACCCAAAGTCCAGGAAAAATATACTCTTTCTTCACCTTACTCACATAATCATCAAATTATGAAAGTATCTACAGTCCTAAGCATATCAACATTGCCAATAACTTCAACTAGGTCGTCAGAACTTGAAATTGATAATAAGCATTATCACCAGGAAGAGCCCATAAAGCAGAGGTCAAGAGTTAGTTAGGTTTTCATACAAACTAAAGGCTTCTAAAATCTTTAGCATAGGAAACTGTTTATCAGCTCTTTCCATCCAGTGACATGGAAATGCTTTATTCATCTATGGAGTACACATTGATGCTGTGAAACAAGCACTTCCTTCTCTGTAGACAACTTTCTTATCACCATCAGTGATGAATCTTCTGTTAACACAGTGTCTTCACATTATCTCTTTCTACAACTGTGAGCCCTTCTCAGCACATCAGCAAGAGCAGGAAAATGAAGAGCAAATGAAAACCTGAAAACAAGTTGGAAATGGAAGCACCTCATTTAATTGAACTGAAAAGTTCTTCCGAAACTTGCTGCAAACTCACTTGGCAGCAAAGCCTGAACTGATATAAGACTGTTTAAAGACTATTTATCCTACTTATAGTATGACTATTCATTCAGTTTTCTGCAGAAATAACAATACGGTTGATTATAGGGCACAGACCTGTTGGAGAGGTTATATTACATATCAGCACATTACATAAGTTATATGCATTTAATTACCTTCTGAAACTCAAAAATCTCTGAATTCTAAAATACTTGTAACCTCAAAGCTTTTAGATAAGGAAGTATGTACTCATTTTTCTAATTCGGTTATACAGAATTATTCTAGACACTTTTATTTCATATGGCAATATACTTGGTCCATATTCCTGATTCTAGTTTCCTCATCTGTATCCATAACTTATATCTCATCTTAACTGGAATACTAGGTAATTAATGATAGCTAAGCACTTAACATGATAATATGTGTATATACATATATAAAACAGATATATGTTTATGTGTTTTCAAATACACACACAGAACTGCTATGGAAATCACTTCAAATTTAGTAAACACAGGTTTATAATTGATACTTTCAATCAACAATCTATTTCTCAGAAGCAAAGCTTAAATCAAGAACCCTGGCAGTGATAGGATACCACTGAAATGTCTGGTTTTAAAGAGGCTATCTTCAGGTGGAGAACTCCCAGATCTCTCTTCAAATTGCTGAATACCTTAAAGGAATTTGATCGTCATACTGGAAATCAATCTATCTATATATTGTTTAAAGAGCTTCTATGTGACATCCACATCTACACTTAGCACTGCAAGCATTTCTTCTTGATTATATTGCAGGAATAGCTTAGGTTTATATTATGTTTTTCAAAGAACTGTAATATGTATTTTCTATATTTGATTTTGTATAATGAGGGTAATAATAGACACAGGGGCTTCTCTGGTGGTGCAGTGGTTGGGAGTCCGCCTGCCGATGCAGGGGACACGGGTTTGTGCCCCGGTCCGGGAGGATCCCACATGCCGCGGAGCAGCTGGGCCCATGACCCATGGCCGCTGAGCCTGCGCATCCAGAGCCTGTTGCTCCGCAACGGGAGAGGCCACAACAGTGAGAGGCCTGCATACCGCAAAAAAATAAAATTAAAAAAAATAATAGACACATCAAGAGTTGTTTTGAGGGTTAGATAACACATTAAATGTCAAGCCCAATGCATTCCACATGGTACCACTGTGAGGTAGTATGGCTAGCATCATTGTCCCCAGTTTCCAGATGGGGCCCATAAACTGTAGGTGACTTATTCAAGGTCACATGACTAGCATACTGGAAAACTGACACTTGATCTCATTTTGCCAGCAGCTAGTTCAGTGTTCTATCCACACCGTCTCACTATCTAAAATAAATGATAGTATTTTTACCATCGCTTTTGGCAAAATGGAAACAGCTTTGTTATTTTTGCTGATTATTCAAATAATAGATGTGCATTGCAGATCTAAAATTGGATAGGTGTAAAGAAAAAGAGTACAGAAAAATCACATCCTCCAATCAGCCAGAAAGACCCATGTTTAAATTAATTAGGAGCATAAACTTTAAACGTTTTTCTATGCATAAACACATGTAAATACAATATAGCAATTAAAATAGAATAACATATTTTTATAGTGTGTTTTCTCATATAATAAATTTTAGCTTTATTTACATATTAATAAAGGTAAGTTTTAGTTATTAATTTCAAAATATTTACTGAAGTGTATGAAACTTACAGTAAAATACTGCTTAATTTATTCTGAAGACCCACAGCTAGTAGAAAAGTCAACCTTGGCAATTCATGGTGGACTCAGTCCACTGTTTTCTTGGTTACTCATGGTTTGACATAGTCACAGAACTTCAGGATTTTTTTTTTTCTCCTTCACTTCACCCAGGGTGATTTTTTGGTTAATGGTCAAGGGCTATGAATCATCTTGGCAGAGGAAAACCAAGGTTAGATCCTTAATGATCCTCCTCTGTCCAACATAATCATAAGACCCTTATAAAAGGGAAGCAGGAAGATCAGAAGCTGAAAAGGAGATATAATAATAGAAGCAGAGAGAGGGAGAGGCTGGAAGATGCTACACTGCTGGCTTTAGAGATGAGAAAGGGGTCTTGGGCGCATGAATGTAGGTAGCCTCTAGAATCTAGAAGAGGCAAGAGATAGATTCTCCCTTAAAGACTTCAGAAGGAATGTAGCCTTCCCAACCACCTTGATCTTAGCACACTGAGACTAATTTTGTTCTTCTGACCTCTAGAATTATGAGGTAATAAATTGTATTGTTTTAAGTCACCAAGTTTCTGGTAATTTGTTATAGCAGCAATTTGAAACTAATACACGCACTAAACATAGAGTTTCTTTAAAAGACCTGCAGTGTCCCTGGGGTGTACTTAGAGAATTAAAACCTAGGTACCCTCTTCATTGGTGCACCTTAAGTGAAATTGGATTTCTATTCTCCCCACTCATCCCACTTTCAAAGCTTAGTCAACAGGAATGCAGAGAACTATATTCCTTCTCAGAGACCACTGATAGCAGCCAAGTTTATTACTCTACTCTATGTCTGTGAAAAATAAACTTGTTTCTTTGTCCAGAAAGGAGAAGAAACTCACCGGACAATCATCCAAATCTATCATTTGTTTGAACACTTCAGAGCTTTGGCTTCTAATATGCAAAGCCAAACTTTTCAAACTAAACATCGTTCTCTCACAAACTCCAGCTCTTAAAAACCTAAACTTTTAATTTTTTGCCTTTATTTTATTTTATTTTTAAACATCTTTATTGGTGTATAATTGCTTTACAATGGTGTGTTAGTTTCTGCTGTATAACAAAGTGAATCAGCTATACATAAACATATATCTCCCCCCTCTTGCGTCTCCCTTCCTCCCTCCCTATCCCACCGAGCTGATCTCCCTGTGCTATGTGGCTGCTTCCCACTAGCTATCTATTTTATATTTGGTAGTATATATATGTCCATGCCACTCTCTCACTTCATCCCAGCTTCCCCTTCCCCTTCCCCGTGTCCTCTAATCCATTCTCTATGTCTGCATCTTTATTCCTGTCCTGCCCCTAGGTTCTTCAGAACCACTTTTTTTTTTTTAAGACTCCATATATATATGTTAGCATATAGTATTTGTTTTTCTCTTTCTGACTTATTTCACTCTGTATAACAGTCTCTAGGTCCATCCTCCTCACTACAAATAACTCAATTTCATTTCTTTTTATGGTTGAGTAATATTCCATTGTATATGTGTACCACATCTTCTAAAACCTAAACTTCTTGATTTAAGTTTAAAATTTCATTCACATACATATGTATTATGTTATATTTGCCCTCCTCCTGAGCCACTAAATGCATTGATTCAATGATAGGTGGAGAGAGAACCTGGGTTAATATAGCCATAATTTAACTCTGTTCATATAAACATCCATCAACATTTTTTTATTGAACTATAGTTGATTTACAATGTTGTGTTAATTACTGCCATACAGCAAAGTGATTCAGTTTATATGTATATATATATATATATATAGTATATATATTCTTTTTTAAAATATTCTTTTCCATTATGGTTTATCATAGGATATTGAATATAGTTATCTGTGTTATACAGTAGGAACTTGATGTTTATCCATTCTATATATAAAAGCTTACATCTCCTAACCCCAGCCTCCCACTCCATCCCTCCCATAACCCCCTCCCCCATCACAACCACCCGTCTGTTCTCTATGTCTTTGATTCTGTTCCTGTTTCATAGATAGGCTCGTTTGTGTCATATTTTAGATTCCACATGTAAGTGATAGAATAAGGTATTTGTCTCTCTCTTTCTGACTTACTTCACTTAGTATGATAATCTCTAGGTGCATCCTTGTTGCTGCAAATGGCATTATTTCATTCTTTTTTATGGCTGAGTAGTATTCCATTGTATATATGTACCACATCTTCTTTATCCATTCATCTGTCATCCATCAATATTTTTAATGATAGTAGAATATTCTCTATTATATGGTTACTCTGGAATTTATTTACCTAATTCCCTTTTGATGGACATTTTGATTGTTGCCAAGTGTTTATTAATATAAAAATGCAGGGACTTCCCTGGTGGTCTGGTGGCTAAAACTCTGTGTTCCCAATGCAGGGGGCCCGGGTGTGGTCCCTGGTCAGGGAAATAGATCCCACATGCCACAACTAAGAGTTAGTATGCTGCAACTAAAGGTCCTGCATGCCTCAACTAAAGATCCCACATGCCACAACTAAAGATCCTACATGCCGCAACTAAGATTGAAGATCCCATTTTCCATGACTAAGACCCGGCACAGCCAAATAAATAAATAAACAAATAAATATTTTTTAAAAACGCAGAAATGAATTCTGATCAGTTATGAAATCATTTATTTAAAAAAAAAAGCCTTAGGAACAGATTTTCTAGGTCAAAGTGTATGCACATTTTACACTTAGAAACTTGTTACCAAATTGATTTTCTTTTATGGTGGAAGTAAAAATGAATTGTCCCTTTCATTGTACCAATTTTTCTTTTGTGTATACCCAAGTGTATGAGAGTCCTAGTTTATCCATGCTCTGTCCAATCACAGGAGTTAATAATTTTTCTTTATGCACAATGGATCAACAATAATATCAAATTGTTATTTTACTTTGTATGTCTTTGATTATTAGATTAAATATTTACTGGTCATTTTTATTCCTTCTCTAGATTCATCAATCATATCCTCGGTTCATTTTTTTACATTGCCTTCTTCATATAAGCCTTTACATGCCATCACAACAGTTTTCCCCATGCTTGTCACTTATCTTTTTCCTTGTATTTATTTTTACTTTTCATTTTACTTTTATGGTTTCTCTGCCCCCATGAGATTGTCAAGTATATCAGTCATTCTTTTAAATGTTCTGATTTAGCTAGTACTTCAGCTTTTAATTTTAGTACTGTTTGTGATTTGCAGAATGTGATATCTGAATGGATTAAGCAGGCACGTTTAGAAATAAAAACTTTTCCTTTTTTTCCCCCCAGAGAATATTTATTTATTTATTTATTTATTTATTTATTTATTTAACACAGTTGCATTTAGGTTTCCAATCTTACTATTACTTACTTTTAAAAATTGAATTATAATTGACATACCATATTATATTAGTGTCAGGTGTACAACAGAGTGATTTGATATTTTTATATATTTCTAAAATGATCACCATGCTAATGTCCAGTTACCATGTCACCATACAAAATTATTACAATACCATTGACTATATTCTCTATGCTGTATACTATATCCCTATGACTTATTTATTTTATAGCTGGAAGTTTGTACCTCTTAATATCTCTCACCTATTTCACTCAACCCCCTACCCTTCTCCCCTCTGACAGTTTGTCCTCCGTATCTATGAGTCTGGTTCTGTTTTGATTCACTTGTTCATTTGTTTTGCTTTTTAGATTCCACATAGAAGTGAAATCATATGCTATTTGTTTTTCTCTGCCTGACTTACTTCACTTAGCATAATATTATCTACATCCACCCATGTTGTTGCAAGTGACAAGATTTCATTCTTTTTTATGCTGAGTGAAATATTACATATATATGGAATATTATTTATTTATTATATATATACACCACATTTTTTTTCCATAGTGACTGTACCAATTTACATTCCCACTAAAAGTGCATGAGGGTTCCCTTTTCTCCACATCCTCTCCAACACTTGTTATTCATTGTCTTTTTTCTTTTTTTTTTTTTTTTTTTTTTGCAGTAGCAGGCCTCTCACTATTGTGGCCTCTCCCATTGTGAAGCACAGGCTCTGGATGCGCAGGCTCAGCGGCCATGGCTCGTGGGCCTAGCAGCTCCACGGCATGTGGGATCTTCCCAGACCGGGGCATGAACCCATGTCCCCTGCATTGACAGGTGGACTCTCAACCACCGCGCCACCAGGGAAGCCCTCGTTGTCTTTTTGATAATAGCTATTCTGAAAGGTGTGAGGTGATATCTCATTGTGGTTTTGATTTGCATTTCTCTGATAATGAGTGGTGTTGAGCATCTTTTCATGTGTCTGTTGGCCACCTGTTTGTTTTCTTTGGAAAAATGTCTATCTGGATCTTCTTCCCATTTTTTAATCAGATTGCTTGCTTTTTTTTATGTTGAGTTATGAGTTCTTTGTATATTTTGTATACTAACCTGTTATCAGATATATTGTTTGCAAATGTCTTCTTCCACTCAGTACGTGGTCTGTTTGTTTTGTTGAGCGTTTCCTTTATTGTACAAAAGCTTTTTAGTTTGATACAGTTCCATTTGGGTTTTTCATTTGTTTTCTGTCTTTTGGGGTTCTGTGTCTCTGTGTGTGTATGTATGTGTGTGTGTGTGTGTTTGCTTTTGTTTCCTTTGCCTGAGGAGATAGACTGAAAAAAAAATTGCTAAGACCAATGTCAAAGAGCATACAGCTATGTTTTCTTCCAAGAGATTTATAGTTTCAAGCCTTACATTTAATTCTTTCTTTCATTTTGAGTTTATTTTTGGATAAGGTGTGAGAAAATAATCCAGTTTGATATTTTTGCTTGTAGCTATCCAGTTTTACCAATGTCATTATTGAAGAAGTTGTCTTTTCCACATTGTATATTCCTGCCTCCTTTGTCATATAAGCATTGGTTTTATTGACCATATAAGCATTGGTTTATTTCTGGGCTCTCTATCCTGTTCCATTGTTCTATATGTCTATTTTTATGCCAGCACCATACTGTTTTGACTACTGTGTCTTTGTACAATAGTTTAAAATCAGGAAGCATGATTCCTCTAGCTTTGTTCTTCTTTCTCTATTCGTGTTTCCATAAAATTTTAGAATTATTTTTTCTAGTTCTGTGAAAAAATGAGTTTGGTATTTTGAGAGATATTGCATTGAATCTGTATTTTGCTTTAGGTAGTATGGTCAATTTAACAATATTAATTGACCATGAACACATTTTCAACATCTTACAGTTTTCCAAGTATATGTCTGTTACCCCCTTGGTTAGATTTATTCTTAGGTATTTTACTGTATTTCATTCAATTGTAAATAGGATTGCTTTCCCAATTTCTCTTTCTGATAATTCATTGTTAGTGTATAGAATGCAATAGATTTCTGTATATTAATTTTATATCCTGTAAATTTGGTGAATTCATTTATTAGTTCTAATAGTTTTTGGTGGTGTCTGTAGGAATCTCTATATAAAGTATCATGCCATCTGCAAACAGTGACAGTTTTACATCTTCCTTTCCAGTTTGGATTCCTTTTATTTCCTTTTCTTATCTGATTGCTGTGGCTATGACTTCCAAAGCTGTGTTGAATAAAAGCTGTGAGAGTGGCCATCTTTGCCTTGTTTCTGATCTTAGAGAAAATGCTTTCAGCTTTTCACTATTGAGCATGATGTTAACTGTGGCCTTTATTATTTTGAGATGTGTTCCCTCTATACCCACTTTGTTGAGAATTTTTGAGAAATTTTGAATTTTGTCAAAAGCTTTCTCTGCATCTATTGAAATGATCATATGATTATCCTTCAGGTTGTTAATTTGGTGTATCACATCAATCAATATGTAGATGTTGAACTATACCTGCATCCCTGGGATAAATCCCCACCTGATTATGGTGTATGATTCTTTTAATATATTGTTGAATTCAGTTTGCTAATATTTTGTTGAGGATTTTTGTATCTGTATTTATCAGTGATGTTGGCCTGTAATTTGTGTGTGTGGGTATGTGGGTGTAGTGTCTTTGTCCGGTTTTGTTATCAGATAAGATGTAAATTCTGGCCTGGTAGAATGAGTTCAGAAGTTTTCCTTCCTCTGCAATTTTTTTGGAATAGTTTGAGAAGGATAAGTGTTAACTTTTCTTTAAATGTTTGGTAGAATTCACCTGTGATACTTTCTGGTCCTGGGCTTTCATTTGTTGGGAGGTTTTTTTGTTTTGTTTTCTAACTCAGTTTAATTCTGTTCATATTGTGCATTTATTACTGACTCAGTCTTAGGAGATTTGTAAGAATTTATCTATTTTTTCTTGGTTATCCACTTTATTGGCATATAACTGTTTGTTGTAATCTCTTATGATACTTTGTATTTCTGTGGTGTTGGTTGTAACTTCTCCTCTTTCATTTCTAATTGTATTTGGGTTCTCAATCTTTTTTTTCTTGATGAGTCTGGCTAAAAGTTTATCAGTTTTGGGCTTCCCTGGTGGCGCAGTAGTTGAGAGTCCGCCTGCCGATGCAGGGGACACGGGTTCGTGCCCCCGTCTGGGAAGATCCCACATGCCGCGGAGCGGCTGGGCCCGTGAGCCATGGCCGCTGAGCCTGTGCCTCCGGAGCCTGTGCTCCGCAATGGGAGAGGCCACAACAGTGAGAGGCCCGCATACCGCAAAAAAAAAAAAAAAAAAGTTTATCAGTTTTGTTTATCTTTTCAAAGAAACAGCTATTAGTTTCCTTGATGTTTTCTATTTTTTTAAATCTTTATTGATTTGTTATAATATTGCTTGCTTTATGTTTTGGGTTTTTGGCTGCAAAGCTTGTGGGACCTTAGCTCCCCAATCAAGGATTGAACCCACACCCCTTGTATTGTAAAGCAAAGTCTCAACAACTGGACTGCCAGGTAAGTCCCTCTATTTTTTTTTTAGTTGCTATTTCATTTAATTCTGCTCTGATCTTTATGACTTCTTTCCTTCTACTAACCTATATTTGGTTTGTTCTTAATTTTCTAGTTCCTTTAGGTGTAAACTTAGTTAGTTTATTTGAGATTTTTCTTGTTTCTTGTGGTAGGCTTGTATCATGATAACCTTCTCTCTTAGACGTGCTTTTGCTGCATCCCACAGATTTTGGATCATTATGTTTTTGTTTTTATTCATCTCTAGGTATTTTTTATTTCCTTTTTGATTTCTTCAGTGACTGATTGGTTGTTTAGTCATGTATTATTTAGCCTGCAAAAGTATGCGCACACACACACACACACACACACACGCACACACATGTATATATATATATATATATATCATTGTTTATTATATATATGTAAAACAGTTAACATTATGTAATGTCTTTTGTGCCTTATAATCTTTCTTTTTTAAAATCTATTTTGCCTATTATCAATATTCCTACCCTAGCTTTCTTTCCTTTCCTTTTGCATGGAATACCATTTTCCATCCTTCACTTGCAGTCTGTGTGTCTTTTTTTTTCCTTTGGTCATGCCACATAGCAGGTAGGATCTTAGTTCCCCGACCCTGTGCTTCCTGCATTGGAAGTGTGGATTCTTAACCACTGGATGGCCAGGGAAATCTCCTGTGTGTCTTTAGATTGAAGAGAGTCTCTGGTAGCACATATATGGGTCTAGTTTTTGTAGCCATTCAGCTACCCTATATCTTTGGATTGGAGTATTTAATCCACTTACATTTAATTATTCATTAGGTATGTACTTATTTTCATTTTGTTACTTGATTTCTGGTTGTTTTTGGAGTTCTTCTCTGTTTCTAGCTTCTCTTCGTCTCTCCCATTGTGACTTGATGACTTTCTTTAGTGCTAGGTTTGTATTCTTTTTCTTTATTCTTTTGTGTATCTGTTATAGGTTTGTGGTTACCATGACATTCATATGTACAAGCATATATGTGCGTGTGTGTGTGCATATGTATATCATCAACTTAAAATAATTATGCATATATATACATAATTGTATTATACAATTATATATATATAATATATATTATGCATATATGTCAATATTATTATGTACATAATATATTATGTACACATGTTATGTATATTTTATATGTATATTTTATATATACATATATGATATATATGATATATATTAATTTATAATATTTACATATATTTTTATTATATGCAATTATATTATATATATAATATATGAATAATATACTACATATTATTTATAATATATTTTTATAATAT
This sequence comes from Aethalodelphis obliquidens, assembly GCF_003676395.1. NCBI lineage: Eukaryota > Metazoa > Chordata > Mammalia > Artiodactyla > Delphinidae > Aethalodelphis > Aethalodelphis obliquidens. Next base: position 1,839,061 of record NW_020837960.1, read on the forward strand.
ATTATTTATAATTATATACTATACTATATATATTAAAATAATAGTATACTATATATACGAAAATAATATCATTTTAATTACATAATTATATATATTATATATAACATTAGATATTTCATATAATATATGATTATATATTATTATATGTTATACAAGATAATTATATTATTTTATGTATAATTATATATATCATATATATTAAATATAATATATAATTTTAATGATATATAATATATATAGCAAAATATTAAATATATATTACACATACATAAAATACTTTATATATAATGCATACTTATATATAAATATTATATATACAATATGTTTTGTATAATATATTATATATATTATATATTATAGTATACATTATTATGTATTATATATAATATACTGTAGGTAATACAGTTTTTTTTTTTTTTTAACATCTTTATTGGAGTATAATTGCTTTACAATGGTATGTTAGTTTCAGCTTCACAACAAAATGAATCAGTTATATACACACATATATTCCCATATCTCTTCCCGCTTGCGTCTCCCTCCCTCCCACCCTCCCCATCCCACCCCTCCAGGCGGTCACAAAGCACCGAGCTGATCTCCCTGTGCTATGCGGCTGCTTCCCACTAGCTATCTACCTTACGTTTGGTAGTGTATATATGTCCATGCCTCTTTATCGCTTTGTCACCGTTTACACTTCCCCCTCCCCATAGCCTCAAGTCCATTCTCTAGTAAGTCTGTGTCTTTATTCCTGTTTCAGCCCTAGGTTTTTCATGACTTTTTTTTTTTTTTAAATTCCATATATATGTGTTAGCATACGGTATTTGTCTCTCTCTTTCTGACTTACTTCACTCTGTATGACAGACTCTAGGTCTATCCACCTCATTACAAATAGCTCAATTTCGTCTCTTTTTATGGCTGAGTAATATTCCATTGTATATATGTGCCAGTTTTTAAAATATATAGTATCGGGCTTCCCTGGTGGCGCAGTGGTTGAGAGTCCACCTGCCGATGCAGGGGACATGGGTTTGTGCCCCGGTCCGGGAAGATCCCACATGCTGTGGAGCTGCTGGGCCCGTGAGCCATGGCCACTGAGCCTGTGCGTCCGGAGCCTGTGCTCTGCAACGGGAGAGGCCACAACACTGAGAAGTCTGCATACCGCAAAAAATAAATTAATTAATTAAATAAAATAAAATATATAGTATCATATAAATATTATATATTAGGTATATTATTTATTAATATATTATTATATAATATATTATAAATATAATGTTTACATATTATATTTCATAATATACAATATTGTATAATATTATTATGTTATATATTATGATATATATTATATATTACAATATATAATTATATATAATATATATAATATATGTTATAGTATATATAATATCTATTAAGATATAATATCTAATTTTAGTGTATATTTAATTTTTATTATTTGTATTATTAATATGTATAATATAATATATTAATATATAATTATTACATTATAATGTACATAATATATAACATATATGACATTATGCAATATGTATAATATACATAATATATATTACATTAAAATAAGTATTACATATAGTTATATGTAATACTTTATATTATTTATAATATATTATAAGTTAAATTATATTATAATATGTAATTTACTTTATTATACATAATTTATACATAAAAATTTATAAATGCTTCAGAAATTATATAGATAATTATATATAATATATATAGATTATATATATAATTATGTATATAAATTATATACAATTTACTCATTATATATAATTATATATGTAAATTATATATAATTATATATACTTGATTATTTTCAGGTAGTTATTTCTTAAGGTTGAACAAACTCTAATAACCCTGCATTTTTACTCTCCACCTCCCTATGTTTAATGTTTTTTAGTTCAGATTTTAATGTTTTGTGTATCCCTTAACTACTTATTGTGGATTTAGATGATTTTGCTGTTAATACTTTGTCTTTTAACTCTTCTACTAGCTTCCTAAGTGGTTTTTCTACTACCTTTATTGTATGTTTGCCAGTGAGATTTTTTTCTTTTCATAATTTTCACATTTCTAGTTGCAGTTGTTTATGTTCAGCGAAGTTCCTTTAACACTCTTGTCAATCCAGTTTAATGGAGCTGAGCTGTTTTAACTTTTGTTTGTCTGTAAAATTCTTCCTTTTCTTCAGAGCTGTATGATGGCCTTGCTGAGTAGAACATTCTTCTTATAGATTTTTTTTCTTTCATTACTTTTATTATATTATTCCACTGCCTTCTGGCCTGATAAATTTCTCCTGAAAAGTCAGCTGATAGTCTTATGGGAGTTCCACTTTACCAAAATAGTTGCTTTCTCTTGCTGCTTTTAAGATTCTCTCTTGATCTTTAACTTTTGCCATTTTAATTAGAATGTCTTGTTGTGGACTTCTTTGGGTTTATCTTATTTGGGATTCTCTGTGCTTCTTGCACCTGGATCTTGTTTCCTTTCCCAGTTTAGGAAAGTTTTCAGCTATTGTTTATTCAAATAAGTTCTCTGCCCCTTTCTCTTTCTCTTTCTATTTCTTGATATTTTAACACACTGTTGCCCTTGGTTCTCTGAGGTTTGTGTGTGTGAGTGAGTTTGTGTGTGTCTGTGTGTATGTTGGGGAGATGCAAGTAGTAAGGAGAGAAATTCAAGCATGTAATTGTTTTATAGATAAAAGTGTTTTGACATGGGATTTTTTTTCAAATATCAGTAACTCCTTCAAAGACAGTCTTGATGAACTGATATGAATAAACAATTATCTAAATAAATACTACTATAATTATGTTCCAGATAACTTACATGTCCCTACTTAAAATAACTAAGTCAACGATACTGTAGAATATTACATAGCTATTAAAAAGAATGAACATAAATTTAAAATTCATACTTGTTGAACTTTTTCCCTCATGTACATCTAACAATTGAAACGTACTTCAGCCAGCTGATAAACATATTCAAGAATTGTCAAGCTGTGAATGGAAACAAATTGCACTTACTTTTAAAAAAATAACTTTGACTCAGAAACTATTATATTGAATATTTCTAATTCAATCTAATTGAATTTCTAATCTAATTTCTATCTTCAATACTAGAAATCTTTAATTTAATTTTGCTAAAACAGCTTGGTTAAAAATTGAGTAGTACGTTTTTTCCACTGATAAATTCAAATAGCTTGTATGAAAACTATCTGATATATTTTCATCTTATAATCTTTACTACAGACATTCAGAAAGCTTTGATTTCTCTTGGCCACATTCCATCTAAATCAAACTCATTTTGTCCAATAAAACGTTCAGGAAGGCTGCATGGAAATACTATGAATGTTGAAATACCAGACATTTTCTAGATAATTCTATAGAAAAGATAATTCTGAATAGGATTTTTTTTATCTTGATAATGTGCTGTTATTCATTTTTCTTGGAATCATTTTTTTCTAATACATAGTTTTCCTCCTGTAGTGGTGAAACCATTATTTTGTTAATAGTTAACAATATATCTCCCAGATGGTCATTTCCCCTGCTTTGGTTCTTTGACCTTTCTCTTCAGCAGTGAAAAATTCTTTTCAACAAATTCTTTTCAAAGATATCCACTAGCTTTTAACAATGAGGTTTGCAAGGAACTCAACAAACTCTGTCTAATTGCTTTTCACCTCTGACCAGCCAGTCATTTTTCGCTGCTGATTTATATGTGTCCAGAATACCTAAATTCCTTATCATGCTTGTTATCACTTGTTACTTTGTTTCATACTTGTTATCACTTGTTACTTCATTATTTCTAAATTGCAAAAATTCCTCTTCATTTTCCTTGTTAAAGAAAAATAAAAAAAAAAATTTCAGTGTCATAGGATATAATTGATTTCATGCTTGTCCTCATTTATTAGTAAGCTTGCTTCCTTTCTTTGTAATTCCTTCCCCTGATATATTTGTTAACACCCTGCTGATTAGTGTTAATCTTTTATATTATTAGAATATTTTGCTTGCTTGCAAACATATATCTTTTCAACTAAAATTGTCTCCTTATGTGTTTACTTTGCTTCCTTGTCATCTCATTTCCCAAATAGATTTCATTTGTCAAAATCTTTTAGTGGTATGTGCTCAAGCCACTTGTTCTATAGAGTTCTCATTCCTTAAGGAGTTAAATGTTAAGCTGGGTTTTCATTAAAATCTCTTAGATTGAACATTTCCTTCACACCTCTTGATTTTAACATATTTTTTTCTCTGCACTTGGATTAGTTGGGTATTTTTTTTCATGAATTATTATATAGTCAAGTCTCTACTGTTATACTGGAGTTGTTAATTTTCTCTACTCATATCTGCTTTTATATCCATAATGTTGTATAAAATACTTATATTTCAACAACAGTATATCTTTTAAAAATTCCTGAAAAGACAGGCATTGTCCTCCATCTCTTCTGTAACACCTTAAGAATCTAAAATTTAAGATAAAGAACTAATTTAAGAACATAATGATGCATCTGAGGATTATTTGGATTTAACCTGTTGAAATGGAAAAATCACAAAATCTATTTAAAAAAATGTTTGAGTCTTAGTACTGCAATTTACTAACTATTATCTTGGTTGGGTTACATAAGTGATCTGTGTCTAGTCTTCATCTATAAATGTTAACATGAAGTAATTTGGAGAATAAAATAAGCACATGTTATTGAAAGAGCTATGTAAGTTGCAACACATTCTACATAAATTAAGTTTTATTAACACTCCCTCATTGTTTATGTAAGGGATCAGAAAATCTGATGTTAATTGATTTATAGGTAAAGGTTTGTTCTGGGGGAAAGTGTACACATTAAAATAAGATTAGGTGTTAGTTACTGAGGTTAGAGAAACAAGGAAAAAGAGAGGCCTTCCCTTCTTCTTTTGAAGACTTAGTTCTCTTTTTTTCTCTTCTCAGTAGTTAAAGTTAATTAAGAGAGCTTCTCTATTCTCTCCCACTATCTCTCTTTTCTACCTAGCCCATGTCTCAGAACAGCTGTTACCTCGAGCTGGAGAATGCAGCCAGGGTATACTGACTGTATAGGACAAGGTGTCACTTTCCCTGCCCCAAAGATCCTTTACATACATTTTATACCTAATCACTTCTCCTACATGAAAGTTTAGTAGTACAGATTTAGTGTATATCTGTTTCTGTACTGTGGTCATTTAGACAGCCACAAACCATTGTAACTAGTTAAATACTTTTTTGCCCTTATGTACCAATTTTCACCATCTACAAGGTTATTATTGCCTCTGTGGAGAATTTGTGCTATGGGGGACACATGGGAGGATAAGTATTTCAAGCTCATCCTCCCCCTTCTGTCCATTCTTACAGTAAATCTCCCCTTAGCTGAAAACAACTGAAAGCCAGGGGACAGAGGAGTTCACAGATATAGTTTATGCAGGTCACCCTCCTAGGGCACAGGGCTGGGTAGAGAAGGGTGATGAGTAGACCTGGATGGGTGAATAGAAGATAGTAACACAGACAACACACCAGTAGCCATGAAATACATCTTCTATGTGTGGTGGCTTTGAGAACAGGCAAAGTTGAAAGTCAGAGGAGGTGTGTTCTGAAGGAGACAGAGCAGAAAGGCAGTCAGAGTAATAAAAAGAGAGCTTAACACAAAAAACAAGCTAACAGAAATGGCTAGGATATTTCAAGACCTAGTTCTTCTTCCCAAACTTTAAATGCATGAGTCCTTAAGTCTCATTCTAGGATTGACACTCTCCTGCTCTTGTCTTGGGCTCTTAGTTCATTAAGGTTCTGTCAGGGATGTGGTACAAAAGGGTTGAGTACAACATTTCATTTAATGAAAGGATTAATGAGGCTTAAGAGAAGATGTGATGTGGAAGAATTAGAACTTTTGTCTAATCTCTAATAGATCCCAGGACCTTCCTGGTATATCACATTATACCACTACATTTCTCTGACTGACCCAAATTTCCCAGCTCCCTCCCTTCTACTTAATTCTTTCCCATTTCACTTGACTTCTCTTTAGATTTTACAAACAGTATTGACAGTTATAAACTTTTATGTTGGGAAATTACGCCTAATAAATTATTCTCAAGCATTCACACATTTGACTTTTTCACTTATCACTAATTATGAATGACCTCAAATTTGCATGTCATATAAAAATTTGTCATTTTGCTGCAGGTGTTATTTCTAGTTCTTTGTCTTACAATGTAGCTGTCCCTTAGCGAGTAAGTAAGGCTAGCTTACCAACCCACATACACATTTAAATCAGCCTTGTGTTTAGCAACTTTCAGGGCCACCCACAAAGTGATTCATAAACACAAAACATTTGTGTGCAGTGATTTATATATTCATTTTCTGGTGCAAATTATGCATAAAGGTGGTTTTTAGAAATAGAGCAATTTGCAAAGATATAGTGAGGGTCCACTACAGTTGAAAATCTAAGGTTATAAAACAAAAAAGAATGAGATTTCTCACAGGATTTTAATTTTGTTATTTTTTTTAGCTGGCACATAAGAGAAGTCTTCAAAAAATGTAGGTAGAAAGAAAAAAGGAGAGAGTCTTAGTCATTATTCTCTTTCTGATAAAGTCCTAGAACAAACAGAGTTTTCTCAATTTATCTAACACTCTTTATAAGAGGCACAAAAATGAAACAAATGGTAATTTTAAGAGAATAAATACTGACTCTGTTCTGCTTAAAATAAAATTACATATTCCCTTGTAAAAGAAAAGATGTCAGAGTTAGCACAGAAGAATGAATTCATGTTATTAAGGATTCACAATTAAAATATTAAAATTCTGACATTATAAAAATGTTCATAAACCCACAACCATCTTTTGATGTCAGGATGATATTATAGTCATTAAAAAGTAATATTACCTAGAAATTCCATCTGAACAAAGAAATTACACAGAAGAATTTTATTAAATAAAATTAGCATTCCTACAGATGTTTGAAATCTACTTTGAGTAACTTTTATGATTGTGAACCGTAAATATGAGCATTAAGTACATATTTCAACCTGGTGAGGTACAATCACTTTTTATTTTGATTACATCTTGAGATCTGCAATTTGTAGGAAATACTAGCAAACTTATATTCAGATCAGCTTTCAATGTTTATGAGTGTATTTAAACACGTTAAAGGTACATTTCTTAGCAACGTGACACCTCAGTAGGCACTATATATAGTGAACTTAGCACTACAGGTGAATTTTATTCACCTATATGCTCATCAGTAAAATACAGAACATGCTTATTTATTTGTTTTTGTCTGCATGGTACAGTAGCATTGGCAGATGGTCAACCTTTAAATGAAAGTCTGAACCTATCCTTTAGCTTTACTTTACCTGGCATTAGAAGCAAGAATTGATTAGTGAAACAGTTTATACAGAGTTGGAAATATGTAATATAACTGCAAACTTATTTACTAACACAAATGATAGTATAACAACAATAAATGGACATTTTAAAAGTATATTTTTCCCTATGCCATGTAAAATAGAAAAATTCATCTACAGACCATTATGAAATTTCATTTGCCAAGTTTCCTTCCATTCTGTGCTGTATGTATTAGCAATGAAATTCTCAAAATTTGTTAATGGAGGTATTTTTCTGTGGAAAAATGTCTTTTTCCCTTATGACGGAGAAAATGATATTCACCACTTCACAGAATATGACACTTGACTTTATCATACTGCAAATGTGGAAATAAGGATTTTATGATTTTAGGGGATGGTTAAATTTTGTATAACAAAATTATCATTTTCAATATACTCCAGTAAACTGTTATTTTCACTATCTTCATACATATATTGACTCTCTAAGGAAACATATTTGAAATCTCAGGGTTCATATATTCAGTTTAACCAGAAATATCTTTGCAAAGCTTACCAAATTAATTTTTTCCATTTCTACTTTTAGTCCTAGTAGTATACATTTCTTTGAGGTAACTATTTGCCTTAATTTGTAAATGAGACAAATTTATAAATTCTCCTATAAGAATATTTTAGTTACTTACAAGTAAAATATGCGAGACATAGGACATCCTGTTCCCAGTTATTTATTCTACCTCTATGATTAAGAATTAATGTTCTATGCTTTCATTTTCATTGCCACCTACATAATACCTTGCTCTGCTTGGTCAAGTATATTCCTCACCTTCTTCACCACCTTACTGAAATCATATTGAGGCAGGAGATAGATGGGCCCCAGGTTAGACATTTACAACTGCCCTTCTGCTTATATTTCATGGGGCAGGAAAAAGTGGACTTCAGGCCAGACACTTACAACTAGTCTCCTGTTTGCATTTCCTGAGACAGGAGATAGATGGTCTCCAGGTTAAACATTTAAAATCAGCCTCCAATTTACTCTCTGAAATGGAAGCAACAGAGACAGGGTAAATAGCCAGGCTTTGTCTCTTATGGATGCCTTAATATAACAGTCATGGTAAGAACAAAGGGAGGGCAAAACCTTGTTTGAGTAAAGGATCAAGGGCTCTCCGCTTCCCCCCTCCTTGGGGCAAGGGAAACACTACATATGCTCAGAAAGGCTCCTCGGGGGTCAAAAGTCAGGGGACAACACCAGGCCATAACGAGTCTTGCTTCCCCCAGACTCCTTTGCATTGAGATCCATCTTGGCTGAGAAGTGCATGTGCACCTAAGGGAAGGGTCCTGAGACAGACTAGGTAGGGGAGACAAATCAAGATGATTGGCCAGAAGGAAGACAAAGACCCGGAAAACTGCCCCCTTATAAAGGATTTAAACTTCCCAAAGGCGCGACTCTCTAAGTTCGCCTGTGTGTCTTTCTGCATGTACTTTGCTTTTCCAATAAACTTTTTACTTTTCTCTTTACCTTCTGCCTCCTTGCCTGAACTTTTTCTTGACAAGGCAGGCAAGAACTGGGGATCCAGGTCCTAGTCGCTGGCCTCTGTGGTCTAGTGGTTAGGATTCCTGGTCCGGGAACTAAGATTTTGTTTCCAGCTACTGCTCCCTGTTGCTTGTGTGCATACGAAATCACTATCACACTTCCATAAACTTTTTCCAAAACTGTAGAATTGTACAATTGCCTTTCCTGATAAATGGCAATGGGTATTGACCATTGTGGAAGGCAGAATAATGGCCCCACAAAGATGTCAATGTTCTAATCTCTGGAATCTGTGAATATGTAAATTTACAGGGCAAAAGAAAATTCAGGGTGCGGATGAAGTTAAAGTTGCTAATCAGCTGACCTTAAAATAATGAGATTATACTTAATAATTGGGATGAATCCTTAAAAACAGAGAACAAGACTAAAGAGTCACATGACTGCACATGACAGATGTGATGACACATGAAGAGGCAGGTGAGATTTGAAGCATGAGTGGGACTTGATCTGCAGTTACTGGGTTTAAGATGGAGGGAGAAGGCCATGAGCTGAGGCATGTGAGTCATCTCTAGAAGCTGGGACCAACCTTCAGTTGACAGCCAGGAAGAAATGGGAATCTCAGTCTGCAACAGAAAGACATGGATTTTGCCAACAACTTGCATGAGTCTAGACATGCCTTCTCCTCTAGAGCCTCCAGAAAAGAATGGGCTCTGTTGACACCTTAATTTCAGCCTAGTGAGACCTATTTTGAACTGACTTCCAGAACTGTAAGATAATAAATTTCTGTTGTTTTAAGCTTAGTTTGTGGTAATTTGTGTGATAACAATAGGAAACTAATACAATCACATTCACCTCCAACCATTAATGTATTAATTAATTTAGTTATTCTACAAGCATCCATTACCTGTCTTGTAGATAGATAGGGTTGGTTCTGTTCCACTGTGACCAACTGGGTAAAGGGATTTAGCTCCTATTCTTCCCAGAATTCTATTGAAATATTAGTAAAGAAGCAAATAGGAGAATACATTCATTAAAGAATCAAAAAGAAGAGTGGGAACATCAACAGATAAGAGAGTTTAGAAGACAGAGAGTAGTTTGGAGCATATTTATGAGTAATCTGGACTGGAAGAATCTACAGACCAATACCTGCACAGGAAATCTTATAGGGGGAATGAGTATGGTTATTTCCTGCTAAGTAATGGGAGACTTCAGATTCTGTATTGGACAGTTTAAAAATAAAGTGAGACGGAAATCAAGGTGATTATGTGAAGCAAAGTCTATAGAACAGCTGTGCAATTTTCGTCATTTGCATCTCTAGGTTAAAAATAAATGGGGTAACCTGCCAAAGGAGGGCTAAGGATCTAGTGTGGGGATTATCCACCAGAATAAGCCTCCCTCAGACTGAAAGATGGGAGAGAAGAGGACTCCCTGCTTATTCCTTCCCTTAAAGTGAAGAGAGTCAATAGATGTAATTATATTTGTCAGGTAAATGTTATAAATGTTGACAATGTAAAGACAGTAGTCTAAATGATAGAAACAGCAGTGGGGGGCGCTGCTGAGAGAGGTGGAAGGAGTTAATTGCCTCGTTTTATGGTAGTTGAGAGATGTCATCTAAAGATGCTGAAATAAGAAACAAGATTTAAGTATGCATATTATTTAAAATTATGAATGTAATATATTGTGATAGGCAGCCTCTAAGTAGCCCCAGTAATCCCTATTTCCTGGTATTCACATCTTTGTGTTATCTCCTAACCTTGAGTGTGGGCTAGGGTTATTGATTAACTTCTAATAGAATACAGCAGAAACGACAGGATGTGAATTTGAGATAGATTATTAAAAAAAGACTGTGATTTTAACCCTGAGTGCTTCCTTGGATTGCTCAGCTGCCAGGTTGTGAGACAATGTGGTGAAAAGTCCTGCAAGTGATCCTTTCCCCATCAGTGAACCTTCAGACAACACTGATGTCCTGGTTGGTAATTTGACTGCAACCACAGGAAAAATTTTAATTTTTGTATAGTCAAATAGATCTCATCCTTTTTGCCAGAAATTTTATTTTCCTATCCATAGATTATACATAGAGTATCGAAGATTTTTGTGTAAGAATGTTTTTTTAGTTTTACAGCTATAACTTTAATTCATATGAAATTTATTTTTTGTCTAGAAGAGTTTCCAATTTGACATTTCCTGTATGCCTAGTCAGTTTTACCAGAAAAATTTATTAAATAATCCATCATTTTGCCACTTATGTAAACAAATAAAATAAATTTAATCAATTATCATATGTACTTGGATTTGTTTTTGAAGGCTATTCTGTTATGCAGATCTATTTGTTTCTTCCTATACCAACCAATATCTTACTGATTTGCTGAATGCACATTCTAGCTAATTAGTAAAGCAAGTTCTGACCCCATCCAAATTGCTTTTCTTTCTACATTTTTTGGCTAGTCAAAATATAATGTACAAAGAGCTCAAGATGGACAAGAAAAAGACACCTCAATTTTTTAAATGACCAAAGAACACAAAAAAAGGTTATTTACAAATAGCAAATTCAAATGACCAACAAACATAAAACTCTCCAATATTCAATAATAGTCAATTAAATTAACAATAAGGTATAACCTTACCTTATCTGACTGACAACAATTTAAGAGTTCTAATTTCTATTTCCAGTGAGAATGCAAAGTAAAAGGATACTTACCTTAGTGACAAGGGACTGAAATATGCATTGTTACGGCCTTTGGTGAAGCTATCTCGATATCTAAGAGTATACATTTGACCTAGCAGTTCCACTCTTGGGAATCTATATCATAGAAATAAATCAAAAAGTACTTAAGACCATTTCTACAAAATGTTTATTCAGCAATGATCATTGTGGCAGAAAGCTAAAAACGTTTTTCATGACCATTAGTAAAGGCATGGTTCAAGAAATCATAGTACATGTATATTATGAAATTTTCAACTATTTAAAAAGAATCTCTTACAATTATGCTAATCAATTTAAAGATATTTCCACAAAAAAAAATGAGTGAGAAGACGAAAATGCAGAAAAGTGTAGGTAACATGATCTCAATTTTGTAAAATAAACAATGACCAAAAGAACTTCTAGAGTATCATCTCTTTGCATGTAGAGTAAGACCATAAAAAATGACTGTGCAAGCTGAAACCATACGCATTGGTTTAATAATCAATAGAGAAAACTAAGATTGTTCTGAAACCCTTAACAAGTTTAGTCAAAACATTAAAATTGCTCTTACTGTCAATTAGGTATAGAGAAATTAGCAAATGTAAAACGATATATTTAGTACACTGTAAGTTAAAACATTAGGAGCATTAAGAATTAAATCGTTTTATTTCATTGTAAAAAACTTATAAAACAAACTTATCAAGGATGATTGGAAGACTACTGCCTTCTCCATTGGATAACTTACTATATGGAGTAAGTATCTTTTCTATGCCTTAGCAAATTATCATTCTTCTTTTTTTTGAATTTTTTTCTTTTGGCCATGCCGTGCTGCTTGTCCTATCTCAGTTCCCTAAACAGGGATTGAACCCGGGCCATGCCAGTAGGCCACCAGGGAACTCACGTCATTCTTCTTTTTAAGATTGATTCAGCTTCTGACATTTTATCCTTTCAGTGTTGTGAAATATCTCCAGAAATGCTTTTAACGTGAAGTTTTTTTTATTGGCATCACTTCCTCAGGGATATCATTCTTTTTATTACAATCACTTTCCTTATTTATGTTGATAAGTTCATCTTAACTAAGTCCTTCTGGCTGCACAGCTAGAGTCTCTTGAATGGCAGCAGTGTCAGCATTCCCATGGCCAGTTATTTCTTTCATAACTCGATTTATGTTCAGTTGGAATTTCACTACCAGCATTATGACTTTTCCTTTTATGGCTGCACTTTGATCTTTGTTGCCCATTTCCATTTTTGATTATTCATTTTGTAAAATGTCGTGTAGTTTTATCATGGGAGACAAGGACACAACACACTACATGCTTTGCTGTCTGTGCATGATCTGAATAAAAGACGTGCAGTGACCAATCAATCAACAGATTTTGAAAAAAGTGCCATGACTGGTTATGATCATGGTGTACATTTGTTATTTACAAGATGGTTTGTAGACTGACAAGTTAGCAGTGAACTTTGTACTTTTTTTTATATAAAATTATTTATTTTTGGCTGCGTTAGGTCTTCGTTGCTGCTCGCGGGCTTTCCCTAGTTGTGGCAAGAGGCGGTTACTCTTTGTTGCGGTGTGCAGGCTTCTCATTGTGGTGGCTTCTCTTGTTGCAGAGCATGGGCTCTAGGCGTGTGGGCTTCAGTAGTCGTGGCATGCAGGCTCAGTAGTTGTGGCTCATGGGCTCTAGAGTACAGGCTCTGTAGTTGCGGCACATGGCTTAGTTGCTCCCTGGCATGTGGGGTCTCCCCATACCAGGGCTCGAACCTGTGTCCCCTGCATTGGCAGGTGGATTCTTAACCACTGCACCACCCGGGAAGTCCTGAAGTTTGTACTTTATGCAATCATTCACAGTTAATATACTGTGGCAACTGAAATTTAAACCATGTTCTTGGGAGACTGGTGTTATTCAACTGAACTGTGGTAAGTGAAATTTGTTTATGTAGGAACTGTGCAAAGTGAAGACTTACTATATATGAACATATGTGTATGATTATATAATCATGTATTTTTAAAATTTCTAAATTTTGGTAAAAACACATAACATAAAATTTACTCATTCCAACCATTTTAAGTGTATAGTTCAGTAGTGTTAAGCATATCAACATTATTATACAATACATCTCCAGAAATTTTTCTTCTTGCAAAACTGAAACTCTATATCCATTGAGCAATGTGTATGTTTTACATGATTATAAAATCATGAAGAAATATCAAAAGATTCTTTATAGGCTGTAAACATTTGTTAATGGAAAGGGACTGTGTTTCTGAATAAAGGGAGGGAAAATTAGGCAAAAAAAAAAAAGAAAAAAAACTGCACTAAGATAAAAGATATACTATATTATCACATTTATGTATTATAAATGTAAAAATATTTGTGTATATATGTAAATAAAAATAAAGGTAACTAATTAAACAGAAATAAAAGTTAAATTAGCAAACCTTGGAGTGAGGAGGTAGCAGAAGGGGTAGGGGTAAGCTAATTTTCTCATCTTTCATAATAGAGTCAGTTGATACTGTTGAGTACTTATAAATTGCAAAAACAAGATGTAAGTGTAATATTCAGTATTACAGAAGTAATGACCAAAGGAACTTGAAATAAAAACAGTTAAATGTGGTTATCTCTGCTAAACAGAAGTAGGAGTAAAGAATGGGAGATTTTTGCTTTGTGCTTTATAATCTTCTGTAAACTGGATTTTTTTATTACCATATTTATTTTATTTTTATAGCTTAAAAAAATGGTAAACTGGGTACATATTCTCTGGGTGATTACCATCAAGTTACACACCACATAAGAATTAAAGTACCACACACGGCAGTAATCATTCAACTGCATAATTATCTGTTTTGAAATATGTATATAATATAATCATTTTTTCTTAAGAAGTGAAGTTTAGTAGCAGCATTAATGAGGAGAGAGGAGACACTACATCTAAAACTTCTGTGATCATTATGCAGACAGTAATGTCCAACAACATAAAATACTAAGATAAATTAAGGTAAGTAGCAGGACAGCAGTAAGAACATTAACCTAAAATTTGAAACCAATTTAAATATTCTATGGTCAGCTCTACTATATAATGGAAAACCGTGTCAGTTTCCTCATTAAGTGGATCAAGGAACTTTAGCATTACTACTATCGGGCAGACATAACAGAAAAATGGGTCCTGATCTAAAAGGTTTTCTAAAACATGCTTGATGTTGAGTAATTTTAGTAGAAGTCATTCATTTCATTCAAAACTAGTCACATTTAAATCATGGCTTTAAACATAATTGTGGGCAAATTTCCAGACTTCCAGAGAATGTGTGAATATGCATGAATATGGTGGGGGTTGGGAGAGTGACTGAATTTGCCAGAATTTATGAGTAAAAATAAGATAAACTTTTATAGATGTTAAATACCTTGGAGAGCATGATAGTGTGGTAGCAGCTGTGTTTTTTTGCTTTGCTGCTGCTGTTCTTTGAAGGGTGTGTGTTGGTATTTCTGTATGGAGCTAAAGAATAAAGATTTTTTATTTGTGCATGATATAAAGTTGTGGTTGGTAACAAACATTCTTCTCCCTAAGTTTTGGCATTGAAAGATGACATATTAATGTGAGAAATTAGATTTTGTTTTTCAAGAGGAGCAGAAGAGGGCTTCCCTGGTGGCGCAGTGGTTGAGAGTCAGCCTGCTGATGCAGGGGACACGGGTTCATGCCCCGGTCCGGGAAGATCCCACATGCCACGGAGCGGCTGGGCCCGTGAGCCATGGCCGCTGAGCCTGCGCGTCCAGAGCCTGTGCTCCGCAATGGGAGAGGCCACAACAGTGAGAGGCCCGCGTACCGCAAAAAAAAAAAAAAAGAGGAGCAGAAGATTCAGTTACACTTTCTCAATACTCATTTTCAGAATGGATTGTGTAAATGGACAGAAAGAATGAAATAAATTAGCAAATCACATGTAAGAAAACCTCTGTTGTCTAATCTTATACATGACAATTAAGGCAAATAGACTATTTGCTTGGTCCCAGCTATCTCTGAATGCATGTGAAAATCCATCTTGCAGCTATGACTGTTGCTTTTCCAGAACTATTACAAAAGCGTTGACTCCTCAGAGTTTGAGAGAGAGAGAGAGAGGTTGGTTATATATGTAACATTTAGCATGATTTCTTCATGAAAAAATCAAGGATTAAATATATACAGAGGAGGTTCCATGAACCAGTGCATATAAAACTCTATATTTTCAATTATATGATTTATTTGGCAACCACACACACACAAACCTACTAATCACCTACCATGATTGAAATTTTTTTCCTTCTTAGTTTAGTTCTCAAGATATAGTCCATATTAACAAAAGTAAATCAGAGAAAAGAATCAAGTTAGTTAAATAGATAATTTTCAAAATGTTTAGCTTTTAAGATGACTGGCTATTTACATTAGTGATTGTGCAGTTCTCCTTCTTATCCTGACTATATAAACAAAAACAAAATGTTGATTCTACCTTTATGTTTTTCTTTTATTAATTCTCTTGTCTATAATAAATTCCCTATTCAGCTCTTCCTAGAAATTAAACTTAATTCCTTTCTCTCTGAGGGTGTGAAGAGCCTCTTTCTATTCTTCATAAACTTTCAATAATGCATGGGCAAAGGTGTAGCCAGTATACCCATGTGTAAAAGAAAGGAAACTCTATATAGTTCAAGAGCTGAATGAAAAAGGCAAAGAAATGAAACAGTCTGGATATCTGAATAGGTAATGGCAGGTAGGGAATGTCTATAAAAGAGATTCTTAGGATTCTTAGGAAAGTTATACTTGGTAAATTTTAAAAATT
This sequence comes from Aethalodelphis obliquidens, assembly GCF_003676395.1. NCBI lineage: Eukaryota > Metazoa > Chordata > Mammalia > Artiodactyla > Delphinidae > Aethalodelphis > Aethalodelphis obliquidens. The sequence goes on from NW_020837960.1 coordinate 1,855,410, forward strand.
CCCTCTTGTTATTTCCAAATCTTCAGAAAAGATTTGTTTATCATGGCAGACTGTCCATCCGTACTGAGGGGAATTAAGGGACAGATCAAATCTTTACAAATAATGTGCACTGGCTCTACTTATGAAACCTGCTCTGGAGAAGAGTAATAGTCTTCACATTGTAAACACAAGTTTCTTGTCACTGCCCTTCCATTTGTCCTCCAGCTTTCTCTCAACCGTTTCTTTTTGTTGTTTTTTTTTAAATTTATTTAGTTTATTTTTGGCCGCATTGGGTCTTCGTTGCTGTGCGCAGGCTTTCTCTAGTTGCGGCAAGTGGGGGCTACTCTTCGTTGCGGTGCGCGGGCTTCTCATTGCGGTGGCTTCTCTTGTTGTGGAGCATGGGCTCTAGGCGCACGGGCTTCAGTAGTTGTGGCACATGGGGTCAGTAGTTGTGGCTCGTGGGCTCTAGAGCGCAGGCTCAGTAGTTGTGGTGCACGGGCTTAGGTGCTCCGCGGCATGTGGGATCTTCCCGGACCAGGGCTCGAACCCGTGTCCCCTGCATTGGCAGGTGGATTCTTAACCACTAAGCCACCAGGGAAGCCCCTCGACCGTTTCTTATGTGAGTTTTGCAGAAAAGGTTTAGAGCCAGCCAGACTCACTGTGCAGTTTATCTTTATATATATATATATATATATATATATAAAAAAGAGATAAATATATAAATATATAAAAGATATATATATCTTTTAATCCAAAAACTGTACCACTATCCCAAATTAATGATGACATTTTTATACCCTGTGATGCACACTTACATTAGAGAATGTAAAATAAACTAATATTTACTGAATGTCCATATTATAGTATTAATCATCTCACATAATCTTTACACTGTGGATCAGAAAGATTAAAAAACTACAAACAATAAGGATGACAAGTCAAACCCAATGGGTTTTATGTGGATATTTCAGTTTTGCCTACTCAGGATACTGTTCCATCTCATCTTTATTAGTGCAAGCATCCCAATTTTCTTTAAGGAACTCCACAACAATTCCTTGTGATTTGAATGCATCTGCCCACCCCATTCTCTCACTTGGGTAACTCCACCTCTCCCCTGCTGGGTCCCCTCAACAAACCTAGGCATTTCACTCAGATATGACCAGTCGGAGACCTCTCTAAACATTATTTGCTTGAATTAGCAAAGAAGACTGGCTCAGCCATTGCAGTAGGAAAGAATGAGGAAAACATGAAAAAAGAAACAGAGAAAAGTGAATGTGAGCGATGTCAGGGAGAAAGAGAGAAGGAAGGTCCTGGTTGACTTGAATCTCTAGCACACCATCTTCATGGGCATACAACCTGCATGTCACACAGGATTCTGAACTTGGAAGGGCCTCACACATAATGTTGACTGCTCTGCTGTAGTCATCTTGAAATTCTTAATAATTTTTAAACAGGGCATCTTGCTTTTTCATTATGCAAATTATGTAGCCAATCCTGATCTCCAGGCCCAGCTTCTGAGATCTAGTTCTTTTTATTACGTGAACTTCCTTAGTATTTTTTTGTTATACGAAAAGACATGCCCTTCTGTGCTTCAGCTAGTCTGAGCTGAGAATTTGTGACTTGCAGTGGAAACAGTTGTGACAAACATACCTTCAAACTTGCACTTTCTATCGGTCTTCAGGTTGTGATACCATCAACCCTTGATCATATGTGAAGGGTAAGATATTCACTTATGAATGATTTATGACACAGTTTTAACACTAAGTGCTGTTTTCTGGCCATCTGTCATGCTTTCAGCTAGCTTCAAAACATCAATTTGATAGTCCATGGAATGAAAAGTAATGTTAACAACTCCTAAAAATATATATGTTTCATTTATATAAAATATAAATACTTAAAATATATTTTTAAAAAAGCATATCTGATACCTATATAGCCTGTGGCAAATACATGCCAGGGAAAATTATAATATATATATACTTTAGAGTGATTTTCAATTTATAAAATGTTTATACATATAACATATTACTATAAGAAGTTCTCTATTTTGAATAGAGCTACTGGGCCTATTGATAGGTAAATTATTTTGCATTTTAGTATTTTAAAAACAAATGAAAATTGTATCCACTGCCTTACAGAAGCATGGTTTACCTACATCTGAAATTCAGTTTGTGGTACTGGTAATTATAAGTTAGTAAAGATTTGGACAAGTAGGGAAAAATTCATCTATGATCAACCAAAACAGCTGAAGGGGTTGGGTGCTGCTGTACTGAGACAAGAACTCAAAGACAGGAATTCTTTCAAGTGGAAGAGAGAAAACTAAGAGAGGACATGGTCAAAAGACACGAAATCATATATATGAATTAGATCAAAAAGAACATGTGCTTTACATTCTGAAATATTAAAATGAGGTCCTGTCTTCTAAAACCTCAGTTTAGAAAGTTAGGTTGAACTAGAAGTACTACTTAATTTCAAAAAGCATTTGAGCAAATTTATTAAGGACAGAGAAACATGTGGTTACTAAAAGTAAACAGACTAAGACTGAACACTAAGGTTTAACACAGGTTTGGTGGAGGGCTAACACATGTTTCCATAGCCTTGTGGTTTTATCTGTCAAAAATATAAAAATTAGGAGAAAAAAAATTTCTGGGCTGGAGTCCCCTGTGTGTCCATCCCACCTGAAGACTTTAAGAGGGCCTGGTGTACCCAGCTGTCTGTTCAGCCTCCTTCTGAGCTCTCCTCATTTCTTCCTTTGCCAGCCTAGTTTGTCCTTGCTTAAGACCACTTTTCAGGAAATGGGTGAGGTGCAGCTCTTCCTTGTCATAGTGTAAATGAAGAGAGGATGTTTTATTTTGCTTACAACAGTTCACTCCCTCCTGGTAGTAAGAAGTGAAAATTAGGTCTAGGGAATCACATAACTGAGAGAGGTGAAAATAGAGTTAGAGAAATGGCAGGACCTTAAAATGAATTCAGGATTTAGTAACCATCTGAAGGACAATAACAGATGGTAAATTTAGAGGTGTACAAATATAATGGGAAGAGGTCAGATGAATTTCGATAGCAATCGCAGGAGAACTGCGTGATAGTTTTGAGGAATAAAGAAGAGAAGAGAAACCATACGGTGAGATGATAATTAGCCTCCAGCATTTGCCTTTAAGAAAAGAAAAATCTTGGAAACTTATTTATGAAGACGTAACCTGGGGTAAAGGTAAAGATTTATTGGAAAATAGAAGAAAAAGAGATGACATTATGAGTCTAAATTGCAGAATCTTGAAGAGATTTTACAGTAAAATTAAAACTAGGAAAATAAGTAAAGGAAAAATAGTAATTTAAACAACACAGAGCTATGAATCAGGCTTCCTAATGATAGGAAGAGTAGACTAGTACTGAGAAATTGAACAGAGTTCCCAAAGAAATTTTTTTTTCTTTTTCTTTTTTTTTTTTTGTCGGTACGCGGGCCTCTCACTGTTGTGGCCTCTCCTGTTGCGGAGCACAGGCTCCGGACTCGCAGGCGCAGCGGCCATGGCTCACGGGCCCAGCTGCTCCACGGCATGTGGGATCTTCCCGGACCGGGGCACGAACCCATGTCCCCTGCATCGGCAGGCGGACTCTCAAGCACTACGCCACCCCGGAAGCCCCCAAGTTTTCTTTTAAGGTCAAGAGAAGGTAGATGTTTCATATCAGGAAACTAGTTAAAATGTTTTTCAGCTGCCCATTCTCCAGTCAAGGCAATGCGTATGCCACATTGGTTTATGGCAGTTTCTACTTGAGAGGTTTCCAGTCTTATTCTTCTGAGGTATCAGAGAGTTGTGATAGCTGGAGGAGCTGGATTTTGAACCCGAGGAGAAATTAGGCAATCAGATAACCTTTTCAGAGAGAGCTCTGTGGCAGCAGCCTCTAGGATACACTGGTGGGACCAGAGCAGAGTCTGAGAAGGCAGTCAGAGGCTGGTTCAGCCGTGCAGGAGAACAGTGTCTGAGGCAGGGCAATGGTGTGGAGAGAATGGATTTGAGGCGTGTTAAGGGCTAGGAATTGACAGGATTTAGAGACTGGATGCCAAAGGGAGCAGGTTTCTGCTAAGGTAAGTGGGTAGGCCGTGTTGCTATCTGCTGAGGTGACTTGACTGGGTGAGAGGCAGGTAAAGAGACAAAGATGTTGATTTCACTTTTGTATGTGTTGGATTTTAGGTATCTATGGGATAGTCTCATTTTTTCCCCTCTCCAGTTCTGACTGCCCGCCTTCTGATGAATATTTTTCTTTACATGGATTAATATACTCGTGAAGTCAAAGTTATCAGTCCTTTAACGTAGGAAAAAACCCAACAATTTCTGATTATATGTTAATTTAATTAGTTTGATTATCAGAAGGGCAAACATTCCTCCTTTTCAGATTTTGGGGTGGTGCTCACTGTTCACCCTGTACCACCGTGACTTGGGTGTAATTTGTCAAAGAGAAGAAACGTCAAAGAGAACTTTCAGGATTGCTGTCTGGAATATTGAAGAACAGCAGTGGTGCTGGCAAACATTAACAACTGGGGTGGAGATTGTGAGAGCTTCAGTTTTGTTATATGCCTAAATTGGGAATATACTAGAATTGAGATATCATAGAATGTCAACATGGATGGGACTTTCAAGGAGAAGGAAAAATAACATTGAATATATAATATGTACCTAGCACTTTGCTAAAACACTTTTTGTATATGTTACTTCAATTAATCTTGATAATATGCTTGTAAATTATTTCTCCTGTTTTGTAAATGGAAATAGAGATTCTCAGAGGATAGTAAGTAGCTCAAAGTGACCCAGTTAGTTATGTAGTGGATTATTTAGAGCATTTAGAGGATGGGAAGGGAGCCGATATCACCCTTGGTACCTCATGCCAAAGGTATGAACATTGGTTCTTAGGGGGCAAAAAAAGGTCTCTCTTTATGTCTAAAGCACTGATAAATACATGGCATATCTAAAGTATTAAAATTTTACTGGGAGGCAATTAGGAAAAATGTCTACAAAGGCTCCTTAAGGGAAAGATAATAAAAAAAAGATTGAGAAAAACTGATTTAGACTCCATTTCATTTAATAATTTTTTTTACTTTTTTCCAAATCCTTTTTTGTTCCACATGAAACCTCATGTTGAAGAATTCTATGTACAAGTAAAAGCAGTGTTGGTTTAAATGTCTCTTGGGAGAGGGCCCAGAATCATTCCATTTCCTTTTCCCTCCCCTTCTGTGGTGGCCCTGGAGGTACTGATATGAAAGATTAGAGCTCTGAGCATCTTAGTTGGAATATCTGAAGAACAATTTAACCTCTTCATTTTTCAGATGAGTAAACTGAGGCATGCATGTACCACAGAAACATGAATTCCACCAGTCATTTGTTATTTGGAGGCTCTGCAAAAAGTGGAACTGAATTAGGTTTTCTACCTTGAGGCATACTATAGGGTGAGATGCTATCTCGAGCAAAGGTCAGGGAAAGAATGTTTAGAGAGATGATGAGAGAAATAAGCGAGTAGAGATGTTGAAGAAGGATACTCATCACAAGAAAAAAATTTTTTTTGTAACTGTATAAAGTGACAGATGTTAAGTAGACTTATTGTGGAATCATTTCAAAATATATACAGGGGATTCCCTGGTGGTCAGTGGTTAGGACTCTGTGCTCTCACTGCCAAGGGCCTGGGTTCAATCCTTGGTTAGGGAACTAAGATCCCACAAGCCACGTGGCACAGCCAAAAAAATAAAAAAATAAAAAAATAAATATATATATATATATATGTACAAAATCAAATTATTATATTGTATACCTGAAACTAATACAACATTATATGTCAAAAAAGAAAAATAAAGAGAATGCTGTTATCAATGGCAGCAAATGGAGAGGTGATCAAGGATTGAGACCTGACAGTATAAAATTTTCTGGTCACTTGTGACTGCAGTTTCAGAACAGTGTGCAGGCAGAGCTTGATTTCACAGGAAACTGTAAATATTTCAGACATCATAGGCAAAAAACCTAAGGATGCTAACTTTGCTAACCATTGCAACTAATTATACAATACCCTCTCATGACCAGATAGAGACATCAATAGATTAATCACGGCAAACTGACAAAACTGTATTTATTCTATTGTATTAGGATGGGCTCAGCTAAAGAATTAGAACCAAAGTAAATAATACACACAAAAGAATGCCTTCAGGAGAGAGCTCAATAAAGACAGGCTTTATGTACATTTGATTTTACAGAATGTCCAAAACACAGAAATTCATCTGAGGTTAAAAAAAGAAAAACATATATGGTGATGAGAAAGAGACATTAATGAAAGAAAAAGAATATTTGAAAATCTCTATAGGGTACCATAGAATTCTAGCTTATTTTACATGTATTTTTAGCTTTGAGTTACGTAGTTACTATTTGCTATTGTTAGACAAATTATTATCCAAGTGACTCAACAAATTATATGTGGGTGTTAGTAATTGTGTTTTAATATGAAAGAATTAAACTGTAATCTTACAACAGTCTTAATGATTTCTTAATTCCTTTTTGCTACTTATTTCAAATATTGGGAGTGTGATCTGGTAGTGACATCTAACACTTTCAACTGAACCTTAGTTAAATGTTAATATTAGTTAATGTAAGTTAGTTAATATTAAGGAATATTCCTGTTCCCTTTTAAACGGCTCTATCATCTACAGACATGGGCAAATTAATTTTCTAATCAAAATCTGATAGTTTCTAATCCCAGGAAACTATTAGGCATGACATTAAACTGTGTTAATATATTAACTATATTCCCTATGAAAAATTTCTATCTGAACTTACAGCATAAGGCCCTGGAGAAAACTTAGCAGAGCACAAATTACTTAAATGTGTTTTAAGAAGAATCACATATCTATATAATAATTTTCCTTTTCACACCTACCTTGAATCAACTGTTCTCCACAGTGACTCATTATGGTAGCAAGATCTTCTTGGCCTTGCTAAACAGACTTAAAAAAAACTGTTAAAGCCTGTGTAAATGTGTAATACGGCAAAGGGAAGAATGTGGCTCTATCATGAACATTTGTCCAAAATTAATATTTGCTTCTTACTGGAATACTACTCTCATTGAAGAAAAATAAATAACCGAACAAAACAAATTGTGATACACCAAGGGGGAAAAATAATTTAGCAGGGGTCAGAAAATATTTTTCTGTAAAGGGCCAGATAGTAAACATTTTAGGCTTTGCAGGCCATATGGTCTCTGTCCCAAGTATGCTACAGTTGTAGAGCAAAAGCAGCTATAGACAATACGTAAAAGAACAGGCATAGTTGTATTTCAGTAACATTTTTTTTACAAAAAATAAGCAGCATATCAAAATTACAATGAGATACCACTCCACACACACTAGCATAGCTAAGTTCAAAAAGTCAGGTAAAAAAAAAAAAAATTGTTGGCAAGGATGTGGGGAAATTGGAACCATCCCTGCTGATGGGAATGTAGGATGGTGCAGCTACTTTGGAAAAGTCTGACAGTTCCTTAAACTGTTAGCATATGACCCAGCGATTTCTCTCCTGTGCATGTATCCAAGAGAAGAAATACTTTTGTCCACACAAAAACCTGTACATGAATATTTATAGCAGCATTATTCATAAGTCAAAAGGTAGAAAAAAATCCAAATGACCATCAACTGATGAATGGATAAACAAAATGTGCTATATCCATACAGTGAAATATTCCTCAGCCCTTCAGGGATACTTGGCCATGCTTGGGGAAATTTTTGGTGACAACTAGTGGGTAAAAGTCAGGAATGCTGCTACACATCCTACAGTATATAGGACAGTCCCTCCCATAACAAGGAGTTATCCAGCTCCAGAAGTTAATAGTGCCGAGGCTGAGAAACACTGGTGTAGACACATACATCATATAACTGTATCAGTGGTCATTCTGAGGATGTGATTTGCTTTTTTCTCATCTAACATTCTATTGTAAAACAGAAGCAATTTTAACCAAGACGGACAAGCATGTGGAAAGTGTGGAAGAAGCCATGCCTCATATCCCGTCCAGGAGGCAACACTGTTTTATCTTGTCATTGAGGGTTCGGAATGAAAGCGCAAAGTCGGTGCTAATGGCCAGACAATTATTTGAATACACTGTCATTAAGCACAAAATGCTACAGAATTTAGGTACAGTGAGGCATTCCTCCACTGTAGTCAGGTGGTAAAGCAATGATGAAAATGATAAAGTTAAATTACTTAGGCTTGAATTAGGCTTGTTATTAAGTGGTTCTTGTTTTAATGCACTGACCACTTGGAAAGTATTCATGGCAAAGAACTGAACTTGTAGTTTAACTGAAAGAGGGAAATGCAGCGGTTTTCCTTGTTCCCTAGCTCTCCACCTCTGTGCTAATTTAAGGGAGAGAAGGGAAATTCACGTGAGAAGAGAAGACAGAAAAAAAAGTGGAAAGGCAGGTGGAGGAAGAAATATGACTGATTACTCAAAATTAAAAAAAAAATTAAAGTCATCCTAAAAGAAAATTAATTTTTCCTTACATGAACTTAATAGCTCATTGTGGTCTCAATGCCAACAAACTAAAATTTTCTGAAGGAATAGGAAGAGTTAAGGGAGCTATTTCTAAAGTTACTTTATTTCTGTTAGCTTATGTATTTTGTTAAAAACCTTATATATAAAAAACTTATTTTCAACCCCCCAAAAACCCTTAATATGAAACATTTCCAATAAACAGAAAATTACAGAAAATAATAAAAAATAAAATAGATGCAAATATACCCACCATTGAGATTAAATGTGTTAATATTCTTCTAGATTTACTTCAGATGTTTCACTTTTAATAGATAAAAACATTTACCGATACTTCAGCTATAACATTTCAGCTTTAATTCCTTCCTTCTTCTTTCTTCCTTTCCTCTTTGGAACTAGATGACGTTGTTGTGTTAATTTCCCTCGTGTTTTTTCAGTGTTATCACGCACATACACATTACATTTATATATATATATATATATATGTGTATATATATATATTTTGCCACTTGATTTTCCTCTTTATTTTTGAGATTTATCCAGATATTCCCTGACTGCAGGATGGCTAAATGCTTTACCCTTTTTTGCTCTTACAGATGTTCAGGAAATACCTTTGTACGGTATCTTTGGCCTTCTCCAGGGAGACTTTAGACATGGAATTGCTGGGTCATAGGTACATGTACCTTCACCATTACTAGGTGTTTCCAAGTTGCTGCCCAAACTGGCTGTACCAGTTTTGCACTCTTATCATCTATGAAGAAATCCCTACATCTTGGTCAAAACTTGGTGATGTGGAACTTTGTAATATTTGCCAGTCTGATGAGGGTAAAATGGTATCTCATAAAATTGTTTGTCACTAAAAAAAAATTTTGAATGGGAATGATCCATCCCTTCCCTCAACTTTTCACAACTTTCTCTCTTATATAGTCATTAAGAGTGAACCCTCACAAGGATTGCATTACTAATTGTCTAGATGTTTAGAATGAACAGACATGATAAAGGAAAGAAACATATTCCTGGATTCCAAGCTTCTCCAGGTCTGCCTTTGGTGCCATTCAACTTTGTCCCAGCCCTGGGTACCAAGGCTGGCACAAGGTAGCACTTCCAAAATTGTTGACTCAGTAGGGTATATCATATCCTTCTTGTTGGGGCATCAGAATGAGGGGCAGTGCATGCTGTTGCGATGTCTAAATAATAAACACATATAAAATGCACTTTAAAAATGTGAAATTTAGACAAATGTATTATTTTCACAGGTGCATTGTGGTTGCAAAGAATTTCTATGAGAAAAATGTTAGAGTGCTCTATGTAAAGCCTGAAAATCAATTATAACAGCTCCTGCTTATTTATATTTAGTTCCATCTACATGCCAAGGACCTGAGAAAGAAAAAAGCAGCCCTTGACATGAGGGAACTAGTTGCCACTTCCAGCTGGGCCTCAGTGTTTTTAGAAGCTGGCCTGACACTCACAGATAGGCCCTGTTGTTCTTCTCAAGGAAATAACCCATCATACAGAATAAGGTCAGTGGGCAAATCACTAAATACCAAACCTCTGGAGACTATCAATGACTGCTCCTCCTTTGTCAGTTACAGCTTTAGCCTCATTCTTTAGCCTGCCATCCTTCTAGATAAGATTTACTAAGCTACACACTCATCGAACTGTCCCCAATCCCTGACAGCGCTGAAATTCAGAGTAACCCTTCTCATTCTTTTTCTGGACTCTTACTGAGAAACCCCATCCCATAGTGCATGTCCTCATTCTTTATGAGTAACAAACTCCACTGGTTCAACTACACATGTTCCTCCTGGTGGTCTTTGGTGGGAGAGGCTTTCACAGACATTTCTAAGAACTTTACATATGCTACCTCATTTAAGCCTGACAACACTGCTTGTTAGGTATTATTATCATCCCCTTTTGCATATGGAAAGGCAACAGAAAGAAATTTTAACATCACCTCCAACATCACATAGCTAGTAAATAACGGGAATAAAATTTGCATCTGGGTCTAACGGTCACCAATACATAGGAACGACTTGCAGTTCTCCTGAACTTTCTGTTCTCCTGGACTTTCCCCTAAAAATAAGGTGATTTTTGAGGACAGAGACTGGCACAGAAAGTTTGGTACAGTAAACAAATATAAAAACAAATAAACATAAAACAAACAAACAACCCCCCCCCCAAAAAAAAACTGTAGTGTGAAGACTTACTTGAAACTAAGGCCCATTTTCTCAACCTCTGTGCTAATCTCCTGAGTTCTTAAGAGTTGTTTCTTGTACCCAAATCAGTACTGCATGTTTACCCACACCACCTCCATGGAGTCAGAAGATGGGTAGCTTAAGGAAATAGTTCAAAGGGAGAGACTGCTTTTAAAGGGGAAAGAAAACACGCTTATGTATGGGAAAACCGCTTTGGCCTTGTATCTCGACCTTGGCTATACACAATAAACTCTTCGGAATGGTTTCGCTCGAGGCCCTTCATTACATGCCCTTGAAGTTTTTTCAACTCTTTGATCTTCACTCCTCTTGGCCTTGCTCCTGCCTGGAACGTCTTTTATCTGAAAGTCCTGCCACTCTTTTCTGTTCAGAGGAAATCTAGGCATGCTTCCTTTCGTCTTTCCAAATCCCCTCCTTCAGATTTAATGTCAATTCCTCTCCCTTTTGTTCTCAATGAACTTTTAAAATAACTGCTGTAACATTTACATTATTTTGTTATTTGTGTAAGGATTTGTGAAGCACATTAGACTGTGAGCTCCCTAAGGGCGTGGCCCAGCGCTGATATTTGGTGGCCGTCTCTGCCACCCTGAGCGGGCTCGCAGTACTCCGGCACTCAGCAGGCATTCTGACAATCTGTTGAGAAAGCATCCTTATGGAGCGCCGTGGGCGCTGTGGTTCTCTCCCGCTTAGCACCCCTTCAAGTACGGGTCCCAGAACTACTTTTCTCAGTGGCCATCGCACCGAGACCTCCCGAGACTTGCAGAGAAGATTAGCAGATGATTTCACATCCCAGCGCTGTTCATATGGTGGTGTAGGGCGGGTCTCGCCAGACTCCCAGGTTAGCAAGAACCCATTCTCCAAATTCCAAATACACCCAGACAAGAGACTTCCCCATAAATTCTCCACACTTCCCCAAACCCAATCCCGCCCAGTTCCCTTAAGGTGGGCTGCCTGGACCAACAGAAGCTTGAACAGCGAAAAGAACGGGCGGAACAGCCAATCACGTTTACTTTTTCCCGGAAGGGGCGGCTCCCGAGACCGTCACTGACCGCGCAGCGCGCGATTGGCGGGTCCCGGGCGGTCAGCGGCGGCGGGAATTTTCGGATGTGTTGGATGTGGCCCGGGAGGCAGCGGTTGGGCTGAACCCAACTGGCGGCGTGGGGGGCGGAACCGGGAAGGCGAGTGCGCCGCAGACGCCTGGGCTCCCGCCTGTGGCTTGTAGAGCTCCCGCCTTCTTTCTTCTCCTACTCCCCCGGAGCTGCGGGGAAGCATGGATCGGTACCGGCCACGGCTGCACCCCGCGGCGCAGGGCTCGGCCGCCGGAGCCCCCTATCCCTCCTCCGCCTCGTTCCGCAGCTGCCGGGACAGCAAGATGCCGCGCAGGAAGGGCCTCCAGCACCCTCCGCCGCCCGGAGGCCCCGAGGAGCCTGGAGAGAAACGCCCTAAGTTTGTAAGTTAGGCCTGAAGCTGGGGGGTGGGGCAGCTCCCACAGTGCCGGTAGGCTGCGGCTCGGTCCCGGGTCCTTCAATGTCATTCAGCTCTGACCTGACTGACAGCGTGGGTGGGACCACAGGGCCTAACTGGGGGCTACATTTTGTTCTAGATTGTCAGAGCTGTCAATCTCTTCGTAGACTTATGACGGCAGGGTCCAATTCTATTTGGATCCTTTGACAAATACCCTGATCAGTGTGTTGCCCCAGATTTTTTAAGGCTGACGTGAGAAGCAGTTCAAATGTCTGAATATTGACGTCACTATGGACTTCACATTTTTTTAAGTTAAACTTTTCCTTTCCCCCCCAGCATCTGAGGGTATGAGATATATCAAAGTGAACTTTTAGGTGATAGTATTTCTTTTTCTGCTTAATATTTAAATCCCAAGAAGAATTTTTAAAAGTAGATTATGATTTTCCAAGTTGAAACAGCTCGTTTAAAATTGGCGGGTCATGTGGTCACTGCTAAAGAATGTTTAGTTTGGAAAGAAGTCTAAGTATTTGAAACCTGCTGTTCTGGTTGCTTCTCTGACTCACTTCAACAGTCAAAGGAAGTGTCATGATTAGCGCCTTGTAAATCTTTCTGTTGGCATCAACTAGTGAAAGAATAGACAGTGAAGATTGTTTTGTTGTGTGTGTGTAAATAAATCACAAATTAATCACATAGAGAGTGGATACATTTGGGGTGGGACCAATGGAATTGAAAATTTAATACTAACCCCTCCATTTTACTTAGGAATATGGAAAAACATTTTAGTCATAGGTGAAATTTTACAGCACAGCATGTGCCTTCTGTGAACAAATGAAAGTTGTTAGGAATGTAAGTCAGGATACACAAATTAAGGGAATAAAGTCTTCTGGAGGAGGAGTGAGTAGCTACATATAACAATTAAAAATGATAGATGAATAAAACTGAGAGCAGAGCTAAGAGATATATCAGAATACTGAAAATGAGGGACAACATGGATTAATTACACAAAATTAAGTATCAACATGGCCATAGGAATGGTGAAATTTCACAGGAGGATCAACTATGTTGTTGATTGTTATCTTGACAGAGCTGAGGAATAAATAAGATAGGGTTAGACTGGCAATGAAAGATTCTATCCCATATGAGAAGAATCCACTGGGCAATGACTTTTCTTCCTTTTACAGTTTACCATCTGGGTTAATGTTGTCATTCCATTTGGTCTCCGACTTCTGTGCTCTGGAATACATGAAGTGTAATTTTCTGTGACTCATTCCAGAACGGAGGTCATGAAAACAGAACCTAAGATAATATTTAAGTTTAGTTTCCTTGAGAAAAGTATCAGGTGATGTGAGTTCTAGGGTCTGTGCTGTTTTTCATTTCTTAGGTATTTTGTAAAGATGAAAAAAATGTCTGAAGACAACACTTTTAAGCCTTAAATTTAATAAAGACATCTAAAATACTGTGTGTGTTTTTAGATAGGGGTCTGATTTGAATCAAAACTTTAAATTAATTTAGAAGTAATTTGGATTCTTTGTAATCTCGCAAACTAATTTAGATTCTTGCTTACATGGTAATTTCTTGGTATTTTATTTACATTTCACTAATTTTGTTATCAGCTATGTCTAATCTATTTAACTTGTGAATATGTGTGTTATCAATTATTTTTTATTTCTGTAAGTTCCATTTGCTTCTTTTTCCAATCTGCTTGGTTACTGTATTCCTGATATTCCTTGTTTCTTATTCCTTTATTTCTTTAGACAATTCCTACTTTACTCTTTTTATTCTTTATTTGGCAGTTCTGGTATGTGCATCTTTGAACTGTCTGACATTGACTTGCGCCCATGGTAGCTTGGTCTCTCCCTCTGCGCTTGTTAAACTTTGTATTTCAATAATTTCAAATTCAATAATTTCATTGCTTTGTCTTAAACCTGTCTTCTAGGAGGCCTAACCGGGGAGGATTTTCTCTGGAGATGATCTGAGTCTGTTTCCACCAGGAGCCTAGGGGTGCCACCTCCCTATTGAACTGGACTCTTAGAGGGCCTGGGGTTCCAGGCTCAGCTCTAACCCTGTCCTGGCCTAGGCTCAGTATCCCAATCTCAAGGTTACCTTCTGAGCAGCCCTTCCCAGTCTGCCTACTTCTCACTGTTCTCAGTCCCACTCCAGTAACACTTGTTAATGGGTTGGAGGGTGATCTTTGGAGACCACCTCTTCCTCACGAGATTTCTGCAATGCCTCAAAAAATGATTGTTGGTTGTTCAGTCTGCTGTATTGCCAGACATCAAGTTGGTTCTTGGCTTTCTCTTGATTTGGGATGAAGTGATGCTAGCTAGCCTGAATCTCTTCAGGTCACCTAGTCATTAGGTCCTGTAGTTGCCTGGGGCAGCTGCTTTTGACTGGAACAAGTAGTGCGTGTTGGTGATGGGACAGGAGTAGGGATAATGTAGGTGCTTGGTGTTTGCAACCACAAAGCTACAGACTGGTAGTGGAACTCAGGGCTAACCTGGCCACTGACTCTTGTCTTAGTGTAAGAAGGTAAAAGTGTAAAAATCCTGTTTTACTTTGAACCTGGATAAAGCAGACAAACAAATCCTTGTTTTCTACTGCATGTTTGGTTGTGGACCTCAAGTTACTTCTGAATTGTTTATAAACATCTCTAGCATAGCACTTCTCCCCATAGATGTGTGTAAATAGTAGAAGTCTGTCTATTATAAACGTAGGATAGTTTGTCTGCGTAATGAATCAACTTCTTTTGGGCTGCTTGCGAACTAACCAACTTGGTTTCAGCAGGGAATATGGCAAGCAGTGTGTGTGTATTAAGTTACTGGGATAGTTACTGGGAGATGGCTTGCAACCAGTGGAGGCTGGAAGGACAGTGCAAGAACCTGGGTGAAGACTGTGAAGGTGAATAGAATTCAGTAGGATCATTAAACTTGTACCTGCCCTAGGTCACAGCGTCAGTACCTGGACCCGGGTCCTATTTCCCTTCTAGAACAAAACAAAACAGTTTCTTACTCGTCGTGAAAAGCCTGTCAGTGAGTCTGGGCATTCCATTCTTACCTCCCACTATTAGAAGCACACAGTACGCACAGTGGTGGCTACCAGATCCAGAGTGAGAGCAGGACGTGTGGCTTCTGGAGAAGTTTCCGTCTCTAGGATGTGTGCCAGCCCTTTGAAAGGGGGCCAGTAAATTCCATGATACAAGCTGGAAGAGTAGCTCTTCTTTTTCAATTAGGAATATCCTTTAAGTTCTCACAGACTTTAGTGTAAATCTGGCATCTATCTAATCATGGTTTCCATTGTATAGATTGTTACTGTCCAGTTATGTCATTACAGTACCATCAGTTTTGGTTGTGAGAGGTTTTTCACCATGTCCATTAATATCTGTATGTCTACTGTGTTTGGTCATTGTTAGCAATAACAATTAACCTTAGTGAGCCGAGCACTGTTCTAGGTGCTTCATAACTTTCAAGTGCTTTAATCCTTATAACAAGCCTATGAGGTGGATAGTATTAATTAGCCTTGTTTGCTAGAAGGGGAAGCTGAGGAACAGAGGTTAAATTGCCTTTGGTTGCACAGCTGCCAGTGGGTGAGGCTGGGATTTGAACCTAGGCAAGCTGGCTTCAGAGTACACATCCTTAATCCCTATCCTGTATTACTCTCCCATGCTAGTGGGAGTTTTACTTTTACTGTTTTACTGCTTCTTTTTTCATTCAGGAACCATTAACAATAGTTAGTAATGCCTTTCATGAATATAGAATTAGTGATTTCCTGATTATAGGCAGATTGTGAGGTGGGAAGAGGTATCAGGTTGGAGAACTTTTGCTTATTGTTCTGGGAACTTGAGAGTTGAAATCGTAGTGGGCTTGGTGAGAATAGTGCCTGCTCGCCTTATTTCCTTGGGCTTATTTGGAGGCAGGTGTGGTAGGCTGAATAATGATCCCCCAAAGTTATTCACGTCTTAACATTCACGTTAATTCCTGGAACCTGTGAACGTTACCGTATGACAAAAAAAGGACATTGCAGGCATGATTAAGTTAAGTTTTAAAAAATGGGGATATTTTCCTGGATTATCAGGGTGGACCCTAAATGCAAACACACTTCCTTATGAGAAGGAGGCAGAGGAAGATTTGACTACAGAAAGGGAGAAGGTGAGGTGACTACAAGGCAGAGAGATTGGGGTTGCAGCCACATGCCGAAGAATGCTGGCAGCCATCAGACACTGGAAGAGGCAAGGAACCCTTCTCCCGTATCGGGAGATCGGCCCTGCTGACACCTTGATTTTAGCCCAGTTGAACACATTTCTGCTGTTTTAAGCCATCAGGTTTGTGGTAATTTGTTACGGCAGCCACAGGAAACTAACAGCAGTTATGAGGATGACCACATTGAAAGTTTTGGTTTCATAGTTTATAAATGTATGTTTTAGGAGAACCATCAGATTCATTTAAATCTCTTCCTGTGGTATCGTTTATTTTGGAAGATTTGTGATTTGAGCGAATATTAGATAACCACAGTTTGGTTTCCTGGAATAATGACTAGAACCTTCATTCATCTTGCTGTGCTGTATCATTATCATAAAGCAACTATGATAATGATACAGGTGATTTCTATGTGCTCTTTTTGAATTTATTTCTTCATTGAGTCCTCAGTTAAAGTGATGCTCTCAGTTGTCCTAGAGTTACACTGTCAAGAATTGGAGATGGTGTTCTTAGTTGAAGGCTTTAGGCACCTGAGTTTTATTCATGTCAAAACTCCACCTAACCTAGCAGGCACTGAAACCTTCATAAGGTAAAAATCACTTTATTCAGTCCAGTCTTCTAAGTATAGTCGTCCTTCGTTATCCACAGGGGGTTGGCTCCAGGACCCTCCTTGGATACTAAAATCCATGGATGCTCAAGTCCCCTACATAAAATGGCATAGTGTTTGCATATAACCTATGCACATTCTCCAGTAAATCATTTCTAGATTACTTATAATACCTAATACAATGTAAATGCTATGTAAATAGTTGCTAGTGTGCGGCAAATTCAAGTTTTGCTTTTTGGAACTGCCTGGAACTTTTTTTCCCCAAATATTTTTGATCTGTGTTTGGTTGACTAGTCAGATTCAGAACCTGCGGATACAGAGCGTTGAATGTAAATTGCTCTGAATCATCCCAGACTTTCTTTTCTTCTATCCTTCTAACAGGAAAAATAAGTTTACTTTTATTTGTTAATAGATGATTTATCAAGAGAACAAAATATATCAAGTGGCTTTTGGGGAGTATATTTAGCTGCTGAAAATAGATAATATATGGTATTTATTACTTCTGGATCACTTTGGATCTTTTCTTTGTGAGTAAAAAGGGGTGGGAGCAGGGATAATTGTCTTAGATTTAGAGCAAGGCTTAATTGCTTTTTTCAAAGACTTGGGTCTTTAATTATGAAGAAGCAAACTGACATACATTTATTGCACTGTGAAACCTTGCATCTCATCTAGTCTGTCTTGTAACAATTGCTTCTGAACAGATGTTACCTGAAATACCTTTGCGCAGTTGGTAGAATGTGAAAATTTGTCATGTTTTTATTGTTGTCTTAAATTAACTCTACTATACGGCATAACTTTATTGCTGTGTCCTAGAATCTTTATATATTTACTGCCTTGTAGATTGGATTTAAAATTGGCTTTTTACATAGAATGTAAATTAACCTGTGTATAACTTGTTTATGCTTGCAGAATAATACAAGAAAAAACTGCTATGTATTACACTAACGTAATTGTCTTTAACTCAGCACATAGTATCCTCCAAACTAGGAATGAAATGAATGCTACAGAATATGCTTACCATCACACTCTGCTTGTTTATCCCAGAAACTAATTTGACTTTTAGGTCTATAAAATATAGATTAAGCATAACCTTTTACTTTATGAGATATTAAGGATCAAAGCACCAGCTTTCTTTGAACAGGATCTACAAAGGTAACTTTCTCTCAATAGCAGCAGGGTGGCATTGAAATACCTTACCATTGGGAGTAATTTTCTCAAATAGCAAATCACATAATCATTATTAACTTACAGGAGAATTTCAGAGTTTCAGTAAGTTAAGTTTTGGTGCTGGAGTATTCAAGTTTCTATCTAATGAATGAAAAGTACTCGGAAATGCTTTGCCATAGATTTTATTCTTCAAAGGACCCACTGCCAACCTTTCTCACAGTTTTTTGTAGAAGAGGCATTATGAATGATGTTTACAAGCAGTGACTTGTACCATTTTTAGGGCTTCGATTCCAGCTATGTCACATATTAGCTGTGTGAACTTGGGTGAACTTAGCCTCTCTCTGTGCCTGTTTCCTCATGTGTAAAATGGGGTTGTTGGGAAGCTTAAAAGTTAATGTGATGGGCGGAGAACAGGACCTGTAACAGCACTGTAACCTCTAAATATTTACCATTTATAGGTTTGTTGTTGTCGTCATTAGTAGTAATAGTAGTACAATTTTGGTCTAGATTTTAGGGCATTGGGGATGTTACATTGGATATTGGAATAACTTTCTTATACTGGGAAATCTTAATTGGAGCAGACTTTTTCCTCATGTTGAGGCGGAGGCATTCTGTTCCCAGGTCTTATCCTGGCAGGTCAGGTGGTGACAGGTGCATTGATGCAGACTTCTGATTCTTACTACTGAAAGGTCAGAGCAAGTTTCTGGAGCTTTCTGAGGGGTATGTTCTTATTTGTAAAACGAGTTTTATGCAACTATGAAACTTAGGTACCAACGAAACTTACAAAAAGAAACTGGCAAAGGAAATGACCTCAAACTTAGAAAAAAAAAATTCTTGTGATACTCCATTGTGGATTGAATGATAGTAAAAATGTTACTTATATATGTATAGATATAAAACCAAGTATAACTCTTTATGCTTATGGCTCTTTTACAAAACAGATTTACATATAAAATCCAAAACAAAGGTATAAAACCCATAAAATTTAAATTAACAACATTAATGTGATTGATAATTATTTTTGTTGAAATTAAGTCATCACTGTTGGATTTAATACTGGAAAGATATGTGTGTGGTTTGCTGTTTTCCTTTTTGTCAACTTGACTCTTGGACAGAAATGGAATTCCAGAGCTGAGGAGGCTAAGCACAGACTGATGGCTCCAAAGATCTGGCTGCACACTGTTGGTGGAGGCCTGTTATCTAACATCCCTGTTATTTTCACAAGGTCTGGACTTGAGGTTCTGGATGAAGTAATGAACTCTTATGATAAAAAGAAAAGAGCCATATGTAAATTTTTTTTTTTTTTTTTTTAGTAAATTATATGAAACTGTTGATAAAGAGCAGAAAGAATTGGAGCCAAGACCACCAGCCTCTATATTCATTTTTCTCTTGAAATTTAACTTTCCATAGCTTTGGGTATATCGTTCCTTGAATAGTGTCATTTTGGAATTAGAACTTTTCGAAACTGAATTCTTCTTAAGTGCAGGAGCTTGTGAACTGTACGTGGCATGATGTCCATGTTGTTGGGCCTGCTGATACCATATTGGTAGAGCACACAGATGCAGGCATGGTCACCAAAAGTGCCTGATGGAACGTGGTTCTAGAGGGGTCATTCAGATTGTACAGAACATGCTTGCTTTATTTCTAATGTTTAATATAATCTTGGAAAAATACAAAGTTTCAAAAGTCTGATAGAATCGGAGAGTCTGTGGAAGGGCCCTGCAGACCTCAGTTTGAGGAACCTGGAGATGCCTTAAGACAAGATGTTAGGAGAGTCCTTGAACAGGCAAAGGTTTTGCACCTTTGTTTAGTCTTTTGTTTCGTGAAGAGCGAAAAGTGATTAGTAAGTATTTATCAGTAGTGAAGGATGCATACAATGTGCTTTAAAACAGTTTACCTCTTAAGTGCTTTTCTAAGGGTCAACATTTCCCTTGCAATCTTTAAACAATATACTTTATCATACAAAAGAGGTATAGAACACAATGTAACTGTTCACCAGTAAGCTTCAGAAATGAAACATCATAAATTCTATTGAAATGTTCATTTCTTCCCTTTCTATTTATATCTCCTTATAATATTTACTCTTCATTTCTTTGAAGTAAGGGCTTACAGGATTTAATTTTTAAAAAATTTTGATTAGTATTTTTGTTGTTGTTGTGGGGGTTTCCAATATATATCTCTCTCTTTTCCATGAAAATAGATACATGAATGGAATTAATACCTAATAACCTTCTAATCCCTCCATCTTTTAGCATCATAGCCCATCTTAAATACCAGAAAAAAAGGGTATTTTTCCCTAAAAATAGATCCATGAATGGAATTAATATCCAATAACTTTCTAATCTCTCTATCTTTGAGCATCATAGCCCATCTTAAATACCAGAAATAAAGGGGGCACTGGGATTTAATGTATCAAACATGTACTAAGAGCATCCTGTGTGCTGAGGGCCTTGGGGTATACCCAAGTAGCTGTGGTCTACGTCAAACCTTCATGGATTAAAGATGGCTAAATAACCTGCTCAAAGCTCTCCAAGGAAATTATTGCTAATTCTAGGTCATTCTAGATGTTAAAAGAAAAAAAAAAGTATATGCCTTTTCTGGGGTTAAGGTGTAGAATTTCTTGAAACTCTCAGTAAGATACATGGATTAATCTAATTGTAAGATCTGTAATGTTACATTTCTTTAGCTAATTTTATTGTGAGGTGTCTTCCCAAGATGCGGGGGAGTTTATCCTATAATTGCTGCATTTTCCTGAGGCAGGCTGTTTATTTGGGTGTCATAAAAATGAAACTTTGTAACATTCAGTTTTTAACCAGGATTTACAAATTGGTGACATTGATTATGGACTGTACTGTAGTATTAAACTGTTTTTGTTTATCAAAACATTGGATAGAATGCAATTCATAAAGACAATTACAATTCATTTCTAATGAAAAATTGACAGCCCGAGAAATGAACATGAAAAATAGAATGCACATAATGTACATTCAGAAACTCAGTATGACAGTTTCATTTCTTTATAAAAGGTGATGGTCTTCATTAAAACCATGTTCTAACTGCACTCATCCTATCTTCTGAGGGTATCATTTTGCTCTTATTGATATGTTATCTCGAGCCTGCTTTCAGTTGCTGTATGCATATGTTTGTAAGCTTTTGGAAGTCACTTTCTCTCATGGTAGTGCCTGATATAGGCTTGAGCTTATGATGTGAACACTTGGCTAATTGAAAATCTATGCAAAACTACTCTTGTAACCTTACACCACCTGGTTCATTAATCTATTCATGATTAATTTTAATTTAAATAATATTGGTATACCCTAAATGTCTATTTTATTTTTATAAAAGATTGCATTGGTGGTGGGTGAGGGCATGTAAAGACTACCAGAAACATCTGGGTCATTGGAGAACTGAACCTGCCGACTCAAGCTCCTCCAGGGGCCTGGCAGCATGGCTTTAGAATACCCCCTCCAACCCTCCAACCACTGTGATAAAGAGGGCTTGGGCTGGATTCAAATATGGCTGTATGTCCTTGGGAAAATTAACTTCTGTGCCTCAGTTATCCTATCTGTAAAATGGAATAGATAATCGTAGTATTGTGGCGATTAGTTGAGGTAATGCATGTTACAATAGCTTGGGCACAGAGCCTAACAGTTAATACATGACAGCTGTTATTCCAGATCTTTCTGGATTTACCATGTGGTTGGGGCCCAATAAACCTGTTGTAAGTTGAAAATATAATCAAAAATGCATGGAATATGCCTAACTTACTGAACATTATAGCTTAGCCTAGGCTACTTTAAACGTGCTTGGAAAACTTAACATTGGCCTATGGTCAAGCAAACTCATCTAACACAAAGCCTATTTTATAATAAAGTGTTGAATATCTCATGTATTGAATACTGTACTGAAAGTGAAAAACAGACTGGTTGTGTGGGTCCAGAGTGATTGTTTCTCTCGTGATCGCGTGGCTGATGGGAGCTGCGGATGCTGTCCGCCCAGCATCACGAGGGAGTATCCTACCACCTATCTATCACTAGCCTAGGAAAGGATCAAAATTTAAAATTTGAAGTACAGTTTCTATTGAATGAGTATAGTTTTCACATCATCGTAAAGTTGCAACTTTGTAAGTGGGAGACTGTAGTTTTATTCTTTTGGTTCCCGAACCCCAAAATAGGGGAGATTCCACCTCTGTAGTGTTGAATTCTCTCAGGCTGGTCATCTTGAAGGGCATGTGACATGATCTCAGTTATTGACAGCATTTTGACCTTTCTTCTGCTTCCCCCCTCCCTCCTCCTTCCTCCATTCCGGCTGGACACCTGCATTGTGTCCAGGGACCTGACCTTAATTCCAGTGGGGAACATGCCAAGAGGCTTGGTCCCTGGACATATATCCCCTCCTTTCTGTTTCATCTAGACCTCCATCCCTTGACCTTGCCTCTCTTTCTTTCTCTGTCAGCCTCCTGCTGACAACACTTGCTCTACACTAAACCCACACCCTATGAAAGTAACCCAGGGCTTCCTTTTGAACTAGGATGCCTTCACGTTCCTCGCCTCCTCAAACCTGCCATAAGGTAGAATATAAATAAATAAAGCAGCTCTGGCCTTCTTGTCCACTTGCCTCCTATCTCCAAGACTGGAACAACCTGATAGGCTTCTCTGTGGCTGACCCGTGCTGCTGCATCCTGGTGGAAACCCCTCCAGCTCTGTGAACTGACGCCCTTAGACATCAGGAATCTACAGACTCACTGATTAGCAGGGTCTTCAGAGATGTTGATCACAGTCATCATCATGATAGCTATGCTTATTCAGCTCTCTTGGTGGGCTGGATACTCTTTTAATCACTTAGTCCTAATACAATGCTTTGAAGTAGGTACCCTTGTGTTACACTTGATGGAACTGAGGCAGGGAGAGAGGTTTGGGGATGGTCCTGAGGTCCTGCAGCTGGGAACAGGGAATGATGGATGTGAAAGCAGCCAGGCTGGGCCAGAGCCCTGGCTTTGAACTAGCTTTTTGGTTACGTCCTTTTTTACTTCTCTCAGCATTTATGCTGAGACTGTATGTATTCACTCTTTTTACCTTCTCTATGGGCCTGATTCCTTTTTGTTGTAAATCGTTTTTTAAATTGAAAAAGTAATGTGTGAAACTCTTAAAAAGCCCAACAGTGTATGAGTTCAGAGTGAAATTCACTAAGACTCCCTTACATCCTAGACCACCAGTTCAGATTTTCCCCATACAGAGGCAATGATGACTTTTATTATTTTCTTTTGGATCCTTTAATGATATTCTCTGTGTGTGTGAAGCTCCCACTTGATACTGCACAGGAACATGCCACAGCATTTGCTGAAATGATCTTAGAGATGGTTTCTCCTGACTCTTCACACTCACCTTGACACATTCTTCAGAGAGAAAATAAAGGCCGTACTGCTTGAACTGGCTCAATTTCCTGCTACTGCTGCTGTTATCTTCTATATCTGCAACTCTTCATCCTTTCTCTTCCAATATCCACAGAATAAGTGTCTGTTTTTCTATTCAAGGTTAATCCCTTTGCCACTGATCTTGATCCAGTCCCATTCCATGAAGCTGTTTCACTCTTCACAGGCTCCATCCCGTAAGAATGCTCAGATATCTTCCATTCTGAAAGAAAAAGCAGAAGCAAAACCAAACAACCTCCCTCTCCAACTTTCCCATGACCCTGTGACCCACTCAATACCATGCTGTTTCCTTCCCTTATAGCCAAATTCTGTGAATTAGCTGTTTTCATTTATTCTGTAAATATTTGAATGGCCTTTAATACCAAGCATAGCACAGGTGGGTACAGTTTGGTTCTTGACTTCAAGAGGCTCCCATTCAGTCTGGCATGGAAAATAGTGGTACAGACCAAGTGTGTGGTATTACCAGGGAGTCCATATTGTGTAATTTTAAAGAACTCGGGCCCTGAAGTTAACCTGGGTTTAAGTCCTGGCTCTGAAATTGGTAGCTGTGTGACCTTGGGAAATTACTTTTGTTGTTGTTGTTTGTTTCTTCATGTATGATGTGGGAACAGTAGTACCCGTATTATAGGTTAGACATGATGTTTCAATGTGTTATAATGGGGGTTAACATGTAAGTACTAAATAGCTCTTAGCTTGCTGCTGCTGTCATGATGGCATCGGCCAAGGGTAGAGTGCGCTCATAAGGGAGGGATTCAGACACCTCCCATAGGCTCCTCAACCTGTCTTTGCTTCTGTCATTCCACTGAAATTGCTTTGGCAGGTCAACAACTGCCAACCCAGTGGCCGATTTTCAAGGTTCATCTTACTAGATGTCAAGGTATTAGCACTGATCCCTCACTTCTTCAAACCTTTGCTGTAACTTATTCTTCTCTTCTAATCTTTGCTCATCCCTCTTCCTACCCTCTTAGTGTTCCCAAGTACTGTCTCTTTGATCTTTTACTTTTTTTACTTGATACCTCCTTCCAGCATGAGCTCATTCATTTCATTAGCTTTTACTACCACCTAGATCAGTGCTGTTAAGTACAACTTTCTGTGATGATGGAAATGTTCTGTTCTGCTGTGTCCGATTTGATATTCACTAGTCATATGTGGCTAATACTACCAAAGGGCTGACTTTTTAATTTGAATTAACTTTTGAAATAGCCATATGTGGCTAGTGGCTAATGCTAGACTTTGGCCCACATTCATGTTTAAATGGACTGCCTGTGGCCTCAGGCACAGGCCATCTACAGGTCAGACTGCCTTCCAATGATGTGACAGTTTATTCCTGCTGGATAACTTGTACATCTTGTTCAGGCAAAGATGGTACACTTTCTTAGCCTCTGAAGCTACCCTCAATGATGGGTTTATGAGCAAAACGACATCAACGATGACAGAAACAGGCATGGGATCACACCTGTTAGAATGGCTGTCATCAAGAAGAGAGAACAAGTGTTGGTGAGAATGTGGAGAAAAGGCAACCCTTGTGCGCTGTTGGTGGGAATGTAAACTGGTTCAGCCACTATGGAAAACAGTACGGAGGTTTTACAGAAATTAAAAATAGAACTATCATATGACTCATCAATCCTAGTTCTGGGTATATATCCAAAGGAAACGAAAACTGGACCTCTAAAAGATATCTGGACTCCCATGTTTATTGCAGTATTATTCACAATAGCCAAGATATGGAAGCAACCTAAGTGTCCATCAACAGTTGAATGGATAAAGAAGATATGGTATATATATATATATACACACACACACACAAAGAATGTTTATTCACCTGTGAGAAAGAAAGACATTCTGCCGTTTGTGACAACATGGTTGGACCTTGAGGGCATTATGCTAAGTGAGATAAGCCAGAGGGAGAAAGACAAATACTATATGATATTACCTATGTGTGGAATCTGAAAAAGAAGGGTGGGGGAATGTGTTAAGGGAGATAAACTTTGGGGAGATGAGTTAAAGGGTATAAACTTACAATCAGAAGATAAGTTCTGGAGAGCTAATGTATAGCATAGTGATTATAGTCAACCATACTGTATCATAAACTTCCGAGTTGCTAAGAGACTAGATCTTAAGTGTTCTCCACACAAAAAAGAAATGATAATTATATGAAGTGATAGAGGTGGTTAGCTAAAGCTACTGTGGCAATCATATTGCAAAATATAAATGTATCAGATCAACACATTGTATGTCTTTAACTTACACAATGTTATATGTAAGTTATACCCGCAGTCCTTGGTCATTTGCAATAGGTTATTAAGATCACTGGGGGCCTTCCCGTGCCTTTTGCTGTCAGCTGCTGACTTCCCCATAAACCTTGTTGACTCATTTTATTAGTGTGTTTGAATCGTGCGATGATCAATATGAAATGTGAAATTATGAATATGAATCAATATGAAACTATGTGTTTTCAGAAATCCTTTACAAATATACTTGGGTTATTACTAGAGAGTCATCACTGAAGTCTCCTTGGTGTTGTTGGAAGATTGCCAAGGGCAGTTTAGGCTGTAGTTTCTTGAGCCTGCAGCTTGACTACAGAAATTGGTGTGTTCAAAACCTAAGTTGTGAGATAGAATTTTATGTGTTGGAATTTCACTATGTCATCGTGTGACATAGTGTAAGTTTGATATAGTATTGGACTGCTCTGTATGTAACCCCATTCAAGGATTTTTCTCTCCAAATTCCCCAAATTTCTTTGGGTGAGAAGTGCAATGAAAAGTATTAAGGTGAGGAACCCATGTGTTTCTGTGTGTGTAGCAGTGGCATGATGGTTACTTATATGTTACATTATTTTTGAATCACTGAAAAGGGAAAATAAGTGACCCAGGTTATTTATGTTTTCCTCTAGAACCTGTTGAATTGTAAACTCCTTCAGGGCAGGTGCTGTGTTTTATAGTTCTTTATATACCAGGCCGGGCATGATGTTTTGTTAGCTTAGATGCGCAATAATGATATCTGGCTTGGTTAGTATTTCTAAGAGATGTAAAACATAACCACATTTTATGTATAGTACTGGGACTGCATGTAAGAGCTGGAATTGTGCTCTTTTTCCTCCTTTTTCAGATATTAAATTTGTAAATATGCAATCACCTTTTTGACTTAAGTGACAAACCAATTTAGAGGGTAGTAATAAAACGTAGTAATCAAATTATGCAGGAAAACTTAGTGGTGATTTAATTATTTAAAAAAGAGTTTAAACATCAATAATTTAAAAATTAAATTTTCTTTATTAGCTTTTGCCCTGTAATTAATTTCTGACAGTATGTGTGTGTGTTTTTTTGAATGAGATTTTGAAATGTGGATATTTTTGTGGCTCATGTTTAGTCTGATTTGGAAGGACATGGTGTATAAGGCTTGTGGCATGTACTAACGCTTAAATTCTACAAATAAAAATATAAAAACTATTAATTACATTTCTATTTTACACTTAAGCAACTTTAAAAAAAATAAAGGGGGAAACTCCCTAGCAAAACATATATTTTTGTGTTAGTCAGTTTTCAGAAATTACAATCCCCCCAGCTTCTTATCACCTCAACTTTTAAGATAAGACTTTGTACTCAGTGTTATAACACTTAATAACCGTTCAATTGGAATTATACTTATCTTTCTTTTTATTTATTTTATTTTATTATTTTATTTATTTTTTTGGGCTGTATTGGGTCTTCACTGCTGCGCGTGGTGAGTGGGGGCTACTCTTTGTTGCAGTGAGTGGGCTTCTCATTGCGGTGGCTTCTCTTGTTGCGGAGCACGGGCTCCAGAGTGCGGGCTCAGTAGTTGTGGCGCACAGGCTCAGTTGCTCCGCGGGAAGATCGTGTGGGATCTTCCTGGACCAGGGCCAAGGAACTGTAAACAAAAGGGCTGTGGGGGACAGAATTGGGATCTTTTCTTGATGATACTGAAGGTTCACCCACCCTTACTGTAAATTTATATGTGCAATACCTACTCAGTCTGTTTTCTTCCCTCACATTGTATTCTCCCCTTTAGCTGTCAGTCTCCTGAGGCCCAGGCAACATGCTGGCTGTAGGGATGGTGCTGGGAAACTGCCACTGCTTGGAGTTCTCAGCCCCAAAGAAAAATCACAGCATGTGAGAGGCCCCAGCAGCTGAAAGGAGGGTGGTCCAATGCAACTGACACCCAGCAAAGCAGAGCTGCTGGCAAAGTGGATTCAACTGTTATTTACTAGTTAAGTTGATTACTTATAACATGTTTTTATACATAAACATTTGTGACCGTTCTGTTAGAAGAATAAAAGCCCATGTCCTTAAGATGGCCTGGGATGGATCTGCCCCCCTTCCTCTTTGATTTGTTTCATGTTGCTGTTGCCACACTGGCTCCCTCCTTCCCTGAACCCTAGAGGTGCTCTTTCCTAATGGCCTTTGTTCTCCCTGCTCTTTTATCTGAAACACTTTCCCTGATTCCTTAGTCCACTCCAGTCTGCTCAGATGCCACCTTCCCATTCAGACTTATGCCTACCCCAATTCCCACGTTTTAAATTGCAGCCCTGCTTTCTGGGCCTGCCTTACTTTGTGCTAGTTTTCATTTTTAGCAGAGCTCTCATCACCTTCTAACATCCTCTATAACTTATTAATGTGTTTGTTGTCTGTTCCCCAATAGAAGGTAAGCTTCTTTAGGACAGGAATCTTTGTTTTATTTACTGATGGTTCCCTTGTCAATACATAGAAATGTTTAATATTTGTTGAATGAATGAATGTTTTAGGAATCTGTCATTGTGTAAAAAGGACAAATTCTGTACTACCAGTTTTACCTAAATCATGGCTTAATTTGACTTTAGTTTTAGATCATTGCTATAATGTTTGCATGTTCATTAGCAAGTATTTATGCACATACGATTAAAAATGCTGCCTTTTCTTCCTGTCAGCATTAAATACCTCTGTTATGGTGCTTATCCCACTGTCTTGCATTTTGGTTATTCAGCTACTTGTCTTGCTGCTCCTTTGGTTGTAAGCTCATAAGGGCAGGGACTGGGTCCTCTTTATATATATATATATATATATATATATATTTTTTTTTTTTTTTTTTGCCCTTAACCCCCCCCCCATCCCTTTTGTCTCTGACTCTACCTCCTAGCACTCTTCTTCTTTTTTTCTTTTAAAATTTATTTATTTATTTATTTATTGGCTGCAGCAGGTCTTAGTTCTGGCACGTGGGATCTTTTGTTGCAGTGTGTGGACTCTTTGTTGTGGCGTGCGGGCGTCTCTCTAGTTGTGGCGCTCAAACTCCAGAGTGCACGGGCTCAGTAGTTACGGCACATGAGCTTTCTAGTTGTGGCACGTGCCTTCTCTCTAGCTGTGGTGCGCAGGCTCTTTGTTGCAGCATGTGGGCTTGTCTCTAGTTGTGGTGCGTGGCTTTTCTCTAGTTGTGGTGCGTGGGCTTCTCTCTAGTTATGGTGCTCAGGCTCCAGAGTGCACGGCCTCAGTAGTTGTGGCACGTGAGTTCTCTAGTTGTGGCGTGTGGCTTCTCTCTAGTTGTGGTATGCAGGCTCTTTGTTGTGGTGTGTGGGCTTCTCTCTAGTTGTGGTGTGTGGCTTCTCTCTAGGTGTGGTGCGCAGGCTTCTCTCTAGTTGTGGTGCTCGGGCTCCAGAGCACACGGGCTCAGTAGTTGCAGCGTGTGAGCTCTCTAGCTGTGGCACGTGGGCTCCAGAGTGCATAGGCTCAGTAGTTGTGGCGTGTAGGCTCAGAGCGATTGGGCTCTGTAGTTGCAGCATGTGGACTCTCTAGTTGTGGCACACAGGCTCAGTAGTTGCAGCACGTGGGCTTAGTTGCCCTGCAGCATGTGGGATCTTAATTCCCTGACCAGAGATCGAACCTGCGTCCCCTGCATTGGAAGGTGGATTCTTAACCACTGGGTGGGTCTTCTTTGTATTTAATATAGTGTCTTGCACATGTTGGCAGCCTAATTGTATTGCGTAGTAGAAAAATAGGGTTATGAGGGACTTCTCTGGTGGTCCAGTGGTTAAGAATCCGCCTTCCAATGCAGGGGACGTGGGTTCGATCCCTGGTCGGGGAACTAAGGTTCCATATGCCGCAGGGCAACTAAGCCTGTGTGTTGCAACTACTGAGCTCCCGCACCACAACTAGAGAGAATTCCGCATGCCGCAACGAAAGAGCCTGCGTACCACAACTAAGACCCAACATAGCCAAATAAACAAACAAACAAATAAATAAATAAAAGAAAAAAGACAAAAAGGATTATGAGACTAGTTCTTACTTGAACAATCATGTCTTATTTCTTATACTTTGTTATCATGTCTTCATTTGCATTGAGTTATCAAGTGAGTGGTATTTACCTTAGCTTTCTTTTTTAAATTTATTTATTTATTTTTGGCTGTGTTGGGTCTTCGTTTCTGTGCAAGGGCTTTCTCCAGTTGCAGCAAGCGGGGGCCACTCCATCGTGGTGCGTGGGCCTCTCACTATCGCGGCCTCTCCTGTTGGGAGCACGGGCTCCAGACGCGCAGGCTCAGCAGCTGTGGCTCACGGGCCCAGTTGCTCCGCGGCATGCGGGATCCTCCCAGACCAGGGCTCGAACCCACGTCCCCTGCATTGGCAGGCAGATTCTCAACCACTGCGCCACCAGGGAAGCCCTACCTTAGCTTTCTTAAGATGGCATGAGATAGTTTACATTTATAATAAGGAAAAATGATAGATTTCTTTTATTTCTGACATTAATAAGTGTCAAAGTAGAAAAATAAAGCTAAGTCAATATATTATTGTTGCCACAGAAATTGAATTTGTGTCAAAAGGATTTGTGCTTGTGATGTAGTGATTCATATAGTTTTCTTGGAATTAAGTCTCTAGCAGGTGACAACATCAATAATTCACAAAACCAAGGAGACTTTTGAGATTGGTTAATTTATATATGTGGATTAGAAAACAAATGAATAATGTGCTTAATGTATTCTGACGTATTTGAAAATATGCATTAAAGATCCAGCCTATTAAAAAGTCTCTGTTCACAGTATTTATTAGATTTTTTAGATTTTTATTTCTTTTACTGTCTCATACATACATTTTTATTTGAAAAGGAACAAATCTATATTTTCTGTTTAGCGTGAAAAGTATTATCCATAGTAATTAAAAAAAACTTTTCTCATTATAAAAATAAATATGCTCATTCCAGACAGCTAAGAAAATACAGAAAAATGTAAAAGAAATTGTTTCAAATCCCACAATCCAGATATATAAAATTAACAGTGGTTCCTGTCTGGTTTTTTTCCATAAATGTGTATATTAATGAAGTTAGAATTATATTGCAAATGCAATTTTCAATACAGCTTTGTTTCATGTAACATTATATTGCAAGCATTTTTGCTATGGTAAGACTGTAATTTAATCTTTCACATATTCTGGGAAGTTTTAGGTTGATTACAATTCTAGCTATTTAAAATAATGCTGTAGTGATATATATCTATGTATAAGAATACTTGATTGTATTTCTTATTTCCTAAGTATAGATTCTACAAATAGAATTACTAGGTTAAAGAGTAATTACTAGTAGAATTACTAGGTTGAACATAGGATTTGTTTCACCAAATTGTTCTCTCAGAAGGTTTCACCAGATTTATTTCCTTATGGTGATGCTAAAATGTAAACAAATAAAATCCTTCTCAAATATAGAGCAGTGTGATGCGTGGTACTATATAAGTCTCAGGAATATCCAGTCTAAATTCATGTCTTAGACATGACATCTAAGAGGCTGAGGCACTCTCAGAAATAACATAGTAATTAGATAAACTTCAGGGTGATTTTGGAAGCTCTGGGACCATTTAAAATCCATCTACAGCTAATATCTTACTTTTCAGCCTTCTCCAGATAATGAAAAAGGTCTTGGGTTCTGATGACCTCGAACCAGACCTAACTTGTAAAGGGGTTCAGGGATTTGAATTGTCTTTTCCTGGACCCGTTGGAGAAGAGTTTTTGATCTGGTAATTTAGTGAAAGAAACTGGAACAGCTGAAGAGAATATCTTAAAATAGGTATGAAGGCTGTGTTACTAGGATTAGTCATTATGTTTTCTCTTTGAAAGAAAAGGAACACTAGAGTTCTGCTAGAATAAAAAATGACTTGTTAGGTGTTCAGCCCCTGTGATGTGTAATTCAGGTGAGAGTTACAAGTAGCAATTTGAGAATTGGTTTTTCTGGAGAGGTGGTTGTTTTCGAGCAGTTATGTGGTAGACTTTTGATCCTTTTGAAAACCTTGTGCCCTCTTAGAAATGAATCTTTTCATGTCTGTAAATGGTTGAATGATGCCTCCTTCTGAAACCTGGTCTTTCACAAAGAAGGAGTCATGGAGAAGGCAGGTCTGGATTCTTGGATGCTAAGGTGCATAAGCCTTGGAAAATGGGCAGTGGGCAGGTGTTTATCATCCTAAGATGGGCAGGATTACAATTTTGAGTAAATGAACAGATTAAAAGATGCTGGTGAGCTTTTTCTGATTCTCACCTGTTCGTAACATCTCTCTCACTTTTCTCCACCTCAAACTAAAAAAATGACCACATGAAGAGCGAGGCAGCTTAAAAGCTTTACTTTATAGTATCAAAGAGCCAGCTCTACTCTTGTCCTCAGAGTTGGGAAAGCTTCAGTATTATTTTTGGACCCTCCTGAGCTGTTAAATCTGGAGCCCTTGAAGAACAATATTTTCAGATCTAGGTGTGTTGTGTGGTTGCTGGGGAGATACCTCTTCGACCCATCCACAGCTGTGTTTAGTGTCACAGTTGCTAGTAGTATTATTTCACATTGCTACAATCTTTATAATTGGCATTGATATTAAAATAAAGACAGGTGTGTGGATAAGAAATGTTACTAGATTAAAACACATATTTATAAGTGTATTAGTGGAAGGGAATAAGCTGGACTTTAAAACAAAACTTTGAGCACATTATAATTATGATTAAGCAGATTACGATTAAGAGAGGACTGAGCCTGGCCCTTTCCCCTTAAGGTGTAACTGTGTTCTGTTGATCAGAACCTGTCACCCGTTTTTTCAAGCAAATAGTGTCATGTCGTGGTTTGATATAATGAACAATTTTTGATACTTAAGTACTAAATATATGCTTATGAGATTGAATTATTGTACCTTAGAGAGAGACTAAGTATTTGAATAAGTGATGCAATTGGTGATTCATCCTGCACTCAGAGATCGTTGAATTTTCTTAAATCAGTGCTAATTGGTGCCAGTCACTTCAGGGCACTAAAGCCTGTCCCAACCGTACCAGCTCCCTGTCTCTCACTTCTTTAAAATCCTCTGTGCTTCCTGTCTGCACCCTTTTTTTCATTTGTTTCTGCGACATAGATTTTAAATGAGGCACGTGACAGACGTTGGTCTGTGTGCAGCCCAGGGGATGTTTAATGCTGATAGTGGTGGAGTGTGGTCCCAGACTCGCTGCAGCAGCAGTGCCCTCGAGCCCCTTAAATGTACAGGTTCCTAAGCCCCACCTTAGACCTACTGCACCAGGATCTTGGGAAGCTGAGGTCCTGCCATCTACTTTTACAAAGAAAGTCTTGGTGTTTTTCTTGTGCACACTAACAAGCTGAAAACCACTTGGTTTGGAGGGTCTAGTTTATGAGAATTGGGTCCAAGTCACTTGTGTTTGGAGGCTTTAATCTTTTTAATTTTTCCTCTTGTTGCTAATTTCTCATAATGACCCAGTTAAGTGGTGTAAACTTAATAGAATTAAATTGCAACAGCTAAAGATTATTCTAAAATATTACTGTGTATTGCCTCTGCTGACAGTGATCCGAGCCTGCTAGCTTGATGCCTGGTGGGCCTTTACGTGTCTAAGGACATCAGTGGACAGAGCCTTTGCTGTCTGCTAATCCACATGTGCCAACCAATGAAAGAAAATGTAAAATTTGCTAAAACGCTTAGGTTACAGCTTGGAATCTTTTTTTCATTGCATGTGAACCTCGGGTTTGTATGTTGCTTTGTATTACATAATTTATTTGGTCTTTGTTACTTATTTGTCAACTAAGTTGGTGGTGGTGTTCTCCATACCTCGATATTGACAGCATTTTGCACAGTGCTCTGTAAGCTCTGGATCTATTTTTTGACATTATGTACTGTCTTCAATAAAGGTTTTGATGCCTTGCTTAAATGGGAATATAGAGGACGATGTTCTGTGTTTCTGTCAAAACTGCCCCCCCCCTTTTTTGATTCTATGTTCTTTTGAAGAAAAATCTATAAAGACTTGTTCTCTCTTTCAATTCCAGAGTGATCCTCTTGACCATTCATCCTAGGAACTGTCATTAGCAGAAAACCTGTCTACATGTAGAGCTGCTTTCTTTTTAGGGAGAAATAGAATTAGCAGTTTGAGAAACATAGGACCACAGGAAGAAGGGTGAGGTTTGGCTTGGGAAAAGAGCCCTAGTGTGCTTTAGTACCACACCTTAGCCAATTAATTACCAGTGTCCTGTGTTCAGAGTTGTTTATATTTTGATATTATCACCACTTTTATTCTATCTCATTGTCATAAAGCATTAACACTGTAGAGTCATA
Source organism: Aethalodelphis obliquidens (assembly GCF_003676395.1). Lineage (NCBI taxonomy): Eukaryota > Metazoa > Chordata > Mammalia > Artiodactyla > Delphinidae > Aethalodelphis > Aethalodelphis obliquidens. The sequence continues at coordinate 1,889,527 of NW_020837960.1, forward strand.
GGCCAGATAATGTAACTAAAGGTCACAAAGTCACATCTAGGTGTAAGTGTTTTAATATATCTAAAATTGTATGCTTTTAACTTTTCTCCCCCCTGGCAAATATAACCCTAATGTTGCTATCAGGTTGTTATTTTTAAGAGTGTTCCTATTTGATTCCATTTAATAGTGGTTTTATGATTCTGTTTCCTACTTGGTATGAATGTTAGCAAATTCTACCCATGAACTGGATTGATATGGGCAGTTCCTGTTTTCCCCAACCAGACCATATAGTAAAGAGCATGCTGGTAGCTATAAAACAGAAATACTTCATTTTTTTAAGTGTCTTAGTTAACCAGACATTTGAACAGTATTTCAAGTACTAGTATAAAAGCAATACTTTTTTATAATAAAGTTTTTTTTTCTTTTATACATTAAGGATGTCACCCTTGTAGTTTTGTATCTCCAAAAGCAAGGCCAAAACCCCACAGAGTTATCTGAGGATTTTATGTCAGTCGTTCTCTTCTCCCTCTCCCTCCACTTTTTAGAAGTCTGTAATCTAAACAGGTAGGACTTTGAGATAATGTAAACTTTACAATAAACTTGAATTAATATTAGCATTCAAAGATCCTACAAAAGGATGCCACTTGATCTAACCTTTACATTTTTTCACTAAATATTTAGTGTTTCTTTCTTTTTTTTCCCCAATCATATTTGAAGTGGACTGTGATTAGACATTTAAGTTTGTAGGGGAAATTACTCACACTTAGATCTACTCAAATTTTTTAATGCTAGCTTGTGTTTAGTGGTTTCTTTCAGATTGCATGTGGGTAAACAAATACCTATGTAATCTCTGTTTTCTGAAAGCTGAATCTTGAATTGAAACTTATTCTGTCTGTACTGTTTGGATATAGAAACCAACATTTTTAGATGAGTTTTCCAGCTGTTTACTCTGTTAGTCAACATCTCTAGTTCTGTCATGGGCCCTTGAATTTGCTGTCATCATGCCCTACTGGCTTATCTTGCTGGTGGTAAGAATTGATAGATAAGTGTTTCCCAGAAGAGAAGGAATAGTGAACCTGACCTTAACTTCTTGCTTGTCTCTCAGACTGTTAAACTTCCCACGCTTACATCCCTTTGAGTTTTCTTATTTTTCTATGTAAGCATTATAATTCTGTTGTAATTCATTGCGTGTTCTTTTTTGTGAAAGATTGTGTATAATAGTATAGCTTGTAATTGGACTTACATGCATGCCTATATAGTGTTTAAAAAACAGGCCAAGCATTTAACAAATTAATTGAGTTGCTAGATCCTCAATGAAATAGTTTAAGGATATTAAAAAAAAATTAAAAAAATACTATGACCAAAAAAATGAATCCTTATGTGTCTCGTTTCTACTCAAGAGTGACTACTCTTTTTCTGTAAGTTATGAGTCCAACTCTAATTTAAAAGCCTGTCCTATTTTAGGCCATTGAAGGTAAATAAAAATGTTCCTCTTGGTTATTTACATCTTCTGAATTTTACATCACGTAACCTACATTCCCTACGTTTTCTGTATAATACTTTCTGTATCTTCTATGCAGTTTTTAGTTTATAAATCTTACAGAGGCCCTAGTGTCATTTCTCTTAAAATTGTTTGTCTGCTTTCATTGTTTCTTTTCTCTTCTTTAACATCACTTTATGGCATTTTCCTCAAGGCAACTCAAACTGGCATTTTGGAATATTTCACTTGTTAGTACATGTTTTCGCTTTATTGTGGCATACTATTCCAAGGAGGATTTCTGCATGATACTTTTTCATTAGCCTTACTTTTCAAGCATTAGGCCACTTAGAATGCTGTTGTGTCAGAAGTTGGCTCTATTCCTTTTTTCTTGTCACAGGAACTTGAAATTATCCCTTTCAGGTGTGATGTGAGTTGTGACTGGGGTGATACCTCTGGTTGGAGAGGGAGAGAGCAATGTGGTTAACCAAATGCAGTGGACTGGAAATCTCTACTGGTGGGAAAGCACACAGACAGTAGCCATGTGGATTTGGGTTCAATTCTAGTCATGGTCTCTGGGATGAGATTGTGACCCTAAGTGCCTCAGGATCACACCCACTCTCACGGGCCTCTGTGCATACTTGTTAATTTCAACTGCTGAAGTTAATAGTGATTAAAAGTAAATTTTACAACCCAGGATTCAACATTAAACTTTTGTTAATCCAGTATTATTATTTCTTTGCTCCTAGGTCAGCATATGTGGTCTACTGATCACGTAATTCAGTCTAGAACTGGCATGATCACTTATCCAGCTGCATTCTCTTTAGTATAAGCAAAGCTCATGCTGTGTCCCTCCAGTTACTGTTTTTCCTGCTGTAGAAGAAGGAACATCTTCTCTGAAAGGGTGGAGAATCTGGGATAGTGATTTACACTGTACAAATTTTTAACCTGGATCATCATCGAGGTAGATTCATGAGCATAAAAGTGCCTCATCAAAAAATCTACAAACAAATGCTGGAGAGGGTGTGGAGAAAGGGGAGCCCTCCTGCACTGCTGGTGGGGATGTGAATTGATACAGCCACTATGGAGAACAGTATGGAGGTTCCTCAATAGAACTACCATACGACCCAGCAATCCCACTACTGGGCATATACCCTGAGAAAACCATAATTCAAAAAGAGTCATGTACCACAATGTTCATTGCAGCTCTATTTACAATAGCCAGGACGTGGAAGCAACCTAAGTGTCCATCGACAGATGAATGGATAAAGAAGATGTTGCACATATATACAATGGAATATTACTTAGCCATAAAAAGAAATGAAACTGAGTTATTTGTAGTGAGGTGGATGGACCTAGAGTCTGTCCTACAGAGTGAAGTAAGTCAGAAAGAGAAAAACAAATACCATATGCTAACACATATATATGGAATCTAAGAAAAAGGAAAAAAAAGGTCATGAAGAACCCAGGGTCAAGACTGGAATAAAGACGCAGACCTACTAGAGAATGGACTTGAGTATACGGGGAGGGGGAAGGGTAAGCTGGGACAAAGTGAGAGAGTGGCATGGACATATATACACTACCACATGTAAAATAGATAGCTAGTGGGAAGCAGCCGCATAGCACAGGGAGATCAGCTCGGTGCTTTGTGACCACCTAGAGGGGTGGGATAGGGAGGGTGGGAGGGAGACGCAAGGGGGTGTAGATATGGGGATATATGTATATGTATAACTGATTCACTTTGTTTTAAATCAGTAACTATCACACCAGTGTAAAGCAATTATACTCCAATAAAGATGTTAAAAAGAAAGTGCATTCTAGTTACAAGCATGAATGATAAATTTCATTCTGTCAATAGATATTGAATTTATTGATACCTATTTGCCACTTATTCCGTTAGATGATGATTGCTAACACATATCCTTTTATACTTTTCGTAGACCTGACCTAATTTCCTGTTTAGGAAATGTGCTTGACACTTTCTCTGCCCTTTTAAAGGTCTAATGCTACAATGAATAAGAAGAAGGAGAATTGGAAATTGATTCCAGCTACTTAAATACAAAATCTTCCCCAGCTCCAGAATTTATAAAAACTTGGATTGTTTTTCCCCCCTAAATGCTTAATTTTGCTTTCAACTCCACTTTGCAGGAAACTAATTTATTCACTTTCTAAAGTGGCCTTGTGTATGTCTAGCAAGGAAATTGGCAAAAGGGTTCTCAAAGAAGTAGCAATGAAATTGAAAAGTGTCTACTGTCAATAACTGGTGATAAATCAAACCGATGTTAAAGATGCAAATAGTCATTCCAGTACTCTCTTCTCTTTTATTAGAATTGTTTAAGTTAATTAGCCAGCAAAGTACTTCATTATCTATTATGCTGCATGCTAATGGTAGATTTAAAGTTTCACTTTTATAATTTGAACACTTTTCTGAAAATCTTATTTAAACCCCTATATCCATTGCATTCTAAGTCTGTATGGTAGCTAATACTGTTATTTGGGAGAATATATTTATTGTTCTACAGTGAGGTTTCTAGTTTGTGAGGTTTACAAACACAAGAAATTTTAGGAGACTATCACATTCAAGGTAACTTTTGTCCATCTTTTTGAGAAAGTGATTAAAACAATATATAATGCATTTTTATCAGACTGTCAGAAATTGAATTACATTCAACTTAGCGTTGTAGAATTTTAAATGTACTCTATTAACTAATATTAAAAAAGCTGTTATAAATTACTGATATGATTGGTTTCTTTCATTTGCAGCATTTAAATATTAGGACACTGACAGATGATATGGTAAGATTATCCTTGATGTTTCCTTTGTTGTGCATCTTAACTAACCATGTAATGTTGATGGTGTGCTGCACTAACACCTTTGAAATTGCTACAAACTGCATGTTTTGGAAATGGACTCTCTTTATAGTGCTAAAGTAAGAGGTAGAACTGGTTGTGAAATACATTAGATTGTTGCTTTCAAATAGTAAAAGGGACTAGTCAATATGTTCATTTAAAAATTTTGTTTAATCACAAGTTGTTAGTCAACTTGGAATCATTCAAATCATCTCTCTTTCTTTGAGGGTGAATCGCACACTTCAAAAAGAGGTACAAAGGATAGCTAAAGACATGTCAGCTTTTCAAAAATATGTAGTTGCTAATTAAAGTAAACCAGACTAAAATATCACACATATAGTTTTTAAAAGTTTTGTTTAAAAACGAGAGAACTAAGCATGCCTTATCCTATATTCTGCATGCTGAAAATAATCAGCTTTCTTATAAGTACTTAACATTTTATATCACCGTTACAGATTCTTATATATTCAAATGAAATTTTCTGAGAGGTATATTTTTGAATGTAACTCTTGGTTAACGGTAAAAAATAACAATGAGAATAACAACAAGACCCAAATAAACAGTAGCACCAAAAACACAGAAGCATGATAAGGAGGACCAAGCACAGCACTTCGATAACTAGGATTTGAATTCAGCTTCACTTTATGTCAAATATGAAACGGTGCCTAGAACTCACTGAGCACTCAAAAAGTGTTTAGCACCCCCAACATCCAAAGTAACATGTTAGGCACGTGGTTTAGGTGGGCATAAAAAGATGAATGAGATGTAGATCTGGACATGCACAATTTAAAAAATTGAATCAGAGCGCTATGTTTTATTCCTCTGGATAGTATCTAAGAAAAGGATATTTATGTAAACTTTTCTGGATAACATTTATTTCTCATAGGATAATATTCAGAAATGGTAGTAATATTGAGCACTTATGCAGATTATGTATATAACTTCTCACCCTGCAAGGTGGGTGATGTACTTATTGTAGTGCGGAGTGCATTGGGGCTCAGGCAGCCTAAGTAGGTAGCTTACCCAAGTATGCACAGCTCTCAAGTGGTGTAGCTGTGGCTTGAGTCTTGTTCCATGTAGCTCCAAACCCACACACTTGCTGTGCTGACTTAGCCTTCAGATGGCTCCTAAGGCCAATAATAAAACCATGTGCAATTATTAAGTATTAACTTTTATGAGAATCTACAGTGGTATATTTGCAAAGCCTTATTGAGGTATAATTCACATAGCGTGTAGTTCACCCATTTAAAGTGTATGATTCAGTGGTTTTTAGTATATTTGCAGAGTTGTAGAACCATCACCACAATCAATTTAAGAACATTTTCATTACCCAAAAAGAATATATATACATATATTCTTTTTATATAGAATATACTATATAGAATTTTTATATAAAATATACTATACCTGTGAATAGTCTCCCGAATTATTCCCAACTCGCTCAGCCCTAGGCAATGTCCAGTCCACTTTCTGTCTATAGATTTGCCTCTTGTGGACATTTTATATAAATGGAGTCTTACGTGCGCTTTTGTGACTGAATTCTTCTACTTGGCATAATGTTTTCAAGGTTCATCCATGTTGTGGTGTGTGTGAGTGCTTCCTTTCTGTTGCTGAATAGTATTCTATGTTATGATATTCTTGAGGTTTGTTCATATTTTGTGGGCACTCTACAGTTTTTTTTTTCCTCTTTTCATTCAGACCCCACCCTTACCTTTGTTTCATGACTGTCTCTGCACTTTGCCAACACATAATCTCTATTCCAAGTTCTAGAAACAGAGTCATGTTGTGGAGTGGCTTCAGTGGGCCACTCTGGAAGCCATCGTGCTCTGATCTTACATTAGTAAATGGGTTCCTCCTCAGTGAAGACTTTCTCTGTCCATCCTGTCTCCATTCCTTGCCTCTCCCCTCATCCTTGCCCCTGGGCTTGGTAGGGTCAGAACTTTTGGGTTTTACCATAGTGCCCTGTGCATATTTTTATCAAAGCAGTACATGATTTATGGTCTGTCTTTTTTTTTTTTTTAATTTTTATTGGCGTATAGGTGACTTACAATGTTGTGTTAATTTCAGATATACAGCAAAGTGAATCAGTTATATATATATATATATATATATCCATTCTTTTTCAGATTCTTTTCCCATATAGGTTATTACAGAATATTGAGTAGAGTTCCCTGTGCTATACAGTAGGTCCTTATTAGTTATCTGTTTTATATATAGTAGTGTGTATATGTTAATCCCAATCTCCTAATTTATTGCTTCCTGCCATATTTCCCCTTTGGTAACCATAAGTTTGACTTCCAGATCTGTGAGTCAGTTTTTGTTTTGTAAATAAGTTCCTTTGTATCATTTTTTATTAGATTCCACATATAATATCATATAATATTTGTCTTTCTCTGTCTGACTTACTTCACCTAGTATGATAATCTCTAGGTCCAACCATGTTGCTGCAAATGGCATTATTTAGTTCTTTTTTATGGCTGAGTAAAATTCCATTGTATATATGTACGACGTCTTCTTTATCCTTTCCTCTGTCGATGGACCTTTAGGTTGCTTCCATGTCTTGGCTATTGTGAATAGTGCTGCAGTGAACATTGGGGTGCATGTATCTTTTCGAATTATGGTTTTCTCCAGATATATGCCCAAGAGTGGGATTGCTAGATCATATGGTAGCTCTATATTTAGTTTTTTAAGGAACCTCCATACTGGTCTCCATAATGGTTATACCAATTTACATTCCCAATTTACAGTGTAGGAGGGTTCCCTTTTCTCTATACCCTTTCCAGCATCTATTTGTTTGTAGATTTTTTTTTTTTTGCGGTACTTGGGCCTCTCACTGTTGTGGCCACTCCCGTTGCTGAGCACAGGCTCCGGACGCTCAGGCTCAGCGGCCATGGCTCACGGGCCCAGCCGCTCCGCGGCATGTGGGATCTTCCCGGACCGGGGCACGAGCCCGTGTCCCCTGCATCGGCAGGCGGACTCTCAACCACTCCGCCACCAGGGAAGCCCTGTAGATTTTTTTGATGTTGGCCTATGGTCTGTCTTTCTCACTGGTTTAAACCGTTTGAACACAGAGACAGTGAGTTGTTATTAATACTTCCAGGCATGTTGTCTGGCACATGTTAAGCATTTTCATAAATTAGTTCAACAAATGAAAGAACGAGTCTCTCTTTTGATAACCTGCCTGGTATTGTGGTTTCCTGGGATCTGGGCCTGGCTTGGTCCTGGTCAAGCTTCCGGGAGATGGAGTCTTGCCTTTGCACAGAGTAGAGAAGCTTTGACCAGGACCTGATGTCAGCCTTTCTGACCACCTGGCTGGATTTCTGACTGTTGCCTTGACCTACCTTCGTCTTAGATGTTCACATGATTGACTGTCCTGGATTCCTTGCTACCCTCTCCTTCCAGGGAAAGATTGAGCAGGCAGTCTAGTTTAGGCAGCTGTCCCATTGTTGTGGAGGTCAGAGAATAAGCATGGCTCTCTTGAACAGGAGACACTGACAACTCAGTTCTTTCTTGGTCATTGTTGATTGATGCTGTGTGGAAAGAGAATTGGACTTGGAATCAGAAGACTCTCGTTGGAAGACAGAACTTCACCACTTAGCTCTGTGACCTTGGCAGATCAATTATTAGATTGTTCACTTGTCAGTGAAGCAGGACTAATTTTATGCCTTCTCTGCCTTCCTCACAGGGTTTTGGTGAGTCTCATTTAAGCTCAAGTATCTTGACTACTGCATTCAGTTCTGTCCATTTTTACCCCCTTTAAAAAATACTTCCCGATGTATGGACAGAGGGGTGGTGTGACTGACTTATTTGCAGTTGACCCTTACAGGGTATGTGTGTTACAGAGCAATGCAGAGCTTTGAGGAGGGAGAGGATAGCTGGATATTTTGAGGGCTCTTTAAACTATTTCTGGTGAGTCAGAGCGCAGGGAAACATTTGCCATTATGCTTTGATGTGTGCTAGCGATATGTTTTGTAATTAAAGTTTGCCACCCCTGCAACATGTGTTGCATGTGTGCTTTTAATTTAGAACTTCCTAAAGTGAATAGCCTTTTTTGGGCAGGACTTGAGAGAAGAAATATAAGAATGGCATCTGCTGTAGTCATATGTTTGAATAACAGTATTTTAAAAACATTAGATTGAAACATCCTGGGAAACATTAATGTTAGAAACCCATCTCTTTAGGTTGCTTTGTTAAAGGCCTGCAAAAGTACTTCACATTTCAAGGTTATTTCTTAAATTACTGTCAGAATTTAATTTCATAGGACACTGTTGGGTTAAAGGAATGAAGTATTACTGTAGCCTTGAGGCCCCTAGGCAGATTTAATATACTTTAAACAGCGTTTGCTCTACGAATATTTGGGCACCCGCTAGGTATAAAGTGCTGTCCAAGGTGCTAGGGTAATATAAAGGTGAAAAAAATCATTTAGCTTACAACGCTTCATTGTTTATACCTGGGTTGAAAGGAAAGCTTTCCTTGTAGAGGCAAAAAGGTTGGGAGAGGACAGTGAAGGGGGGCATGTGTGAAAAGGTAAGCTGGACAAAATTGAATGTGGATGTCACAATGCTGAGTTTTCCATCAAAGTGTCCACTGGGTGTTTCTGTGGGGCAGGCATTATTTTTGACCTGCTTTTTTCTCCCTTGTCCCTCACAACTATTTGCCTAAAGTACAGCGCTCCTGCTGATCTTCATCTCCCCTTTCATCTCTCTGCAGCCAACGTTACTGCCTTAATCCCTTGTGTGGCCTGCAGCGATGGTTTTCAAGCTTTTTTGACTAGGACCCACAGTGAGAAACACACTTTATTTTGTAGCCCAGCACACATACAGAAATTCTCTCTGTCAAAACGAAAGTTTTTTTAAGAACCAATATTTAATGTTTCTAAGCATAATGAACTCTAATCATTTTCTTTTCCTTCCTTTCTACTCCTTTTTTTTTTTGTTTGTTTGTTTTGCGGTACGTGGGCCTCTCACTGTTGTGGCCCCTCCTGTTGCGGAGCACAGGCTCCGGACGCGCAGGCTCAGCGGCCGTGACTCACGGGCCCAGCTGCTCCGCGGCATGTGGGATCCTCCTGGACCGGGTCACGAACCCGTGTCCCCTGCATCGGCAGGCGGACTCTCAACCACTGCGCCACCAGGGAAGCCCCTTTCCACTCCTTTTTACTCCTCTCCATTCCATGAAAAAAAAGAAAGGTGATCCATTCCACTAAATTGACTTCAAAACACCAGGTAGTCCACAATTACAGCTAGCAAAACAGACATCGTCCTGTACAGCAACTAGAGGAAGTTCTGAGATCTCCATTAGTGTCTGCTCTTCATTACATGTAGGTGAATGTAGGGGAGCGGGGTTCGGGTGCCAGCTCTGCCATGTACTAGCTTTGAACGTCATTTAGCTTTTGAGCCTTGGCATCCTTGTTTATAGGGGTTTTTATAAGAGCTAAATTAAGTAATATATACTAAAATGCTTGGTAAACCATGCATTCACAATATTAGTGATTAGTAATATGCACTTTTAAAAATTGAGGTATGATTTACATATAATATAATGTATTAATTTTAAAAGTGCAGTCTGAATTTTGACAAATGTATACAATCATGCATACACTACAGTTATATAAAACATTTCCATCACCTCAGAAAGTTTCCGCTGTGTCCTTTGCAGTCAGTTCTCTTCCCCCTTCCCAGCTCTTGGAAAATACTGATCAGTTTTCTGAACTATACAGTAGTTCATTTTCTAGAATTTCATATAAATGGCATTACATTGTATTTTGCCATTGTGTCTGGCTTCTTTTACTTAGCATAATGCTTTTGAGACTCATCTAGTGATTGGGTGTATCAGAAATTTGTTCTTTTTGTTACTGAATAGTATTCCCTTGTTTGATAATACTAAAGTTGGTTTATATATTCAACAGTTTGGGTTGTTTGCAGTTTTTGGCTGTTAGGAAAAACTGCTATGAACATTTGAGTGCAGTTGTTTTTGGACATATGTTTTCATTTTGGAGGGCGAGTCATGTGGTTTTAACTTTATAAGACACTGACAAATTGTTTCCTCCAGTGACTAATTATGTTGGACATCTTTTCATGTGTTTATTTGCCATTCCTATCTTGTTTGAAATGAAATGTCTATTACTAAATATAGGACTATTCAAATTTTCTGTTTCTTCTTGAGTGAGACCTGGTAGTTTGTCTTTTAAGGAATTCTTTTCCATATTATCTATGTTGTTGAATTATTTGTGATATTTCCTTATCTTTTTAATGTAGGATCTGTATTTATTTCCCCCTTTTCCAATTCTGATATTGATAATTTGTCTTCTGTTTTTCCCCTGATTAGTTTGTCTAGAGGTTTGTCAATTTTATTGATATTTTCAAAGAACCAGGTTTTGGTTTCACTGATTTTCTTTATTTTATTTTCATTTATTTGTTAATCTTTATCATTTCTATACTTTTGCTTTATTCTTTTTCTGGCTTCTTAAGGTGGAAGCTTAAATAATTGAGAACTTTGTTTTCTAATAAGAATTTTATGCTATAAATTTCCTTCTGAGAGCTGCTTTAGCTGCTAATCTTCTGAATATTCAAAATAGTTTTAAATTTCCTGTTGATTTCTTCTTTTACCCATTGATTATTTAGGTATATGTTGTTTAATTTTCAAATATTTGAAGATTTTCCTGATATCTTTATGTTACTGATTTGTAATTTAATTCCCTTGTGGCCAGTGACCATACTTTGTATGATTTTAGTCTTTTTCAATTTGAGTCTTGCTTTCTGCCCCAGAATGTGGTCTGTCCTGGTGGATGTTCCATGTATATTCTGCTTTTGTTAGAATTGGTCCATAAATAGTTAATAGGCCAAGTTGGTCGATAGTGTTGTTCACATCTTCTATATTCTGATTTTCCGTCTGCTTTTTCTAAAAATTATTGAGGAGTGTTGAAATCTCCAAGTATAATTTTGGGTTTTTTAATTTTTCTTTTTAGTTCTTTCAGCTTTTGCTTCATGTTTTATGAAGCTCTGCAACTGAGTGCATATACATTTTGGATTGTTGTTTCAATTTATCATTATAAAATAATCCTTTTTATCCCCAGTGATATTCATTACTTTTTAGTCTTTGGAAGTTTAATGGATTTCTCTGCTCTGCCTGATACAGTTATTTCCTTCCTCTTTGAAAAACAAAGATTTCTTGGCTTCTGTGGCACCAAACTATAGGTTTTCATATCCCTCTGATTTTTCCTTTTCTATCTGTATTGTGTGTGTTTTTCCTTTGCCTATCTTAAAACTATTGTCATTTCTCAGGTTGCTTTCCTGAAGCCATTGCTCCTTTCCTGTGTATATAGTACTTGACTTGGTATATCTTTGTGTATATCTCTGTCTATGATCTTTCCCTCAAGTTGAGACATTCATGCATTGACCTAGAATACCTTCACATGGATGTCTCATTTGTACTTGAAACTCTATGTGCCCCAAATTAAACGCTTTACTTCCCTCTTAAACATATTTCTATTCCTATATTTTCATAGACGGTAACTTCACCCTTCCAGTGTTTCTGATTATTTCTTGAATATATTCTCTTCTCTCAAGTCTTCTATGACAGCACTAGTCCCTTTATTATCTCGTCAGGACTCTCACAACTTTCTATTGCTTCCTAAAAAGCCAACTTCCTGCACAGAAACCAGAGTGACCTATCTAAATTGCATGTCTGACCATATTTTATCCTATTTGAAACTGCTTAATTGCACCTGTTATCTATAGGTCAAGCCTAAAGCTTTTTGACATGGCACATAAGGCCTCCATGGTAGAACCCTGCTTCTCTAACTTGGTATACGTCTCTCAGTCAACATGCAAGAATCTTCCAGGGAATAGAAAGATGTAAGATGAGTTGCTGGAGAATTTACTTAGAGAATGTAGAAACACAGCTGCTGATTGGAAAAAGGAGTGTTATGTGATGGTAAGGACAGTTAATTACTAGCTATGTGCCAAGTAGCATTCCAAATGTTAGCTTTATAAACACATTCAGTTTTCACAACAAGCCTCTGAGTGGGCATTATTATTATTCCCTTTTTCAAATACAGAGAAACTGAGGCAAGAGATAGTATAGGTAACTTGTTCAAAGTCACATGAGGCAGCTGGGAAAACTGGCAGACTGGCCCCAGAGAACATGATCTTTACCAAGAGAGTTATACTGCCACTTAAGTCCTATCCCTTTCTCCACTCAGAGTGCCAGTGTAAAATCTAGACATATTCAGTATATCTCCTTATTTTCTGCTTTTCTCTTGCAGCCACCCATATGAGACTACTGACCTTGAAACTGACAAGGGAAAGTTGTATCATAGCCATCGATCTTAATCCTGAGAAAATTATAATTGTAAAGACATAGTGTATCTAAGAATTTTTCTGTGATAAGAAATGAACTGTTTTGAATATTTCTAGTAAACAAAACTGAAAAAGGTCTGTCCGAAAGGAATAATGATATGTGTGACTGAGAGATGGCAACAGGTAAAGGATATAAGGTTTCTTAATTGCAAAGGGCGTAGAAAAACTTCTGTATGGAAATCACAGATCTAGCAACAATGGCAGCCTGCTGCCAGGTATACGTGCAGGCTTTCCTGGTTCCCCTCGGGAATGGGGTCTTAGAGACGCTGAGGGGTTCATGGTCTGGGTGTGCATTCTGATGGGTGCTTTGAGATTTCCCTGTTCTCCATGGGCCTTCAGACTCACTCAGTATAACTAACTGCTGCCAGACCACTCCAGCATATTCCTGGGTGTTTTCTGTGAGACTGGTTCACTCGAAGATGAGTTTCCAGATGGATGTGCCTGACAGGCTTGGATTTTGTCTACCTGCAGAGTATTCCTGTGCCTACCTAGATGTGCTGTGTCTTGTGGGATATGTGTTAAATTAGATGTCATACTTATGAAAGAAAATAAAATGATTTTGATTATCTGAATTTGTGTCTAACTCGCAAGTACGGTCACGGGACCTAAATCATTAACCTTACAAAAAATGCTCAATGGAAAAGAATAATTTAAAATAATTATATTGGCCTAGTAAGATATAAAGCTTTCTGTACTATAATTTGTTTATTTTGCATTTTTATTCTTATTTTTCCTTTTTAAGTTAAAAACGAATGATAAAGCAAAAAGTATGATAATATATTCAATAGCTTTTCTGTAAAACTATATATTAAAAATATTCTGTCTGAAGTAGGTATACCAGCATGGACTGGGACAACTGAATATACATGAAAATAAGTTCTATAAAACTTAAACTATTTACTAAGTTGGGTGGGCCTTTCTGAGTCCATTAATATGAGTTAATTAGAGCTTCCTGTACTTAGATTTTCTGTAGTAACACTTAAGTGCTATCTTGGACTTTTTAAATATTTATGGACTGGTTTAGAGAGCTCCTCTTCAAATCAGTAGAAACTTGGGAATAAGATCAAGAGCTCTCAGAGTTGAATATGCTAAGATGTAGTAGGGTATGCAGACTTGTTTATTCATCCTTTTATCCATTCATTCATGAAGCCTTTATTGAGGGCTTAGTACTAGTATAGGAATACAGAAATGAATAATCTGTCTCTGCCCTCTGGGAACAGTGGGGAAACAGATGTGTACACAACCAGTGTACAGTTGTAGTGCAGTGATATGGGCTGGAATGGCACAGTGGTGTGGTCAACTTTGGTCTTTGAGAAGACTTCATAGAGAAGGTGACTTTTCAGCTGAGTTTTAAAGGACAGGTTGGAATACAGGCTGGCAGGAGTGGTAGTAATTTTTTTACCCTGTAATAATTTTACTTCCTGGATATCAGTGGAATGGATTCCTAGTGGAAGTGTCAGGTTGGCAAGTAGAAAGCCATTGTTGATGTCTTCAGATAATTTTTGTGTATGGGTAGTATTGGTCTATGTCTTAAAAATAGTCTGATACTTATTTACAGAGCTAATTTATATTTCCTTTCAAGCATATAGTATTATAATATTTGAATATATGCAATTAGAAACTATTTGAGTAGATGTGGGTATATATAACTTTGAGGTATTTTGAATATTAAATTCTTTTAAAATGTATTTGTGCTCTTTTCCTTTGAGTGGGTATTTTCCTTACTATCTTATACCATGGTATTAAATTACAGAAATTCATACTTGTTTTTAGTGTAGGGGACTGCACTTTGAAATAACAGTGTTGGGAAGAGTCTGGGTTTTTAAATTTAATATATAAAAGGCATAATGTCTGGCATTCTCCGTGATATGCTGTGTTAATTATTCCTTATTTAAAATATCGTTGAGAAGGATTTAGAAGTGTAAGATGCAGTAGCTTGTGTCCTGGGCATGGAAGGTAGGAAGCTCTTCATTAATTAACCCAGTTAACAAATATTAATAGAACACCCACTACATGCTTAGGACCATGCCAAGTTCCAGGAACATTTAGTGAATAAAATAACAATTCTTGTTCTCAAGGAGTTAAAGGTTTGTTGAGTAAACATATGTATGATGAAAGGCAGTTTCAGAGTAGTATACATATAATATAATGGAAAGCACTAGGTCTGTGGGCATCTAATCCAGTCTTGAGGTGTCAGAAAGGCTCCTATGTGAGATGTAGTTCAAACTGAAAGCTAAGGATTGAGTTGAAATTAGCCAGATAAAGGGGATGGGATAGGAGTTGTGGGTGTGGATAGGTTCTAGGCATGAGGGATAGCTTGTGCATGTGTAGAAGACTCTAGGTTATTCATTACATCTAGATCATATAAGGGTGGTGGAGTAGTGAAGAGATTGTCTGGAGAGGAAGTAAGATTTAGATTAAAGTGGACCTTTGAGCCATGGTAAGATATTTGAGGGTCATCCTCTGAGTAATGGGGTTACAAAGGCTGAAGGTTTTAAGCACGGGAGTGAGGGACATGATTTGATTTGCATTTCGGTAAGATCAAATTGACATCAGTGCAGGGAGTAGCTCGGGGAGGGGTAGAGGTAGGGGGCAGTGAAGACACAGGGACAAGTTAGGAGGCTGCAGCAATTGTCCAGGTGGCCTGAACTAGGGTAGTGGCAGTAGGGGCAGAGGGCAGAGAGAAGATAAATTGAGAAGATACAGTCCACATGGTTTGATTTATGTTTCCTAGTTAATTTTCATTAAAATTATTACAATTAAAATCACTTTTCTACTGACCAGAGTCAACATCAGAAGTCATAATCAATCCACATCTTCACTAAGCACCTATGTGCTTCTCCCTCATCCAGGTCTGTTTATTTTTCTAATCTGACAGTATCTCCCAACTTCTCCAGCCTTCGAAAACCCTCCTACTTTGTTCTTTGGAACTCAAAGCCTGTTATCTTTGAATGTTTGCTTTCCTCTTGCTCTCCTTGAAACCTAGGGGTTATTTGAGGACTTTATTTTCCTGGTAGCTCTTCATTCAAAAAGTTCCAGCTCTTCTTGAGCATTTTTATTTCATTTCTCCATGTTGGTCTCAACTGTAGGTCATCTAGTCCCTCCCATTGATTCACTGCAAGCATTAGAACTTGAGTTGCTTTCTTTTCCACCACTATTTCTGTTATTATTCCATATCTACCTACCAGGGACTCTTAACCTGTGGTCTATGGACTACCAAGGGGTCTGTGGTAGAATTCATGGTGTTATTGAACTTAATGGGAAAGGATTAAATCTTTTTAATTAACCTTTAAGTGAAACTTAGTATTTAAAAAAATTATAAACATAGGCAAAACATAAAAACAAATGAGCAACCGAACATATGCACGCTAGGATTGGACTTGTGACTTTATCACAGATAAAGAAAGACTGAGGCCTTCGTTCTTCCCTACGTGGGCATTTCCATTGGCTGCTCTGCACATGGCACTTGGCTGTGGAATACGTATTGCATGTGGTAACTTATTTTCAAGAAATTTAAAGGAATTTCAATAATATAATGTTTTTCATTTAATAATATTAAAATACTATATGAAATCTAAATGTGAGCAAATCATTGTAAGTAGTTAATTTTTTTGGGGGGGTGGTACTTTTTCATCTTTTCAAAGAAGCGTCTGGCTAAAGACCTTTTCATAAATTTCAATAATACAAGTTAAAAGTGGGAAATGCCCATTTGTAATATTTAGGAACATTGAAGGTAGAATGAGGTAGTTGGTGGGTTTGCGGGAATTGTTATTGGGTGAACCTATGACTGGGGTGGTTAGCTTATCACACCTGAAACAATGAACGGCCAGTTTTCCTCCCCACGACGATGTCTCTTTGTAATAGTGATGTCACTTGCATTTTAGTAAAGACCATGGAACAACGCAGGTATACTGCTTAGCTCGTAACATGCACCATCTCCTGTAATTCTCATATCAGCCTCACCAGATTCCCTGTGTATCCCCTTTCCAAAGCCTCTCTTGAGGTTCCTTCTCAACCCCAGAATTAATCACTGGTCTCTATCTGTTGCTAATTTACTTATGATTTTCTTGAGGGCATTTACAATACTTTATTTGTAATTTGTTATTATATTTTTCCCTTAAGTGGTAAACATTTGTGGGATGGCACTATGTTTTATGTGTTTTATCTCTAGTAATTTCTTATTTATCCATACCTTCAAGTACTTATTGACTGCTAGCTTTCTGCCAGCAACTGTTCCATAGGCTGAACACACAACAGTGGCTGTAACAGTTACCTGCTGCTGTGTAACAAACTAAGCCAAAACAGCAAACATTTATTATCTCATATTGTTTCTGTGGGTCAGGAGTTTGGAATTTGCTTAGCTGGATGGTTCTGACTTGGTGTCTCAGGAGGTTGCGGTGAAGAGGTTGTCTAGAGCTCTCATATCTGAAGGTTTGATGGGCTTCTGGGATGGCTTAAGCACATGGCTGTCGGCAAGATGCCTCCCTGCTTCTCTGGCTTCTTTAGCTCAGTTCTTTGCCCTTTGGGCCTCCCCCTAGGTCTTCTTCAGTGTCCTCGTGATCTGGCAGCTGGCATATCCTAGAGTGAGTGATCCAAGAGGGAGCAAGACAAAAGCTGTAATGTCTCTTATGACCTAGTCTTGGAGATGACACTCCATAATTTTCACAGTGTGCTGTTGGTTACACAAGTCAGGGGATCACTGGGGGCTGTCCTAGAGACTGGCCACCACAACTAAGACAGTTGATGGTTTGTCTAGCATGGAACTTACATTTTGGTGGGAAAGAGGCAGAGTCAACAATTACAAAATATATGAAAATTATAGGTTTTCGTAAGTCATATGTCAGGACGTATGAAGGAAATAAACCGTGTGCTGTGACAGAGAAAGGGGAGTGGGTGAGCTCATGTTCTACTTTAGATAGAGTGGTCAGCCTTTTAACCCGAAGCTGAAAAGTGAGAAGTAGTTTTATTTCCTATTAACAACTCACTGCCATATTAATTAAGTATGGTGTACCACCTCCGAATAGCACTATAATAGAATTCCCTCAGTCTTCTGTATATCTAACCAGTTCTTCACCAAAGATACTATCGTGGAAATTTTAAGTAGTTTGGTTAGAGTAACCCAGCAAGCAAGGGGCTGGGCAGGATTCAGAAGTCAGACTCTGGAGCCATGTTTTTAATCAGCAAGTTGCCTGGTTAGTAATAAAGATAATTAAAAAGCCAAGTTATTTTAGCTGTTAAGGTTTTTCCTTTTCTTAAATGTAGTACAAGATTGCATGAAAATTGATAATTTTAAGTGATATATTTTTCTGGATTTCAGGTATATGTGTTCAAATAGAACTTTAAAAAAATATTTATTTATTTATTTATTTACTTGGTCGTACCCGGTCTTAGTTGCAGATCGCCGGCTCCTTAGTTGTGGCATGCAAACTCTTAGTTGAGGCATGCATGTGGGATCTAGTTCGCTGACCAGGGATCGAACCCAGGCCCCCTGCATTGGGAGCACAGAGTCTTAACTGCTTCGCCACCAGGGAAGGCCCTCAAATAGAATTAATTCATTACTTAAAATGAACTGTTATTTGCTTAATAATTCTCCTGCGTTGCATGAAAATAATCCCTTCTGGGTTCTAAGGAAGTATGTTTATGATCACAAATAGTTTTTCTGAATTTTCAAATTCTAAGATGACTAATAATTACATATCTTCCTTTTTTTTAACATCTTTATTAGAGTATAATTGCTTTACAATGGTGTGTTAATTTCTGCTTTATAACAAAGTGAATCAATTATATACATATGTCCCCATATCTCTTCCCTCTTGCATCTCCCTCCCTCCCACCCTCCCTATCCCACCCCTCTAGGTTGGTCACAAAACACCAAGCTGATCTCCCTGTGCTATGCGGCTGCTTCCCACTAGCTATCTATTTTAAGTTTGGTAGTGTATATATGTTCATGCCACTCTCTCACTTTGTCCCAGCTTACCCTTCCCCCTCCCCGTATACTCAAGTCCATTCTCTAGTAGGTCTGCATCTTTATTCCCATCTTGCCCCTAGGTTCTTCTGACCATTTTTTTCCTTTTTTTTAGATTCCATATATATGTGTTAGCATACGGTATTTGTTTTCCTCCTTCTGACTTACTTTACTCTGTATGACAGTCTCTAGGTCCATCCACCTCACTACAAATAACTCAGTTTCGTTCCTTTTTATGGCTGAGTAATATTCTATTGTATATATATGCCACGTCTTCTTTATCCATTCATCTGTTGATGGACACTTAGGTTGCTTCCATGTCCTGGCTACTGTAAATAGAGCTGCAATGAACATTTTGGTACATGACTCTTTTTGAATTTTGGTTTTCTCAGGGTATATGCCCAGTAGTGGGATTGCTGGGTCGTATGGTAGTTCTATTTTCAGTTTTTCAAGGAACCTCCATACTGTTCTCCAGAGTGGCTGTATCAATTTACATACCCACAAACAGTGCAAGAGGGTTCCCTTTTCTCCACACCCTCTCCAGCATTTATTGTTTGTAGATTTTTTGATGATGGCCATTCTTACTGGTGTGAGATGATATCTCATGGTAGTTTTGATTTGCATTTCTCTAATGATTAATGATGTTAAGCATTCTTTCATGTGTTTGTTGGCAGTCTGTATATCTTCTTTGGAGAAATGTCTATTTAGGTCTTCTGCCCATTTTTGGATTGGGTTATTTTTTTTTATTTTTATTTTTTTGCGGTACGCGGGCCTCTCACTGTTGTGGCCTCTCCCATTGTGGAGCACAGGCTCTGGACGTGCAGGCTCAGCGGCCATGGCTCATGGGCCCAGCCGCTCTGCGGCATGTGGGATCTTCCCAGACCGGGGCACGAACCATGTCCCCTGCATCAGCAGGCGGACTCTCAACCACTGTGCCACCAGGGAGCCCATGGGTTATTTGTTTTTTTGATATTGAGCTGCATGTGTTGCTTGTATGTTTTGGAGATTAATGCTTTGTCAGTTGCTTCATTTGCAAATATTTTCTCCCATTCTGAGGGTTGTCTTTTCATCTTGTTTATGGTTTCCTTTGCTGTGCAAAAGCTTTTAAGTTTTATTAGGTTCCATTTGTTTATTTTTGTTTTTATTTCCATTTCTCTAGGAGGTGGGTCAAAAAGGATCTTGCTGTGATTTATGTCATAGAGTGTTCTGCCTATGTTTTCCTCTAAGAGTTTGATGGTATCTGGCCTTACATTTAGATCTTTAATCCATTTTGAGATTATTTTTGTGTATGGTGTTAGGGAGTGTTCTAATTTCATTCTTTTACATGTAGCTGTCCAGTTTTCCCAGCACCACTTATTGAAGAGGCAGTCTTTTCTTCACTGTATATTCTTGCCTCCTTTATCAAAGATAAGGTGACCATCTGTGTGTGCGGTTATCTCTAGGCTTTCTATCCTGTTCCATTGATCTATATTTCTGTTTTTGTGCCGGTACCATACTCTCTAGGTTTCTGTTGCTTTGTAGTATAGTCTGAAGTCAGGGAGCCTGATTCCTCCAGCTCCGTTTTTCTTTCTCAAGATTGCTTTGGCTATTCCAGGTCTTTTGTGTTTCCATACAAATTGTGAAATTTTTGTTGTAGTTCTGTGAAAAATGCCAGTGGTGGTTTGATACGGATTGCACTGAATCTGTAGATTGCTTTGGGTAGTAGACTCATTTTCACAATTTTGATTCTTCCAATCCAAGAGCATGGTATATCTCTCCATCTATTTGTATCATCTTTAATTGCTTTCATCAGTGTCTTATAATTTTTTGCATACAGGTCTTTTGTCTCCTTAGGTAGGTTCATTCCTAGGTATTTTATTCTTTTTGTTGCAGTGGTGATGGGAGTGTTTTCTTAATTTCACTTTCAGATTTTTCATCATTAGTGTATAGGAATGCAAGAGATTTCTGTGCATTAATTTTGTGTCCTGCTACTTTACCAAATTCATTGATTAGCTCTAGTAGTTTTGTGGTGGCATCTTTAGGATTCTCTATGTATAGTGTCATGTCACCTGCAAACAGTGACAGCTTTACTTCTTTTGTGTTTTGGATTCCTTTTATTTCTTTTTCTTCTCTGATTGCTGTGGCTAAAATTTCCAAAACTATGTTGAATAATAGTGGTGAGAGTGGGCACCCTTGTCTTGTTCCTGATCTTTGTGGAAATGGTTTCAGTTATTCACCATTGAGAATGATGTTGGCTGTGGGTTTGTCATATATGGCCTTTATTATGTTGAGGAAATTTCCCTCTATGCCTACTTTCTGGAGGGTTTTTTTTTTTTATCATAAGTAGGTGTTGAATTTTGTCGAAAGCTTTTTCTGCATCTATTGATATGATCATATGGTTTTTCTTCTTCAGTTTGTTAATATGGTGTATCACATTGATTGTTTTGTGTATATTGAAGAATCCTTGCATTCCTAGGGTAAACCCCACTTGATCATAGTATATGATCCTTTTAATACGCTGTTGGGTTCTCTTTGCTAGTTTTTTGTTGAGGTTTTTGCATCTATGTTCATCAGTGATATTGGCCTGTAGTTTTCTTTCTTTGTGACATCTTTGTCTGGTTTTGGTATCAGAGTGATGGTGGCCTCGTAGAATGAGTTTTGGAGTGTTCCTCCCTCTGCTATATTTTGGAAGAGTTTGAGAAGGATAGGTGTTAGCTCTTCTCTAAATGTTTGATAGAATTCCCCTGTGAAGCCATCTGGTCCTGGACTTTTGTGTGTTGGAAGATTTTCAATCACAGTTTCAATTTCAGTGCTTGTGATTGGTCTGTTCATACTTTGTATTTCTTCCTGGTTCAGTGTCAGAAGGTTGTGCATTTCTAAGAATTTTTCCATTTCTTCCAGGTTGTCCATTTTATTGGCATAGAGTTGCTCGTAGTAATCTCTCATGATCATTTGTATTTCTGCAGTGTCAGTTGTTACTTCTCCTTTTTCATTTCTAATTCTATTGTTTTGAGTCTTCTCCCTGTTTTTCTTGGTAAGTCTGGCTAATGGTTTATCAATTGTTTATCTTCTCAAAGAACCAACTTTTTACGAAGGATTTTTTTTTTTTTTTTTTTGCGGTACGTGGGCCTCTAATTGTTGTGGCCTCTCCCATTGCGGAGCACAGGCTCTGGACGCCCAGGCTTAGCGGCCATGGCTCATGGGCCCAGCCGCTCCGCAGCATGTGGGATCTTCCTGGACCAGGGCATGAACCCGTGTCCCCTGCATCGGCAGGCGGACTCTCAAGCACTGCGCCACCAGGGAAGCCCAGAACCAGCTTTTAGTTTTATTGATCTTTGCTATCGTTTCCTTCATTTCTTTTTATTTCTGATCTGATCTTTATGATTTCTTTCCTTCTGTTAACTTTGGGGGGGTTTTTGGTCTTCTTTCTCTAATTGCTTTATGTTTAAGGTTAGATTGTTTAATTGAGATGTTTCTTATTTCTTAAGGTAGGATTGTATAGCTATAAAGTTCCCGCTTAGAACTGCTTTTGCTGCATCCCATAGCTTTTGGGCCACTGTGTTTTCATTGTCATTTGTTTCTAGGTATTTTTTGATGTCCTGTTTGATTTCTAGAGTGATCTCTTGGTTATTAAGTAGTGTGTTGTTTAGCCTCCATGTGTTTGTATTTCTTACAGATTTTTTTTTCTGTAATTGATATATAGTCTCATAGTGTGGTTGGAAAAGATACTTGATACAATTTCAGTTTTCTTAAATTTACCAAGGCTTGATTTGTGACCCAAGATAGGATCTATCCTGGAGAATGTTCCATGAGCACTTCACAAGAATGTGTATTCTTTTGTTTTTCGATGGAATATCCTATAAATATCAATTAAGTCTGTCTTGTTTAATGTATCATTTAAAGCTTGTATTTCCTCATATATTTTCATTTTGGATGATCTGTCCATTGGTGAAAGTGGGGTGGTAAAGTCCCCTACTATGATTGTGTTACTGTCGATTTCCCCTCTTATGGCCGTTTGTATTTGCCTTATGTATTGAGGTGCTCCCACGTTGGGTGCATAAATATTTACAATTGTTATATCTTCTTCTTGGATTGATCCCTTGATCATTATGTAGTGTCCTTCTTTGTCTCTTGTAATAGTCTTTGTTTTAAAGTCTATTTTGTCTGATATGAGAATTGCTACTCCAGCTTTCTTTTGATTTCCATTTGCATGGGATATCTTTTTCCATCCCCTCACTTTCAGTCTGTATGTGTCCCAGGTCTGAAGTGGGTCTCTTGTAGACAGCATATATATGGGTCTTGTTTTTGTATCCATTCAGCCAATCTGTGTCTTTTGGTTGGAGTATTTAATCCATTTACATATAAGGTAATTATCGATATGTATGTTCCTATTACCATGTTCTTAATTGTTTTGTGTTTATTATTGTAGGTCTTTTCCTTCTCTTGTGTTTCTTGCCTAGAGAAGTTCCTATAGCATTTGTTGCAAAGCTGGTTCAGTGATGCTGAATTCTCTTAGCTTTGGCTTGTCTGTGAAAGTTTTAATTTCTCCATCAAATCTGAACAAGATCCTTGCTGGGTAGAGTAGTCTTGGTTGTAGGTTTTTCTCCTTCATCACTTAAATATGTCCTGCCACTCCCTTCTGGCTTGCAGAATTTCTGCTGAAAGATCAGCTGTTAACCTTATGCGGATTCCCTTACGTGTTGTTTTTCCATTGCTGCTTTTAATATTTTTTCTTTTTAGTTAATTTTTGATAGTTTGATTAATATGTGTCTTGGCATGTTTCTCCTTGGATTTATCTTGTATGGGACTCTCTGTGCTTCCTGGACTTGATTAACTATTTCCTTTCCCATACTAGGGAAGTTTTCAACTATAATCTCTTCAAATATTTTCTCAGTCCCTTTCGTTTTCTCTTCTTCTTCTGGAACCCCTATAATTCGAATGTTGGTGTGTTTAATGTTGTCCCAGAGGTCTCTGAGACTGTCCTCAATTCTTTTCATTCCTTTTTCTTTATTGTGCTCTGCAGTAGTTATTTCCACTGTTTTATTTTCTAGGTCACTTATCCGTTTTTCTGCCTCAGTTATTCTGCTATTGATCCCTTCTAGAGAATTTTAAATTTCATTTATTGTGTTGTTCATCATTGTTTGTTTGCTCTTTAGTTCTTCTAGGTCCTTGTTAAACGATTTTTGTATTTTCTCTATTCTATTTCCAAGATTTTGGATCATCTTTACTATCATTATTCTGAATTATTTTTCAGGTAGCCTGCCTATTTCCTCTTCATTTGTTAGGTCTGGTGGGTTTTTACCTTGCTCCTTCATCTGCTGTGTGTTTTTCTGTCTTCTTATTTTGCTTATCTTACTGTGTTTGGGGTCTCCTTTTTGTAGGCTGCAGGTTCGTAGTTCCCGTTGTTTTTAGTGTCTGTACCCAGTGGCTAAGGTTGGTTCAGTGTGTTGTGTAGGCTTCCTTGTGGAGGGGAATGGTGCCTGTGTTCCGGTGGATGAGGCTGGATCTTGTCTTTCTGGTGGCAGGTCCACATCTGGTGGTATGTTTGGGGTGTCTGTGGCCTTATTATGATTTTAGGCAGCCTCTCTGCTAATGGATGGTGTTGTGTTCCTGTCTTGCTAGTTGTTTGGCATAGGGTGTCCAGCAGTGTAGCTTGCTGGTTGTTGAGTGAAGCTGGGTCTTGGCCTTGAGATGGAGATGTCAGAGAGATTTTTGCTGTTTGATATTATGTGCATCTGGGACGTCTGTTGTGGAGCAGTGTCCTGAACTTGGCTTTCACACCTAGTGGCCCCACTGTGATGCCTGGCTGGAGCACCAAGAGCCTTTCCATCCACATGGCTCAGAATAAAAGGGAGAAAAAATAAGAAAGAAAGAAGAAGATTAAAATAAAATAAAGTTATTTAAACAAAAAATAATTAAGAAGATAAATTTTTAATTAAAAAACATAAGAACAACGGAAAAACGGACAGACAGCACCCTAGGTCAAATGGTAAAAGCAAAGCTATACAGACAAAATCACACACAGAAGCATACACATACACACTCACAAAAAGAGAAAAAGGGAAAAATATATATATACATCGTTGCTCCCAAAGTCCACCTCCTCAATTTCGGATGGTTCCTTGTCCATTCAGGTTTTACACAGATGCGGGGTAAATCAAGTTGATTGTGGAGATTTAATCCACTGCTTCTGAGGCTGCTGGGAGAAATTTCCCGTTTTGTTCGCACAGCTCCCGGAGTTCAGGTTTGGGTTTGGCCCCGCCTCTGTGTGTAGATCTCCTGCAGGCGTCTGTTCTTTGCTCAGACAGGACGGGGTTAAAGGAGCAGCTGATTCGGGGGTTCTGTCTCACTCAGGCCTAGGGGAGGGAGGGGTACGGATGCAGGGCGAGCCTGCGGTGGCAGAGCCATCGTGACATTGCACTAGCCTGAGGTGTGCCATGTGTTCTCCCGGGGAAGTTGTCCCTGGATCTCGGGACCCTGGCAGTGGCGGGCTGCACAGGCTCCCGGGAGGGGCTGTGTGGATAGTGACCTGTGCTTGCACACAGGCTTCTTGGTGGCGGCAGCAGCAGCCGCCTTAGCGTCTCATGCCCGTTCCTGGGGTCCGCGCTGCTAGCCGCGGCTCGCACCCGTCTCCTGAGCTCCTTTAAGTGGCGCTCTTAATCCCCTCTCCTTGCGCACCAGGAAACAAAGAGGCAAGAAAAAGTCTCTTGCCCCTTCGGCAGCTCCAGACTTTCCCGGACTCCCTCCTGGCTACCTAGGGCGCACTAGTCCCCTTCAGGCTTTCACACAGCCAACCCCAGTTCTCTCCCAGCGATCGGACCGAAGCCCAAGCCTCAGCTCCCAGCCCCCACCCGCCCCGGTGGGTGAGCAGACAAGCCTCTCGGGCTGGTGAGTGCTGGTCGGCACCTATCCTCTGTGTGGGAATCTCTCCGCTTTGCCCTCCGCACCCCTGTTGCTGTGCTCTCCTCCGCGGCTCCGAAGCTTTCCCCCTCTGCCACCCGCAGTCTCCGCCCGTGAAGGGGCTTCCTAGCGTGTGGAAACCTTTCCTCCTTCACAGCTCCCTCCCACTGGTGCAGGTCCCGTCCCTATTCTTTTTGTCTCTGTTCTTTTTTTCTTTTGCCCTGCCCAGGTACGTGGGGGAGTTTCTTGCCTTTTGGGAGGTCTGAGGTCTTCTGCCACGGTTCAATAGGTGTTTTGTAGCAGTTGTTCCACATGTAGATGTATTTCTGAGGTATTTGTGGGGAGGAAGGTGATCTCCACGTCTTACTTTCTGCCATCTTGAAGCTCCTCCCCTGCCTTTTGTTTTTAAATTAAAAATAATTACTGCTCTGTTAGCATTTAAAACATTGTAACAGTAAAAACTGTTTTTTCACTCTTACAGTGTTATACAATAGCTAAACATCCAGATAGAGTTTTAAATTTTTTAAAACTGTCATTACTGATTATCAGTATGAGATAATACTCAGTAGAGTGCTCATTTACCTTCCCC
This sequence comes from Aethalodelphis obliquidens, assembly GCF_003676395.1. Taxonomy (NCBI): domain Eukaryota; kingdom Metazoa; phylum Chordata; class Mammalia; order Artiodactyla; family Delphinidae; genus Aethalodelphis; species Aethalodelphis obliquidens. The sequence goes on from NW_020837960.1 coordinate 1,915,623, forward strand.
TGAAGATAAGTGATATTAATTTACAAAACCCAGTACACCCCAGACACAGCTGAAGCCATATTAATTGTGTTGTGTACCACCTCCAAACAGCATTATAATAGGATTCCCCGAGTCTTCTGTGTATTTAACCAGTTCTTCAACAAAGGCAGATTGTGTACTTCACCTGCTTGGGTTGTGTTTCTAGCTGAACTTTAAGAGAATTTCAGGTGAAATTAGGAGTAGCAGTCCAAGTGCACATTGTAAAACACATACACTTGCAGTGAAATTGCCAAATTAAATAACAATCGACTTACAGTTAGTATGATGGGGATTTCTATCGTGTTTTTATGTACAAAAGTGTTTTAAAAGTTTGCTTTTATGTTCTCTTGTGTCGTGTTTAAGCAAATTGTATGTGTAATTCCATGAAAGATAAATTAGGAGTGGTTTTTTTTCCCCTCATTTATGTGTGGAGTCATAGTATCATCCCTTAAAATAAATGAAACTTCTTTAGAACATTTACACTGATTTGATAGTAATGTTCACTCTGTACCTAGCTTGTAATAGTGCCCAGATTATTTGGAGACTACTTGTAGTGCTCAATAGAGCATCACATACCTGGGAATGCTTTTACTTTAAGCCCGAGGTATTCAACAAATTCAGTTTACTGTTCTAATATAGACGGATTGTATTTATTTTTCTCCCACGGCTCCTTCCTTATTTTGTCTTTCATTCCTTTCTAATCAGGGAAAATAAATAAAAGCATTGAAATTATGAAACACTGATTTTTTTCATCTTTATAGAGTTAGAAGTTAGAAAAGGAATATGCTAATTTTTCCTATCTTGCCTTTATCTAGCTAGGCTAGTGGTCCAGTGCACAATTGTTTTAACACTTGGATAGAAGGCAACCCTCCTGCAGAGTTTAGGTGCTAAGCATGTGGGGGAGGTGTGCTGATTTTGTATTATTGTACAAATTCTGGTATTGTTTATTGATACAAATGCAGTCCTACATCTAAAAACATAATGGGTTGATTTTTTTTTTCTTTATGCTATTTTTTATGCTAAATACTATGGCATTTTTATGTTTAAAAGTGTTTTGGAGCTTGTTCTTTGTTATTTAAACATATAGTTTCCTCATTGAAGGATTAAACAAATACATTCAACCTGATGCTTCATTTCAAGCTCTTAGCACAGTGTGTAGATATAGAAGGGGCTCAATAAATATTAGTCATTGTTATTTTTATGACTTTCAGAGATTTTTATTTAAAAAAATTGTGACTTTTGGTGAAAACTAAAATTTTGATTTCTTCTACACTGTTGGAAGTTAAGTATTCACAAATTAGCTTGTGAATTGCTTAAACTTACTATTCCCATTCATTGACATGTTTACATTTATAATATTGATGTTGCATTAATGATGTTTTGCTTAATTTCACTTCATTATAAGTTTAGCATATTAATTAACTTTTTTTGTGTGTGTGTGTGAAGAGGAGTTAGCATAGTTTCTACACTCAAGAATTGATATTACATGTATAGAAATGATGGCAATGAAGTAGTGATTCAGAAGACAGACAGAGGAACCAGCCCCATTTCTTAAAACAGCTGTTGGGTGTCCCTAGTTTTTTAAAACAAGTATCAAGGATTGGAGTACTGATGTACATAGAGACATAACTTCTGGACATATATTCATGTGGAGATAATTTTATGTTTCCGGGTTATTTCAAAGCAGGGAAAGTTTATGTTGGTGAGTTAGAGGGCCCTCTTCTTTGCTACTGTGACACACTGTATACACTTCTTGCTACATTGTCTACATAGCTTTATAATTACCTGTCTATGTGCTTGTCTCCTCCACTGGACTGTTATTTGTTATTTACGTTCTAAATAGCTCATTTATCTTTGTATCGCCAACTTCTAATAGAGCAACCTCTCCATTGCTCTTCATTTCTTTTTGTAAATATGGGATTCCATTTCCATCAATTCTGCCTGAAAAGCTTCTTTTGACACTTTTTGTAGAGGAGATCTGCTGCCGACAGATTCTCTAGCTTTTGTCTGTCTGGAAATGCCTTTCTTTTGCTTCTATTTATGAAAAGTATTTTTACTAAACATAGAATTCTAGGATAAGGGTATTTTTCTTTCAGTACCTCAAAGATGCCATTCCATTGTCTTTTGCTGGCATTGTTTCTGGTGAGAAATTTTCATTTGTATCATTTTTGTTTTATATATAATGTCTTCTTTTCTCTGGCTGTACTTTTGTGGTTTGCCATTTATTTTTAATTTTCAGCAGTTTGACTATGAGGCTCCTAGCTGTTTTTGTTTGTTTGGTTTTTGTTTGTTATTTTAGTATTCTTTCTGGGATTTGCTGAGCCTCTTGGATCTGTGAATTGATATATGTATATGTCCGTCTGTCTATCTATCTATCCTCTCTCTTCTGCTTCTGGACCCCAGTTACACTTGTGTTACAACATTTAATATTGTATCACGGATTGTAGTTACTCTATTCTTTTTTTTCCCTTTTCCCATTTTTTTTTTCCTTTTTGTTTCAGTTTAGATTCTTTCTATTGATATGTGTTTAGGTTCACCAATTCTTTCCTCAGCAATGTTCAGGCCATCTAATGAACTCTTCATTTCTGATACATTTTTCATTCTAATAGTTAAAAAAAAATAGTATCCATGGTTTGCTGCTGAAATTCTCCATCCTTCATGCATGATGGCCACTCTTCATTATATCCTTTAGCATATTTTTATAAATCTTATTTTAAGTAGTCTGTTTAGTAATTCTACCCTCTGGGCCATCTCTAGGTGATTTCTTTTGACTATGGGCGCATTTCTCGCTCCTTTGTGTGTCTAGCAATATTTGATTGTATGGTGGACATTTATTTAATTACAGTAGAAATTAAATAATATTTGCTTCCAAGAAAGGGCATGCCCTTCTTTCAGGCTGTTGGAATGGGGTCTGAGTCACTGTGATCTCTAGTTGAGCTGCATTTGGTTTCCTGCTGCTTCGGTTTTTTATTCAGCTCATCTGTGGCCTCAGATGTTTTGAGGGCTTAGGATCTGAGTGCTAATGAGATTCTGGAAATCTGCTTTTTGACATTACAACTGAACTTTAGCTTTGAAAACCGTGGAATATTTCTTTCTGCTTTAAAGTCCTGATGCCCATCTTTAGGGTTACTGTAGCATTCTCTTTTTTGTTTTCAGTTCCACTGCTGTCTCTCTGTTTCTTCAGAGAGACCTGTTATCCTGCTCCCAGCCTTCGTGTGCTCTCTGTCAGCTGTGCTCAGCTGTTGTGTGCTCTCAGAAGGCCTAGATTTCTCTCAGGTCTTCTGTCTGGTCCAGAGCCTTCGGAGAGCAGCTCCTTTGCATTGGGAGAGACCTTTCATGCTTCAGGGAGCAAGCATCCCGCTCAGCTTTCCTGCTCTGCCCCCAGCCATTGGCCTCCTACCCCGTGTAGCTGGTGAAGACTTGAGGGAAAGAGTTGGTAGGAGGGTGCAGACTTGCTCCATGGTTGGGGCTTCATGACCGAGGCCCTTGGAATTCTAATCTCTCATGCCAGTACCCATGCAGCTGTCAAAGTTCATAAAAAAGACTTGGCTGGTTTTTCTTTACCTTTATTTTTCTTCAGCTGTTCGTCAGGGATAAAAGCAGTTTGTCACGTCCCAGTATTTAGTTCTTACAGGTTTTCTTGTTTCCTCAGCTTCCTGATGGGTTGAAAACAGTAGCAAGTACAATTTTGTAGGGTATCTGGCTTCTTTTGTTGTTAGGATGAGAGCAGTGGTGTTTTGTGACTACTTTGTAATCCTGCCAGAAGCTGTCATATTGTTAGTACTTTAATGTTTAGTTCATGTTAGATGGACCATGTGTGAGTGTATAGTACATGGTGTTTTTCCTAGGGATTATCTCCAAAGTGAACTTCAAGACCTATTTTGAAAGATAAACATTATTATCTTTGCATATCATTATTTGAAAAAAGTCCTATTTCTTTAGTGAAGTGAATAATCAATACTGTGACTTACTGTCCTTTTAAACAGAATTTTAAGTGTTATATTTCTTTAATGGGCTGTAGTAGCCCTATCCAGTAGAACCTTCTGTCACGATAGAAAAGTACTTTGTGTGCTTTGGCCAATACGGGAACCACTAGTCTCTTGTGGTTCTTGAGCACTTGGTATGTGACTAGGGCAACTAAGGAGCTGAATTAAAAAATTTAATTTACATTTAAATAACCACACATAGCTAGTAGCTACTACAATGAATAGTACAGGACTATGTACTACACATATATATGGTGAAAATAGTAGCTTAATGTGTGCACAGTTATGCTGAACAATTCCAGAATCATTGTGCTTTTTAAGTACACACTTCTTTACCTTTTTTGCTGGTTACCACTTGAAACACTGTATGTGTCTGGATTCTCTGTTAGGAATAGAACTTGTGAAATTCAAGCAATTTTCAATGAATGAACAATTAACTTTGTAAACTAGTCTATGCATTTTCAAATATCCGTGGACTATTTGATGATATAATTGTAGAAGAAATCTCATTGCAGCAAAAATCCAGTTTTATTTCCCGAGGCTTTAGCTACTCTATAGTTGTTCATGAAGTTCAAATACAGACCAACCTGAATAAAGAGAAATGTGATGTCTATCAGGCCAACAAGTTATGGAGGTGTAAGTAAAAGTCAATTTTTAAAATGCCTAAATCATGCCCTGCTCCCCCACCTCCCCACCCCATATTCTGTACTATGAAAAGGACACTGGATGAGGGGCTGGGGGGCAGGACACTGAGTACTAGTTAGAATGCCAGCCACTAAATTAGCTAAGTTACCTTTGTAAAAATGCTTAATTTGTTAATCTGTAAAGCAAACGTCACTCATTAGACTCTTAATTCTATAATCTTAAGATTAGAAGGAATCTTTTGAGGTTGTATATCTCTTCTGCCTTTAGACAGGATGGTTATGAAGACTCTTATTTTTATATTTATTATTTCTTTTAATTTTAAAGTGCTGAATTAATTGAAAGCCTCCTGATGAAATCACAGTGATAATGTAATTGACCCTGTTTGTTTTTTCATTTTGGGAATTAGGTAAATAACGTTGGAGAAGAGAATACTTACGTGTGTGCTATTTATTTTATCTTTCTTCATAGCTGGACAGATTTGCCAGCATAAGAATTCCAGGGAGCAAGAAAGAAAGGACTCCACTTTCCAACCTGAAGACTGCATTTTCAAGCAATGATTGCTCTTCAGAGATGAATGAAAACATTCCAAAGCCACTGTCAGAGAAGGAAATCTTAGAGCTATTTGAAAAGATGATGGTAAGAATTTTGATTCCTTATATAACGTTTGATGTAAAAAAAAGCCTTTGCTTCGGCTCATGTTAATGGAACCACACATGTCTGAAACTCAGGTTCCATAGGTGATTTCTGATGTCACTAAGATAGTACTTAAGGCATAGAGAGTTTTAGGATTACAAAATTAAGAATCCGAAGAAAAATGTCATACCAGTTGTTTTAAACAGAAATACATAAAAACGTAAACCTCTAAAGTATCAAATGATATACTTTTTGCCTTAAATGGATTATCTAAGTGGTCTGTCTGGGTCGGTTGCATTTGAGAATGACGGTCACAGCTCTCTGCTGTGTGCATTGTTAAGTGTGCTGATTTTTGGACCTTGTTTGAGTCCTTTCTCAGTTCTCACGATAACCAGGTTTGCATAGTACTGCAACAGTTAAATCTGCACTTGAACTCACTGAATTTGGGGTGTGCCTTTGTAATTCTTTTATCACCACAAGTTGATATAATTTCAGTCTAGAACGAAAGAACGTAACCATTTTTGCTAGCCTTTGCATCTGTCAATGAGACTTGTATAAGGTAGATTTTTTCAAGACTACCTTTGAGGACTCACGATGATAAAGTGCCCCCTCATTCACGTATCATATGTGGAAGCACTACCTAAATTATCTGTGAGATTCTGGAATGGTACTTTTTTGGTTCACTTGTGACTACCTTGTTAAGAAAAATTTTTCTTTTGGTTCATAATTGCTGGTGTCATCTGAGTAAGTAAAGCAAGTAGGCCAGTGATGTTAGACATTTATGGAGGCTTACCGCAGCTAGTAGTTGTTAAAGTACAACTACCTAGGAAGTACAGAACATAGTTGATGGTATTCTGTTCTGAACATGATGACTTTAGAAGTATGTTTCTGTTAGTCTTTCTTACCCTTCTCCTAGCTAAGAGTATCAATTTTAATTGTATGAACAGGGCAGATGGATTTTGGCATTTTTGAAGTGTTTACACATTTTAATAACTGGGTCAGATCACTTGTTAAAATTTTTTTTTAAAAAATTTTACATTAATTAATTAATTTTATTTATTTATTTTTGGCTGTGTTGGGTCTTTGTTGCTGCCCACGGGCTTTCTCTAGTTGCGGTGAGCGGGGGCCACTCTTCGTTGCAGTGTGCGGGCTTCTCATTGCAGTGGCTTCTCTTGTTGTGGAGCACGGGCTCTAGGCACGCGGGCTTCAGTAGTTGTGGCTTGCGGGCTCTAGAGCGCAGGCTCAGTAGTTGTGGTGCATGGGCTTAGTTGCTCTGTGGCATGTGGGATCTTCCTGGACCAGGGCTTAAACCTGTGTTCCCTGCATTGTCAGGCGGATTCCTAACCACTGCACTACCAGGGAAGCCCCACTTGTTAAAGCTTAAACAAGTCTCCTTGTTGGCAGAAGACCTTTTGCAGTCAAACTCACTTTACTCAGCAGAAGTAAAATGAATGATTGCTTTCTCAGGGCTGCCCAATTTGCTAATGAGTGAGTTTGTCACAACTAAAGACTTTAAAAAAAATAAAGGTTTTTTTTTTTTTTTTTTCTCCCTTTCTGATACCTTGACCATATCACAGTGGTCAATGCAGGGAAAACCTGCTGGAGATTCTAAAGCTGAGAAGAGTCTTTCTCCTTTAAATGTGGACTAGTGATATTTCTCAGGCTTGTCAGGTGGGATACCACATCTTTGACAAATTTAAAGCTGTTTTTATATCTGGGGAGGATGCTAGATTTAGGTTGGGTTTTATTTTTGGCTTGCACCTATCTGTACCATTTTTATTAATAAAAATTCTTTTGAGGAAGCAACATTGAATAATCTGCCATTTTCATTTTTTGGCATTTGCCAAAATGAGGTTTCGTTTAGAAGTTGTATCTAGATTCTTTGTTTTGGCATTGTACAGTTTAAAAAAATCTTGTTTAACGTTATCAAAGGTACTTAGATGATTTTTTACATGAATAAAATCTTTGTTTTGAAGAACACCTCTTTTCCCTCCTCAAGACGGTCCTTTGAAAGACAGTATGTTGACTTGATTACTTAATGAATGCGAAGTACAGTGTAATCCTTCAACATTTGTACTCATTTCACTTTTATTTAGGAAATTAATTTAGTTGGTCGCTGGGTAACATTTTCAGTGCACTTTTTAAAAGTAGTGATGAATTTTTAGTTATGCTACTTCTTAAGGGCTTTTTTTCCTGTTTGTCATCCAGTGAAAGCAGAGTTTTTATCTGAAAGCTCATCTTGGTTTCTCTTTAGATCTTAGATATGTGAAATAGTTGTGTGAGCATTGCTGTGTATACAGCTTTGATTTATGGACGTCAAATTTCAGTGGTTGCCCTTGAACTCACAGTAGATCTGTGTAGCTGGCTTTTTGACCGAGGTGAACATGGTAGGTACAGATTGAAAGTGACTTGTTTGTTCCAGCCATTGCCCCTTTAAACCAGCTCTTTCAGCTTGTTCTTTCCTGCCCCTGGATAAAATTCACCGTAGGTCCCAGAGTTTTCTGTTTGCTTTCAGATAATGAAAACCCTAGTTTAATTTAAATAAGTTAACTTTTATCCAGAGAAAACCTCTCACTTTCCCTCTTTCAAGGCTGCTCCACTTAAAGCCTCCAGTGCAGGCTGTGGTCATGGTCGTGGCCGTGCTTGGGGCTGTGGTCAGGCCCGTGCTTGGGGCTGTGGTCATGGCTGTGCTTGGGGCTGTGGTAGTGGCTGTGCTTGTGGCCGTGCTTGGGGCCGTGCTTGGGGCCATGCTTGGGGCCATGCTTGGGGCCGTGCTTGGGGCTCTGGTGGGCTCTGCTCTGTTTCCCCACACTGCAGTTCCCTTCTTTCCTGCTCTCCAGACTGAACCTATCTCCTCCAGGATGACATTGGAGATGAGGGGAGGAGGAATAAAAATACTTTGCTGGCTGAGGGTATTTATAATCTAGCGCTGGTGCCGTGGGATGTTGTGTTAGTTTTATTGCTGGCCGTGACAAATTGCCACAGATTTGGTGGCTAAAACCACACCATTGTATTGTCTCATAGTTCTGTAGGCTGAAGTCCAGGTCGACTTAGCTGGTTTCTGTAGGCTGACAAGGCTGAAGTCGGTGTCAGAGGCTCTTATCAGAGGCTTTGGGGAGAATCCTCTTCTGATTTCATTTTGTTGGCAGAGTCCAGTTCCCTGATGTTGTAGGACTGAGGTCCCAGTTTTCTCCCTGATTGTCCTCTGGGGGCTGCCTTAGCTTTGAGAGGCCTCTTTCCTATCCTTCACATGGGCCCTTACATCTCAGATACATCACATCCATCTCACACTTAGAATTTCTCTGAATTCCCCTTCTGTGGCATCTCTTGCCTCCATCTGGAGAAAGTCCTCTGCTTTTTAGGGTTTATGTATTAGCTTGGGCTCACCCAGAAAATCCAAAATAATTTCCCTGTTTTAAAGTTTGTAACCTTAATTACATCTACAGAGTCCCTTTTGCCATGTCATTTGACGTATTTACAGAAGCCAGGGCTTAGGGCATGGATATCTTTGGGGGACCATTTTGCCTGTCAGAAGTTAGGGGATTACAAATGTGGATTCCTTTCTCCTATGGTATTTTCAGGCTCCCCTGCTCCCAGTCTCACCTATAATTCCCTTGTCACTGGTGATGTCTCCTTTGGCCTTCTGCCCCAGTCTTCCATGAAACCATTCCTCTGGTGGGGTTACCTTTGGGATGCAGTATCTCTTAGATGGCCCGGGCCTGCTTCTCCCTGGGATCCATATCCTGTCCATGGGAAGCTCGTGTGTCCTTTACCACAGCTCCTGTCCTTTATCTTGTTCCATTCAGAGCCTGTCCTCCACAAAGAATAGTTTACTCTTTCTACCAATAGCTTTTCATTTTTGCTGTTGTTTTGCTGTAGATGTTTACCCCTCTAACTGTAAGTGGCTTTCCAATCATCAGATCCTGTTTGCAACATGTAACACAGCACAGCTGACCTCTTGTTTGTGTTTCTCTTTTTCCTTTGGGTACCGTGACACTTTTTTCCTTTTCCTGATTTTTCTCCTCTCTAGCCAATTCATACCAGTTTACTTTCCATGCCTCCTCTTCTTTTTATTTCCTCTGAGTGTTGCCTCTGTCCCTCTTGTCTTTTCTTTATCAATTGTTCCCTACGCACTCCTTCTAGGGGATTGGAGCCCTTTCATGCTGTAGAATATTCCCTATATTCTGACCCTTTGCTGTGTCTTCTACAAAGAGCAGCTATAATCAAGCTCTCGAAGAGATGTTAAACCTCAACAAACCAGAAACTGAACTTATTTTCTTATTTTTTTCCAGTTTTATTGAGACAAAATTGGCATTTAACATTGTGTAAACTTAAAGTATACAATGTGATGATTTGATAGAGGTATATTTTTTAAGATGATTGCCACAGTAAGATCAGTTAACACGTCCATCACCTCACATAATTATCATTTTTTTCCCTGTGGTGAGAACTTTAAGGTTTACTCTCTTAGCAAATTTCAACTATATAATATTTTTTTAAACTAGAGTCACCATTCTGTACATTACATCCTGAGAATTTATTCATTTTATAACTGTAAATTTGTATCCTTTGAAGTGGAATTGTTGGATCATGTGATAGTTCTATTTTTAATTTTTTGAGGAACCTCTGTACTATTTTCCATAGTGGTTATAACAATTTACACTCCACCAGCAATGCATAAGGGTTCTTTTTTTTCACATCCTCCCCAGCACTTAATATATATATTTTTGAAAACAGCCATTCTGACTATGTGAGGTGATATAACCATTGTGGTTCTGATTTTCATTTCCCTGATGATTAATGACGTTGAGTCCCTTTTCATGTACCTATTGGCCATGTGTTTAACCTTTTTGGAAAAATGTTTATTTAGTTCTTCCCATTTTTAATCAGATTTTGTTTCTTTGCTTTTGGGTTATATGTGTTCCTTATGTATTTTGGATATTAACTTCTTACCAGATATGTGGTTTGCAAATATTTTCTCCCATTTCATAAGTTGCCTTTTAATTTTGTTGATTTTTTTTTTTTTTGCTGTGCAGAAGCTGTTTAATTTGATGAAATCCTTCACGTTTATTTTTGTTTTTGTTGCTTGTGCTTTTGGTGTCATGTTCAAAAAACTCATTGCCAAAACCAACATGAAGGAGCTTTTCCTCTATGTTTTCTTCTAGGAGTTTTAGAGTTTCAGGTCTTAAATTTAAGTCTTTAATCCATTTTGAGTTAATTTTTGTGAGTGGTATAAGGTGGAGTCCAGTTTCTTTCTTTTCTTGCTTTCTTTCTTTTTTTTTTTGCATGTGATTATCCAGTTTTTCCTCCTTTATTGAGGAGACTATCTCTCCCCACTGAGTATTGTTGGCTCCCATTTCAAATATTAGTTGACCATATATGCATGGGTTTATTTCTGGACTCTTGATTCTGTTCTGTTGTTCTTTGTGTTTGTTTTCATACCAGTACTATAATGTTTTGATTACTATAGCTTTGTAATATAGTTTGAAATTGAGAAGTGTGATGTCTCCAGCTTTGTTCTTTTTCAAGATTGCTTTGGTTATTCATGGTTTTTGGTGGTTCCATACAAATTGTAGGACTGTTTCTATAAAAATGCCATTGGAATCTTGATAGGGATTGCATTGAATATATAGATGGCTTTGAGTAGGATGAACATTTTAACAATACTAATTCTTCCAACCCAAGAACACAGAACATTTTTCCTTTTATTTGTGTCTTCTGCAGCTTTTTTCATCAGTGACTTACAGTGTTCAGTGTACAGATCTTTCACCCCTCAGAGCTGCTTGTGTATAAGTCCCTTGTGTAATTTATCCTTTATTTATTATTTTGATATGTCTCTCTGCTAGATTAAATCCATGCAGCATCATCCAACTGGTTTATCATGGCAAATAACTGCCTGTTGAATTAGGTGCATCTTTCTAACTTTTAAGATTTCTAACACTTTACATTTCTTTTCACCTTCAATACTGTGTTTAGGTGGAAATTAGCTTTAATTGCCAGTTTGCTAAATAACACAAAAATGTTAAAATAGTGAATAGGAAGAGAGATTTCATGCATTCATATCTTTTCTTTGTTTTCTCACTTTCACTATCTGTTGAGAGAACGAAAGCTGCAAGAAAGGTCATCTATCAAGATGTGATCATCAACAGGCATTAAATGAATGCCAATGATGACAGAATTACTCTAACAAAAATTATTTAAATTCTGGACTTCCTGTCATCATTTGTAAGCATGGAAGAAATGGTCTAATAAAGTTGCACGAATACTTAAGTATGAATAGTAATGATCTAATCTTTTCTTGGGAAGATGTTTACTGTAGGAGGGAGCACATTTATAAAATGCCATCAGCATTATCTCTTAAGCATGTGTTTGAAGTGTTTATTGGCATTAAGAGCTTAGATGACCTACTATTTAATACATATTTTAGCTTTTAGTGTGGGGAAACATAGTATAGATAATCCAAAAGGCATTCAAAAGTTAATTTTGAAACAATTTTCAGTATGTACTTTCAAGTTGAATCTATTTTTGTTCAGTGGTATTTTTAAATAGGGTATGTGAGGTATACAAAAAAGGATAGAACATATATAATTAATTGAAATACTTTGTGTACTCCTTTCAATCACATTCTTCTTTAATTCCTGAAGGTGAACAATACCCTGAATCTGTTGGTTTTATTCCTATATGTTAAAAAAAAAAAGTTTTCTGTGTCTTAATGATAAATGTACAGGAAAAGACTTTTTTTCTGAACTACTTGCTGGTAAGTTGCTGACTCAATGCCTCATAATCCCTTAATATTTTAGTATTAGTCTACAAAAAAGGACATCCTCCTACTTAACCACAATATAACCACCACCATCAGGAGGCTAACACTGATCAATTTCTGTCAACTAATCCTCACGCTCTTAAGTTTTACCAGTAGTACTAGCAGTGCTCTTTATAGCAAAAGAATCCTGTTCAGAACTGTGTGTTGTATTCAGTTGTCATGTTTTAAAATCTCCTCAGTCTAGAAGAGGTCCTTAATCTTGTATCTTATGAATTTGACACTTGAAGATTCCAAGTGATTGGAATTAATTTGTAGAATGTCACTGAGTTTGCAGTGGTATAATAAGGCTTTTTAAGTTTTGAAAGTCTGTTGGATATAAACAGGTTACCTAATACTTTAAACATTTTTTTTTTTCTTTGATCATAAGTGAGGTTGAACATTTCTTGACATACTTATTGGCCCTTTGGTTTACTCTCCTGTGAATTTCTTGTTCATATCTTTTGCCAGTTTTTTCCGTTGAGGTTTTTTTCTTTTTCCTATTGATTTGTAGAATTCATCACATATCCTTAATACTCATGTCAGTTTATGTGAGTTGTAAGTATCTTGTCCCAGTCTGAGTCTTGTCTTTTTACTTCCTTTTGGGGGTGGTAGGATGGATGAAAGTATAGAAATGTAAAAATCAATGTGGCCAGATTTATAAATCCTTTTATGGTTTCTGCTTTTTGTATTGTTAACCAAAATTTCAGAAACAGAGACCTGATTGAATAAACAGGTGTTTATTTAGGGTTTGTTAGGATTGCAGCCCAGGAGATAAAGATTCAAGGACCATTTGAATTGTGTTCCTTTGGACCACAAAATTGGGGAGGGTTATAAAGGCAAAAAACCTGCAAGGTTATTTACATAAGTTGTCTGTCAAGAATTAGGACTGGAGTTAGAAAGAAGTAAGGGTGCTTGTTAATCAGGGATTGGCTGGGGTCTGAACTGATTACATAACTGTGAAGGGGGACAGACTTTGAAACTGCTACGGAGTCCAAGCTGCTAACTTGCTCCTTGCATGACAGGCCAATAAATGGAGAGACTGAGGTGCTGGGGCAAAGAATAGTGACTTTATTCAGAAAGCCAGCAGACCTAGAAGATGGTGGACTAGGGTCCCAAAGAACCATCTTACCCGAGTTAGAATTCAGGCTTCTATACTAAAAAAGGTGGAGGTGTGGCTGGTTTTGCAAACTTCTTGGTGCAGGAATCCCTTGTTCTTGCAGCTGTCCACTTAGGTCTGATCACAATGTTCCTTTAAATAGTCAACAAGACAAATGTTATTTCTGTTCCGGAACTTTTTATCTCTGTAGGAATGAAAGTTTTATACCTTAAAGGTCAAGCCTGGGAGGCAGACCCTTAAGAATGGGCTATCATGTATATTTCAGGCTATAGGCAACTTCTTTTACAAAGGTGCACAGTCAGCATGACTAAGCAAGGCAACAGAGCACAGAGGTTAGAGCTAAAGGAATAGATACAATATGGAGTCAGGTTTGTTCTTCTCTGTTAGAAAACTACAAGGGTGCAGCTGGCAGATACTAGGAGATATTGTTTTGAAATGGCTGGTCCTGTTCTTGAATTTGATACAGTTCAGAGAAAATTCAAGTTCTTAGAGATGCAGGAATGTGTCTGAAACCACATCAACAATGGTCTGGCTCCATTTTGGATGCCTGAGCCATAGTTGCTCCATTTTGATTTTTAAACGGTCTTAAATATGTCATAAGTATATTATTTAAGAAATCCTTCTCTATCCTGACATTATAGATCTGTTCTTCTACATTCCTAAAATTGTTAGAATTATGATATCTTTATGTCTGACGTGAGAGATTGGATCCAATACTTTTCCTACATGGATAACTAGTTTTTCTAGCAGAATTTATTGAATAGCCATTCTTGTCCATCATTTGTAATAACACCACTGTTATACATCAAGGTATTGCTCATATGTAGGTTTGTTTCTGAGGTTTGATTTTGTCCATTGGTCTGTTTGTCTAGCTCTGCATTTATATCCACTGTCTTAATTAATATAACTGTATAATAAGCCTTCATATCTAGGACCCCCTTCCCTTCTTCAAAATTGTCCTGGCTCTTCTTGGCCCCTTTGTGATTTTATATTAATTTTACAATCAATTAGTTAAGTTTTATTATAAATCCTGTTGGGATCTTGACTGGAATAGCAATAAATTTATTGATTTAGACAGGATAAATGCCTTTGTGATATTAAATTTTTCTGTGAACATTGGATATCTTATATCTATTTATTTATTTTGATTTTCTCTGTTCCTGAACTGCAAAGTTTATAATTTTCTCCCTAGAGGTCGTGTACATCTTTTATGAGCTTTATTCCTTGGTTTATTTCTAAAATGTAACTAGTATTTAAAAAAAATTAACATTTTTACTAAGATTATTAATTTGCATGTTGCTTTTGGTATTCAGTAATCTTATTGAATTCTCAGTTTTTATTCTTTGTAGAGTTCCTCATAGTTTTCTGTGTATGTAATCAGAATATCTGTGACTAATTTTTGTATCTTTTCCTATTCTTATTCCTTTCTTTTTCCTTTCTACTCCTAAACCCCAGAAAAGAGTTTTTTTTTTTTTTTCCTGTTCCTGAAGTATTTGGTAAAGGCCTTTTTTTCATTTTACATTTCAGTTATTTGTATTAAGTTGGCTAGCCCTTCACTAGACTCGCCTTCCAATGAGGTTGACGTGTAGTTCTGCTAATTTTTATCCTTTAAACTGAGTATATCCTCCATTACTGATTAAATGAGTGACTATGTATGATACATTTCTGTTCTCTTTTATTTATTATGCATTAGATCAGTTTTCTAATCTTTTCATAAGAACTCTATTTTATTGGACTATGAACATTTAACTTTATTCATCTTTGTTCCCTTCGTGTCTTCACAGTGCATACTTCATGTATTGTTGAATGAGTTAGTCTGTTTCTTCTGCTTTGGTGAATACCATGTCTAAGCAAGAAAAGATATAAATTAGTACACATAGAGTTAAATACTGAGATGTCTTTGTGTTCTTTGCTTTGTAGTCAACTCAGATATCTTTGAAACTAAGGTCCAGAGGAAGAAAGAAGAGCTCAAGTGAACTGATACAATTGAATTTGATTCTTTTTGGTACAGTTGGTGGGAGGAGGGCTCTTACTGCTATCTTTATTCCACATTGCCACTCTTTGGGTACACGCTAAAGACAATTTTTCTTTTTTCATCTTTTTTTCCGCTTTCATTGTTGGTGTTAAAGATTTATGCATAGCTATTTCTTCAGTCAGACAAATGAACACCTATTGTGTTGGATGTGTAAGTGATGTCTTAAGGGTCACCAGGAGTCTGAATGAAACACCAAGGAAAACTCGTTTGTGTTAGTTCTTTAAGGGCTAATTGACTGCTATAGATTCCTACTGGCAGTTCGCTCATTTCAAGTATTAGCATTTTTTACAAATCTACTTTTCTGTATCATGGGTGTTTTTTATTTCTTATAAACTATAAAAGTATATTTTGGGTTGACCAGATAAAACGAGAGAGGTTCTATGGTAATGCTTTGTTCTGATCTATTAGTTGTCACCCATCTCCCTCTCCTTCAGGTAGAAATTGAAAAATTCAGGGAAAGGTTGTTTAAAAGCAATCCAAATAATAATCCAAATGGAGGAGGAGGAAGAGAGGGTAGAAGTGTAAGGCTATTGTCAACTTGATTCATGGGTTGTGTTTGTCAGGGGGATAATGTCAGTGCCTCGTTGTTTCTTCTAGATCCAGATAAATGAGAAAATAAATGATATAGGAGCCTTAGATTTTGCCTGGTGGGAGTTCGTGGAACCAGTCAAATGATTAGAAAGGAGAGTTTTAAAAGGATAAAGGTTATGTTAATGTTTAAGCTTGCTCTTTCACTAATTAGGAAGTGTGCAGGTACAGCCTTTCCAAACGATGAAGGCTTTTTTTTATTCTTATTTTCTTCTCTAGAAAAGTCAGCCTTTGTGCTTTGTGAAATAACCATTTTATCCTTTATGTAATTTATGAAGGAATGGCCATTTGTTTAGAAAAATTGAAAAGCAAATAAGTGAATGAAGCCCTTTTTATAAGTAGCAGTGTTCTTTTCTGCTGGATTACGTAACAGTTGCCTGTGATTGTAGGTGCTTATGCATAAGCTTGAACAGTTTCAGCCAGATTATATTCCAAAGTAGAGTTGTACAGCATGCTGCATATTCATCTCATTTCTTGTCTATTCTGCTAAAATTTATAGCATGTGAGAAAAAAAAGTGATATTTAAGTTTCTTCTCTGTTTGTTTATTCCCTGATACTGGCATTAGGTTAAATTGTAATTTGGTTTCAAATTGAAATAGTTTGCACTCTTTCTATAAGCTCCAGTTAGAATATTCGGTCGAATAACAATGTTTATGAGTTTGTTGTCAATCTCTGGGTAAATGCTATTTTATGGCTGCTGTCCTGTTAATGAGCTAGCTATCTGATTTCCTGTTAATTTTAATTGGGATCGAGTAAGGACATTGTGGATAGAACAGTGAATCCAACCCCACTATTGGTGAAACCAAAAAATCTGACCTCTTTATAATCAAAGTTATGTAAAGGAAATGAAACGATTATATAAAGGTTAATATAAGAACATAGTAAAAATGATGGACAAAGAAAGATAAGCCGTTTTATAGCTTTAGCATATTTATGGGCATCTTCAATATAAAGTAGTAATAGGGCTTCCCTGGTGGCGCAGTGGTTAAGAATCCGCCTGCCAATGTAGGGGACACGGGTTCGAGCCCTGGTCTGGGAAGATCCCACATGCCACGGAGCAATTAAGACCGTGCGTCACAACTACTGAGCCTGCGCTCTAGAGCCCGTGAACCGCAACTACTGAGCCCGTGAGCCACAACTGCTGAAGCCCGCGCACCTAGAGCCCATGCTCTGCAACATGAGAAGCCCGCGCACCGCAACGAAGAGTAGCCCCTGCTCCCTGCAACTAGAGAAAGCCCACGTGCAGCAATGAAGACCCAATGCAGCCGAAAATAAATAAAACAAACAAAAAAATAAATAAATTTATTAAAAAAATAGTATTAATAAAGTTAATTCCAAGTTCCAGGGTTTTGGTTGTATTTATCTTTTACAGGTTTTCTCATTTTACTTAAGCCTAATCTAAGAATACAATATATTAAATTGCAGAACTACATGAGATTCAGTTAATGTGCACTATTTGGGAGTATATAATTACCTGGAATGAGATCATGAAATCTTTGATGTTTTTATTTGGCACTAAACCACTCATGGTAGTAAGAACATTCCTCAGTAGGGATACACATCAGCAAGACCTTTTGACATTGTGTGATATGGAAGATGAATTCCAGTGTGGTGAAGGACAGAATTATACTTTTAGAAGAAGTATGGGTAAAATTTCTCTTGTAGGATGTTGAGCTCTGAGGTCCCAGGAGAAGTAATTAGGGGATCACTGTGGACCTCTTAAAACGTATAACCAATTTGTGGCTGTAGTGAAAAAAAAACATTAGCAAAACTGCTACCAAGAACAATTATTTTGGCTTTAACCCATGAAACAAAGCATTGAACACTACTGAAATGAGATGATAGCTGTTGACAATAAGAATGTTTGGTTTTGATATTGCTGTGCTTCCAATTTTTACCTTTTAATATTATGCTTATTGATCCTTATGAATGTTTTGATCCATTATTGTACTGTTTTTCCAGGATCCATTTTATAACTCTAGTCGTGCTTCTGCCTGTCTGTAGTGTTTTTCCTTTCTGGGTAAATTTCCTCACACCTGACCATCTTCAATTTGCTGCTTGTATATTCACTTAATTCTCCAAATAAGTCAATCATTTTAAATTTAGTCTGACTCTCCATGACATTAACTATCCCACTCAACTTGATGTATGTAAATTTAATGAACATGCTGTCTTGTAAAATCCACATCCATGAATGAAAATAGTGAGTCTAATGTTTGTAATTCAGTTGAAAAAATGTCCACTCTCTGTTTGCCATTCTCTGCTTGATTACACCTTGGTGCTCACTAGTTGCATGTATGTGCATGAGTATTAAGATTACATTTTTTTTTCTCTCTCAGTTTTGCCAGAGAAGAAGTAGAAGGTATTTATTTTGTGTTGGTATTTTATCAGCCTAGGATGGAGTCAAGGTGTCTAAAGATAGTAGCAAACTTGGATTTTCCTGGTTTGTGAGAACTTCTGGCCCCATCTGACACATAGGAAAAATCCTTTGGAGCATCTTAAAAGCTGCTGGCTTGACTACATGTCATTGACCTGGTTTCCAGGTCAGGGCCACAGCTACCCATCTGGTGTCCTTGTGCAAATTAGAAAAATGTGTACACCTTCTTTCCTCTGAGAGGACACAACACCACACAAAGTCACACAGCCTGGTGAGTGAAGTCTTGGTAGGATCTCAGTGCTATTCACCTCTCAAGCAGGTGCTGCTTTGCACAGCTCAACCACACACTGACGGTTCCAGGTCACAGAGGTTGTGTGTGGTTCTGCTAGTGCTCCCTGAAGACATGATGGATTTTAGCTTGGCCAGTTTTACCTGTGCCAGTGCCACTGCCTGGAGACCCTGCCTCTGGAGCTGGACTTTGTTTCCATTACTCTTCAAGGCTGGGGCTATGAGTGTTATCTCTGGCTCCAGCTCCATTTCCCAGAAAATTACCTGCATTTCATGTTTGTCCCAAAATAGGATTAGCAAATTCTATTTGGGAAGTTTTGTTATATCTCATTTGACAAATATCTAAAAAGTATATGCAATGTAAAAGAGACGGCAAGTGTAGAAAAAAGTTCTTTTAAAAATTATTTGTGAAGGAGGAAAAAGAAAGGCATATACAAAGGAGAGCTAGGGTTGAGGGGAGGCTTTTTTCTTTTAATTTTTAATCCATTAAGGATTAACATGTTTATATACTGAGACCCAACCAACTGAGAAGAATTTAGTGAAACGGGATTAAAACAGGGTAACTGATGTGCAGTGCCCTTTTAGGAGGTGAAAGGAAAGAGGATCCAGAGCATAAATGAATGGGATTATCTTTGGATAGAGGCAAGAGTTGGCACAGAAAAATTAGTGTGCAAATAAATTGGTAATAGAGGAAACAGGAAATTGAATTATAGGTTCCTTTTCATGGAGGAAATTAAAATTTGCTTACTGAAAATGGTAGGTAGAAACAATGGTTTCATAGCTCCTGGAAATGGCAAGTTTGAAATGAGTACTCTAGGGAATGTGAGGAGAGACCACTAGGATTTTCCATCAATGTTATAGGAAGTGATGGACCATAAGAGACTAATTGGGAGAAAATGGAGGGGGTCACGACACTGGAGGTTTTATTGAGGTCAAAAAATAGGTGGCTTGGGAGTGGGAGAAGTGAAAAGATAGAAGATTGAGGTCAGAGAAAAGGATCTTGGGGATTATGATGATACTAGAGGTGGAACAGTTTTTAGCTAATGAAAAGGCCCAGGTGTGGTCATGAAGACCGAGGCTGAGGAAAGTGGAAATGAAGATTGCTGGTTGTGGGTGTGAAGGCATGGACTGGCAGAGGAGTCAACACAAGGTGTTGGCTGCCGAGCATGTCAGATGGCATTAGGCCCAGAGGAAGTAGGATTTTATTTATTTTATTTTATTTTTATTTTAATTTTTTGCGGTACACGGGCCTCTCACTGTTGTGGCCTCTCCCATTGCAGAGCACAGGCTCCGGATGCGCAGGCTCAGCGGCCATGGCTCACGGGCCCAGCCGCTCCGCAGCATGTGGGATCGATCCTCCCGGACTGGGGCACGAACCCGTGTCCCCTGCATCGGCAGGTGGACTGTCAACCACTGCGCCACCAGGGAAGCCCGGAAGTGGGATTTTAGATAATGGAGATAAATAATATGGAAATAAGAATGGAGAGACAAATCTAAGCTACAGGACTGTGGCCAATTTACAGGATTTCCCTAAGTTTTAGTTCTCTCATCAATAAAGAGAGGATAGTACATACCTCAAAGGGTTATTACTGAGTATTAAATAAATTGTGCTTATAAGTATTTTAGCACAATGCCTGGCTCAGACTTAACCGTTATTTAAGATTATAGAAATACCAGGTCCTTGTGAAAAGGTGTAGCAAGTGTTGCTTCGAGAATGAATGAGAAGGATGGTTCAGAGAGTAGATTTGGAATGAAAATGGGAAGACATGTGAGCAACTTGAACTTTGTGTTTTGGAAAATTCCGAAGGATGCCTGACCTTTAAAAGATTTTGAATGGGCTTCTGTTACCTGTGTCTTAACTCTTCCTCTCGGTAGCCTCAGATTTGTCTTGATAGTGGTTTCTTTACTTCCCTCCCCTCCATCAAGTTTGTGTGTATTTATTGTGGCCAATACACTACAAACATTTATTTAGTGGATGTTTAAAAAACTACTGTATTTTTAAAGAATGTAGGATGTTCCATTTTTCTTGTTCTTTTCAAATTAGTTTTTTAAAGCAGAAGTTTTATGAATATTTTAATTTAGTTTTTAAAAAACTTTATTTTGAAATAATCTTAGACTTACAGAAGAATTGCAAAAATAGTACAGAGAATTCTTTTATACCCTTCACCCAACTTCCTCTAATGCCAGCATCTTATATAACTTTAGTGCAATTATTAATACTAAGAAATTAATGTTGGTACAGTAGTTACCAAACCATAGACTTTATTCAGATTTTAGCAGTTTTCTCACTGATGTGCTTTTCCTGTTCTAGGTTACAGCCCAGCATCACATCTTATGTTTGGTTTGCCATGTTTCTTTCATCTCCTGATCAGTAGTACTTCCTCATCTCTCATGACCTTGACACTTTCCAAGAATCCTGCTTATTTTTTAGCATGCCCCTTAATTTTTTTTCTTCAGTATTTCCTCCCTGTATTTCTGAAATCTGCCCCTAGTGCCAGTCAGACTCACATAGTGAAGTAGCACAGTGATTCAATTTAAGTATAGTTTTTAATTAGAAAGTAATTAACTAGAGGAAAATTAGTTTTTGATGCTGCGACTCCCAATTTCCCCAGGCAAAAAACTGTGTTTAAGCATGTATATGAAGGTAGTGCTATAAGTGAGTTAATTCATTATGTATGTTGCTAAGGTATTAATAGAACTTTCACAACAAAACCAATAATTACTCTTCAGATTGACAGACACTAAAGTTTTGATTGATGACTACTCAAAAAATATTTTTAAATGAGCTATATTCAGTTAAATAGCCAACTGATAAGGTTTTTCCATTTAAAGAAATAGAATTTATCTCATACCCACTGAAATATTAGCCTCATTCAAATCATTCCTCAGGCCTTGTACAGTTATGTGTTCTATGTATTTGCTGTTTATTATTTTATTTATTACAGATATTTATTGAGTTACATATATATCAATGTATAGATATATATATTGAAGTAAGCTGTTTTTCAGGGCTGTTATAAAATCTGTAGCTACAGTATCATTCTGTATCCATACAGTGTACTACATGTCCTGACCTGTGTTTGAATGGAAGAACTGGTTAACACACAGAGGTTTATATTGCTTGTGTAGGCCATAAATGTGGGTTTCTGTATTATTCAGTTCTGCTTAGAAAGAAGGCTTATTATAATATAAAGTAAGTTATTTTCAAATGCTGTAGTGGACACTGTTGGTGCCCCTCCAAGACCCCCTTCACCAGGCTGGTTACGGGCGTACCCAGGTGTGAGTGTTGGCTCC
This sequence comes from Aethalodelphis obliquidens, assembly GCF_003676395.1. Classification (NCBI taxonomy): domain Eukaryota; kingdom Metazoa; phylum Chordata; class Mammalia; order Artiodactyla; family Delphinidae; genus Aethalodelphis; species Aethalodelphis obliquidens. Next base: position 1,937,406 of record NW_020837960.1, read on the forward strand.
TGGTGGTTCACATCTGCCCTCTTAATCCAGAGATTTGGCCTCGGGGAACTGGGGTCCTGCAGCTAATGGCTGACTGACTTGGGTGGTGTCAAGGCTGGCCTCTCCCTCCAGGTACTATCTACTGCTGTGCACTTCAGGCTGAAGCGAGAATCCAGCGGAGGCCACATTTTCGAATGTCCCTGTCTCAGTCCCCTTTTCCTGAGAGCATCCCCCTCATTAATCACCTGCACCTGCATCCCTGTCCCAGGTCTGCCTCTAGGGAACGTGCCCTAAGACAACGGAAATGCGATATGATCATACTAACCAGCTGTGAACTCACTAATGTGAAAACTGATGACTTGCTCACAAGAGACCCTTTACAGTTATCTGGAAACTGCACTAGACTGGGTGTCTGGGCTCCAGTTCTCAAGCTTCTAACAACCAGATAGCTCTGAAAAGTCATTTCATTTCTCTGAGCCTGTATTTTCTGTTGTGTAATACATACATGGAGTTTAGACTATGTGATATTCAAAATCTCATGCTGAAGGTTTTGCCTTAAGGCAGGGGCTTATTAAATAGAGATGCTTGGCTCCCGCATTGCCGCCGACCTCCAGGTTCTTGGATAGCCTTGGAAGATGTTCAGCTTAACTTGAATTGGAACTATAACATAAAATATGGATGTGCATTTTCTGGGAAGAAGCTTCCAATACATTTCACTAGGACTCTGTGACCCTCAGAGGTTCAGTGCCAGTGTCTTGTAGAGTTTTCTTCTTTTTTAGCCCTGTTCTCCACTGATAAAGATTCAAAATCCATTCTAAAAATCCTGTACCCTATTCCATAGATACATACAGTTTTTTTTCTTTCCATCACTCCCTTATTTCTCTTTTTCCTTTTGTAAAGGGCAGAACTTTTCTTACTCTTTCTAGTGCCATTTCTTCCTGGATGTAAAGAGAAGGACCATCTGTTAGATGAGTTACATACCTAGTGAGTGATCCTGGAAGGTTTGTGCGATTATGTAGGTGATTCCAAACTTCTCTGTAGTATCATTTCTTCTTTGTTTCCTCTTGTTTTTAAGCAGCCACTGTCATTAAACTTTCGTTATGGAGTTGAGTGTCATATTTAGACAAGAGAGGTGGGGTAAGCCAGAGGAAAGAAGTTGGGAGAACTCTGCGTTTCTTCCTTAATTCCAAACATACAACTTGTGTGTATAAGCTCATGTTATCGTGAAGATGCCTTTCCAGAAAGAAAGCAGTAGTCTTTTCTTTCTTACAACTCTCCACCTTAAAATTTTATTTTGATTTCAGCCACAGCTAATGGGTTTTCTGTTTTTTAGTTTTCTATATCTGTTAAGTATTTTAATTTGCTGGTTAAAGAGGCTGGGTCACATTTGGCCATTAGACAGAAAATAAAAAATACAGTGAATAATTTAAAACAGATGTTCTCTGTGCTCTTAGGTGCCCCTCACACACACCTTTTATAGCAATTGCTCCTTAACTTCCTCATTACTTTTTCTTAGTTCAATTCTTTTTAGATTATATAAACTATCTCCACTCATAATTTAAAAAAATCAACATATAATGCCTACTGTACTATATAATAAAACAGTATGTATTTCATTGTAAACAGTTGGCCATCGACTACTCAAGAAGGCACAATAAAGTCACATTCTGGAGTCTTTGCCTCATGCCACTGTGAGTACAACAGCTACGATGTAGGTTGGTATAGGTGTGTTGTTCTGTTGATTCAGATACCACAAGCAGCATTGTCCTGGGATACCTAAATTTCAGAAATGGAACACAAATGATGGTAAAGCTTAAAACAAAAACAGTGCAACTATAATTTACAGAGTAGTTGGATTCTTGGAAAATTCAATGTATATTAAGTTACATAATATATAAAGTATTAAATATGTAACAATTTACATATTAATTCTGTTGTACATCTAATTTCATTGAATTAGAGTCTAGGCATAGATAATTATGATTTTCCCTCTCTCGTTCTCTCTGTGTATCTTTCTGTGGGACGCAGGACAGTTTCTTATTGTGTAGGAGTAGCTCATGTGTTGCAGAATGTCTAGCACACCTTTCCCCTGTAAATGCTGGTAGCATCACCTCAGTCACCATGACAACCAAAATGCCCTGAGACATTTCCGGAATGCTTCCTAAGTGGTGTTAAGGTGTATTGAAAATCACTGGCTTAGAGAAAAAAAAAAGAAACAAACTAAACCATTATTCACATAATAGGATATTTCTAACCAGAATAGCCAAGAGTGACGTTACTAATTGCTACCTTTTATTGGAGTATCAAACGGGACAACTTCTAAGATCTTAAATTTTGTATCAAGGTGAAATGAAGGGAATTTTGACTTTTAATTGCTTCACAGTTTTGGTAGCCAAAAACTGAGTCAGCTAAAGGCATAAACTACAGTGTCTGAATTGTAGAACCCTTATAAAACTTAGAAGAAATTTAACTTTCTGGGCTCCCTAGGTGATCCAAAGTCCTGATTTTTATGGGCACGTTTCTGAGTGGATATGTAGTTTATATACATTAAGATGTCCTACACTGCACACAGATGACCCAAGGCTAAGATCAGGAAGAAATCCATTTGAGCTGCCCTCTCCTTCAGCCATTTTTGTCTTACCTCAGCCTCCCTTCCTTTGTCAACTGAGCTGATAGATTCTGGTCGCAATTCATATCTTTATGTGGATATTATTGACTTGCAGTTTTTAGTCAGAATTAGGCCTGTAGCAAGATCTAGCTTACCTAAACCTTTATTTTGATTGGTGCTGTTGAGAAATGTTAGGTTTTTAGGTGGTACTTCTTTTTATGAGTGCCACTTTTATGTGATTTAGAACATGCAATAAATTAATTAATGAATATTTTTGATAGGGGTGGAGAAGAGACAGTTAAAACTGTAGGATGCTTCACCTTTTGCTAGGATCAGTATTAGGTATTTGGTATGTGCTTGTAGCTTATCAGAATCTGAAAAGGGATTGGCTTTTAATTCTTATGATATATGGAGGAGCGCTTTCAGAATGGTGCAAGATGGCTTCAGGTACAGCTGTTATAAAAATATGTTTATATTTTAAAATATATTTATATAAATTATAAATATTATATATCGACTATAATATATATAGATAAATATATTTTTATATGTAATATATATATTTCACAATTATATATAAATTGTGAATCCTAATAAGCTAATGGAAGGCAGAAATCTTCAACTGTCTAATTATCTATAGTGATGTGAATGTAATTTTACTAGCCTGCTGTGAATTGAAAAAGTTTTTCTGGTAAGTGTTTTACCTGCTAAAATGATCTAGAATACTCTGTTCTCTGTATCTCCAGGTCCTTTCTCTTTTTTCTCCTGGCAGAGCTACATGTAAATCATTCCAAAACAGTTAATGCTGCTTTAGTCACAAAGTATTGATTTTCTGTTCATTGTGTATGTAGAACTGTTGCTCTACTTAGATTCTAAAACGAGGCTTTTTAATTGTGTTTTCCAGGAAGATATGAATTTAAATGAAGATAAAAAGGCACCATTGCGGGAAAAGGACTTCAGTATCAAAAAAGAAATGGTGATGCAGTACATTAATACTGCTTCCAAGACAGTAAGTAAAACTGTCAAGTTGAGAAGTACTGCTGAAGCATGTTGTGGTATGGAAAACAATACATTTGCCTAATGAAGTGCCTAAGTTTGCGGGCAGCTGTAATCATAGAGCTTTTGTATGTATAATTAAAGGTACAAGTATTATAATAAGTTTGTTTAATTTGAAAGCATTTCTCACCTTATAACTTTTAAACTGCTTTTGCTGTTTGGCCACTCACACTGTTAAGAAGCACTGTGGTTGCTTGGTCCACTCACTCTAGGACACCCCTCCTTGTTAGTGAATTAAGATGGGTATTGATTTCTAATGTCACTTATAAACTGGGATAATACTTGTATTGTAGAAAAGTGAGACTGATTTTACTCTAACTACCTAAATCAGGATACATAATAGTGGCTTAGAGGCCTATCTTTAATGTGAGTTTCCCTGTGGATAAAATTAGCTTGTAACAAATTATAAATGTAGACACTGCAAGGAGCATTAAGAATCCACGTGGCTGCCACTTTTCTAGGGAAACATGAAATATGTGGGTGGAAGTAATAACTAAATGTCTGAGAAACATGACCAGCACACAGAATCAATTATATTTATTTCATGGAACAACAAATGAGCTTTGTTGTCATAAAAAAATTGCGACTAACTGGATTGGATGAAAAATATAAGATGGAAGCTAATGAAGAAGCAAGGCTCGGTAGAAAGACAGTAGAAAATGCTTTTGGCTGAGCATAAAATAGAATTGGATTTGAGAAAAATAACTAAACACACTGTAGTTTTCACTGGATACTTTAACCCAAGGGCAGCTTTTAAGAATGTAAGTTATTTATACTTTAACTCCATTTATCTACTAGACCAGTCAGTGATTCTGAGGTATTTTGGAGGAAAGACTCAAGTGATATTTAATTTTTAAACATGTCTCATTTTTTGGCTGCCTGATGTTCAGGTGTAGAATTCACTGAGTACTGTGCTTTTCCCAGTTCTTTCTATGGGCTCTGTATCTTACCATTGAGATGTGAATTGCTTTTGTCCCTTGATGATACTTGGCCATCACAAATTAACAGTGGGGATTTAGGAGTCAGAGCTCTGTGTTTTGGATTGACTGTTTATCCTCTGTTTGATCTTGGACATCTTATTTTATCTTTCTGATCCTCAATCCCCTCGTCCATAAGATGGGGCTAATACGTACACCATAGGCTTGTTGTTAGAATTAAATTGTTTATTCTGTGATTAGAACGTAACAGATTTTTAACTGGTGGCTGCCTCTTGTGGTAGCAGTGGTTGTAGTAGCAATTGTTTGTTTTTTATTTTTCTTTGTGATTTGCTGTTGAAATTCTTACTGTTGAAATCATTACACCACAATTAAAAATATAAGTAAATGTACCTCAGTAAAAATACAAATTTCTTATTAGTGAGTCTACATTTCTAAGACGTTCATTTGTTCACTCAACACATTTATTAAGCGTCTGTATGTCAGGCACTTAATAAAAGTGTCTGTATTTAAGGCCGCGGCGACTGAGCACCAAGATAGTGTGTCATTGTTTCCTATGGAGCAATGAGACACACATGACAGAAACACACAAACACATGTAATGGGAGGTGAAATGTGATGTGGGGAAAAAAATGCAGGGGGAGTGGAGATGGTGTACCTGTTTTATGTTGAGTCATCAGGGCAGAGTCTCCTGTTAGGGAATTTTAAATCCAACAAGCATGAATCCACTTAATATAATTACAAGAGATAATACATTAGTTAGAACTGGTATAGAAAACCCTAGCATAATAGTGCAGTTTAATTCTGGAATTTCAGATAAACAAACTTTTTTATAGAATAAAACATTTTGAACTTCTTCACAGTGGATCTGTTTCAGCTTACATTCACTGATTTTAAAGTTTAATACTCTATTTTGGACTTGGGCTGGAATTTATTTACTAGAATTAAGTAATTAGGTTATCAGGATTGAAATAGATTAGTTATCTAAAGTATGATTAAAGCATTTAATTGGTGTGTGGAGAGTCATGGCTTTTCCTAGGAGGGTTCTGAATAATTCAGCAAATGGTTAACATTGTAGAAAGTTCAAACTGACCAGTCATCTGTTTTTGCTCTGGAAGTAAAAACACATTTTATTAACTCTAGGATATGGACTTTGTTATGCCAGTATATTTAGGTCAATGAGTACTGCAAAAGTTTCTCTGAGAAAAACAAAGTTCATAGATAGGTTGTTCTAGAGAGGATGTGGGGACTTTGTCAGATGTTAACATTTTAGCCTTAGAATTTGCTTTGCGATTCTCTTTTGTGGGTAAGCATTAATATTATTTTTTGGAAAATAGTATTGATGCCTACAGTTGATTTTTTGAAAACGCTTCTGAAACGTTAACACTCAAACTAGCCCTAAAGTAGATCAGCTTGGTTTTAAAATAGGAAAAAACAAAAAAACAATAAAAACCATCGATTAAACTAGGTTGTTTCCAAGATCTTAGTAGGTTTCAGTTTAGGTGGCCAAATAGTAAGACTGAATTTCTTCAGTTAGGAAAGATTATTAAAATTTACTAAGCAAATATCATACTTGAGGCTAAAAATGCCAGATTCACGTGTTTCTAAGTTCCTAGGGCATGGGTATGTGATCCAGGTTTGGCCAGTACAGTCTGATGGCCAGGTCTGGTGGGGGCTTCTGAGAAAGGTTTCTCTCCCTCATAAAAGGGTCCAGAGCAGGAAAGCTGCCATTCCCTGCTACTTGTGGCTGTGAGGGGGTGTGGGGTGCTTGACGCCTGACGTCATGGAGCTGCTGCTCTGGCCCAGTGCAGTCCTGCCTCCCAACTCTTCCATTATATGAGGTGATGCCAGTTCTTATTGAAGCTGCTTTAAGCTGGGTTTTTGCTTTGCTGCTGTAAACATCCTGATAGACCATCCAGATACATTTTGGCCTACGTGGGCTATTTCTTTAATTCACTCTGGAAATTTCTTTTTCCATCCAAAGGAGTATCTTAAAAGATCCTCCCCTCACCCAGTATACTCAGAGCATAGATGGGGAGGCACTGCAAGGCCAGGTGCCCATCCCTTGGTAAATGACTTGTGCTTAGCAGCAAGTTTATTGGAGAAAACTTCTTTCAAGAAAGAACGATACAGTTACCTATGTACTATGACTTGCTGGAGGGTAAGACTGTTCTGCAGTTAGTGGTAAGGACCTTATAAGTAGGATGTGACATGATAGTCCAAATGGAAGAGAACCCACAGTTCCTGAACAAGGTAGGATGAAGAAAATTCTAGAACAAGAGAGGATCTCTTAAACCACAGTTGCCAAAGAATTTTCCTATTTTCTAAATGGAAGTGAGCTAGAATTTAAAATACAAATCTACCATATAAATGTATTTAATTATGCTTAACCCAACTGTGAGTATAATTCTCTTTTATTACGTGTGGTTCAATTATTTTTAATCCTTTTTTTCCTTAAACATTTTTTAAAGCCCCCTTCAGATATTAAGTGATGATTTTTGTAGTCAAGATTCTTTTGAGTGGAACCAACCAAGCTTGGGAGATATATCCTAATAGAGTTGCTGCCTTCACCAAGTTTTCCTTTTCTTATTTCTTCTTTGTTTAGGTGTACCATACCCTTTATCTGTGACATCAGTGTATATGTTGTGTTCATTTTCTGGGTGTATTTTGTCTGGGTAATATGGAAGTCTCCCATGACAGGGTTAACAGAAAACCATGGATTAATTTATATGCAACTAAAGAATGTGTTAAAGAGGATAGCTGTAGAGAGTAGGATTTAGATCAATGAGTTGCCAACACCCCCCTACTCCCACCCCAACGCGTTACAAAGGATTAGTAAAAATAAAATCTCTTTTCTATTTGTTGAGAAGAAAAAATTTGCTGTTCCACTTCTAGGCTTTTTCAGGGTGATGTGTGGCAATTCAAAACTAGAGACAACTTAGAGAGGCCAAAACCTATATCCCAGAAAGTGAAAGGAGGAAGAGGAGAATCAGCCAGGCGTGTTTGAGCGATAGGACAGGAGAACCAGGAAGATATCTGGTCCTCTGTGGGGAGGTGGAGTCTCAGGGGGAGAGAGAGAGAGACATTTAAAGAGTTTTGAGGAACATTTTGTTTTATGCTGTGTAGTATAACACCTTTATGATGTCTTTAAGAACGATTATGTCTCTAAGAACCATTCATATTCTTTTTTTCCTAATTTATTTTTATACATTGAGATGACGACACTGTCCAGGCAGTTTACTTCTATACAGACTACAACCACTGCAACTATGACTTATCAGCACATGGTCTTTTTTGGCTGTACCATTAGGTGTGGATATAATGCTTTAAAAATCTCTCTTCAAAATGCATACTTCTAGTTCCTGAGGATTGCACTAGGTTGGAATCCAAAGTTCTTACAGGCTCCTTGACATCCCCCGCTGCCCCCCAATATGTCATAGGAAACTGTATCCCAGCTGCAAGTAACAAGGTCATTTTAGGTGGGCTGACATGAAATAAAAAAGGCCTAATCTCACATTTCTAAGGTGCATAATTATAACATCCATCCTTTATTCCCTATTTGTATTTAGTTTTTTCCTTTTTGATTTCTTTTTCCAGGGAATGAAGCAGAAATCCTCTTTTATAAGTGCTCCTGGAAGTTTACTAGCTTCCTTTGACTTTGTTTCTAATTTTTTTCTTTCCTAGTCAATCTAGACTGCAGTCAAGTGACTTCAAGGGCTCCTCCGAGGCATTTGTTAGAAAAGTTTGGATGGCGTTTAGCTTTACTCCTTGAATCCTTTCTTAAGTATTTCTGTAGTTCTTGCTTAGTCTTAACAAAAAATAAAGTTAAATAACAAGTATTATAGAACATAATTTTAAAAGGCACATAGAAAGATTGTAACAAAAGTTTCTCATGATGAAATGACTGAGTGTAAATTGAGTTCGTAAGCGCAGGATTATAGACTTTCACATATGTGTATGTATGTAGGTGTGTATATGTAGTGTTAAAAGTATTTTGAAAGGTATCATCACTTGTTCTAGCTCAGTAGGTCATGGTGTTCTCAAACATGGAGGACAGAGTTTTCTGCAGTATCAGCCTTTTAGGCATATTTTGATCAGAAGAGAACTGTGTTTTGAGAAAATATTAGTTGTGTGTTCATTTGTATATATGAACGTTTTCTCCAAGTAGAAAATCTAGACTTGATTGAGGGTGTTTTCATAACTTTCAGTGTGTGTTTTATTTTTTAGATTTCAGTTTCATATGTAAATTTTGGAAACATTGTCAGATACAGGTAAATCAAGTTGTTGTTGTCCTTGTTTTTGTTTTTTTTTTTTTTGCGGTACGCGGACCTCTCACTGTTGTGGCCTCTCCCGTTGCGGAGCACAGGCTCCGGACGCGCAGGCTCAGCGGCCATGGCTCACGGGCCCAGCCGCTCCGCGGCATGTGGGATCCTCCCGGACCGGGGCACGAACCCGTGTGCCCTGCATCGGGAGGCGGACTCTCAACCACTGCGCCACCAGGGAAGCCCTTGTCCTTGTTTTATTTCCTCTATTCTTTGTCATCGTTGTTATTTAAAAAGCTTATATATTTTAACCACTAGAAACTTAGATGAACCATAAATAGTTACACATTCTTGGTAAAATAAACACGGGTTATTTTTTGGCTTACATTTCACGTTAGGGATTTGATCAAAGCATCCCTGCCACATAAAAACTTGGTAAAAGGGGCTGGAGCTCAGTATTAGACACTTACCTGTTTATCATCAGTACCCTTACAATACTTTGCCTGTTTGTCTCCAGGTCTTGCTTGCTGACTAGGAGAAAATTTCAGAGCCTCAGGGCAATGAACCAGCTTCTTCTTGAGAGTATTTCCTAATCTGTCTGGCATTTTAATTTCCATTTGTGCGTATATAGGACAGGTTTTATTTATGTACAATTAAAATTATCTTCTAACAGCTCAGATTCATCCAGCTTTCTTACACGTCGTTCTGAGCAGCACCAGTGGTGTATAGTGTTCTCTGATGTTACTGCATTGTGTTTTTGTTTAGGCAGGAGATGAATATGAAGAAAGCAGTCATCTTTTCTTTTTTTATATAGGATGAAATTATATTAGGTTCAAACTAGAATTGTGTATTTTGGGTCTTTTAAAAATGTTATGGCTCGTTAAGACATCTTTTCTTTCATTATAGCACTTTTTAAAAGATTCGCCAGATATAGAAACATTGTTAGTTACTAGTAAAATTTACTAGAATTTTAGAGCCTGAGAGGGCCAATGGCGCTTATACCAGTTGCGGCATTAGAGGTCATCTGAGGTTGTTTTCATCTTGGTTATTGAGTTGTTTCTTGATCTAAGATATTTTTCTATGTTCATGCTTACTTTTTAGACTTTAATGAATATAATTAAGCTTATTTCTGATAACTGCAAAAGTAGTGAAAACTTTGAAAGTGCCAGAAAGAAGAGGCATGTGATTATAATGGAGATGAAAGTGAAGAGCAAATATCCATATGGAATGAACCTTTTGAAAGAAGGAACAGTTCTGAAGGAATAAGTGAAAAATTGAGAAAAATGCTATGTATTATGTACAGTTGTTTTTCAGTGAGTGAATGGAAAAGGTATGTCAGTGGAAATAATCAATAAATGATCTATAATGGGAATAGAAAAGAGTTTTATTTGAGCCAAACTGAAGACTATAGCTTGGGAGACAGCCTCTCAGATAACTCTGAGGAACTGCTCTGGAGAAGCATGGTTTTCAGCACAATTTTATGTCTCGTCAGAACAAAGAACATCAAACAAGTCAGGGATACATTCCTTCAGGGTTTCAAAAAAATACCCAAAACACAGATCAGCATGTACATAGTATGGCCTTGGCATCTGGGAAGGAAGTCTTATCATTTAAGGAGTATCAGCATTGGCCTCCCAGGTAGGGAGGCATTTAATCTTTATTTTTAACATGGACATTCTTTACTCCTGGTCAGTGCACACTTTTCTTTAATGATTAAAGCAAATGTACAATGTATGTTTGATAGGCCACAAACAGACTGTTTTAGTCAGCATAAAATACAAATTAACTCATGTATAAACCAGAATAATGTCCCCGTACCTCAATATGTGAAAATTTCTTCTATTAGGTAATTGAAGAAATAGGAAAAAAAGTTGCCAGGAACAGTAGCGCTCAACCTTGATATCCATTAGAATCATCTGGGGAGCTTTAAAAATCTTGATATCTGGGTCCTGTCATTTACAATTAAGTCAGGTGGGCCCCAGGCATCAGTATTTAGTAATGTTCTCTCGGTGTTTCTAGGGTACAGACAAGGATGAGAACTGGGCTGGACAAGATGAGAGTCTTTTAGTGTAACGTTAATTGAGCCAAAGACTAGAAGTTAATAGGATTGAAAGGCTGAACATGGTGAACATTACTCATAAAACTGTTATCAAGCCATTGTGGGTTCCACGCTAGTTTGCATGTGCATAACGTCAAAATGAGTGTTCAAATGGCATACTGTAGCTACGAAGAAATTCTCCGACACTTGGCCTCTTGTAAAAATCATCAAAGGGGGGAAGGTTATCTACTGTAACAGATGGAAGAACTTGGTCTTTTTTGGAAAAGGATGCCCAGTAGAACACGTATGAACAAGGAGGAGAAGAGTGTGTCTGGTTTTAAAGCTTTAATGGTGGCAGTAAACTTAAACCCCTCTTTATTTTGGTTTGTACTTGAGAGACATCCTTTCAGTTCTTACTTATTCCTAAAGAGAATAAATTCTATACATACTTTAAAAATCCATAATGGGTTAATCATCTTGATGTACAAAAGGTATTCATTCCTAATTTCATGCTTCCCTGATTTACTACCATTTCCTAACTGGTACAATATAATGGTTTCTCCCCACCCTCAAGAAAATAAGTGTGGTTGGTATAGCTTCTTATCCTCAATGTAAAAATTATTTCAAATTCTTTTACTGTCAGAAGTTTTCCAGGGTAGTTTACATAAACTGGGAACCCTGCCCTTGGGATTCTTTGAGGTATGAAAATAAAATTGTCCAAAAGAAAATTCAGGCAGTCTTAGGTTTTGTCTACTCCTTGTATATTATTACTGTTACGCTAGATTTTTTTCTTTGGTAGCCTTTGGGAAAGCTGTATTGCATTGTTTTGGTGAGTTAAAAATCATCTTCTGGCTTTTTTTTGTTAAGGATGGCTTTGTTATACTCTTTCATTTAGTAGAGATTTTTGTAGTTACTGAGGTGGTTTTTTTTTTTTTTTTTTTGTGGTACGTGGCCTCTCACTGTTGTGGCCTCTCCCGTTGCGGAGCACAAGCTCCGGACGCGCAGGCTCAGCGGCCATGGCTCACGGGCCCAGCCTCCTCGTGGCATGTGGGATCTTCCCGGACCGGGGCACGAACCCGTGTCCCCTGCATCGGCAGGCAGACTGTCAACCACTGCGCCACCAGGGAAGCCCTGAGGTGTTTTTTAATTTATATCAGGTCTGGAATTATCTTAGAGCATCTCTACATTTTGCAAATGAAGTGTGCAACAGCCCCCAGTTAGTAGCTAGGACTAGAAACCAGGGTTTCTGATTTTTTTAACTTTTGATTTATAAAATGAAACACAGTTATAGAAAACACCAACAAATAAATATGTAGCTTAATAAGTTATCATAAGAACACCACCCAGATCAATAAAGAGAACCTTGTCAGCCAACTTAGAAAGCCCTCCATCTACCCTGTCTCAAATCTTGCTTTTTTCCTAAATCACTACCTTGACTTTTATAGGAACTACTTCCTTGACTTTCTTTAATTTTATCTCCCAAAATTATACCACTAGACATCATAGTTTATTGTTGCTTATATTTTAAAATTGGAATATCTTTAACTTTTTTTAATCTTCAGGTTCCCTTTATTTTATCTAAGGCAGTCTGTATTTTGCCGATTGCATACTCGTGGTAAAGTTAACATGTTTCTCTTTCTTTTGCACTTCCTGCAAAGCCGCAGCTAGATCCAGAGGCTTGATCAGACTCAGGTTTGATCCCTTTGGTAAGACCGTAGGAGGTATGTTCTGTATTAGGGAGTACTTCATATCCAGTTTATCATTAAAATTCTGTAATTTTATTTTCATTTATTAGTTGGAATATATTTATAAAGAGACATTTTCTCACAAATACTGATTACCTTATGATATAGGAAATTTAGGATAAATGCTTGATTCTTTTATTTGCCAGTTTTCAAGATATTGAATTGGTTCCGTATCATACTCTAAAGGTGATATATTATTTTTAATATTATTATTCTTAGTGAAGCTTAAATTGTCCCATCTGCAACCAGTGGGACCTTGTCCAGTTGGCTTCTAGTCATTTTGGTTGGCATGGCCTTGTTATTTTACATTGTTTCATTTCTATCTGGTAAGGTAAGATTACGCAGACTTCCCTCTTTTCCCACACTAGACCTGGAATCTGTCATTTCTTTTAGTGGGAAATGATATTTCAAGAACAATCTGGGGGTCAAGGATACTTATTGCTATTGGGTTAATCACTGTTTGTAGGCCTTTTCAGTGGAGAGAGAGCAAAGGAAAAAAGTATGCGTATGTATTTATGTGTATGTATCTAAAATTTTTTTCTTTCGCATGTGCTGCCCACATCTCCAGCTGTTGTTTTTCTTGTTGTACTAATGGAGCATATAGCCATTACATTTTATACTCCTTTAGCATTTACTAACTGTGTTTAACCCCTATTTAGTCTTTAATTCTCTGAGTAACTGTATTTTAATGCTCACAACCAGTCCTTTGGTTAATATTTCTCTTAGTCATTTTGTTTGTCTGAAGTTTGTTCTTTAGTAGATTTGTCTGAAGAGGTCATGGAAACAGTATTCCCTGAGTTTTTCATGTTGATAACAGTATTTGCCCGTTATTGTTTAGTCAGTTTTACTGGATATAAAAACTTTGGCTCACATGTTTTTTTCCTGTAGGATCTTAAATTTACAATTTTTTCCCCTTTTCTTTTTTTTTAAATTTTATTTTTATTTTTGGCCTTGTGGCATGTGGGACCTTAGTTCCCTGACCAGGGATTGAACACATGCCCCCTGCAGTGGAAGCACAGATTCTTAACCACTGGACTGCCAGGGAAGTCCCACAATTTAAAAATTTTTCTAGCATAAAGCATGACAGCATTGCTCTTAAAAGGTCTGCAGATAACTAATTTTCATTCCCTATAGATTACTAGCTCTCTTTATTTATATGTCTGACTTGGGATTATAAAATATGCAGATACCCTTTCATTATGTACTTACTTTGGTTTTCTTCTTCATGGATCCTATTATCGGTATGTTGGATTTTTATATATCTTCAATATGCCACTTTTTCCCAAATCCTTTTACCTTATTCATTTCTTTTTGATTTTTTTTGAAAAAAATTCTGTATTTCATTTCTAAATCTCTTATAATATGATTTATTATTTTTTGTTCTTATATTTCTTCTAGTTCAAGCTTCATTTCTGAAGTGATTTATTTCCATTCTTTTTCCTGAGTTTGCTCTCCTCACTTGTCTGAGTTTTTCTAATTCTGCTTTAGGTGTTTGTTTTCATGTTTTATATATTTTTTAAATGTCTCTTAGTTCATTTTGAAATCGTGACAGTTTGCTGTGTTTTATGGTTATGTTTTTGTGGTCAGTAGGAATGTTTAGCTCCGTGTTGATTTCACTCTCAACACTTTCTCCACATTGTGGGGTCCTGTCCTGGAAGGGAGCCCTGACCTCAGTGTTGGGACTCAGAGGACATTGACAGTTCCAGTCTCTTCAGCTCTTTTCTGCTTCCTACACTCACCCACAGCTGGTGTGGGCCAAACCCCAATCATTTTCAGCTGCTGTTCTCAAATTGCTAAAGAATACCTCTGGGCTACTTTAGAATTCTCCTGTTTTCACATCATCAGACATCTTGTTTATTTCTCTGCTTCTTTCCACACAGACCGTGATGCTGTGCAGATCGTGTGACTGTTAGTGGTTTCTCTCCAGCTGCTTGTATTTTGAGGATCATGGAGATACCTTATTGCTCAATATTGTTAGGTTTTTGGTTTTGCTATTTAGTTGTTTTGTTCTTTTTCTGTGGAGATCCAGGCACTTTCAGAAACTATGCTCCTGCTGCCATCTGCCCAGGTCCTTTAGTCTTCTGATTTTTGAATTATTTTCCTCATTTTAGGTCAGTTTATATGTTTGGTTAAAAAAACATTTCTGGATTGTTGGTATTCTTCCTCTGGCTCTCCCCCAGCCCCTGTTGACTTTCAGTGGAGAAAATGATGATATATTCATTCATGACTTTTTCCTATATAATGTCAAATGATAGCTCTAGATTTTGCTGTTTATTTTACCGGTAAACTGTCATCAAACCTCTTAATGGTCCATGACCTACAAATAGAATTAAATAAAACACTAGTTTTAGTCTTAATTTCTATATTATGTTTGTGCAGTGCTATCATCTTATATAATTTAAATAAGTTATGCAAAATACATTCTTTCTTATATCCCACTGATAGTTGGGAAATTCAGACTGCCCTTCAGTACTTTAACCCCACCCCTGGAAAAATAGGTCTCATCTGCTTGTGTGTGTCTATAAATTAGTGAGTGTGTTAAATCTATCACAGCATGAAATCACTTCAAGTGCTGAAAGACTATCTTAAAGAATTTAAATTGATTGCAGATGTTGGTGCAATTAAGCAGGCCTGATGAGCCTCAGAATCATGTTTCTCAGATTTGAATATGAATGCATTTAAAAAATTATAGTGATGTACTCCATGTAAATGGAGTTCATAGGCATCTGAGAGTTTCTATCACCTTGTGCTTTAAAATGGTTTAGCAATGTGAGAAGTGATGTGTGACGCCTTATGCAGATACCTGTATTACTTAGAATGAAAATGTATTATTCATCTTACGTATGTACTTCCGTGCCATCCTTAACCAACTAGAATTGACTTTGAATGATTATTTTCCTTCGTTATTTCATTTGTCTACCAATTTTTCTACCTTTTATGCCTGTAATTCATTTGAAAATTATTCTATAGACAGAGAAGGAAGTATAATGTTACTTCATTTGCATTTTTAAGAAGAAAAAGAGTATAACAAGCCGGATGTGTTGGTTTAGATAATAAAAGCATAGGACTTTTTTTCCCCTTGAGGTCAGATCTTTGGACTAGTAGGACTCTTCTTACCTTTAGTTGCTTTGGCTTTAAACTGCTGAGATGTAAAAGAAAGTTTTCTATTTGTTATTTTAAAATATAACCTACTGGGTTGCAAATTAGGAAGTGAATTTTGAAACAAGTTTGTAACAAGATTAAGTAGAGTGTACGGCATGCTCATTTTCAATTTATTTCAAATTGATCTGTGCACATTAAGTAATTAAACTCATCAATTTCTGTAACACATTGTAAAATGTTATGGACATTAGGACTTTATTATATATATAGTAGTAAAATAAATTACAAAAATGGTGAGTATATTTAGATACTATTTTTAAATACTAAGAAAATTACTGAAATAGTATAGTAATATTAATGATTTGAAATAGGAACAAAGAATATAGTATATTTTTTTCTGGATGGTGTGAATTAAAGCTGTGTTCTACAATATTTTATAAAAGGTTATTTTATTCATCACAGCACACTATACTTTGTTTTTAGGAGTTGAGAATCCAGCTTTGCTACTTCTAGCTTTGTGATTTCAGAAAATTCATTATGCCTCTTGAAAACTTAGTTTACCAAATAATAAAATTTAGGAGTGTTTTTATGAGAATTATGGTATGAGAAGTAGGGCAATGATTAAATAAAGTCTCTTATGTTATCTTTATCTTAAATCTCTTGATAAGTCATCTTATCAAAGTTTAAAGTGTAAAATGGGACTGTGTGAATGCTACAGATGAAGCATTCTTAAATCTGATTATATTGGAATAAAAAGTTAAATACAAATTATTAAAACTGGTCATCATAAAAAAATACATACAATCTTTTTTCTACTTAGAGCATAAAATTATATATTCACATCTCAGTATTTGAATACAGAGCCAAGCCCTTTTCTTTGAGTAGGAGTTGTTCCTACTTTGATTTTTCCTACATAAAGCATGAAGCATCATCTGTGATCACCACTTGTGTATTTTAATTCAGCCAAGAATTTATACTTGTAAAAACAGTCTAAGTTCAGACCTATGAGAATTTGTATGATTTTTACAGTGAGATCTTTTCAGTTCTCTTGATCATACCTAATTTGAAAACAAGTTTTTTTTAAAGCAGCTCAGCCTAATCTTGATGTTTCTAAGCATTAGTTTGTTACAGAAAACTCTTTTCATTCTCGTATATTATTACATTAACAAGAATGATATTATCATACTTCATAAACAGTTTGGGGTTTATTTAAAAAAATCACCTCTTGGTATTTACAGAATTTGATTCATAGGAGTAACTGTGTCGCCTACAGCATACTTTGGGCATCAATCACTCTATTACAGACTAGTGGAAAGCCTGATACTGGATGTCTGTCTCTAGCACCTTAAACAAGTCACACTCCGGTGAACTTTATTTTTTTCTTTCCTTTATCTCTCCAGTGGGGTCGTAAAAATACAATTTTCTGTAACTTGTTTTATTTGTTATCCTATGTGAATGTTCTACCCTCTGTTAGAAGTGACTGACTCAGCTCCAAGTGACTCAGAAAAACAGGAACATGTTGGTTCCTGCATCTGGGAAGCCCTAGGATATGCTGGCTTCAGGCCGGCCTGGATCTAAGTTCTCAGGTGACGTAAGGACTCGGTCTTCCGTATCTCTTAGCACTGTTTCGCTATGTCTTGGCTTTATTCACGCAGGTTCTTTCCATGGTATATCTAGATGGTTAACAGAAGCTTCTGGCTTGTTTCCTGTATTTTAGGTCAGTAGTCTCCAAAATTTTTTGATCACTTACCCTATCAATTTAAAAAAAGCTGATCATATACGCCACTAAGGCAATAAATGTTTATTATAAACATGTCCATTGTATTAATACTTCATATATATTACAGTAAGTCCCCTACATACGATTGAGTTCTGTTCGGAGAGTGCATTCGTAAGAGTCCAATTTGTGTGTAAGTCCAACAAAGTTAGCCTAGGTACCCAGCTAACACAATCGGCTATATAGTACTCTACTATAGTAGGCTTATAATACTTTCCACACAAATAATACATTAAAAAACAAACACAACAAATAAAGAAAACATTTTTAATCTTACAGTACAGTACCTTGAAAAGTTCAGTGGTACAGTACAACAGCTGGCATACAGGGGCTGGCATCAAGTGAACAGGCAAGAAGATTTACTGACTAGAGGAGGGGAAGAAGGTGGGAGATGGTAGAGCTGAAGGGTTGTCAGCAATAGGAGACAGAGGGAAAGCTGCAATTTCACTCACACCTTACGTGATTGGACATGCAAACGCACATTTGCATCTTTGAAAGTTCACAACTTGAAGGTTCGTATGTAGGGGACTTAGTAATATAAATTAATGTATTAATATTTTATCCCTAATATATAATATGAATTGAAGATATCATTAAGATTTATAAGTCAAAGTTTTAATAATTCATTAGAAAATTTTGCCTCATTCACAAACCCATTTGGTTTTTCTTTTTTTGTTTAGTTTTTTTTTTTTTTTTTTTTTGCGATACGTGGGCCTCTCACTGTTGTGGCCTCTCCCGTTGCGGACCACAGGCTCCGGACGCGCAGGTTCAGAGGCCATGGCTCACGGGCCCAGCCGCTCCGCGGCATGTGGGATCTTCCTGGACCTGGGCACGAACCGGTGTCCCCTGCATCGGCAGGCGGACTCTCAACCACTGCACCACCAGGGAAGCCCTTTTGTTTATTTTTTATCACACTTTAACTATACTAGATTCATGACAAACAGATAAATATGCCTTTTTTCCCTACTCACATATTTTTACACAACCTACAAATTACTTGATGACTTGTTATTTTCAAGAACTATACAACTTTCTGGGCTTGGTGCCTTTTTAAAAGTAAACTTTTAACTTAAAAATTTTTTTTTATCCGTTTTCTAAAAATTATACTCTAACCCCCAATTTTAAATCTCCTTTTAAATTTAGTTACCCATTATATTCATCCTCTTATAATGGAATCTATCATACCCATTCAGGAATGTTCTGGGAGCATGTCCAAACCTGCAGTAACCTTTGTTCATGGGGAAACCTTTGTTCCCCGAAGTTCCTGTTGACTTCCATCTTGTCCACATCAACCCTTTTTTGTTCTTGCCTGTACTAGTTCCTCTATTCTTGTACCGCTATCTAGCTCCCATCCTCCACTTAGCCACATTTAATTAAAGACTCAGTTTGTGCTGTTTTGACCTCAGTACTGCCACTCTCTTTGCCAACTTGGTTAGTGCTTGAGGGCCCAGAGGAGGTACAACGTGCCCTGGCTCTGCCTTTGTGTATTGTACTTGGAGGAAAAAGACAGAAGAAAGACATGCATCGAGCTCATGAGTTATCTGGACAAGGTAGATTCCTTTGTGACAGTATTACCTTCGTGAATTCATGACTGTCTACAGGTGATGGATTTTGAAGCCTCACAAACTTGACTGGTCAACGTTCTAAGACTCAGTATGTATTTTGTGGGCAGGTATACAATCTAAGCTAATAGGGACTGATGTATTAAAATCCAAATATCACTTTAACAATCCGTAATCAGAAATACTACTATTAAGGAGAAAATTCTTATATTTTCTTCTCTCTTTTTAGGCTAGTCTATATTGGATGCCACATGACAGAGAGTTGCTTACTTGGTTTGTCGATGGTCCACTATGAGGATAATGGGGTGTGTGCCCATAGCATCATATGCTTTTCCTATCTGAACTGTCCTCATACTTCATGTATAAATTAAATTAGTTGAGTTAATGTGATGGACTAGAAACCCCATGAAGGCAGGGAATACATGATGCAGAACAAATTAGATGATTGTGTTAATATTTCTGGCACCCCTTTTCCTGGGGAGTCTTAGTGGGGCTCTCTGAAGAACTCTGGGTCTCTGGACATGTCTGCAGGTAGGCCTGCAGACTGCTTCCTCTTATAGCACATACTCACCACTCTTAGAGTACCCTGCAATTCTGGAGGCCATACTTTTTATTGTAATTAAAATAAATTCTTGATCTTGGTGCACATGTGTAATCTCTTGGGTCATTTTAATAGGAGGCTAATTATCTGTTATATTTTGATTTTTCCTAATTCATTATCTGAAGTCAGTTGTAATTTAAGATATGGGGGTATCTTAACAGTTGGTAAAATGTACCTCCCTTGAGGTTCACTTCTTAACTCCTTTTAGAGGAGAAAGTGACAGGAACTGGTGTCCTCATTTTACTCTTTCACTAAGAATTTTTATTTTTATAGCTTCTGATCTTTATATATTTCCCCCTGTCATTTAAAAAAAATTTCTTAGGAGACAAAGGCTGTTTAAATAATCAAAATGATTAGAAATTCTAAGATCAACTTATTTAGTAATCAAGTAACATTTTAAGTGTCATTCATTTATTCAGATGCTCAAATTTTAAATTAGTAAAATCAAAGACACATCTTAAAAAGCTACAGAGTATCACTTAATGAGGTGGTCTTCAACGCATATGGTACTATCCTGTTGTTTTGTCTGTTCTTCCTTGCTGAGAAAAGTATATGATTTCTAAATACTTTTCACATTAAAAGTTCTGTAGAGGCCTGGTTTTCTTGTGAGATATGATCAGAATTCAAATATCATCTTAAAACAAAATAGAAATAAATAAATGAATGAATAGAATGGCTGTAAGCAATTATTTACTTTTGTATAAAGCTTATTTAAAGTTAATAACAAAATCTAAGTTAAGAATGTGACTAATGGGGAATGGACTGAATAAAGGTACTTAAACTGTAACAATTTTAACAATCTTTTTTTCTTATTTCAAAAATAATGCATTGTTACAGAAAATTTAGGAAGTATAAGACATTATAAAGAAGGAAAGAAAAAGAAAATCTATCAACCCAAGATAAGGCATTCAGCTACAGTATTAAGGCTGTTTTGATTCTGAAAAAGTCTAAAAAGGAATTATTATAACAGTAAAACTAAGGTTTCTATAGCAGAAATATTTAATGTGACTTCTACTGTGTTAGCATTTTGGCAGAAGTACAAAGGCCAAGGATAGCAAGTGGGCTAATGATAGCAGATACCAGAGCAGTGTGGCCATGAAAAGTGATTGTGAAATGGATTGTGCTACCATTAGCTCATTCAATTCCAGGCTCTATAAG
The DNA here is from genome assembly GCF_003676395.1 of Aethalodelphis obliquidens. Taxonomy (NCBI): domain Eukaryota; kingdom Metazoa; phylum Chordata; class Mammalia; order Artiodactyla; family Delphinidae; genus Aethalodelphis; species Aethalodelphis obliquidens. The sequence goes on from NW_020837960.1 coordinate 1,958,229, forward strand.
AATAGGTTGACAAATATGTAAAAAATAGAAGATTGATAGAGGCTTTCTTTGGAGATACAGATGTCAGCTATGGCATTATCTCCGACACCTTTTAAGGGAGTAGAACCAAATGAGTGGACATTTGAGAGAAGCTGACTGTATCCTTTCCAATTTAAGGACATAGGAATTAGAAACTGGCTCTATTTGTGAATGGTGGCTCTAAAGGTAAGGGCTATGTGAACTGCTTTGGTGGCAGAGCGAGGAGAACGGCTTAGACCTATTGTTGGAACAAGTTGGACTTGTACCAGAACATTGACTGGATGTGGACCTCTCCGAAGGGAGTTGACTTTGAGTTGTCTTGGAAGGAGTTTTGCCCAAGGGGCCCACCTGCACGTGCAGTGACCCCCAACAGAGAGAGTCTATGTGGAGTGGACTGCCAAGTCTCAGCAAGGGAGTCTGAGTAACCCACATGCGCATCCCACAGAAGGAGGCAGCATTTGCCTATCAGCCATATCCAGAGGACAGTGGCACCGGCGTGTGACAGTGATACCTGATTACAGCAGTTTTCTACATCTTAACTTTCTTTCCTCCCTACTCTCTCTCTTTTCAACCCTGAAGGTGTTGGAGGAAACATGGTGAGTAGCGATGATGGAATTGAAGGACAAGGTGGGAAGATAGTGAAGATCCACAGCCTGTCCAACATTATAGATTTCCTCGTCCGAGTGAGGGCCACACTGAGGAAAGGGGAACTTTAAGTTAGTTAAGATTGAAGTTTTGAGATTAGGCCTATCTCTTCAGTAAGAAAAACTCATCTTTGCTAGGCTGGGTAAGTTATATGAAAGGTAGAATATCATTCTGGGGTGATATTACTAAAAATAATCTTGGAGTGAGACAGTGTTTTTAAGCAAGTTTAAATCCAGAAATTGTATAGGAAAAGATGGGTACATTTGTTAATATAATAACTCAAAACTTCTATATGGGCAGTGACAGGGAGAGGGAGGGAGTAAACAAAGTTAGAAGACATAAAAAACTGGAAGAAAATAGTTGCTAACGTATCACTAACGTGTAAAGAACACCTACAAATCATTAGGAAAAAGATGAATAACCCAATAGGAAATTTTATACTTAGTATGAGTAAGCAATTTGCCCAAGGAAAATACAAATGGCAAGCAGCCACTTGAAAAGATGTTCAATCTCAATATGTAAATTAAAATAGGTATGGAGAGCATTTTTCATCTGTCAAAATAGAAAAGCTAAAAAAAAGTGCTGACAGTAAGTGTTTGGTGAGGGTGTAGAAATATAAAGCAATTCAACCTTTTGGGAGTCTAATTTGGCAGTATCTTTCAAAATAAAAAACTTGCACACCCTACTGATCTAACAGTCCCAGATTTTGAATCTGTTTTTATCAATAGCTTTAATATATAAAGATCTATGTATGAGGTTGTCCCTTGTAGCACTGGGTAAGATGTCAAAGAAATTTAAAATAACCAAAATAACCATCAATGGAGAAATGATTAAGTAATTTACAGCACATTCATGTAGTGATCGATAATACAGCTATTAAAATGAATGAGTTTATGATTTGGAAAGTTAGCTGATATAGAAAATGGTATAGAAGCACATGTATAGTATGAACCACTTTTTGCTTAAAGAAAGTTGTGTGAGGGTGTACATGTATATGTGAATGAGTTGGTACCTGTGTGTATTTATTCATTTAAAGGAAAACTCTATGTATTCTAACCAAACTTGTTAAAACACTCACAGTTGTCTGTCATTTTGGCCTAGAATTGGAGAAACTGAGGAAAGAATTCCCATTTCCTCTCACATTCAAACAAAAAGGAGTAGTGGGATTATGGGTGACCTGTTTTTTGATGTTTTTGTGTATTTCTCAAGATGAGCAGGGCTTTTTTTTGGACAAAAAGCAAAGAGGATGATATGGGGGGAAGAGTGGGACAACCATCTACCAGATTATATCAGACTTTTGCATGTTGCCAAGTGCTTGCTCCTTGATTTTAAGCTGTAGTGATCTGGTCTTTCTTCTACTACATGCGAGAAACTTGGGGAAGCTAATGTCAGTTAAGACAAGGTCTCAAATACATCAAGAAGCTCACAGTTTAGTAGAGACAAAGTGTATCGGCAGGTGAAACAAGTACAGTGGAATACATGGGCCCTAAGTGCATGTTAAAGTGCTGGATTGTTGCTTGCAGCCATGTTGAGAAGGCCTCATACTCTGTCTTGGGAGGGTTAGTGGGGAGACCCTGGACTCTCCGCAGTCTCCTATGGGCTGCTCCTACTGCGGCTTCCTTTATCCAAGTTTTCGGTACTGGTACCAGAAACTGTCTTTTTAGAATAATATTTTCTTAGCAGAAACAAAACCTGATGTTGTTGCTAACAGAAAATACCATTTTTATCTTGTTTACCAAGTCATTTTGCCATGGCGCAGATGGCCTGATAACACGGACCACATTTCAATTAGGAAAATAAAAACAAATCAGCAGAGCTAATAGTATGCTGTTTGCAGAGCTTTTAAATGTAACTTGGAATAGCACACAGATTCATTTTACATTCTTGTAGTAAATTGGCACTCATTTAATAATCACTTTTATTTACAGAACTTACGTTTTGGAAACATCTGGATAAATCTATGAATAATTTAAATGTTCAGTTTGTGATCATTGCCAAATAGTGTTTATTAAGCACTTACCTACGTGCGACAATGCTGGATGATGCAAATACCATAATAAATGAAAAATATAGGAAACCTTGGAGACTTGACTCATCAGAGGTGTATTACTACATTAAAATATATGAAAATAATTATTTATACTTGAAGTATTTCATGTGATTTTTCTGTCTGCCTTAGAATTTATTATTACTAAAATTGATTTTTTTTCAATATGAAAAATTAGGGGGATAGATCTGATAACATCTAAGTTCCTTTTCATTTCTGAAAATTCTTTGATTCCTTCCTTTACCAGGAAATGTTTCTCAGTTAGATTTCCTGCTTTCAAAAACTTGATGTCTTCATCTTAATACGTTTCAAAAGTAATATATAATCATTGCAGAAAATACATATAAACCAAAAAGGAAAAAATGAAAACCATCCACAATTTCTTCACTAGAGATAACTGTTGTTAAACATTTTTGGTTACTTTTATTCAGAATGGAAAATGTGGTTGAGAATACCAACCTCAAGATGTAGTTGTGGAAAGAATGAAATACAGAGTGTTATTACCACACACATGGTGTCTGGCATATATGTTAGGTAAAGCATCTAGTAGTACTAATGAAAGGTATATTCTTTGTTTTCTAAAGTGTCAGCATTATTTCTGATGTTTTTCTTTTTTTTCTTTTAATGTTGTCCTAATTATGTTCCAACTCCTTTTGTTCTGAGACTGGTTAGAGACCCTTAGTAACTGTAATTTATAGTAAGTAGTATAAGATACTCTTTGTAAAAAATACATTTGTCCTCTAAGTGTTTTTTGGCATTATCCAATGTCCCATTTCAAGAAAATTTTAGTGTTTGTGTATATAGAAGTTCAAGAAGTACATATTTTTTCCTGAAATTCATGAAATTGGTCATGGCATGTCAGAAATTGGTCATGCCGGAGATTAGTTTTCATGTTTCTTGGTAAAAAGACATGGTTGAAAACTTCTCAATGAAGTTAACTTAGCAAGAAGAGACAAATGATGGAACCATTGTGAAAGCTTCTGTTAAGTGGATAGAGGAGGAGATTCTGGAAAGGTGCTACAGCTGTATCTTCATCTAGAGATATGATATAGACAGCTAGAGAAGAATTAGAAGGGATAGTCTAGGGAGAGGAGGGCTCAGATGGGAAAATACAAAAAACGTTTTGCTTCAGGGAGACTAGCAGAGGGGGACCGAAAAGAGACATGGATTAGGAGTTCCCTGATGGTCATTTGTAAGAGAAACTCTGGGAGAGGGCTGATGAGGGCAGAGGTAAGCAAATCTATGAAGGCTTAAGAAGTGAATGCATATTGAGGAAGGGGGGAAAGTGAATACACACCATACTTGTCAGTGTTTTAGTGGTGATAGAAAAAAAGAAATGAATTAGTAGCCTGAGGGGAAGCAGAATTGAGGGAGGTTTGGGTGAGAGGGTGGGTCTGGTTGAAAGGTTTGTAGAAAAGGAATCACTACAGAGAAAGAGGGAAATAAGGACTGGGATTAGACTGCTGGTTTAATGTTAAAAGTCATAAGAATAAAGAAGCACACATGTTTTTCTGGGCAGGGAGTCTGGTAAAGATAGAAGAAAACTAGTTTCCTTGATGGAAGAGGAAAGTTGAGTCAACTGCCTAGTTTCACTGTTCTTAGTGAATTAAGGGGAAAGTCATAACGCTAAGAATAGGGCAGAGATAGGGATAGAGCTTTGAAAAGAGCCGATGGGATTTAAACAGGTATTGAAGGAATGGAATATGAATAAAAGTATCTGAAAGCTTCTTGAGGGCCCATGTGAGGTTGGAAAATATAAACAAATACTAATGAAAATTCTCTTTAGTGTAAGAACCCTTTTGTGGCTATATAGTCTTATATAGCTCCCTCACTACTCCCCCATCATATCTCAAAAATAAAAGTGGATCTGTTCTGTTGAAAAAGAGTAGTGGGCCTTAGAGGCCATGGTTAACCCTCCTGTGGTCAACTCTGACCACGTCTACAGAAGCCTAGAGTTCCAGGGGATACAGTATAGACTAACATAGCCTGTCCTGATAGGGGACAAGTAGAAGGCACAGTAAAGGAAGATGATAAATTAGAACCTTGATATCATCTTCCCTTTGACTACAAATGGGCCAAAACAATTCTGATCTGGCAAATAGCACCAATTCAAGTGACTCCAAGGTTAAGGCCAGGCTGAGGAGCAAGTAAATACCAGAAGGTCAAGTAAGAAGCTAGAATACGTGCCTAGGAAATCATCCAAAGAAGGAAGCAACATGTGGTTCTGAGGGGTTCATGTTAAGCAAGTGCTTCCAGGAGTCTGGGAGTCAAAGAGGAGTTGTGCAGAAACAGTATAATGGATGAGGTCAGTACTGAGTGACTGGCCGTCATCCCATCTTTGTGATACCACTGGGTATGGATAAGTCTGAGTGTGGTGTTGGTGTTGGGAATGAGGTCTGGGGACTAAAGACAAATGTTGCTTTTGGATTTATGTTTGGCCATTGTTGAGAGGAGGTGTCTGGAGGCTTCCTCAATATCCCCTTGCGTGGGTGCTACAAACAGCGCTCAGTGCTTCCGTGAGTCTGCTGCTGCCTTGGAATGTGGCTTGTAAAGCTCAGGGAAGGCCTTGCAGTAGCCCATCAAGTTGTGTAAATGCAGTGTGGGCTTTATTAAAACTTCCTAGAGATCTCGATAGGGTTCATGGCTCTGTTTTTGCCCAGATTCAGAGCTCCTGTGTGCTGAGCCTGCGTGTCTGAATTCTCACTCCTTTCCTCCCAGCACGAGAGGATCTCAGCACTGGGTATTTGGGGCAGCAAAATGTTGACATAAATTTTGCCTTATGTGGTTGTTATTAAATGGTTATTATGTAGCCCAAGTTTCTTTTCTCATCTTCCTCTAATTGTTAAGAGGAAGAATTGTAGAATTATATATATAGGAACAAGGCCTTCAGGAATCTTAAGTTTTAAAATGAGAACAGCCATGTAAAATTGTACTTTCTAAAATTAAGGATTAGGCGTCATATCCATAACTTTCTATCCCAGTATCTGGAAATGAAGCTTACTTCACTTATGGTATAAAAAGATAAGATTCAAAGGATAAAAATTGTGTGAAATTGTGTGCTAAGAAAAAGACACATTTTTCAAATGGAAACTCTGAGTGTACTTTTACTGTAGTTCTTAAGGGTAATTTAAATAATACTGTCAGTTATATATAAGTTTCAAAAGCTTTAGCTGTTGTGCATTAAGAAATAATTAGATTCATTTTTCTTAAACCATGTAGTGATATTTTCTCTTTATAAATATGTGGAGACTTAGGAACATTGACATGGGTAATGAGAATAGGAAATAATTGATATAGTACTGATTTTCTGGTACTGTCATAAAACCCACATTGTGTCAAACTTAGCAGTTCATTTGGGTAAGAACATTGCAGTATTAATCAAATCTATTTTAGTTGTCAGTGATAGAAGCTTACCTTGAACTAACTTGAGCAAAAAAGGCAATTTATTGATTTATTGACTCCTACCTGGAAGAGAAGGGATGGCTAAAATGAAGATCTAATGCCAGGACCTTCTCTTCCCTTTCCCCTTGGCCTCTGAACATTGGTGTTGTCTTCTGACTACAGAACAGCTTTCCCCCAGAAATGGAAACCTTGAAACTAAAAGAAAACATAGGCATAATCAAGTGTTCAAAGAAGAATTTGTATAGCAAACTAAGCATAGGTAAAAGACAATAGATGTAGTAAAAAATATTACTAATGATTTTGACAAAGGGCTAATATCTGTTACCCTACGGTGAGCTTTCATGAGTTGACTAGAAAAAAATCCAATAGAAAAATGGGCTAAGGACAATTTAAGAAGAACAAATCCAAGAAGATAAATACATATGTAAAGATTTGTAGTTATGGATATTCAAATTAAAGTAACTATATCCATCAGATATTTACTGTTTAAGTGGGAATGTGGGGAAAAAGTACCTTCATATGTTGCTGGTGGAGCTGTAAAATGAATATAGCATTTTTGGAAAGCTATCTTAAATGTTTATGAAAAAAGGAAAATATACATGCTCTTTGACCCAGGGATTCCACTCCTGGGAATCTGTGAAGAAGGAGCAAAAGCACTAATAGATGAGGACATATGCACAAGGATGCTTCTTTCATTATTATTTACTAAGTTAAAAACCTGGAAACAAAAGGCAATGGCTAAATAAATTATGGGTAGCCATACTGGGGAGTATTATGCCAATATTAAAAACAATGAATTAAAGTTATACTAGATAATTTGAGAAACTTCCATGAGGTTTAAATCACAGAAAAGCAAGATGCAGAAAATTATGTAACATGAGGCACGGATAGCTCTCCCTACTAGGAAATCTTTCAGTGGGTGCTGGGACCTGCCCTGCTGGCCCGGGAGGGTGCGGATAGGTGCCCCCACTAGGAAATTTGCCCAGAAGAGGGGCTGAAACCACAGCTGAGCCCCAGGGGCTATGTGACTAAGGACAAAGAGCTGAAATCTCTCCTTGTGGCTGCATGAACTGCAGAGTTACACCCCTGCTGATGGCTTCCTAAATTCAGCGGCTGTGAAACATCCGAAAGGACAAGTGCTCCTGCAGCTGGGACGGGTCTGGCTTTAGCAGCTGTGGGCTCTGTGGGCGCGTACACGTGGGGGTTGGGCCAGGCCAGAGTTCAAGTGGCCTCCATAGCTCCCACAGCGGGTCCAGGTGCATGACTAGTGCGGCACTGGGACCTGACCTCAGTGGACCTGTGCTGGTGGCCGAGTGAAAACAACTCCTGAGGGTCACCAGGGCCAATTGCCGGCCTAACCCCAGTTAAGGCAGGACTGAGAGCAGTGCCAACAACAGTGTACTTTGTGAGCCTGCGCAACAGGTGAAAGGGGACACAACAGAGCGCATTCACAGGTGAACAGCTCCAAAGGGAGAAAACTCAGTAGCTTCTCTCCTAGTGGGAGTGCTCCAGTCCCACTTACCTCACACCGTAGATCAGAATCACAGCTGAGAAACAGATCCGGGGGCCTCAACTGCAGCAACTAGGGAGCAGCCCCTGCCCCTGACAGTGACAACCACAGAACAAAGGGGAGGTCCCACTCAATCTCTAGGGCAGGCTCTGGTCACCACAACAAAAACCCCCTGTCAAGGGGATAACAGCACAAGCCTCTGGACCAACCTCACCCACCAGGGGGCAGACACCAGAAGCAAGAGGAGCTGCAGTCCTGCAGCCTGTGGAAAGGAGACCACAAACACAGTAAAGTTTGACAAAATGAGTTGATAAAGAAATATGTTGCAGACAAAGGAGTAAGATGAAAACCTACAAGAACAACTAAATGAAAAGGAGATAATCAATCTGAAAAAGAATTCCGAAGTAAAGATGATTCAAGATTTTGGGAAAAGAATGGAGGCATGGATTGAGAAGATAACAAGAAAAGTTTAACAAGGACCTAGAAGAACTAAAGCACAAACAAACAGAGATGAACAAGACAATAACTGAAAAGAAAATTATGTAAGATGATAACATTAAAAAATAAACTTTCTGGGCTTCCCTGGTGGCGCAGTGGTTGAGAGTCCGCCTGCCGATGCAGGGGACACGGGTTCGTGCCCCGGTCTGGGAAGATCCCACATGCCGCGGAGCGGCTAGGCCTGTGAGCCATGGCCACCGAGCCTGCGCGTCCAGAGCCTCTGCTCCACAACGGGAGAGGCCACAACAGTGAGAGGCCCGTGTACCGCAAAAAAAATAAATAAATAAACTTTCTACCTGTATAGTTCTGTGTGTGTGTGTGTGTGTGTGTGTGTGTGTGTGTGTGTGTGTGTATGTATGTATATATGTATGAAATTATGTGAGCCTGGGTTAAAATATGGAAGGTTATATATACCAGGCTTTTTACATGGGTTACCTTACAATGGGAAGGTGGGGAAAGAGCAGCTAGGTAAAAAATTTCACTTTTATGGATTTATGAGAAGTTTTATATATATGTGTATACACACACACATGAATAAAGAAATTAAGAGTTTTAAAAATTATGAAAACCTTATCAAGATGGCAATACAGGTTTGGTTATACTCAGAAATTATACTAAAGGATTACAGAATGTCACATTTATCAATAACATGTTTTACATTGAAATATAGTTGATGTACAATATTGTATTTCAGGTATACTACATAATGACTTACATTTGCATACATTATGAAATGATCACCATGATAAGTCTAATAACCATCTGTACCCATGCAAAGTTATTACAAATTATTGTCCATATTCTTTATGCTGTGTATCACATCCCCATGACTTATTTATTATATAATAATAACACTGGGGGTTTGTACTCTTAATCCCCTTCACCTACCCACCCCCACCCCCCAGTTCCTTCTGAGAATGCTATGTTTTAAATCCCACTACTCAAATTAAAGAAGTTGAGAAACATTGAAGACCCTGATCTTTGGGCATAAATTGAAGATGACTAATAGATTTACTGTGAAGGAAATAAACTTGAGGCAGTGATATATCTTAATCACTTTTGTATCTTCTTATCCTAGCAAGGGGTCTGCTATCAGTGTATATATGTATATCTGGCATTTAATAAATGTTGAATAAAGGAATGTGTATGCCGGGCTTCCCTGGTGGCACAGAAATGTATATGCCTAATGAATCTCTCTCTTTCTCTCTCTCTCTCTCTCTCTCTCTCTCTCTCTCTCTCTCTCTCTCTCACACACACACACACACACACACACACACACACACACACACACCAGGCATGCTCGTGCTCCCCCTCCCCCACCCCATATATAAAATGCTTAATAATATTGGTTGAGTAAATGTATTGGAAGATGCAAATTAAAAGAGAATCAGACTTTTAGAAACAAAATAATTAAAAAATATAATTTAGAGTACTGATTACATACATGTAATAAGCATAAAACTCTTAGGAAGAAATCTTTAATTCATTGTCACTTTGCTATATTTAGGTTAACTTGTTACTTAATATTGAGACAGGATGAAGTGAGATTGGTGGTTGAGCAACCTAAAATAAATATTAGCTGTTGCAAATGTGAAGATGAAAGAAATATGTTTGTTTTAGATTTTTAAGTAATTTGAAATTACATGCCATTGTGCCATTCCGATTTTCACAAGAACTCTAATTTCACTGAAGGCAGGAATTGTGTAATTTTTATCATGCCTCCATGTACAGTAAGTTACTGATGAATAAATCCATGATTTATAAGTACAGTATGTGCCAAACACAAATTAGTCTAGCACAGTGTATTTTTCACTGGTGGTCTAGAGCCAGTTTCTCTGTCACATTTGGTGGCATTGCATTTGTTGCTTGTAATCGGCCATTTGGGAGTACTTACATCCCATACATTGGCAAATACTACCAATAAGTTGTTTTTCTTTCCCTGAGAGATGGTTGTAAAACATTTACCAGCAACGCCACTGTATTTAATTATAAGTCATGACCTGTGAGGTGGTAGCTGTAAAAAAGGGAAAACCAATTATATATTCCAGAATTTAGTTTTTTTATCAGGAATTCAAGTGTAACATGTTTATAACATACAGGATATTTGCTTTTCTTATACTTAAAACTTTATAATTTTGTTTTATGCATTCTTACTTAAAAATTCAAGTGTGAATTTATTGCTTTTCCATTAATACATTTGGGTGTGGTAGTACTTCAATGATAATCCCAGTTTATGCTTAGTAAGTGACCTATGCTTATGATACATATCAGTGAATGGAAATGGCATTAAAATTATATTCCTGTAAATTAATATTATCTACTTGAATTTTCTTAGCCTGTTTATCAAGAAATATGTTTTATTAAAAGTCATATTTTATTTTGCTATTTAGTAATAATTTGTAGGGAATGTATAAGTTTCTACAGATCGTGAGCATTATTCATCATTCTGAAATATATCAATCAGTGATTAAATAATGCCTTTTCAGGACCACTGTATTTTCTCATTGGTTTTCTGTTGACAAATTAGATACTTAATTACCTTATCTCCTTCCTATACGTGAATGTGTACAGTTCTTTATGGAGCACTGTGTTTTGTTGCTCAAAGCTATGATGAGTGGATTTACCCTCCTCTTGTGTTAGCAGTGATGACAGTACAAGTTAATGACAGGGGCTGGGAAGGTGGCCTATTTATAAACTACCCAGGGGATTTTTGAAAAAAATTTATTTAATTAATTTATTTTTGGCTGCATTGGGTCTTCGTTGCTGTGTGGGCTTTCTCTAGTTTCAACGAGCAGGGGCTTCTCTTTGTTGCAGTGCCCATGGGCTTCTCATTGTGGTGGTTTCTCCCGTTGTGGAGCATGGGGCCTAGATGTGTGGGCCTCAGTAGTTGTGGCATGCAGGCTCAGTAGTTGTGGCTCGCAGGCTCTAGAGCACAGGCTCAGTAGTTGTGGCATGAGGGCTTAGTTGCACCACGGCATGTGGGATCTTCCTGGACCAGGGATCGAACCCGTGTCCCCTGTATTGGCAGGCGGATTCTTAACCACTGTGCCACAAGGGAAGCCCCGAAAATTGTTTTTTAAGATCCAGTCCAGAGATGAAAAATGTTGATGGATTGACACAGGGCTGGTCTCCAAGTCATGATCTTTATTTTGAGTCATTATAGTACCAGTGTATCTCTTAGGATAATAGAGATGTTTAACTCTCATTCATTCGTCCATTCATTAATTCATTTTCTTTTTTCTTTAAAGAAATACTGCTCTGTGCCCGGCACTGTTCTAGGCAGTAGGGTTATTGTGATGAACAAAGCTGACCATATCCCTGCTCTCACGTAGCCTGTACTTTAATAGAGGAGACAGATAATCAATAAATATGTAATATAAGGTCGGGTCTGAGAACACGAGGAACTTGTATTAATTATTTTTTACTAGTAGTATTTATGTTCATATTCTTCCAGACTACCACAGAGTTTGAGAATCTGACATGTTTATCCTTTCTACCAGGACAGATATTCTTATTTATCCATAAGGTTCATGAGGGGCAGTGCTTGGTAGATACCTGAAGGAAAGGTTTAGGAGGTAATTGAAAGGAAATATGCTGAATCACTGTCTAAGTAGTAGTGATACTGGAACTACTCTGGGAAGGAAAGAATTACCTACCAAATAGGTAAAAATCTCAAGAGTATATTTCCAAAACTTAATAGGAAGTTTTGATGGTTTTGTTCATTTCACCATTTTTAACATATAGAACACTGCCTGCATGTAATAGATGCTCTGCAAATATTTTTGAATGAATGAATGAGTGTAACTATTGTTTTAACCAACTGCCCTAATGTATTAATAATTTTGATGAAGGTAAGATTTTTAAATTTCTTAAATGGTTTGAGTTCCTGTTTTCTGGGATGCATATAAACATAGCTGTAGGAAACACACCGGCAAAGATGCATGTATGTGGGGAAAACTGTGATGTGCACATGTGGATGGGAATTTGTTCTTTTGTCTTCGGTGAAGTTCCTATGAAAGAGAACAGTGGGATATGGGGTTGAAAAGGTAGGCTTGGAAAAATATATATATTTTTTCTTTGGTAGAGCATTGAATATTTTTGAGAAGAGTGGGATGTTTAGAGAGAAAGTCCTTTGTGTCTAATTACAGGAGAAACGATTCTTCCTGTATTTTGTCTCAAGTGCCTTGGAGACTGAACGTGTTAGGTCTCCTTAATGTGAGGTGAACCCACTTTTGTGACCAACTCTAGTAACTCATTCATTCATCCCTCCATCCTTCCCTCTCTCTCCTTCTCTCTGCTTTTCTGTCTGTCTGTCTGCCTCTTCTTTTTAAGGTTATAATAGAGCTGAGAAGATGAGTTCTATCTTACAAGTTCTGAACTGGCCTTGTCTCTCTAACCTTATAAGCGTTCTAGAGGCTCACATTTCTGCCTTCCTCACTATTGCCAGAGTATCTGTCTAACATACAACTTATTGTATTTTATTTCCAATTCTGCAGTGACTTCCTATTATATGTGGGTGAAAGTCTGCTTTCCTTGGTGTGAAGTAGGCACCTTGTGTGTTCTGGTTCCTGTGTATTTTCTGACTGCATTCTCTCTCCTCCCTACACCACCAGTGATGTATGTAGACATGTAGTTCCTGAAAGGCACTGGCTCTTTCACCTAACTGTTGTCTGTGTTATTCTACTTTGCATTCCCCATCCTTTAAGATTTGGTTCTTGAATTATCTCTAATAGGCAGCCTTCCCTGATTATCCACATGACAGTTGGGACATCCTCCCTTCTGCTTATTGAGAATGGATTCATATCCAGCCTCCCCCATCTTACAACTGTTTAGATGCTCTTTCTTGCCTGATGACGAGCACCTCATGGACAGGATTTTCTCCTAACTTGATTTTGAGTCTCAGTGTTCATAATAATGGTTGGTACATAAAAGATACAGATGGTTATTATTGAATCAATTCTTAGATGGATAGATAGGTTTTATAGAACATCCTAGAAATTATAAACTTGTAAAATTGTTACCGTGCTACTATCAAAGTTTTTAACCTTTTTTGGATGTTGTTAGCAGGAGCACAGAAGTTGCTCAGTCAATTCAGATCCATTACCCTCTTTATTTTCTCATTTATTTAAGAAGCATTTATATAGTATCTGCTTAGAACATAATAAGGCCAGGGATTCTGGGAAATACTAAGAAATTTGAGACAGTTTCAGCCTTTTCATATCTATATACTTAGTTTCAAGGAGGGTGAACATCTAACCCCTTCTGGACTTGAGTTGTTTCTCCTCATTTTGATGAATTCATTAGTTCATGTGGCTCCTTCTCTCACCCACCCTACAGAATGTGAGTCCTTCCTTCCTTTCCTTTGCTTTGATCTGTATACTGCACAGCTTTAAAACTTAATTTAAGAGAAGGGAATATTTGTTTATTATGACAAAATCAGATAATACAGGTATATTTCAAGTGTGTTTCAGTTGCACAGCTTCCTCCACTCTATAAGCACTGTAAATATTTTACACCGAGGAAATCATAGGTCACGGTGGAATGTGATTCTGATGCAAAGATCTTGTTTCTTCGTCTCTGCTATTTATTTTTATCCTATATTTAGCTGTTAATGTTATTTATAAGAAGAATAATCTCAGAAGTGTATTAGATTTTGTGCTGTTATATGTTTTTGAGCTTTTTACTAACATAAACAGATTAGATTTGTAGGCTAGCATGTATATATGAAGAGGCAGGGTGGTTTTCTTCTATAAATCAAGAAAAAGAAAGAAGAAACAAAGGAAGATGGGCTTACACTATAAATGTGACAGTGACACTTGAAAGTAGTATTCAGAATTGTGGAGGCAAATAATTGTGTAATTACCTGGAGGGGTGGAAAAACAAACTGCCTAATTTTAAAGACTGGAACAGCTGGTGTTTTCTAACCCCTCACCCCACTACAACCTTTTTCGGTAAATGCCCAATGAAGTTTTGTTGTGTTTTTTCTTTCTACATAAACATAATCAACACAGTAAAGAAGATAAGGAACCAATGACTAAGAACATCAGCACATTTTTTTCTTTCTGTTCAGATATGCCAAATAAATCTTTATCCTTCATTGAACCATCAAATAGAGACTGGCAAATTAGAACATCCATGTTTATTTAATCAGCTCCGTCCACCCCCAAATTTGGGCTTTTTTCCCCCCAGTTCCAAAAAATATACTGAAGATGCTAAATAAAAACAAGTTGGCCTTATTTGACTTAGTGTAACTTTTTTCATTTAATTTAATGTTTTAGCAGGGAAATATACTATATTCTGTTTAAAATATTTTAAATGGCATTTTTTTAACATCTTTATTGGAGTATAATTGCTTTACAATGGTGTGTTACTTTCTGCTTTATAACAAAATTAATCAGCTATACATATACATATGTCCCCATATCTCTTTCCTCTTGCGTCTCCCTCCCTCCCACCCTCCCTATCCCACCCTCTAGGTGGTCACAAAGCACCAATCTGATCTCCCTGTGCTATGGGGCTGCTTCCCACTAGCTATCTGTTTTAAGTTTGGTAGTGTATATGTATCCATGCCACTCTCTCACTTGGTCCCAGCTTACCCTTCCCCCTCCCCGTGTCCTCAAGTCCATTCTCTAGTAAGTCTGTGTCTTTATTCCCATCTTGCCCCTAGGTTCTTCATGACCATTATTATTATTTTTATATTCCATATATATGTGTTAGCATACAGTATTTGTTTTTCTCTTTCTGACTTTACTCTGTATGACAGAATCTAGGTCCATCCACCTCACTACAAATAACTCAATTTTCTTTCTTTTTATGGCTAATATTCCATTGTATATATGTGCCACATCTTCTTTATCCATTCATCTGTTGATGGACACTTAGGTTGCTTCCATGTCCTGGCTAAATAGAGCTGCAGTGAACATTTTGGTACATGACTCTTTTTGAATTATGGTTTTCTCAGGGTATATGCCCAGGAGTGGGATTGCTGGGTCGTATGGTAGTTCTATTTTTAGTTTTATAAGGAACCTCCATACTATTCTCCAGAGTGGCTGTATCAATTTATATTCCCACCAACAGTGCAAGAGGGTTCCCTTTTCTCCACGCCCTCTCCAACATTTATTGTTTTACATTTTTTGATGATGACCATTCTGACCAGTGTGAGGTGATACCTCATTGTAGTTTTGATTTGCATTTCTCTAATGATTAGTGATGTTGAGCATCCTTTCATGTGTTTATTGGCAATCTGTATATCTTTTTGGAGAAATGTCTATTTAGGTTTTCTGCCCATTTTTGGATTGGGTTGTTTGATTTTTTGATATTGAGCTACATGAGCTGCTTGTAAATGAGATTAATGCTTTGTCAGTTGCTTCATTTGCAAATATTTTCTCCCATTCTAAGGGTTGTCTTTTCATCTTGTTTATGGTTTCCTTTGCTGTGCAAAAGCTTTTAAGTTTTATTAGGTCCCATTTGTTTATTTTTATTTCCATTTCTCTAGGAGGTGGGTCAAAAAGGATCTTGCTGTGATTTATGTCATAAAGTGTTCTGCCTATATTTTCCTCTAAGAGTTTTATAGTGTCTGGCCTTACATTTAGGTCTTTAATCCGTTTTGAGTTTATTTTTGTGTATGGTGTTAGGGAGTGTTCTAATTTCATTCTTTAACATGTAGCTGTCCAGTTTTCCCAGCACCACTTATTGAAGAGGCGGTCTTAACTCCACTGTATATTCTTGCCTCCTTTATCAAAGATAAGGTGCCCATATGTGCGTGAGTTTATCTCTGGGCTTTCCATCCTGTTCCATTGATCTATATTTCTGTTTTTGTGCCACTACCATACTGTCTTGATTACTGTAGCTTTGTAGTAGAGTCTGAAGTCAGGGAGCCTGATTCCTCCAGCTCTGTTTTTCTTTCTCAAGATTGCTTTGGCTATTCAGGGTCTTTTGTGTTTCCATACAAATTGTGAAATTTCTTGTTGTAGTTCTGTGAAAAATGCCAGTGGTAGTTTGATAGGGATTGCATTGAATCTGTAGATTGCTTTGGGTAGTATAATCATTTTCACAATGTTGATTCTTCCAATCCAAGACCATGGTATATCTCTATTTGTATCATCTTTAATTTCGTTCTTCAGTGTCTTATAATTTTCTGCATACAGGTCTTTTGTCTCCTTAGGTAGGTTTATTCCTAGGTATTTTATTCTTTTTGTTGCAATGGTAAATGGGAGTGTTTTCTTGATTTCACTTTCAGATTTTTCATCATTAGTGTATAGGAATGCAAGAGATTTCTGTGCATTAATTTTGTATCCTGCTACTTTACCAAATTCATTGATTAGCTCTAGCAGTTTTCTGGTAGCATCTTTAGGATTCTCTATGTATAGTATCATGTCATCTGCAAACAGTGACAGCTTTACTTCTTCTTTTGTGTTTTGGATTCCTTTTATTTCTTTTTCTTCTCTGATTGCTGTGCCTAAAACTTCCAAAATGATGTTGAATAATAGTAGTGAGAGTGGGCAACCTTGTCTTGTTCCTGATATTAGTGGAAATGGTTTCAGTTTTTCACCATTGAGGATGATGTTGGCTGTGGGTTTGTCATATATGGCCTTTATTATGTTGAGGAAAGTTCCCTCTATGCCTACTTCCTGGAGGGTTTTTATCATAAATAGGTGTTGAATTTTATCAAAAGCTTTCTTTGCATCTATTGAGATGATCATATGGTTTTTCTCCTTCAATTTGTTAATATGGTGTATCACATTGATTGATTTGCATATATTGAAGAATCCTTGCATTCCTGGGATAAACCCCACTTGATCATGGTGTATGATCCTTTTGATGTGCTGTTGGATTCTGTTTGCTAAGTGTTTTGTTGAGGATTTTTGCATCTATGTTCATCAGTGATATTGACCTGTAGTTTTCTTCTTTGTGACATCTTTGTCTGGTTGTGGTTTCAGGGTGATGGTGGCCTCGTAGAATGAATTTGGGAGTGTTCCTCCCTCTGCTATATTTTGGAAGAGTTTGAGAAGGATAGGTGTTAGCTCTTCTGTAAATGTTTGATAGAATTCGCCTGTGAAGCCGTCTGGTCCTGGGCTTTTGTTTGTTGCAAGATTTTAAATCACAGCTTCAATTTCTTTGCTTGTGATTGGTCTGTTCATATTTTCTGTTTCTTCCTGGTTCAGTCTGAGAAGGTTGTGCAATTCTATGAATTTGTCAATTTCTTCCAGGTTTTCCATTTTTTTGGCATAGTGTTGCTTGTAGTAATCTCTCATGATCCTTTTTATTTCTGCAATGTCAGTTGTTACTTCTTTTTCATTTCTAATTTTGTTGATTTAAGTCTTCTTCCTTTTTTCTTGATGAATCTGGCTAATGGCTTATCAATTTTGTTTATCCTCTTAAAGAACCAGCTTTTAGTTTTATTGATTTTTGCTATCGTTTCCTTCATTTCTTTTTCATTTATTTCTGATCCGATCTTTATGATTTCTTTCCTTCTGCTAACTTTGGGGTTTTTTGTTTCTTCTTTCTCTAATTTTTTAGGTGTAAGGTTAGGTTGTTCATTTGAGATGTTTCTTGTTTCTTAAGGTAGAATTGTATTGCTATAAACTTCCCTCTTAGAACTGCTTTTGCTGCATCCCATAGGTTTTGGGTTGTTGTGTTTTCATTGTCATTTGTTTCTAGGTATTTTTTGCTTGCCTCTTTGATTCTTCAGTGATCTTTTGGTTATTAAGTAGTGTATTGTTAACCTCCATGTGTTTGTATTTTTTTTTTTACCGATTTTTCCCTGTAATTGATATCTAGTCTTATAGCATTGTGGTCGGAAAAGATACTTGATACAATTTCAATTTTCTTAAATTTTCTGAGGCTTGATTTGTGACCCAAGATGTGATCTATCCTGGAGAATGTTCCATGAGCACTTGACAAGAATGTATATTCTGTTGTTTTTGGATGGAATGTCCTATAAATATCAGTTAAGTCCATCTTGTTTTATGTATCATTTTAAGCTTGTATTTCCTTATTTATTTTCATTTTGGTTGATATGTCCATCGGTGAAAGTGGGGTGTTAGAGTCCCCTACTATAATTGTGTTACTGTCGATTTCACCATTTATGGCTGTTAGTATTTGCCTTATGTGTTGAGGTGCTCCTATGTTGGATGCATAAATATTTATAATTGTTATATCTTCTTCTTGGATTGATCCTTTGATCATTATGTAGTGTTCTTCTTTGTCTCTTGTAATAGTCTTTGTTTTAAAGTCTATTTTGTTTGATATGAGAATTGCTACTCCAGCTTTCTTTTGATTTCCATTTGCATGGAATATCTTTTTCCATCCCCTCATTTTCAGTCTGTATGTGTCCCTAGGTCTGAAGTGGGTCCCTCATAGACAGCATATATATGGGTCTTGTTTTTGTATCCATTCAGCCAGTCTATGTTTTTTGGTTGAAGCATTTGATCCATTTACATTTAAGGTAATTATCGATATGTATGTTCCTATTCCCATTTTCTTAATTGTTTTGGGTTTGTTATTGTAGGTATTTTCCTTCTCTTGTGTTTCCTGCCTAGAGAAGTTCCTTTAGCATTTGTTGTAGAGCTGGTGCTGTATTCTCTTAGCTTTTGCTTGTCTGTAAAGGTTTTAATTTTTCCGTCAAGTCTGAATGAGATCCTTGCTGGGTAAAGTAATCTTGGTTGTAGGTCTTTTTCCTTCATCACTTTAAATATGTCCTGCCACTCCCTTCTGGCTTGCAGAGTTTCTGCTGAAAGATCAGCTGTTAACGTTTTGGGGATTCCCTTGTGTGTTATTTTTCCCTTGCTGCTTTTAATATTTTTTCTTTGTATTTCATTTTTGATAGTTTGATTAGTATGTGTCCTGGAGTGTTTCTCCTTGGATTTATCTTGTATGGGAGTCTCTGTGCTTCCTGGACTTGATTAACTGTTTCCTTTCCCATATTAGGCAAGTTTTCAACTATAATCTCTTCAAATATTTTCTCAGTCCCTTTCTTTTTCTCTTCTTCTTCTGGGACCCCTGTAATTTGAATGTTGGTGCGTTTAATGTTGTCCCAGAGGTCTCTGAGACTGTCCTCAGTTCTTTTCATTCTTTTTTCTTTATTCTGCTCTGCAGTAGATATTTCCACTATTTTATCTTCCAGGTCACTTATCTGTTCTTCTGCCTCAGTTATTCTGCTATTGATCCCTTCTAGAGAATTTTTAATTTCATTTATTGTGTTGTTCATAACTGTTTGTGTGCTCTTTAGTTCTTCTAGGTCCTCGTTAAACGTTTCTTATATTTTCTCCGTTCTATTTCCACGATTTTGGATCATCTTTATTATCAGTATTCTGAATTCTTTTTCAGGTAGACTGCCTATTTCCTCTTCATTTGTTAGGTCTGGTGTGTTTTCGCCTTGCTCCTTCATCTGCTGTGTGTTTCTTTGTCTTCTCATTTTGCTTAACTTACTGTGTTTGGTGTCTCCTCTTCACAGGCTGCAGGTTTATAGTTCCCGTTGTTTTTGGTGTCTGTCCCCAGTAGGTTAATTTGGTTCAGTGGGTGTTGTAGGCTTCCTGGTGGCAGGGGCTAGTGCCTGTTTTCTGGTGGATGAGGGTGGATATTGTCTTTGTAGTGGGCAGGTCCACATCTGGTGGTGTGTTTTGGGGTGTCTGTGGCCTTATTATGATTTTAGGCAGCCTCTCTGCTAATGGGTGGGGTTGTGTTCCTGTCTTGGTAGTTGTTTGGTATAGGGTGTCCAGCACTGTAGCTTGCTGGTTGTTGCGTGGAGCTGCGTCTTGGTGTTGAGATGGAGATCTCTGGGAGATTTTCCCCGTTTGATATTACGTGGAGCTGGGCGGTTTCTTGTGGACCAGTGTCCTGAACTTGACTCTGCCACCTCAGAGGCACAGCCCTGATGCCTGGCTGGAGCACCAAGAGCCTGTCATCCCCTCGGCTCAGAATAAAAGGGAGAAAAAGAAAGAAAGAAAGGAAGAGAAGATAAAATGAAATAAAATAAAATAAAGTTATTAAAGTAAAAAAACATAATTATTAAAAAATATTTTAAAAAAGTAATTAAAATAAAAATGGAGAGACAGAGCCGTAGGAGAAATGGTAATAGCAAAGCTATACAGACAAAATCACACAGAAGCATACAGATACACACTCACAAAAAGAGGAAAAGGGAAAAAGTATATATATCGTTGCTCCCAAAGTCCACCTCCTCAATTTGGGATGATTCATTGTCTATTCAGGTATTCCACAGATGCGGCGTACCTCAAGTTGATTCTGCAGATTTAATCCGCTGCTCCTGATGCTGCTGGGAGAGATTTCCCTTTCTCTTCTTTGTTCGCACAACACCTGAGGTTCAGCTTTGGATTTGGACCTGCGTCTGTGTGTAGGTCACCTGAGGCCGTGTGTTCTTCATTCAGACAGGATGGGGTTAAAGGAGCAGCTGTTTCTGGGGCTCTCTCTCACTCAGGCCGTGGGGAGGGAGGGGTACGGATGTGGGGCGAGCCTGCGGTGGCAGAGGCCAGCGTGACGTTGCACCAGTGTGAGGCACGCTGTGTGTTCTCCTGGGGAAGTTGTCCGTGGATCACGGGACCCTGGCAGTGGTCGGCTGCACAGGCTCCTGGGAGGGGAGGTGTGGGTAGTGACCTGTGCTTGCACACAGGCTTCTTGGTGGCAGCAGCAGCAGCCTTAGCGTCCCATGCCCGTCTCTGGGGTTCATGCTCTTAATCTCTCCTCGTGCACCAGGAAACAAAGAGGGAGGAAAAAGTGTCTTGCCTCTTCGGCAGCTCCAGACTTTTTCCCGGACTCTGTCCTGGCTAGCTGTGGCACAGTAGCCCCCTTCATGCTGTGTTCAGGCAGCCAACCCTAGTTTTCTCCCTGGGATCTGACCTCCGAAGCCCAAGCCTCAGCTCCCAGCCCCCACCCATCTTGGCCGGTGAGCAGACAAGCCTCTCCGGCTGGTGAATGCTGGTTGGCACCGATCCTCTGTGCGGTAATCTCTCCGCTTTGCCCTCTGTACCCCTGTTGTTGCGCTCTCCTCTGTGGCTTCGAAGGTTCCCCCTTCCACCACCGCAGTCTCCGCCTGCAAAGTGGCTTCCTATTGTGTAGAAACCTTTCCTCCTTAACAGCTCCCTTCCACGGGTGCAGGTCCCATCCATATTTTATTTTATTTTATTTTATTTTTGTGGTACACGGGCCTCTCACCATTGCAGCCTCTCCCGTTGCGGAGCACAGGCTCCGGTTGCACAGACCCAGCGGCCATGGCCCAGGGGCCCAGCTGCTCCATGGCATGTGGGATCCTCCTGGACCGGGGCACGAACCCGTTTACCCTGCATCGGCAGGCAGATTCCCAACCACTGCACCACCAGGGAAGCCCCCTTCCCTATTCTTTTGTCTCTGTTTTTCCTTTTGCCCTATCCAGGTATGTGGGGAGTTTCTTGCCTTTTGGGAGGTCTGAGGTCTTCTGCCAGCATTCAGTAGGTGTTCTGTAGGTGTTGTTCCACATGTAGATGTATGTTTGACGTATTTGTGGGGAGGAAGGTGATCTCCACGTCTTACTCTTCCGCCATCTTGAAGCTCCTCCTAAATGGCATGATTTTTAAATGTAAATTAAAGATTTAAAAGGAATTCTATTTGCATGTACCTGTCTAACCTTAGAAATAGCATAAGGCATCAAACTTAGCAAATTTGAAAATGGCTTTTTAGTACTCTACATTCATAAAGTCCACATATCTTTAGTCTAGTGCTAGATAAACTATTACAGAGTAAATGCACCCATGTAATCAGGACTCAGCTGGAGAACTAGGACTGCACTAGCAAGCTCCAGTGTCCCAGTCATTCCCCTTCCTCCTCCCCAAGATATTTCCTGTTCTGACTTCTAACACAACAAATTTATTTTTTTCTGTTTTATAAATTTTTAAAAAGTTTCTTGTGGTGATATAAAATTCATCATTTTAACCATTTTATAGTGTACAATTCATTGGCATTTATTATCTTCACAGTGTTGTGGAACCATTGCTACCATCTAGTTCCAGAACATTTTCATCAACCCCAAAGGAGACCACATGTCCTTTAAGCAGTCACTCTACATCCCCTACCCCCGCCCTTTATATTTGACCAGTAGAAACCCTTTCAAGCTGGTTCTTCTGTCCTTCGGCATATCCCCTTCATTCTTTGAGCACTTCCTTACTGTCTTGCATAAAATCTTCCAAAATCATCTTGTTCTGTCCTAGCCCTTATCCTTTTTGTGGAGAATGCAATTTAAAAATCATTATCTGGGTTCTAGGTCTTCTACTAATAGGATGGCTTTACTTCTAGGCCCTTCAGACAGAGCTAGGACATAAACATGTGTATGTATGTGCATGTAGACATACATACATACATGTATATGCTTGTATGTATGACACGTATATATAGTGTGCATATTTGGATATTGCATATATGTATGTATAATGTGTACATATATAATATGTGTATATCCATATGTGGAATACACATGATATGTGTATACAGACATGGATCTTACATATATTTCATTCTCTATCTTTATCTATTTATGTATCTCTCTGTCTCTGTATCTATCTAAATACCCCCCTCCCAAAACCACACCTTCAAATTTCATATTCTTGCTTATTTCTCTGCCATTATTATCCATTTGAAATCCATTTGTATTTGGATTCATTTCATTTTAGGATTTTCTTCCCATTGTTCTTGATTTTTTTCTTTATGAGTATATGAAACATCACCATAGTTCCAAAAATCTGAACTATACAAAAAGGTATATTCTGAGACTTGTCACTTACTGTCCTTTCTCTTAGGTGTCCTACTCTCCCATCTTATCTACTATGTTCCCTTTCACCCCTGGAAGGGATAGTCTCATTAGTTCCTGGTTATTCCTTCCTGTGTCTTCCTGTACAAATAAACAGATATATGTATATTTTCTTATTTATCTTTTATAATATACAAAGTATTATACTACAGATATTCTTTTATAATTTTTCCACTTCAAAATATGTTCTGATAAGCATGCCATGTCAGTTCATAGTGATATCTTCATTCTTTATAACTGCATGTTGTATTTCATGCTATGTGTTCACGGTGTGTGGTGCTATAGTTTTTGCAGTGTGTTTGTGGGGTATGGCTCACCGTGGTTTATTCAGTAACTATTCTCTGGTAGAAGCAGCTGACTGTTAACTGTTATGGTATATCCTTTTTGAGGCTTAAAAGCTAAAGAACACCTTAGTTCTGCTCATGGTAAGCAGGTGGAAATGTTATAATGCATTCAGCAGTTGGAGCAACACTTTTTAAATACATAAAATTGTCTAAATAGTCGAGTGTCTTTTGAAGGCAATGGGCCAGCAAAGGAAAGCTTTCCTTGTGAATGGAAGGGAAATCGATGCTAGTTAGGTATTGATGGATAATAAGAGAAATATAGTGTGTTGAATTTCTTTTATTATTTATTCAAGTTAACTTCTTAGTGACTAAAATTAGTATGGGGTCAATCAGTTTTTTTTTTTTTCCTCTATAAAGATATTTTAGAAACTGACAGGGGGAAGAGCAGTAGATTTTCTGTATTTTATCATGTTTCTTTGTAAAATGTACTTGGTAATTCTAAACTTTTAACATATGTTATTTTTACTGTACACTAAAAGCAGCTTTCAAAATTATAGGCAGAATTTTTGGTTCATAATGGTGTTCATTAAATGCTTATGGAAAAAAATAACTCGTTAAGGGAGTTCTTTGCTAAACTTAATTTTGTTAGTGAATGCTCCTTTCTGCAGTACTTTTCATCGCTCATTGTTTCTACTATGAAACAATATCTTAATATCATAATATAGCATAATAGCATAATATCATCTCTGAATGACAGGTTTTATTGGCAGTGGAGATCTATTGGGATCACAAATGTTCTGAAAACAAGTAATTCATACTGCAGTGACAGGTTGGTGTTTCTTTTGATCAGTAACATTAGAGATGCTAGAAATCATTTGAAAAATGCAAGGAAATTGTCACAATGCATTTTAATAGCAATATACATGATAGTAATTTAGATTTATTTACCCGCTTGGCAGCAACTGTGCCACCCCTTTTTTGTACAGTGGTGACTCTGCTGTTTTCTTAAAATGTTGTCATTATCAATGCAAACTTTTTCTTTAAATACTCTCCATATTTCATATTATCTTATTTATCTTCACAAGTCTCATCATCTGAATAGGTACCAGGAATTTGGGAATTGCAATGCTAAAGAGAATCTGAGGCAGTTAATTTGTTACTGACATAAATAAACAGACATAGAGATAGACATATACACACCCATGCAAGAGTACACATACTCAACACTATGAGAACTTAGGTGTTTTGACTATTTTGGCTTTTTGTTTATGGAATTTTTCTGTATTCTGAAGTTAACCTGCTGAAAATTACAAAGTGAATGTCATGGAGAAGGATCTTGAGTCTAGTAACTCTTCATATCTTCATACAAAAAGCACTTAAATCTTCAATCTATTCTTACAGTCCCCCAATATTTTAATTTTTTAATCTCTAGAGGCTATATTTTGGGTCTTCATGTTAAGAAATGCTGATTTTTCTTGATAGGTTTAGGTATAATAAAAAAACTGAACAATTCTCTGCAGTTGGAGATGCTGCACGGTGAATTTTGGTATAGGCTACCTACTTTCTGAGAGGAATAAGATATGATTTAACAAGTTGAGCAATAGTTTACAGTGATTGGAATAGTATTTTAAGGATACAGTTCCTGAATTCTGTGATGTCTCAGATAATGTAGGCAAAGTTTTGCTTAAAGCAACCTACCATGTGTTAAACACTCTACTAGGGACTAAAAGGCCATTGTCCTCACCCACATGGGCATTATGCTGTGTCGGCTTCCTGCAGAGCATGCAGACTTTCTAGATTTAGCTTTTTACTTTTATTATTTTAAAAATCAGGTCATCATTAAGTGGTGGATTCACCATGGTTGTATAGAAATAATTCAATTATTTGAAAAAGGAAAGAAAGTAGCTCTTTAGTACTTTTCACTAGTAACTCGGAAATACAACAAAACAAAATACAATACAGTATTTTTAATTTGTCATAGAAATGGTATTCCAAATTACTCTCCAAACAAATAAATGAGACACAATAATGAAGAAATATGCTGAATAAGTCTTACACCTAAAATGAGATGAAACGCCGGCATCAAGGCAGGTACAAATGAATCTGTTCTAAGACAGGTCAAAGGAAATGGTTACTATTACCTTTAATAGTTACATAGCAAAAGAATGAATGTTTGATTTTAGAGAAATAGAACAGGTAAGGGAAATAAGTTGTGAAAGGGTATATTACTTTTTGTACCTTAGAATATTTTTTAATAAAAAATGACAAGAATAGTGTATGTACTTTTCTTTTTATCCTGCATATGGTATTTTAGAGTAAAATTTACTAAGGGATTAAAAAAGGTTTAAAAACTATGTTGGATAAATATCATTCTAATTTTTGTGATGTCAGGCGGACATCCTTCTCTCGCTAATGTGTTTTGATGCCACGGGATAAAGCTTTCTAAGTATTTTCATCTTCATGGCTAATGGACTTAGAGATAGGCAGACGTGAGTATCCTCTTCTTCCTGGCTGCCTGCTTCCTTTGAAGTTATGTAAAATGAAAGAAACACTGGAAGGGCTTTGTTTAAAAGGAATATTTCTGATTACTCATGTAACATAATATTTTCTCCCCTCAATTTCCTTTCTTTTGTACCTGTATTTTGATAGTAATATAATAAAAGGGGGGAAATGGTGCTGAAAACTAATCTCCCAATTATCTGGTCTATTTCCTATGTCTTTACATTGAAATAGTCCCTTCTAGCTAAGCATTCATTCTTCAGAATTTTTTTTTGGTGTGACTTATCTGCCTCTCCTTTCTTGTTGTAATCCTTAGTCCATGTGTGCCTTCCATTTTATAACCTCATTCATTCATTGAATGCTAGGCACTTTACCAGGGACTGATGACACAGTGCTGAATTAGGCTCCCAGAAGCAGACGCTGCCCTAGTAGATGTGTTCTAATGGAGAAGATGATACCACACAGAGGTGCTGACTATTCCCAGGAGGTTTGCTGACCTAGCTTATTGCTTTTCTTCCTGCTCCCTCCACTGTCATCGTCCTTCCTGACTTGATCATTCACATAGATGATCAATCTAATACTTCATCCTCTTATCTCCTTGACTTTATCACTCCCGACAATCTTTGTTTTTCCCCCCAATCTCACCCACCCATTTCCTTGGATAATATTGATAAAATACCACCTCTAAATATGGTTTACAATCTTCCTTTCCTGACCTACTTACTTACTTAACATTCCCACGTTAAGAATTCTATAACCCTTTTAGAACTGCTAATCTGTTGACTGTACCATTTTTTCATGTCCATCTCCTCTCCACCCTCGCCATGCTCTTACTTCTTGTCTTATTGACCTTAGACACACAGTCCTTTGTTATCTTACATAAATTTTCAGTTCATTTGCCTCTCTGTTCATATAAACTCTGCCCTTGGTTAAATGGAACTTCCCACTTCCTCTGCACTTGCACGTCAGCACAGCATACATCTGGGAGGAAGCACACAGCCACACTGACTAGTGTTTTCTGAATGACCACAGTTGGCAAAGCGAGCCTTTAACAGATTACGTTAACAGATATTCTACCACATGGCCTTTGTCAGTGTGCTTTTTTACTTTCTGAAAATGATTTCATATCTCCTCTCATACCTTTAGCTCTGCATCCTCACTTTTAGCTGGTTATATTGCCGCTTCTATCACCGAGACTGTTGATGTAATCAGAATAGAACTGCCGTACCTTACTTCCTAGTCACCAGATCTAACAAGCTACCTGAATCTGTTCCCTTAGATTCTGCTTTTGCTCTTCTTAGAATGATCCACTTTCCCTGCAATTGTGTAAGGTCAATCCTTCCTCTTGTATAGTAGGTCACATCCTCTGTCACCTACTTAAGGGTTTTTTGTTGTTGTTCACTTGTTTGTTTTCCTGCATCTATACCTATGCTTTTCATCATCAGTTTCTTCCTCTTTGCTTGGTTATTCCCATCAGCATGCAAACATGTTGTGGTTTTCCCCCCAACACCCCAAATCACACTGCAGGTTCCTTTCTAGCTACTGCCCTTGTTCTTTGCTCCCATTTACAGAATCTTCTCAAGAGTTGTCCATTCTTCTTCTTGCTTTCTCCCTTGAATTTCTGTTCAGGCTTATCTCCAATCCACCATTCAAGCTGCTCTTGTCAGGGTCACAGTAATCAGAAGATGGTGACACCATTCCCTTAGTTGTTGAGAACAAAAGGTTTGTCATCATCTTTGAATTTTAATTCTATCACACCTCACCCCTCACATCCAAACTATCAGTAAGTCTGATCTGATCTTCCTTCATATTGAGCAAATCTGTGCCTTCCATCACTGACGTCATATACTAGGCTGCTGTCAACTCTTTTTTTGTTTTCTTTTTTTGCGGTACGCAGGCCTCTCACTGTTGTGGCCTCTCCCGTTGCGGAGCACAGGCTCCAGACGCGCAGGCTCAGCGGCCATGGCTCACGGGCCCAGCCGCTCCGCGGCATGTGGGATCTTCCCGGACCGGGGCACGAACCCGTGTCCCCTGCATCGGCAGGCGGACTCTCAACCACTGCGCCACCAGGGAAGCCCTGCTGTCAACTCTTGACCAGACAATGTAGAAGGCTTCTACTTTGTTTCCTTGTTTCACGTTTTGCCACTTAGAGTTTGGTGCCACACAGTAGTTAGAATAATCTTCTAAAAATGTTTGCTCTATCTTATAATTTCTATGCATGTTTTTCCATCCACTTAGAATACAAGCTAAAGTCTCTACCATGGTTTTTAAGACCTTATCAGGGGCCAGTAAACTTTTTCTTAAATGGCCAGATCGTAAACATTTTAGGCTAGGGTGTTATGTATGCTTTCAGTTGTTTCTGCTGCTGTTTCTTTCTCTTCTTTCTCCGCCTTCTCCTCCTCTTCTTCTTCTTTTTTACAAGCTTTCAAAATGTGAAAACCATTCTTAGCTCAAGTCATACAAAAACATTTGGCTGTGGTTTGTCAGTCCCCTGCTTCCAGGATTAGATGTCTGCCTGTCTTATCTGTCCTTGTCATCTATAACTCTTTGTCACACTCACTGGGATTTAGATGAATTTTCTTGCTGTCCTTCAAATATGCCAAGTTCATTCCTACCTTAGGGCTTTGTATTTGCTTTTCTATTTGCTTGAAATACCCTTCTTCCAGAATGCCCATGTTCCCTGCTTTTCTTTATTTTGGTCTCTGCTCTGATTTTATTTTCCTAGACAGAAAAAAATGTCATTTGATCAAACTTACGACTTTTAAATAGCTGCTTCCTCTATTACTCATTGTTTTTCTTCCACCTTTCCCATTTAAGTAGTTAGCACTACATTTTGGCTTAGGCCCTAAACCTAGGAGTCATCTTTGACTTTTATTTCACCAGTGTAGCCACATCATATAAACAATGTCGGCACACAGTAGGTACTCAATATATCCTTTAAGCAATAAATAGCAATTAAAGTTATTACAATACAGAGTGGTGAGTGTTTTGAAAAAGGAATCCATAGATGGGGTGGGGGGGGGACTCAGTTTGTGTGGCTTATAAAAAAAATCTTTCTGGGAAGTTAGTTTTGGCCCAGATCTAACTGACGTCTGGGAGTAGCCAGCACGAGGAACCTGCATAGTAGTGATGCTGCGGGTTTGAGTAAGAGGGGAGGGTGTTAAGGCAGGAATCTCAGGTGAAAATGCAGAGACCTTTACACAGTAAATGTTTCAAACTGGAAAAACCTAATATGGTTGAAATAAAGAATTATTTTTTACCAGTAAGTTTATTCTTTTTTTCCCAGTGTTTATTGGGAAAGTCTACTTGTTGCCCCATTTAAGATGTTGTCTGTGTTTACCTTCATTCTCTAATCAAACACACAGATAATTAACAGCTCAGCTTCTATGTCTTGAACCAGAGTGGCCCCAGAGAAAAGATTGACAGATTGGTCTCGGTCTTTCCTATAAAGGGAACCATACATTTTGCTCTATTTTTTGTTTTGACTTCTTTAACTCAGCATAGTTTTTTGGATTCATCTATCTTGTTGCATTATCAGCAGTGAAGTTTTTTATTGTTGCATAGTATTCCATTGTATGGATACACAACAACTTGTTGATGATTGCTTGCATTGTTCCCAGTCTTTGGCCTTTTATGAATAAAGCTGTTCTGAATGTTGTATGGATTTTTTCCCCTCCTGCTTAACACCTAGTTGTGCACTTGCTGAGTCAGTGTATATTTAACTTTAAAAGAAATCTCTAAACTGTTTTATAAGTGGCGGTACTGTTTTACATCTCCACTAGTTGTGTAGGAGAGTTCCAGGAGGAACTTCACACCCTCACCATTCCAGGAGGTATGTAGCATTATTTTGTTTTTGGTTTTATTTTGCATTTCCCTGATGACAAATGATCTTGAACATCATTTCACGTGCTTATTGGCCATTCATACATCTTCTTTTGCAAAGTCTGTTATTCACGTTTTTAAATGGACTGTTTGTCTTATTACTATTGAATTGTAGGAGTTCATTAAATGGTTTCATCTGCCGCTCCCCATCACTTGCATTACTGCCTGAACCATCCCCCCAAGCCCCTCTGTCTGTGGAAAAATTGTCTTCCACGAAACTGGTCCCTGGCGCCAAAAAGGTTGGGGACTGCTGTTTATGAGATATATTTATCGTTGGGAGAGCCAGTCTGCCATGGGCCCTGGATATCCCTGTATATTCTTTCTGGTTATGCCAACATGCAAGGCCTGACCATTCTTTATCCAGGTCATTTCTCAGGACTGCATTTACAGTGAAGCAACTTTAGAGATGAAGTTATATCTCTGTGGATAATGAGCGGGTTTGTTACTGTTCACTATAAAAGTGGTGATTGCTCGAAGCTCAGTGTTCTTCCCTTGTTATACAGTCCACTGCGTGTGTAGGTATCCGTCATTCATCAGGGATCTCTGCATCATCCCTGTGGGTTGGTGGGTTAGGGAACCAACATGTATAATAGAGTCCTTTTGTCTCTAACTGAGGAGTCCTGTGTTTTCTGTCAGAATTCATGAAATAGTAACAGGCTAACTTAGCTTGTATGTAGGGTAAAATCTCAGCCTCTGTACAGTTCTTGACACATATTGCAATGTTTTCTCAGTCTGTGGCTTACCTTTCATTTTCTTAATGAAGCTATCTTAATAAAAAAAGAGGTTTTTGAAAAGTGGAAGGTTTACATTTTGATGAAATCCAACTTTATAGTTAGTGCTTTTGTATCCTAAGAAACCTTTGCCTTCCTCAGGGTAGTGAAGATTTTCACTATGTGTTCTTCTAGACATTTTATAATTTTAGCTTTTACATTTAGGTCTAGCATTTAGGTTCACATTCTTTCATGTGGATATTCAATTATTCTAACACCAGTTGTTGAAAAGATTCTTCTTACCCTATTGAATTACATTGAGATCTTTGTTGAGAATCATTGACTACATAGATTCAATATATTTCTGTACTCTCTTCTGTTCTGTTAATGTTCCATTAATTCTACTTTGATTACTGTAGCTTTTCAGTAAATCTTGAAACCAGATAAAGTAAGCCCCTAACTTTATTCTTTTTCAAAATTGTTCTATTGTAGGTTCTCTGCATTTCCATATTAATTTTAGAACCTGCTTCTCAAAATTTCTTCAGAAAAGCTTGCTGGAACATTGATGGTGATTATATTGAATCTATAAATTATTATTTTTTAAATGTATTTATTAATGGATTTCTTGATATTGAGTCATCTGGTCCAGGAACATGGTATAGCATCTTCATTTATTTAGGTCGTTTTTCTCTCCACAATGTTTTATAGTTTTCAGTGTATAGATATTTCCCTTCTTTTGTTAAAAATTTTCCTAATGATTTTGTATTTTTTTGATGCTGTTAGAAAATGATATATTTAAAAGTTTTATTTTCTAATTGCTGGTAGTAGTTAGAAAAAAATTGTTTTTCTATATTGAATTTTATTCTGTGAGTTTGCTAAATTCATGTACATAATCATCTCATTTGCTAATAGACATATCTACTTCTTGCTTTCTAATCTGTGTGTCTGTTGTTGCTACTGCCTTACTGCACTATCTAGGACCTTCACTACAATACTGAATAGGAATGGTGAGAGCTGACATTTCTTCTCTTGTTCCCAATTTTAGGGGGACCAACATGTTGATTTGACCAACATGGAAGTTATAATAGCTGGAAGACTTTACTAATGGGGACATTCTGTTCATTAAGTGCCCTATTCTGGGTCATTAAGGCAAATTATTGTTAGGGTTTTTGGATGCCTGAACTCATCTCTTTAGGAACTTTGCTGTAAGGATCCCATAGAATGTGGATTCAGTTAGCTCCCATTTCATGGAATGGCATATTTTTCTTTAGTAAATTATGACTTGCTATTTATGAAAATCACCTGTTTCCCAGGGCTAATTTGTTTTGCATTATTGGGAATGTTTCCTTGTGCAATGCTGTAGCAAATTAATAAAAATAAAAAGAAATGAAAAAATACATCTAATTTCCTACCATCTCAACTTAGCTACTTTTGGGCATGTACAGTTCCTTTTCTTCCCATTAGATTTGTAATCTGTAATTTAAATAGATATAATTCTGGAGTTTATTATTAGTTGGGCATCCTCATCATTTCCCATCTGGACTATACACATACCTTCTCAACAGGTCTTTCTGCTTCTGATGCTTCTGATCTCAGAGTAAAAGTCAAGTTCTTTGGTGGCCTGTAAGGACTGCAGTCCCCTCCATCACAAATTTTTTCCAGATATCTGCATGTTTAGAGCTCTCACCTCCTTCAAACCTTTATTCTAACATTCAGGTTTGAGGCCTTCAGAGTCTTTTCTGTGAGACTTTATTTTTTCTTCGACCACCCTGTTTGAAATTGCATCCCACCTCCTAATGCTGCTTATTCCTCCTCCTGTTTTTATTTTTCTCTATAGCACTTAACACTACAGTGAGATGTATGTTAATTATTTTACATTTATTGTCTGTCATTCTTTATTCTTCCCTGTGGAGAATAAAGCTCCGTGCAGGTAGGTATCTTTGTCTCTTGTTCACTGGTCTTTTTTCAGCACTTAGCACAGCGACAGGCACTTAGTAGGGAATTAATGTTTGTTGAATAATGAATGAACTCCAGCTCTTCTCATATGTATTTCATACTGCTGCCAGTGTGATCCTTCCAACCCCCCTGGAAAAGCTGTTTGTGTGGTAGTGCTTTACCACTCCAGGACCTGGTGTCTATCCTCAGTTATATGTGCTATGTGCTTTTGTTTTTCTTTTTGGGTGTGTGCTTTTGTGTGATGTTTTAGCCTGAAAGGTATTCTTGTCTAAGTCTTTGCCTCCCTCTTACTTACCTTCCCCTTGGCTTCCCTTGTCTGTTCTGCCAAGTTGGGTGTTCCTCCTTTGGTCCCTTGGTGGCATGTTAGAGGAATTAGACTGCTCTGAATAGTACTGTTTCCTTGCTTGCGTTTCTCCTTCCAGACTTAGGTTTTGATAATCTCTGTGTCTGTATTGCCTAGAACTAGGTGCTTAAAGATTTACAGCTTTTTCTGTGTTGCTTGGAATATTAATTTTAATAGGGTCATTCTTGTATTAAGTTTTGGTTTTTATTTTACATGTGCCTAAAACACATTGGTATATTTTCAGATATTTCCTATGTTTTCCACGATAGTCTGGATTTGACAAAGCAATTATTTTAATTTGAAAACCTTTTGATATTATGTTGCTATCTTTTGTGGATACCATGGATTATGAATTTATAGATTTATGGGCAGAAGTAAGGAAATCATCCTCTCAAAGTAATGCTACTCAGAGTAGTTGTGTGCTGCTGTTAATATGAAAGGTGGGATTAATGTAGTTACTATTTTAATGGATAATCTTCACACAACATGAATTAAAAATTTTTAACTTATTTTACAGGGAAGTGTTAAGAGTAGTCGACAGATCTCACCTCAGGAATTCATCCATGAACTGAAGATGGAGTCTGCAGATGAAAGGCTCTTCACGTGCCTGGAGTCCCTCCGCGTGTCTTTGACGAGTAATCCCGTGAGGTAATTCGTCTTTCTGAACATGAGGGCATATTACTGAATTAAACAGATGCCATGATCTGCCACTTTTATGCAGTACTTCATGGTGCCTGTGAGTAAATAGGTGGTCTACCTCAACAACTTCTCAAGGTAAAAATTGAATACATAATTTTTATATGCATGTGGAAATACAGTCTCAATAGTACCTTTTGTGTTTATTACTGAGTGATATGTAGCCTGTGGACTTTTAAAAAAGTCATTCTTTTTTTTTTTCTTAGAATTTTTAAAAACTTGCGTTTTTCAAAAGAGAAC
This sequence comes from Aethalodelphis obliquidens, assembly GCF_003676395.1. Classification (NCBI taxonomy): domain Eukaryota; kingdom Metazoa; phylum Chordata; class Mammalia; order Artiodactyla; family Delphinidae; genus Aethalodelphis; species Aethalodelphis obliquidens. The sequence goes on from NW_020837960.1 coordinate 1,991,756, forward strand.
AGTCATCAGAAACTGTCAATTTAATGGGGCTGAGTTTCACTCTAATTTTGGTATTGTACATATATATTGGCTCATTCCTGTTTGATATACAAGAAATACCATTAATTTATTATTTCCTTTATTGGAATTGGTATCTTTGTAGGAGCCCATAGGAGGTTAGCGTTGTCAGACTTAGCAAATAAAAATATAGGACACCCAGTAAAATCTGGGTTTTAGACGTAGTTACGCTAAAAAATTATTTGTTGTTTTTCCAGAATTCCACGTTTAACTGGGTGCCCTGTATCTAGCCACACTACAATAGGTGTCTTGATAAATCAGTTTTTAGACCTTTTAGTCCAGCATATTCTTGAAAAATTTTAAGTAGGAATTGTTATAAAATGTCTGAACAGTCATAGAATCAGAATTTCTGAGCTGCAAGAGTCTATGGTAGATTAGTTTTGATTTCTTATTGTATAATGAATGCTTATTTCTGCATAAATATATATGAATATTTTCTAGCCCTCTCTTTATATACATATATATATATATATATATATATATATATATGCATATATGTGTGTGTGTGTGTATAAAATATAGACAAAGGGCTAGAGGGCCAGAATGAAAAACTATGATTGGAGGTTAATGATATATAAAAGACTTTTTTTGGTATTCTGATATTCCGAATGTTTCTGAAGTTTGGCTACAGTATGATAAAGATCCTTGACAGTATAAGTATTTGAAATAAAAAGACCCTACCTGCTGAGAGACATGAAAGTGAGGTTTAAGTAAGGAGCATGAAGAGTAAACAAAGAATCTCTATTATTTCAATTTTATCTTTATTTTTCCATATTTTACCACTTTCAGTGTGTTCTCTAGGCTGTAAATTAATGGTGGGCATGAGACCAGGGATTTCATATGTCTTATATACCTCTCTTTACCAGGCACAGTGCTTTTAGCACATAGAAAGTGCTCAGTGAAGATTTGATTGAAACAATTTTAACCTTCTTCAGTTTTATGTTGGCTATTGCTAGAAACTAAGTTGAATTAGGAGTTTGTTTATTTGACAGGTATAGTCATACATGAAGAGCTCTGGTCTCCATCTTAATCTTTACCTATTAAATGTTTTCATTTAAAAAATGGTTATTGAGCACTTGCTGTTTTCCAAGTACCAATGTTTTGTTTCCAAGTACCATCTTAGACGTGGGGCTTGAGTAAATAGCAAAACAGGTCCAGGCCCTGTTCCTGTGGAGTTTAAATGTAGGAAGAGGGTATTTTGGGGTCAACTGGGGAGCTACAGTCATTTTTCAGTTTATCCGGCAGCTACTGGACACTGGAAATAACCATGGAATTTCAGTATAATAAGAAATAGACCCTGCCATTACCTCTTCTAATTTTTCATATTTTGAGTAGATGAACATGATAGTGAAAGAAAAACTGTGAGAGGATTTTATGTATGAATTCAGGCATATTACAATGGATACAGTTATTTATTGTGATTCCATATAAAGACAGTGGGAAATAATGCTGTATGTTTCTTTCATTTGAAAGAATAAATATTTCAAAAATAATAATTTGTGGAATTATTTCCCTGAGAGTGGCCAGTTCTATTGAGCCAATATACGTACAATAGAATATATTATCAGCAATTCACAAGTGTTGCTGTTTCCTACGAAGTAGTCTTTTTAATTGGAAAGAATAGAAAACCATGTCATTGGAGAAATTTTTCTGAAATCATGGCACTTTATGTAGATAGAAAATTGAGACTTGAATATTTCTGTGCCCAGTGCTCCAATTAGAGGAATGACTTAGCTGAACATGTAAAACTTGAAGCTATTTCTGATCAAATCTTTGGACTTTGCAGTTAGTTATGATGTGTCTGCTGATAAAGTCAGTTTTCATATTTTCTTTTTTATGTACAGTATGTGACTAAATTTCAAGAGAGAAGGAATTCCAACTTTTTGTAAGCTTTTGAGATTATTATTAGATCTGTAGTATTATTGAGAAAATCAGAGTGAAATTCTTTAATGTCTGTGAATACAATTGAAAAAGAAGCAAGTGAACTAATTAATGACAGTTCTCCAGTGCTGGTTTGGGATCAGGATTTATTTAAATCAAAAATCAAGGAGGGCTTCCCTGGTGGCGCAGTGGTTGAGAGTCCGGCTGCCGATGCAGGGGACACGGGTTCGTGCCCTGGTCCGGGAAGATCCCACATGCCGCGGAACAGCTGGGCCCGTGAGCCATGGCTGCGGAGCCTGTGCTCCGCAACGGGAGAGACCACAGCAGTGAGAGGCCTGCGTACCCCCCAAAAAAAAAAATCAAGGAAAAAGTAGAGCACCCCTGCACCACCCCATCCCTGATATGCAGTATTTTAGAACCATTCACCAACCTCTGAAAGTCTGCGTAACGATTATGAGACATGTCATCCTTTGACTATCTGCATAGTGAATTATGTGAAAACCAGCACTTTAAATGCCAAATTATTGGCCTTGTTTTATAAAGACTTGATTTGAAGATCACATAGTTCTTCTGTTTGAAGTTTTATTGATTATTCAACATCAAGGACAGTTTTGAGCTTAAAGACATAGAAGCTTTATTTTTGGAACACAAGTGAAAAGACCAATTTCTTCAAATTATCAAACATAACTTTTAGTGGATCTCAACACAGTCAACAGTTATGTTTGAGCTTTCAAATACGTGGAGGTAGAAACATAAAAAGGTAGACACTAACATCATTATGATTGATATTAAGCGTTTTAGTCCATTACTCATCTTTGCATATAGCAAATTAGTTGTAGAATGCATCTTCATTTGCTCAAGTTGATGTGGTCCTCAAGGATAAGGTTTCTGTCTCAGAAATACCAGTCTTCTTAGATTTTTGTGTTTTGTGATATTAGGCATTATCTTTTTTTTAAAAATTATTTATTTATTTATTTTTGCTGTGTTGGGTCTTCGTTTCTGTGCGTGGGCTTTCTCTAGTTGCGGCAAGTGGGGGCCACTCCTCATCGCGGTGCGCGGGCCTCTCACTATCGCAGCCTCTCTTGTTGCGGAGCACAGGCTCCGGACGCGCAGGCTCAGTAATTGTGGCTTACGGGGCTAGTTGCTCCGCGGCATGTGGGATCTTCCCAGACCAGTGCTCGAACCCGTGTCCCCTGCATTGGCAGGCAGATTCTCAACCACTGCGCCACCAGGGAAGCCCTAGGCATTATCTTCCTTTACTCATGCTTAATGTGTGCATTTTGAAGTTTACAAGAGATATTTTACAATTTATCATTTTGTTAGATTTCTAAGGAGGTTTTGGAACTAGATTTGATTAAGTTAACTGTAACTTCTAGAAGATCACTTTAGAAAATTTTGCAGTAAAATATATGTTTACTGCAGAGCAAGTAAGCAGCCTGTATGTGTCATTATTCCATTTAATCAGTGCTATGTTTAGAGTGTAGTTTTCCTGCATTTCTGGGCTTGAAAACATAAAGCTGGTAGGAGAGCTTATCTTTGGATTGCTGAATGTTTTGTGCCACGTACTGCACATGAGGATAGAGACAGGAGGCTTGTGGCAAGCAACGAGATCACTGTATTCCTTGATGTCAACCTGATCTGAAGAGAAAAAGTCAAGACAAAAATTTGAAGTTACTAATAGTTTGACTTACTATAAAATTTATTTTTATAAACTGGTAAACATATAAAAAAAGGCTGTTTGTCATTATAGTGAAATAAGTGCCCACTCACCTACTAATGAGGCTAGCATATAGATTACTGCCTATAACTCTGAAGCTTCTGTGCCTCCCTCCTTAATTCAGTGTCCTTTTCTTGCACTATTCCGTGGTGACCACTGTCATGAATTTTGGATTTCTTTGCATTATAGATTACCATATATGTATTCCTAATATATTGCTTGGTTTTATATCTTTTTGAACATTATTTAAATGGCATCATCTTCTATGTGCTCTTTGAAGACTTGCATTTTCCTCTCAGTATTTCATATATTTATGTATGCTGTGTGCAGCTACTCACATTTTATCACAATTAATCATTTTTCATACCTTGTTCTTATATTTTAGGAACATCCATTTTAAATAGTACATGGATGCTTTTAAAAAAAATCTTGTCTGATAATCTTTGTTCATATCAATTGTAGAAATATATTGGGATTTATATGACATTCCATTTAAAATTTTCAGTTTATGCTGCTTTTCCATGTTCCTCTTCCTCCTCCTCCTGCTCACCCCTCCCCCATTCTTTTCTGTATTCTTCCTTCTTCTTCCTCAAATTCTTTTGATAGATTTTAAATTTCTCATTTCATTTTTCCTCATTTACTAATTTGGAAGACATTCTCTTCGATCTTAAAACAGAAGAGAAATTTATCATGCACACGCTTAAAAAGGAAACTGTACATGCGTGTACTTAAAAGGGACACAAAAAAGCAGTCTCTCTTCCTCTGAACCTAAAATACGTTAACACCAATCATCCTCTCTTGATTTGTATGCTAGTTCTGTGTGATATTTTAATTTTCTCTTTTTTTTTGTATTGTAAATTAGCTATTGTTACTACTGAGATATACTACAAATATGTATTTATGTATATGTGTTTATACACATACATACTCATCCTTTTTTGGTTCTTGCACATTTTTTTCTGATTTTACTTTTAGCTCAAGTATATCATTACATTCCTGTAGTGAGGGTCCTTTGATGGTAAAACTTTGTTTTACTTGTTTGAAAGCGACTTTATTTACCTTTACTTTTGAAGAATAGTTTTCCTAAGGGCATGAAATTAAGGTTTTCTGATATCTTTTCTTAGTCCATTGAAGATATTATTTTTTCTTCTGTCTTACATTGCTGTTTTTGAGAGGTAGGCTCTTTTATCTAAAACTCATGCTTTTCTAGGTAATTTGCCTTTTCTCTCTGGTTTTATTATGTTTTGTTTTTGGTGTTCTATAGTGTGTTCTATGTGTCTAGGTGGAATTTCTTTCTTATTTGTTTTTACTAGGGATTTTTTTGGACTTCCTGAATATGATTAGTGTCTTTCATAAGTTCTGTGAAAATTTCAGCCATTAACTCTTTGAATATTGATTCCCCCCTCTCTCAGTTTTGTATGTGTTAGAGCTTCTTACTCCATACACCATTATTTCCTAATCTCTTTGAAGTTTCCATCTGTTTGTCTCTCTGTACTGTATTCTGGGAATACTTTGTAATATCTTCTAGTTTCCTAATTCTTCACCATTGTCTAATCTGCTATTTAATTTATAAGTTGTATTTTAAATTTCCATTATTATAATTTCATCCTCATAATATTTTTGGCTGTTTCAAAACTCCTTATCTTTTTTCATGATTTTTCATAATACTCCTTGCTTATTTTATTTTATTATTTTATTTTTTTGGTATGAGGGCACCTCACTGTTGTGGCCTCTCCCGTTGCGGAGCACAGGGTCCAGACGCGCAGGCTCAGCGGCCATGGCTCACAGGCCCAGCCGCTCCGCGGCATGTGGGATCTTCCCGGACCGGGGCACGAACCCATGTCCCCTGCATCGGCAGGTGTACTCTCAACCACTGCGCCACCAGGGAAGCCCCTCCTTGCTTATTTTTATCCTGTTTATTATTTCTCTAAACATATTAAATATTTTATGTTCTCTGTAATTTTAGTAAATAAAGGCTTCCTAGGCCTACTCCTGGTGGTGGTTATTTGTTTATTTACTGTTTTCACCTTTACTCATTTCTTGTTTCTTTGTGTGTTTTGTAATTTTAGAGTGTGACCTCCTATTCCTTGGAACATTTTCTTTGAGATTTATTTTGAAGATATTTTGCTAGAATGAATTAATGCTTTTCTACTACTAGGAACGTAATGATCCAGGGCTGCCTTAAACTAAAAGGACCAGTTTGAGGTTTTTGTTTTTTCGTTTTTTTTTCCTCCACATATGTGTGTGACTGGGTTATGAATTATCAGAAGAAATTTGCCTTGATGTCCTCCTTTACGGGGCAGGTTTATTGCTAGGTCACCTTCTTACTTAAGGTGTGGCCCTTTGAGAGCCTTGCTTTTTGCCGGCGTTTCTCAGGCTTGAGGCTGTAACACTTGTTCTACTCGCTCTGCTCAGCTACCACAAAGGAGATGTTGGGTTTCCAGGGCTTCATGTTTGTCCCCCAGAGCAGATGAGGCTTGAGGCAGGCTTACCTGTCTAAATTCCTCTCTCTCTCTCTTTAAATTTTGCTTTTGAGGAGACTGTACTTTCTTGTCACCTCAGACACAATTTTAAAATCATGTCTCAGTGACTGTTGTTGGGAGGGTGGTCATGGATATCTAGTTTAATACCAGGAAAAAGAAAGTTGGATAAGAAATTTTAAATTATAAAGGCATTGTATTCTTATGTCAAAAATCTGAATTTCTTAGACGGGTATAACCAGAAAAGAAAAAGTCTTCATCTCTTTTGTCATTTGATTGTCAAAGCCTGCTGCTCAGTGGTGAACTGTTAATAGGGTCTTGTGTGCCTTTGCCCTAAATTTTTAATGCATATGTTAGTATTATGTTATTTTACCTTACTGTTGCTTGCTTTTTAAATTTTTATTTTTTAAAGATAAACCCCAGAAGTTGCAGGTTTATTGCCCTGCAGGATATTAATTAGTTTTATATTTAAATTATTGTTCTTCTTCTACTATCCTTTCTTTAAGTCATTATATATCTTCTGATGTTTTTCCAATTCTTTTTGAACCAGCCTCACCATCTTGCTGGTTCTCTCATTAATGTGGTAAGTATTTGACACTGCTGGCTTTATTGGGGTGAGCAATGTTTTTATCTTTCTGAAAATCATACTTTGACATTAGACATTTGTGGGTGTGTTAATATTCCTCAGAAACATCCAAGAAATTCATGGAGAGAGTGAACCCGGTAAAAGTCTGGGTTTCCTACATCCCCTTTCCCTCCCATAGTTGAGGGAAGGGACAATGAATATGATGTAGAGATTGGGTGTTACTTGAGTGAGGAAGGCTTCTTGTCCCTCCTTTATTATCACTGCCAATCCCCGCAGGCCTTCACATCCTTCAACTGTGCCTGCAGAGTCCCTCGTCTTGGTCAGTGGATTCTATCAATGACATTGTGGTGGAGTAAGGGTGGTGCAGGCTCTTTAGAGCACTCAAACTAAAACATCTACAAGTCAAACGTTTCTCTTCTTAAAGCTTTATTATACCATATTATGATTCTTAAAGAGTTTCTGTTCCTTTCCTTGTTCTTACCAAAGATGCTTTCCTAGGAAGAAGTTGGAGATGAAATCGGAATCAAACTGTAATGCACATATATGTATATGTGTGTATTATACATGTTGTCAGGGTCCTGAGAGGAAAACAGGAACCAGAGCGCATGCTATACGCTTTTTAAAAAAGAAGTTAATGCCAGAAATTGGTTAAATGGGTGATGGAAAGACTGAGAAACCAAATAGGGAGCAGTGAGGTAGTGGAGGTTCGCAACAGCCGGAAGTTGCTCCACCCCTGTGCTGGAGGGAAAGGCAATGCTCTGGAAGCTCACAGCCTGGTGTTGAGTGGAAGAAACTGGATCCATGGGGAAGATGCAACTGTTGCAGAGAAACTGCCAAGGGAGAGAGAGAGGCCTTGTTATTCTTTCTTCACCTTCCCTCTGGTCAAACCTAGCAGAGAGCAGTTGATTACAAAGCCTGGGAACTGCAGCCTGCAGGTTCAGCCCCTTTGAGACAAGAACAGAACAGAATAGAGGTGGGGAAGGGGAGTGAGAAGAAATGGGCTGAGTACCAGTGCATTATTTATTGGGATACATAATAGGTCAATAAGTGTTAAATTTTTGTTTCTTCCAGTTTTTAGTTTCATTGGACACTTAGGTTCTTTATTTTAGTATTAGAAAATGTAAACAAAAGTGCTTTTATAGTGTGCCTCAGGACTTGAATCAGGTCAAAAACTTTCTAAGATACAAAGGATTACCCTGCTCTGAATTTCTTGAAACGACCTCTACTTAAACACAGTCAACTTGGTCAAGTGAAATAAACAGTCATCTCTCAGGTCCTGCATTTGCTTCAGCACTTTTTCAGTATCTTTCTTTTGCTTGGCCTCCCAAAGTCTTCTTTCTCTATGACTCACCCCTAAATCCCACAAAAAAGAGACCTGTTACCATTTATTCAGTTTCCTGTAATTCAACTTCTGTCCTGTTTGACACGTATACATGCAAAATACTGGGTTTTATGGTGATGCTAATTACACCGTCTTTTTGCTTTTGCATTCTGAAATACATTTAAAAAGTAGATACAGAAGCAGGGTAAGAAACAAAATCAGCTGTACTGCTGGAAAAGCTAGAGTGAAAAGCAAAACTGGGGCTTGAAGGTGAAATATACTTCTTACTTCTTCCCACTGAATCACTTATCATGTAGTAATAGGTAGAGAGAATAGGTAACTGCAGGCCAGGTTCCTATGCAGGTAGGAGCGTTCTGTTTTTTTCTCCGCTTTCACCAATTGGATAAAGTAATTTTTCCTGGGGGATATTCCAATAACGAGGTAGAGGGAGTGACCAGAAGTAACCCCCAATGTTGCTTTATGGGGAATATAGTAGGAGACCTCTCCCTTTGTAGAAATGAGGGAAGGAGGATAATGTTCTTTAATAATATGCTCCAGTTTATTTTTATTCTCGTGGTGTTTTGGAATTTAAATTAAGACATGAGATAAAAAGTTTTTTTTTGAAAATCAGCCTTAGAAAAACTAGCAGTTTATACATATTTACAGTGATAATTTCTGAATGGGCAAGAGGAGTAAAGGTGTTCCTTGGTAATGTACATTCTTGTAGTTTTCATCTTTCCTTTTCCTTTCCTTTCTTTCTCTTTCTTTCTCTTCAGTAATGATGTCAGAAAGGTTAGTAATGTAGATGACTCTGTGTTTTCTTTCCTGTGCTGTTCAATACAGTAGCTACTAGTCACTTGTGGCTATTTAAATTTAATTAATTAAAGTTTAATGAAAAAAAGGGCAACATTTCACATGCTCAGTAGACACGTGTGGCTGTGGCTACCATATTGGACAACACATACATACCATTTCTGTTATATTTTATTATACAGTGCTGCTTAAATGCCTTGGTTCTTCTGAGTAGCTGCATATTTCTTTGATATATTTATTGCATGATTATTATTTTCTCAAAGTTATATTCAAGACTATGAGAACACATATGAAGTTAAAGTCTTAAAGACTAAAGCTTATATTTTAAAACCTCCAAGGATGAGTAGACATTCATATCAAGAGAATCAAAGAGTGATCTAAGGGAGGCTGCCTATGGCAGGGACTGTAGTCTTGGTGGGATAAGGCTAAGGGAGTGGGCTTCATACCAACTATAAAAAGTAGGAAAGGAAAGGAGAGGCTGGTCTGACAGAGTGCTATAGCTTTGGTCCATGGTGGCCTTCACTTTGGCTACCTGTGGTCAGGATGAGGAAATAGGCAATATGGCACATCATAGAAACATCCCCTTTGGTAGAGTAAAAATATTAGTGAGGTTCGTGGTTTTTTTAAACAGAAATTTCCTCAGAGATGTGCTTACTTTTACCTCTTACAAGCATTTTTTCCAGGTTGTTTTCCAGTAAGAAGTCAAAGCGTAAGGTAGGATGTTAATATTCTTCTTTACCTCTTTAGACATTGCCATATATCTTGGGATATGCCTTGCATTATTTATGTGTAAATTATCATTCAGGATTTGTAACTTTTATGACAGTATTGCTTATTAAAGAAATATTTGTTGAGAATTACCTCTAATTTTAGGCCATTTTGCTTGCTGTTCTTTCCAAAGTGCTTTAAATGAATGAAATATTAATAAAACATGCCCTGGAAGAAAATAGTTATTAATGTTTTCAAGTGAATACTAACTTGATATTTTTGAAGGGCAAGCCATTACTTTCCAATGCATTTTTCACAACAGCTCCAAAGCTGGTGTCATTTTTCTGAGAGATTCTCTAGAAGGTTGAATGTTCCCCACTAGTTGGGAGGCTTTCTCCTTTGTGTATTGTCATTCATACTATAGCTTGGCTTTGGCTCATAGATATATTAAAATGTATTATAATTATTTGGTTTCAAAGTTAACTTTACCTGTATCTTAAAGCTTTGACTTTGAATGCAAGGTTAACAATAAAAGTAGAGTACATCGAAAATAGAGTAATTGCTTTTAACAGAGAAATACATATTTTCTGCAAATGGTGAATAAGAGCTATATAGCTCAGTTTATACTTGACATGAAAAGTCCTAGAATTGTAAAGTGCTGCCAATCTATTTTAAAATATATGTCTCCCAGTCTATTCAAAGTGAAATATAAATTGCTGTTTGAATAGCCAAGATTAATTAAAAAAAATCCTATTCAAATATAAAGTCAGTTACAATGTAACATAGAGTCTCAAATTTTTGCTTTTAAAATAGAGTAGTTTGATATTCAGGCATAAAAGGGAGAATATATGAATGAAAACTATTTGAAAAGATTCGATTACTGCAATTTGGGGAAAAAAACTGCTGTTAATCTTAAACAATTTTTTATGGATGTAAAGGCAAAATATAAGAAACTTTCTTCTTTTCGGTGATAATTGTCTGCATTTTCAGAAATGTAAACCTTCTGTGTTCAAATCTATAATAGCTATCAGTATGATGTTATTTACTGAATACTTTGGTTTCTTTGGTAAAGATAAATATTTTCAGTGGAAAAATTATTTGTACTGCAGGCACTAAAGCTTCTAGTTATTTGGTATCCTAGAAACGAAAATTTATATAGTTTAATTCTGAGACTAATTTTTTGGTCTTGACATTATGTGTTGAGTATATTGCTGAGTGGGTTAAGTAAAGAATTTAAGTAAGTTGATCCTTGTCTTGATATTCTCTGACATAACTCTACATAGAGAAATATATAACTATAAATAAAGAAAGGCCTTAATATTAAAGGAGGCACAATATATTGGCAATAGAAGGAAGTTTTAATTTCTTAGATTCAGAAAATCGTATAGAGTAAAACTCAATTTTATACTGGCCACAGATTTCTGTTTATTTTGTTACAGGTGTAATGTACATCAGAAAGAAATAGGTATACTTTTCATATGTTAAACATCTTTTGTATGTTAAAATTTATAAAAGGTAACAGAAGAGAAACACTCACATTAAGCTTAGAACCAGGAAGGTCACCTGGAGTGTCTCTGCAGGGCCAAAGAGAAATTAGGCTCATTTGAACAGAAGTCCAGTAACTTTGTACAGCGATGGAAATGCTCTGTGTCTATGGTGTTTCGAACTCATCACAGGTGGCTATGAAGCACTTGAAATGTGGCTACTGTGACTGAGCAATCAAATTTTAATTAATTTAAGTATACACACGTCGCTAGTGGCTACCTATTGGACAACACAGTTGTAGAGATCAGAAATTCATGTAATTTTCCTTGTGCATTTGTTTTGAGCCTTTTCACTCTTGAGTCTAGGTATGACTGCTTCCTCTGTCATGCTGTGAATTTCTGAGGAGGGGGACAAAATGTTCTGTTGTTGTAGAACCTTAATATGGGGCTCAGAAGAGAATATCAGAGTGCAGGTTAAATGAACTTAAATAGTAAGGAGAGAATAGGGAACTTAAAGCATGAAATGAAGTGATATGCATGAGCCTGTCTTGCTCATTCTTCAGGGTAGAAGGCCAGGTACTTTAGTGCCTATATGGACCTCCCTGTTACAAAACTAGAAGAGGTGCAAGCACTTCTCCTGGTCCTCACATTGCTCAGATTCCATTTGGAGAGAAATGCCTAACAAACACTAAAGAATAAATGTACCACCAGCTCTTATCTAATTAAGTCCTTAAGTATGTGTCATGGATAACATGCCACTAGAGTACAGCCGAGGGTGTAATATTCTACCTGTGTGAGGTACCACAGTAACAAGAGGCATACTGGGGAAAGTCATAGAAAATAGAAGTAAATAAAAGATATCATCAGTTCAGTCAAGAAAATGTATGGGACCAACAGTAAAGCATAGAGAGCTTTTAGATGCAAGCTGGTCAGAGAAAGTCTGAGATGGTGAAGTTTAAGAGATCAGGAGGACAAGGAACTAGATAAGAGAAGCTTAGGCATTGGTGCTGGTCCTGGAGCATCTCCTGGGCAGCAGAGACCTGAGGTGGAGAAACAGTGGCAGGCGGATGGGGCCGTCAGAGAGGTAGGCAGTGGCCAGGTCATGAGGGTCTTAAAGTCATGGTAGGGAAATTGGATTTTTATTCTAAGTAAGTGGGAGGCTATTAAGGAGCTTAAAGCAGGAAGTGATGTATTCTAACTTACCTGTTTAAAAAGATCACTCCTGCTCTGTGGAGAGAATAGATTCAAGATGGGAGAGAGTGGACAGGGAGAGCAGAAGGGAGGCTGTGGAAGTAGCCACAGGAGGGATGAGGGGACTTGGATAAGGATTGTAGTAGTGGGCGAGGAGCTGGGTGGATTTTGCAGATAAAGTGAAGTAGAAACAGTAGGACATGTTGATGGATTGGATGTAGGCTGTGAATGAAAAGGAGAACCCAAAACCTGGATTTTTGACTTGAGCAAAGAGGTCGATAGCAGTGCTGTTAACTGGTGTTGACTGAAAAAAAATTGCACAACCTAAAAGTTGAGAGTTATGTTTTATTTAGCAGACTTACTGAGGACTTAAGCCCAGGAGACAGCCTCTCAGATAGCTCTGAGGGACTGTTCGGAAGAGGTAAGGGAGGAGCCAGGATATATAGGAGCTTTTGTAAAAAAAAAAAAAAAAACCCCAGGCAGTCAGAATATCTAAAAATTACTGCTAATTAAAGAAAACCAGACATCTCAAGTTAATGAATTTAGCAGTTTTCTGTGTATGGGAAGATGCAAGAGTCTGGGCTTGTCGAAATTGTTCTTTGATATGCACCTTAACTATCCAGGGCCAGTATCATGTTTTTCTCCATCCTGAATCCCCTCAAGGTGCACCATTGGGGGTGGCTACAGAGGCTGATGTCTACAACATCCTTTGTGCATGGCAGGCGACATTCGTCATCCATGCTGGGAAAGAGGAAAATGATTGTTACTGATTCCATGCATTTTGGAGAAGAAAATCAAATATCTCTTTTAAACATGTTAAGTTTGATATGTCCAAGAGTTTCACAGTTTGAGATATCGGGCAAGGAGCCAGATATGTGAGTCTGCAGCTCAGTGGAGAACTGTGGAGTGGAGATATGTACTGTTGTTTATATGTGGATTGTACATAAAGCTCTGAGAATGGCAGAGATCCAGGGCTGGGGTGTGTGTATCTGTGCACATGCATCTGGAAAGAGAGCAAGGTACAGAAGAGTTCCTGGAAGAAGCTCTGAGGAACTCAGCAATTATTTGTGGCCCAGAAAGGGAGGAGAAGCCAGGAAAACAGATTGAGCTCTGGCTGGTGGGGAGGAGGAAAAACCAGGAGGCTGATTTCCTGAACCTAAGAGAGGAAGAGTGTTTCAAAAGAAGGGGGTGGCAAACCACATAGAATGCTGCTGAGGTGGGGCAAGGTAATACAGTGGGAATTAGCAAGGGGAGGGCTGTTAGTGACCTTTGAGAAAAGTAATTTTGTGGAGTCTGCGTGGCAGAAGCCAGATTGAAGTGAGATGGAGTGAATGGATGAAGATGTACTGATTACACCTGTGATGAAATCATTTGAGACCTTCTGCTATAAAAGAAAGGAGAGAAATAAATGGACAGTAACTGGAGGAATATCTGGGATCACGAGAATGAAACCCTTTGAGCAAATGGAGAAACTTAAATTAGTGAGAGTTCAAACAAGGAGGAAACTTGAACTGGCCCTTGAAAGATGAAATCGTTTCATTGGTTAGAGAAGAGGTAATTCTGTGCAGGGGAGCATTATGAGTGAAGCTAGGAATGAACTTGACAGAATTAAGGGCAGATTATGGACTTAATAATTAAATTTATGGACTGATCTGATCTGTTGGTCTAGTATTGGGCAGTAGTAGCAAGTATTTAGGGTGGGAACAGATGGTGGAAGGCCTAAAGTGTGATGACAATTTTTCTTTCCCCATTTGTTGGCTGTCAAATTAGTCTGTATTTAAAATGAATAATTCAGTTAATGCTTTCTAAAGTAATGATGCATTTGATACTAAGAAATTTGCTTACTAATACTAAAATGAATAATTCAGTTAATGCTTTCCTAAAGTAATGATGCATTTGATACTAAGAAATTTGCTTACTAATACTTAAACTATTTAATAAACTATTTCAATTTCTGCAATGTGTTACTTTTAATAGTAGGCTTCAGTTTTCATTAGAGTGCATAGTGATTATGTTATTTTAAATCTGTAGTTCTCCTACTATCTTTTTATCTAAAGATAAAGAACTCATGTTTCTTGTATAAAGTGCTTTGTTTTTCGTCATTGCAGTTCATCTGGTTTTCTTTACATTTTATTTGGAATACTTTCTGTAGACATTTTATACCCTTGAATATGTTGTAGCTAAAAAGTAACTATGAGAACGGATTATTCAGTTTGTTACTTCATTATTTCATCTAATATTAGAGGGGGGAATAAATAGCTAGTTTTAAATACATAATTTCTTTAAAAGTCAATTCCTAGAAAATATACGTTAATGGTTGTATTTTGAAGTTTGGTAGATTTTACAATCAGAACATTATTTAGTTCCTAAATTCCCTATCCACCTGTATAATTTAGTGTCATTTTTGTGGATGGCCTGTTGAATGGGATGTAGGTGTATGTTTGTTTTGCCCTACAGAGCATGTTAATTGCTTTGTACTCTCCCCAGAACTCTTCATCTTAAGTAATTAGTCACCTTGCTAAGAGTAGGTAAAAATGAAAGCTTAAAATAAGCTATAATTATATTCGGCATTGGTGATATATTGCTCTGACATGGGAATGTAAATTGGATCTGGATATTATACATATTAAAGCTGACCTTCTAAGTTTAAGGTCTGAAATTTGTTACTTTGTCACATGTGACCGGTGATGTATTTTTTCCTCTTTCAAGAAGCTCCTTATGTTGATTTTTAGCAAAATAACTTTGTGCTTCCCTAGGCGTTCATGTAAAATTATTGTTTTTCGTAATTAAAAAATGCTGTCTTACTATTAAAAATATAAATTCATGGCAGGAAAATAAACAATACACAAAAGCAAAATGAAGGAGAAATGAATAGCATCACCTACTTGGACACTGTAACTTCTTGGGTAGGAGTGGGTGTGTGTGAGGAGGTTCTCTTGTTTACCTCTATTGTTATTTATTTGAAAAAAGTTGGTTAAAGCAGGGAATCATAAACTAAATGATTCACATATACCCTTTTTTTTTAAAAGTTCAAAACATAAACATCCATTTTTTTCTGTAGATATTCGATGTGGAACCCAGAGCTGTTCTTGGAGGAGACAAAGGCTGACTGCATAAACCATAGTCATGATGCGTTGTCGCCCTCATGATGGTGTTTTACTGGGGAACAGGAAAGTGGGGGCTCTACAAAGTAACCTGAGAATAGAATTCTTACTCTTTTAAAAAAAGTCTTTTTGAGGATCTCTCAATATATTTACGCTTGCGTCTACATCTACTTCTATAGCACTGTTTAAATGTCATCTTTTAAAAAATGTTTCCAAAGCATTAGACTTAATTTTCATAGGAACAACAACACTTTTCCCAATGATATGTTGTCTGTTTATGTAGTTTAAATTACATAATTATAGCAATAAGTACAACTGGCAAAAATGGATTTGGAAACCAATCCATCTGATTCTTGGTGGGAGCAGAAGCATGTGGATGTATGAGAGAGTAGAACACTTGCCTGGAATGCTCATTTTGCAATGGATGTTAGCCAGTGTTTCATACATGGATTGGAAACCAGCAGGTAAATGAGTGAGCTGATTAGGTAGGAGATAATTAAGAATGTGTATAGCTCCGCATACGTGACACATTTCCTATAAAGGAAAAAAAACACATATTTTTGAAAAAAAGTAGAAATTACCATATTACCATATCTGCTTTTTAAACTGAAGATATGTTAGCATCTTTCCATGTGAAAATTGTAGGCATAAAATTTTCTTTGATTGAGGATTTTTTTCTAGCCCCTGCCACATTAGGTACTTACCTTACCTGCTTCTTTAGCATCCTTTGCTTACGTTTGTCCTAATGCTTGTTATACCCTATTTTAATTATTTGTTTGTTTACCTCTTCTTGTTTCTCCTTCAGATTTTTCCCATCAAATCTTTATCCCCTATTACATTTATTATGCCTATTCTAATCACCCTTTTTCTTTTTTTAATTCTTCTGCAATCAGAATTTTACTATTACAGAGTTATTTATAAACTGGTCTTGAATTCAGCTTTTAATGGTTCTTTTCAGTTTTTATTTGACCTCACTTCAGCAGTTGGCCCTTGACTCTTATCTATTTTCTCTCTTCTTATGATTTGTTTTTTTAAAAAAATTATTTATTTATGAAGTATTGATTTACAATGTTGTATTAGTTTCTGGTGTATTCCTTAAGATTTGATGTCATCTTCACTGCCTTTTCTCAGGTGCCTTGGTTGGGAGTTTCTGCCGATTCTCACATGTTAACTGTAAATGTTTCAAACTTGTGTTTCTAAGAAGATGAAGTAGACGTACTTTTACCTATTCCTCACTAAGCACAACTAAAAAAATAAGACATTGTATATGAAATAAATACAAAATGGCACGTAGGCTAGGGAACTTGGGACCCAAGGAACAACATGGTGGTGAGTTCTGTGAATTTTCTTTTTGCCTCTTCGATCCCAGATTTGGACCTAAAGAAGTCAGCAACCTAGAAATACTAATAAGCGTAGACAAAATCCCAATAAAAGGCTACTACTACTCTTAAGCCAGGGGACCATGAAAGGGGCAGCCAGCAAGACAGAAAACTGTGACAGTAACCAGTGTATGCCTACCAAATACCACAGAAGAAAAATAGTGCCCCATCCCCACCCTCACCATCAAAGCCTAGTAGGGAGCCTGGACTTAGACCCCCAGACAGCAATAGCGAGGAGCTCTTCCCTCTCCCCACTGCGATGGTGTCATAGGGCACCAAGTAGAGAGTCAAAACTTGCACCACAATCCATTGGTTAACAAGATAACCCTCCTCCCTACCTCCCTTGTTGGTGCCAGTGGAAGTTCCATGGTGAGCATAATGAGGCAGTCCTATCTTTCCCTGCCAGGGAGGTACCATGGTGGCCAGGTGGGGAGCCCACACACCCACCATGTCTACAGTAACAGGGAACCTCTCCTCAGAGATGTGAGTGGAGGCCAGGTGCAGAACCTGGACTTCTGTTCCCACTTTGCAGTCTTGATGTGCTGCCTCTCCCTCCTCTACTGGAGCAGTATCACAAGAAGCCAGCTTAAAAATAAGAGATTTAAATAGGTCCAAAGTCTCCTAGCTTGGTACCCAAAATTTCCAGGATTCAATATAAAAACCTGTCATCCCAAGAAGCAGGAAGATCTCAAACTGATAAGATAAAAAAGATAATTAATAGATGCCAGTATTGAGATGATGTAGATATTAGAATTATCTGACAAGGATTTTTAAAGCAGCCATCATAAAACTATTCTAATGAGCAATTATGCATATGCTGAAACAAAAGAGAAAATAGAAAGCTTCAGCAAGGAAATAGGAGAAACTTTATTCTTCTTCTTTTTTTTTTTCCTGTATTCTTCTTTAAAGATCCAAATGGAAATTGTAGAAGTGAAAAATATGGCAACTGAAATTAAAAAAAAAAAAACTTACTGAAGGGGGCTCAATAGCAAAATGTAGGAATGAGAGGAAAGGATTGGTAAACTGCAGTATAGAATAATAAAAATTAAAAATTACCTAATCTGAACAATAGAGAGAACATAAAAAAAAAAAAAAAAAAAAAGAACAGAGCCTTAGGGGCCTATGGTACTATAACTAAAGATCTAACATTGCTGTCTTCAGAGTCCTGGAAGGATTTGAGAAAGAGAGCAGGATATTAAATTATTTGAAGAAACAATGGCTGCACACTCCCCAAATTTGGCAAAAGACATCAACCTACAGATTCAGGAAACTTGAATGAACCACAAACAGGATAAACCCAAAGAAATTCACGCTAAGACAAATCATAGTAAAACTTCTGAAAGCTAAGATTTTTTAGAGAGAAAAATCTTGCAAGCAGCAAGAAATGACACTTTAGTTATGTGAAAAAGCAATTTGAATGACATTGGATTTCTCATCAAACTATGGAGGCCAAAAGCCTCATTAAAAGTTTTCAAATGAAGAAAAAAAAGAACAGTCAGCTCAGACTCTTACATACTGTGAAAATATCCTTCAGGAATGAAGGGTAAATCAAGACATACTTAGATGAAAGAAAACCAAGAGAATTTGTAGCCGGTAAACTTAACCTAAAAGAATGACTAAAGAACATTTTCTAAACAGAGGAAAAGATAAAAGAAGGAACCTTGGAATATTAGGAAGAAAAAAAGAGCACTGTAAGTAAAGATAAGGGTATATACAATATACTTTCCTTCTCATGATTTCTGTAAATTATGTTTGATGGTGGAAGCAAAATTTATAATGCTGTCTGATGTAGTTCTGAATCCATGTAGAAGAAATACTTAAAAAACAATGATTCTATAAATGGGAAGAGTAAAGGGAGAGCTGTCATAACAATATACTACAGACTGGATGACTTAAACAACAGAAATTTATTTTCTCACAGTTCTGGAGGCTTGAAACCTTAAGATCAAGGTGCCAGCAGGGTTGGTTTCTTCTGAGGCCTCTTTCCTAGACGTGTAGACGGCCACTGTCTTACTGTGTCCACACTTGGCCTTTTCTCTGCATCCCTGGTGTCTCCTACTCTTGTAAGGACACTCGTCATACTGGATCAGGGCCCTACTCTTATGACCTCAGTTAACCTTAATTAACACTTTAAAGGCCGTATCTACAAATATAGTCACATTGTGGGTTTGGGTTTCGACATACGAATTTTGAGGAATACTTTTCAGTCCGTAACAGGAGGCAAAATTTCTATAATTCACTCAAACTTGTGAAATGGTGACACCAATAAACTGTGACATATTATGACATAATATCTAGAACAAACACTGAATAGGCCATACAAAGAGATATACATGAAAAACACATTAGGTAAATCAAAATGGAATTCTAAAACATGTTGAAGTAAACCATGGGAAGTCAGGAAAAAGAAGATAAAGTGAACAAACAAAAACCAAAAAAAAAAAAGGTTGACTGAAACCTTAACATATTAATAATTACATTAGGTGTAAATGGTTATATGCTAATTAAAGGAGATTTGCAGACTGGATGAAAAATATCACTAGTTATATATTTTCTATTAGAAATTTACTTCAAATATATTGATATAGGCAAATGGAAAGTAAAAGCATAATAGACATATATACAAATGTTAATCAAAAGAAAGCAGTTGTGGCTATTTTTAATATAATTTAGACCTCAGAGTAAAGAAGTAAAAGAGATTGATTCTATATAATAAGAGTCAAACCACCAAAAGCTCAATCCTAAATGTGTATGTGTCAAATCACAGATATGCAAAACACATGAAACAAGAAATAATAGAACTGAAAGGAAAAATAGATAAATCCACAATTAGATATGGAGACTTAACAACTAAGTCAACAATTGATACAACATGTGGACAGAAAATCAAAACGGGTATAAAAAATTCAACACCACCATCAAGCAAAAGCATATATTTATAGAAGAATCCATCCAATGATAAAAGAATACACATTCTTTTCTTATTACCACAGAACATATACCGAGACAGACCATATCCTGGGCTACAGAGCAAACCTCATCAAATTTAAAAGAATTGAAATCATACTAAATGTGTTCTCTCACCAAAATGGACTCAAACTAGAAATCACTAACAGAAAGATAACAGGAAGACTTCTGAACATTTGGAAAGTAAACAACACACTTCTATCTAGTCCTTGGGTCAAAGAAGAAGTCTCGAAAGAAACAAAAAATATACCAAGCATAATGAAAATGAGAATACCACATTTCAAAATTTGTGGGACACATCTAAAGCAGTACTATAGCACTAAACACATACATTAGAAAAGAGGAAAAGGCTCACATTAGTAATTTCAGTTATCACCTTAAGAATCTAAAAAAAATAGGGAATTCCCTGGCGGTCCAGTGGTTAGGACTCCGTGCTCTCACTGCCAAGGCCTTGGGTTCAATCCCTGGTCAGGGAACTACGATCCCGCAAGCTGTGTGGTGCCGCCAAAAAAAAAGAATCTTAAAAAAAAAAGAAAAGAAAGTAAGCCCAAAGCAAGCAGAAGGAGGGAAATAATAAACAGCAGAAATCAATTAAATTGAAACCAGAACAACAATAGAGTAAATCAGTGAAACAAGGAGCTGGCTCTTTGGAGAGATTAATAAAATTGACAAGCCTTTGTTAATACTGATGAGGAAAAAAAGAGAAGACACAAGTTACCAATATCAGGAATGAAACAGAGAATATCACTATAGACCCTACATCAAGAGGGTAATAAGGAAATGCTACAAACAACTGTAAACACACAAAATTGACAACTTAGATGAAAAAGACCAATTCTTTGAAAAGCATAAAGTACTACAACATTCCCAATATGAGATAGAAAATTTGAATAGTCCTCTATTAAGGAAATTGAATTACTAATTTGAAACTCCTTGAAAGACCAAGTACAGATGATTTCACTAGAGAATTTTACCAAATATTTGAAGAAAAATAATATCAATTCTACACAGTCTCTTCCAGAAAATACAAGAGCAGGGAACAGTTTGCAATTTATGAAGCTTGTACAGATAGCAAAACCAGACAAAAACAATAACAAGACAAAACAAAAACAAACCTGAAACCTCCACCTTTACAGAGCAATGTCCATCATGAATATAGACAAAAAAACTTATTGTAATATACTATATGGACAAGGCTAGAGAAGAACAGTCGCCTGATCATATCAATTGATGCAGACAAAGCATTTGATAAAACTTAACCCCTATTTCATGATAAAAACTGTCATAAAAATAAGAATAGATGTTATGGATTGGATTGTGTTCCCCAGAAAGATATGTTTAAGTCCTAACTTGTACCTTAGAAATGTGACTTTATTGCAGATTAATTAAGATGGGATCATAGGGAGTAGAATGGACTCTTAATCTGATATAACAGGTGTCCTTATAAGAAGAAAAGAGACATCGGGAGCACACAACGTGATGACAGAGGTATGGGAATCCTAGATTAACAGCTACCACCAGAAGCTAAGAGGAGGCAAAGAAAGATTCTATCCATAGCCTCAGTGGGAGCCTGATTCTGCTGACAATTTAATTTTGAGCTTCCAGACTCCAGAGCTATGAGAATAAGTTTGTTGTTTTAAGTCACCCACTGTGTGATACTTTGTTATAGCAACCCTAGGAAACTAATACAGAGAGGTACTTTAACTTGATAACATGAATCTACAAAAATCCTGTAGCTACTATGGTATATAGTGGTGAAATACTGAATGCTTTTCCCCTCTGACTGGGAACAAAGCAGGGACTTTCCCTCTTAACACTCTTAACACAGTGCTAGAAGTTCTCGCCAGAGCAATGAGGCCACAATGAAATAAAACACATGAATCAGAAAGGAAGAAATAAAACTGTCCGTATTTACAGGTGACATAGTTGTTTACACAGAAGAGTTCAAAGAACTTTTTGAACTAGAACTAATCACTGAGTTCAGCAAGATTTCAGGATTCAGGATAAACAAAAATCAATTGTGTTTCACAAGAGGAAACGTTTTAGAGCTCTGTTGTACAACAGTGGGAATGCAGTTGACAGTACTGTACTGAACACTTAAATATTCAGAGGGTAAATTTATATTATCTGTTTTTTACCTGAACAAAACGATCAATTGTATTTCTATATTCTAGCAATGACTTTTGGAAAACAACACTATTTACCACTGCTCCAAAACAAACAAACAAACAAAATACTCTGGTGTAAGTCTAAACAAATTGTGTATAGGACTTTTATGCTGAAAACTACAAAATCATGGTGAAGGAAATCAAAGAAGGTCTTAATAAATGGAGACATGTTGTGTGTTCAAGAATGAGGAGACTCAACCCTGTTTGCTTGACCATTTGGGTTATTAGCAGAATTCAATTCCCTGCATTCGTGAGACTGGCATCCTGTTTCCTTGCTAGCTGTCAGTTTAGGGTTGTCTCAGCTTTTTAGATTCCACCCACATTCCTTGGTTCATATTCCCCTTCCTCCATCTTTAAAGCCTGTAAAGGCAGGTTGAGTCCATCTCATGCTTTGAATCTCCTTTCTTCCATTTCATCTCTCTAACCCACCTGGGAAAGAGTCTCAGCTTTAATGAATTACGTAATTAGATTTGGTCCATCTGGATAATCTAGAGTAATCTCCCTATTTTAAAATCATCTGGTAGCAACCTTAATTCCGTTTTTAATTCCCCCTTTGCTATGTAGGGTATTCATAGGTTCTGATGTTGAGACGTGGCCATCTTTGAGGGGTAGGGGTGGGATTACTCTGTCTACCACGTATGCCTAACCCTGTAGTGGCTTCTTATTGCCCATGGCATTGTTCAGTCATCCCTTGGTATCTGTGGGGGATCAGTACCAAAATCTGAGGATGCGCAAGTTCCTTACATAAAATAGTATAGTATTTGCATATAACCTATGTACATTCTCCTGTGTACTTTAAATCATCTCTAGATTACTTATAATACCTAATAATGTAAAGGCTAGGCAAATAGTTGTAAATACAACAGAAATGCTATGTAAATAGTTGCTGGTGTGTAGCAAGTTCAACTTTTGCCTTTTGAACTTTTTGGAATTTTCTTTTTTTCAAATGTTTTTGATCTGCAATTTGTTGATCCCATGGATATGGAGTGCTGACTGTATATAGGTTTTTCACAAGCTCCTTCCTACCTGTTTGGTTTTTTATCTCAGATACAGCCACTTGTGCTTAGCACAGGCCATGCCTTTCATATTTAATGTTTTTGCATGTATTCCCTCTGGCTTAGCGACTTCTCTTTCTTTCTGTGACTTATCCATCAAGACTGAGGGCAGACATCAGCTGCTTTGTTCCCAGGAGAGGTAGGTGCTGCACCTTCTTTCTGTTCCCTTAGCACCATGATTATAGCATGTCTTACATTATGGAAATAATTTTGCTCGACATTTGTTTCAACCAGTAGTCTGTGAATTTTTTCAAGGGCAGAGAACATGTTTTATTCAGCTTTGTATTTCTCATCCCTAGTGCAGTATCGAGCACACAGTGCGCCCCTACTAAAGGCTGACTGACTTAGTTAATGAGCATTTGTTTTAGTAGTGGTGAAACATCATCCTTTGAGCAGCAGTCAGTCAAGTCCTAAAGTGTGATGTAGGACAGGGACTCAGATTTATCCTTCTTGGTTAAGTATGTATAAGTACCAGTTCTAGAATCAGAATTGATGTTTCTGGCATGAAGATTGAAACAGTGTCAGTGGTGTTGCGTGGAATGCGTCATCACTTGGTGCCTTTTTCTAAATATATAAAGTTAAGGTCATGAGCCAGGGCATGCATCGGCAGACTTAGTGCTATTTCTAAGCGACCTTAACTTCTCTCTGTGTCCCTTTCCTTATACAGTTGACCCTTGAACAACATAGGTTTGAACTACATGGGTCCACTTATAAGCAGATTTCTTTCAATTGTAGATACTACTATACTACACAATCTGAGGTTGGTTGAATCTGAGGATGCTGAACCGCGGATATGGAGGTACTGCAGATACAGATGTGGAGGGCTTACTATAAGTTATACACCGATTTTTGACTAAATGGAGGGTCAGTGGCCTTAAGCCCTGTGTTGTTCAAGGGTCAACTGTATATAAAAGTGGAAGGAGTTTCACTTTCATTCCAAAACTATCTTAGTGCTTAATATGTGCTAGGTGCTGGGATTTAAAGACAAATAAGCAATAGTCCCTGTCCTGCAGGTGTATGTAACAGGTGAGGTTGCCCTTATGATCTGGTAGGTTTATTCCAACTCTGACAATCCATGATGCATTTGTCTTTCTCTTCCTTAGAGCACACTTGGGAAGAGAGGTAATAACTTTAACTTTAGTCTATGGGAAACATATAGATGGTGATTTGTTCCTTTGGCCAGGAAGTAAATTTGAGACCTGATTACCATTTCTGCTTTATGAGGTGACTGTATTTGCTTCATACACCCAAAATTACACTGTAAACCACTCTGCACTTTTGATTTCATCCTCTGTCTCTGGAAGCAATAACAATTTCCAATCCTAAGCTGCTTTGAACATTTGAAGGTGGTTTGAACATTTAATCCTAGAGACCAGTTGCCCCTCTCCCTCTTTTTATTTCTTCTGTCACCTTTTCACCTCTTTTTTTCTCCTACATTGAGACCCCTACTAGGAAGTGCTGAATGGTAATACACTTAGAAGTTTTTCTTGAAGCAATTAAAAGAGAAGGGTTTGGTATTTCCAGTTACGGAACTTTTTTTTTTAAACATCTTTATTGGAGTATAATTGTTTTACACTGGTGTGTTAGTTTCTGCTGTATAACAAAGTGAATCAGCTATACATATACATATATCCCCATATCCGCTCCCTCTTGCATCTCCCTCCCACCCTCCCTATCCCACCTTTCTAGGGGGTCACAAAGCACCAAGCTGATCTCCCTGTGAGATGCAGGTGCTTCCCACTAGCTATCTATTTTACATTTGGTAGTGTATATATGTCAGTGCTGCTCTCTCACTTCGTCCCAGCTTACCCTTCCCCCTCCCCGTGTCCTCATGTCCATCCTCTATGTCTGCATCTTTATTCCTGTCCTGCCCCTAGGTTCGTCAGAACAATTTTTTCTTTTTTAGATTCCATATATATGTGTTAGAATGTTGTATTTGTTTTACTCTTTCTGACTTACTTCACTCTGTATGACAGACTCTAGGTCCCTCCACCTCACTACAAATAACTCAGTTTCATTTCTTTTTATGGCTGAGTAATATTCCATTGTATATATGTGCCACATCTTCTTTATCCATTTGTCTGTCGATAGACACCTAGGTTGCTTCCGTGTCCTGGCTATTGTAAATAGTGCTGCAATGAACTTTGGCGTGCATGTGTCTTTTTGAATTATGGTTTTCTCAGGGTATATGCCCAGTAGTGGGATTGGTGGGTCGTATGGTAGTTCTATTTTCAGTTTTTCAAGGAACCTCCATACTGTTCTCCATAGTGGCTATATCAATTTACATTCCCAACAACAGTGCAAGAAGGTTCCCTTTTCTCCACACCCTCTCCAGCATTTATTTGTAGATTTTTTTATGATGGCCATTCTTACTGGTGTAAGGTGATACTTCATTGTAGTTTTGATTTGCATTTCTCTAATGATTAGTGATATTGAGCATTCTTTCACGTGTTTGTTGGCAATCTGTATATCTTTTTTGGAGAAATGTCTATTTAGATCTTCTGCCCATTTTTGGATTGGGTTGTTTGCTTTTTTGATATTGAGCTGCATGAGCTGCTTGTATATTTTAGAGATTAATCCTTTGTCAGTTGCTTCTTTTGCAAATATTTTCTCCCATTCTGAGGGTTGTCTTTTCGTCTTGTTTATGGTTTCTTTGGCTGTGCAAAAGCTTTTAAGTTTCATTAGGTCCCATTTGTTTACTTTTGTTTTTATTTCCATTTCTCTAGGAGGTGGGTCAAAAAGGATCTTGCTGTGATTTATGTCAAAGAGTGTTCTTCCTAACTTTTTCTCTAAAGAGTTTGACAGTGTCTGGCCTTACATTTAGGTCTTTAATCCAGTTTGAGTTTATTTCTGTGTGTGGTGTTACAAAATGTTCTAATTTTATTCTTTTATATGTAGCTGTCCAGTTTTCCCAGCACCACTTATTAAAGGTGCTGTCTTTTCTGCATTGTATTTTGCTACCTCCTTTGTCAAAGATAAGGTGACCATATATGCATGGGTTTATGTCTGGGCTTTCTATCCTGTTCCATTGATCTATATTTCTGTTTTTGTGCCAGTACCATACTGTCTTGATTACTGTATCTTTGTAGTATAGTCTGAATTCAGGGAGCCTGATTCCTTCAGCTCTGTTTTTCTTTCTCAAGATTGCTTTGGTTATTCGGGGTCTTTTATGTTTCCATACAAATTGTGAAAGTTTTTGTTCTAGTTCTGTGAAAAATGCCAGTGGTAGTTTGATAGGGATTGCATTGAATCTGTAGATTGCTTTGGGGAGTATAGTCATTTTCACAATGTTGATTCTTCCAATCCAAGAATATGGTATATCTCTCCATCTGTTTGTATCGTGTTTGGTTTCATTCATCAGTGTCTTATAGTTTTCTGCATACAGGTCTTTTTTCTCCTTAGGTAGGTTTATTCCTTGGTATTTTTTCTTTTTGTTGCAATGGTAAATGGCAGTGTTCCCTTAATTTCTTTTCAGATTTTTTCCTTATTAGTATATAGGAATGCAAGAGATTTCTGTGCATTAATTTTTTATCCTGCTACTTTACCAGATTCATTGATTAGCTCTAGTAGTTTCCTGGTAGCATCTTTAGGATTCTCTATGTACAGTATCATGTCATCTGCAAACAGTGACAGTTTTAGTTCTTCTTTTCCGATTTGGATTCCTTTTATTTCTTTTTCTTCTCTGATTGCTGTGGCTAAAACTTCCAAAACTATGTTGAATAATAGTGGTGAGAGTGGGCATCCTTGTCTTGTTCCTGATGTTAGAGAAAATGGTTTCAGTTTTTCACCATTGAGAACGATGTTGGCTGTGGGTTTGCCATATATGGCCTTTATTATGTTGAAGTAAGTTCCCTCTATGCCTACTTTCTGGAGAGTTTTTATCATAAATAGGTGTTGAATTTCGTCAAGAGCTTTTTCTGCATCTATTGAGATTATTGTATGGTTTTTATCCTTCAGTTTGTTAATATGGTGTATCACATTGATAGATTTGCGTATATTGTAGAATCCTCTCATCCGTGTGATAAACCCCACTTGGTCATGGTGTATGATCTTTTTAATGTGCCTTTGGATTCTGTTTGCTAGTATTTTGTTGAGGATTTTTGCATCTATGTTCAGCAGTGATATTGGTTTGTAGTTTTCCTTTTTTGTGACATCTTTGTCTGGTTTTGGTATCTGGGTGATGGTCGCCTCATAGAATGATTATGGGAGTGTTCCTCTCTCTGCTATATTTTGGAAGTGTTTGAGTAGGATAGCTGTTAGCTCTTCTCTAAAAGTTTGATAGAATTTGCCTGTAAAGGCATCTGGTCCTGGGCTTTTGTTTTTTGGAAGATTTTTTTAAAAAATAAATTTATTTATTTTTGGCTGTTTTGGGTCTTTCATTGCCGCCTGCAGGCTTCTCGTTGCGGTGGCTTCTCTTGCTGTGGGGCACGGGTTCTAGGTGCGTTGGCTCAGTAGTTGTGGCTGACGGGCTCTAGAGCATAGGCTTAGTAGTTATGCCACACGTGGCATGTGGGATCTTCCCGGACCAGGGATTGAAACTGTGTCCCCTGCATTGGCAGGTGGCTTCTCACCCAGTGCGCCATCAGCAAAGCCCTGTTGGAAAATTTTTAATCACAGTTTCAATTTCATTACTTGTGATTGGTCTGTCCATATTTTCCATTTCTTCCTAGTTCAGTTTTGGAAGGTTGTGCCTTTCTAAGAATTTGTCCATTTCTTCCAGGTTGTCGATTCTATTGGCATAGAGTTGCTTGTAGTAATCTCTCGCGATCCTTTGTATTTCTGCAGTGTCAGTTGTTACTTCTCTCTTTTCATTTCTAATTCTGTTGACTTGAGTCTTCTCCCTTTTTTTCTTGATGAGTCTGACTAGTGGTTTATCAATTTTGTTTTTCTTCTCAAAGAACCAGCTTTTAGTTTTATTGATCTTTGCTATTGTGTTCTTCATTTCTTTTTCATTTATTTCTGATCTGATCTTTGTGAGTTCTTTCCTTCTGCTAACTTTGGGGTTTTTTGTTTCTTCTTTCTCTAATTGCTTTAGGTGTAAGGTTAGGTTGTTTATTTGTTTCTAGGTATTTTTTAATGTCCTCTTTGATTTCTTCAGTGATCTCTTGGTTATTTAGTACTGTACTGTTTACCCTCCATGTGTTTATGTTTTTTACAGTTTTTTTCCCCTGTAATTGATATCTAATCTTATAGAGTTGTGGTGGGAAAAGACACTTGATATGATTTCAATTTTCTTAAATTTACCAAGGCTTGATCTGTGACCGAAGATATGATCTATCCTGGAGAATATTCCATGAGCACTTGAGGAGAAAGTGTATTCTGTTGTTTTTGGGTGGAATGTCCTATAAATATCAGTTAAGTCCATCTTGTTTAATGTGTCTTTTAAAGGTTGTGTTTCCTTATCTATTTTCATTTTGTATGATGTGTCCATTGGTGAAATGGGGTGTTAAAGTCCCCTACTATTATTGTGTTACTGTCAATTTCTCCTTTTTTGGCTGTCAACATTTGCATTACGTATTGAGGTGCTCCTATGTTGGGTCCATAAATATTTACAATTGTTATATCTCCTTGGATTGATCCCTTGATCATTATGTAGTGTCCTTCTTTGTCTCTTGTAATAATGTTTATTTTAAAGTCTATTTTGTCTGATGAGAATTGCTACTCCAGCTTTCTTTTGATTTCCATTTCATGGAATATCTTTTTCCATCCTCTTACTTTCAATCTGTATGTGTCCCTAGGTCTGAAGTGGGTCTCTTGTAGACAGCATATATATGGGTCTTGTTTTTGCATTCATTCAGCCAGTCTATATCTTTTGGTTGGGACATTTACTCCATTTTCATTTAAAGGTAATTATTGATATGTATGTTCCTATTACCACTTTCTTAATTGTTTTGGGTTTGTTTTTGTAGGTCTTTTCCTTTTTTTGTGCTTACTGCCTAGAGAAGTTCCTTTAGCATTTGTTGTAAAGCTGGTTTGGTGGTGCTGAATATTCTTAGCTTTTGCTTGTCTGTAAATGTTTTAATTTCTCTGTCAAATCTGAATGAGATCCTTGCTGGGTAGAGTAATCTTGGTTGTAGGTTTTTCCCTTTCATCACTTTAAATATGTCCTGCCACTCCCTTCTGGCTTGCAGAGTTTCTGCTGAAAGATCAGTTGTTAACCTTAAACCTTATGGGGATTCCTTTGTATGTTATTTGTTGTTTTTCCCTTGCTGCTTTTAATATCTTTTCTTTGTATTTAATTTTTGACAGTTCAATTAATATGTGTCTTTGCATGTTACTCCTTGGAATTATCCTGTGTGGGACTCTCTGCACTTCCTGGACTTAACTATTTCCTTTCCCACGTTAGGGAAATTTTCAACTATAATCTCTTCAAATATTTTTCAGACCCTTTCTTTTTCTCTTCTTCTTCTTGGACCCCTATAATTCGAATGTTGGTGCATTTAATGTTGTCCCAGAAGTCTCTGAGACTGCCCTCAATTCTTTTCATTCTTATTTCTTTATTCTGCTCTGTGGTAGTTATTTCCACTATTTTGTCTTCCACTTTGCTTATCCATTTTTTTCTGCCTCAGTTATTCTTCTATTGGTTCCTTCTAGAGAATTTTTAATTTCACTTGTTATGTTGTTCATCATTGTTTGTTTGCTCTTTAGTTCTTCTACGTCCTTGTTAAGTGTTTCTTGTATTTTCTCCATTCTATTTCCAACATTTTGGATCATCTTTACTATCATTACTCTGAATTCTTTTTCAGGTAGACTGCCTATTTCCTCTTCATTTGTTTGGTCTGGTGGGTTTTTATCTTGCTCCTTCATCTGCTGCATATTTCTCTGTCTTCCCATTTTGCTTAACTTACTGTGTTTGGGGTCTCCTTTTTGTAGGCTTCAGGTTCATAGTTCCTGTTGCTTTTGGTGTCTGCACCCAGTGGGTAAGGTTGGTTCAGTGGCTTGTGTAGGCTTCCTGGTGGAGGAGACTGGTGCCTGTGTTCTGGTGGGTGTGGCTGCATCTTGTCTTTCTGGTGGGCAGGGCTGTGTCACATGGTGTGTTTTGTGATGTCTGTTAACTTATTACGATTTTAGGGAGCCCCTCTGCCTAAAGGATTGTTTGTTTTCTTGCTAGTTGTTTGGCTTGGGGCGTCCAGCACTGGAGCTTGCTGGCCATTGGGTGGAGTTGGGTCTTAGGTCTCTGGGAGAGCTCTCACCGATTGATATTACATCGGGCCAGGAGGTCTCTGGTGGTCCAGTGTCCTGAACTCCACTCTCCTACCTCAGAGGCTCATGCCTCACACCAGGCTGGAGCACCAAGACCCTGTCAGTCACATGGCCAGGTACGTGTGGATTTTTTTATCCTTTGGGACATTTGAGGTCCTCTGCCAGCGTTCTGTAGGTGTTCTGTAGGAGTTGTTTCACACATAGATGTATTTTTCATGTACTTGTGGGGAGGAAGGTGGTCTCCACGTCTTACTTCTCCACCATGTTGAAGGTCCACCCTAGCAGTAGTTTTTTAATGGATAGTTCCATTGTGAAATCTCTAGAAAATACAAGTTGCTCACAAACCACAGGATTAACATCTGAAAGTCCTCTCTGTGATCACCCTCTTTGAGGAATGGGGATGGTAGGCATCCCTCTCTCTTCAAAAAGAGGGCTTCTAATAGTAGCTGCTGTCCGGTTAAGGTGTCCGAGAGAGTTGTTGTCAGTTTTCATTTCTCAGATTCGTCCTTGATGGAATCAAGACATAACGTTTCCTTCTAATTTGCTGCAACATTCTTCCAAAGTCAACGCTTTCTGCCTGTCCTCTTCCTGTGAAAGAAGTTGTGTCTGATGTACTGCACCCATATCATTGAGCTCTGTATCTCGATCTTTCAGTTCTCCAGTGAGCAGCTGCAGCTCATTTCCGTTGTTTCTCAATAGTGGAAATCTCACCTTCTCCCGTTATGGAATTTTAAGAGGTAGATTTTGTGTTAAATTAGTACTTAGCACATTACTTTCTGCTGTTTTAAAGCGTTTTTTTTTTTTTTTTCCATTACACGTCATAGTAATCTCTGTCATTTCTATTCACAAATAAAAAAACATTTGCCCAGTGCTTATTCATCCATGAATGCAGGTGTTTTAGTTAACCCACATAATGCCCTATGGCACTATGCTGTCAGGCACAGAATAAATAGCACAGATTTTGTTTCCTGAATATTGATCATTTATAGATCAGTTGATAATTTTTTTCCAGGTTGCTTCTTACATTGATGATGAGAAATTTTTCACTTCTGTAGAAAGCTATCGATTTTAATAAACCTCTGTCAGCACTGCAGACCTGCCTACTCAATATCACTTTTTTATCTTGAACATCTTTTCCAGAAGAGATAGGAAATGATATTTGCTCCTATTCTTAAAAATAACATTGCTGAAAATAATAGGGGTGAGGGCAAGGGTTTTGAGAGAATGGGTTTGTGAATGATAACTTGTTAATACAAGAATATGTTGGCCTTGCAAATTTTTAAGAAAAACATGGAAACTTTTTATGAACATTTAGTTTGTATTATAATATTACCTTTTCAGTAAGTATTTTCATCAGCTTTCTTTTTATGTTTACATATTATTGTTTCTTTTGTTATCAAGCATCTTATCTTCCTTTCCCTGCACCCTGTCTGACTTTCCTTGTTATTGATATGTTTTATGATGTAAAGTATAGTCTGGCTTTCAGAAGGCTGTTGCTAATCTCTCTGATATTATCATTGTCAAGAAATTAATTCCCACCATGAGTTAAAAGGTTGTAGTGTAAAGTAACTGGGTATAATGCTTCTTTACATTCAACCTTAGTAAGTTTCTTTTATAGAGAATTAGTTCATATGTAATATGCATGAGTGGACATAAGTTTTACTTTAATGACTCATGTTCTGCATTGTAGAAGAGAGTTATTTAGTGGGTCCAGAAATAGTTGATTTGAGAAATTCTGTGGGTCCCAGTATTGTATAGTTAAATAGTTGTTATAATAGGGTGATAAATCTTCAAAATAGCTGTGTTCTATTATTTATTACTCAGACTTGATTTACCTGGATTGATATGCTTCCTGAATTTTATAGTGGGCTCCAACATGAGCATATCATGTGCAAGAAAATCTTTTTGTTACATTAACATAATTTTAAAATACTTTGTATATTTTGTTATAAGGCAGTTTTAGGAATAGTAACTTTATTCTGTATGATGATTGAAGGTGATAGCAGTATGAAGAATCCTAAACCATTTATATTAGCTTTACGATATCTTAATGGATATACTTTTGAATATAGAGATTGTTGAGAAACACTTCAAACAAAATACTGAAGTCTTACTGTGAGGTACTAAGACAGGAGGGTCTGATGAACAGTCTGTCCACACATCTCAGTTCCAGCCCAAGCAAAACGTTCAAATTACTCCTTGCATGTTTGATTTCAAGCTTCCCTGTTGCAAGTGAAATAAGAATAAATACAGAATTGGATGCCAACAAGGCAAACAGTTAAGTGGGATGCTGTAGGCGTTTTCATGAAATATGAAAGCAATATTTGAAATGCCTACAAGTAATCTGTGCGATGCTGATAGTGGAGAGTAAACTCGTAACTTTTGAAGTAGCATCCTGGTTTGAAAACACCAACTTATACTGAACTTTTTTTCTTCACCTTAGCTATAATAGTGATCTTCAGTCTTTTCTTTTACATGGAGTATCTTTCCTGTTTAAGTGCATTCTTGAATTAGTTATTCTGTGGTTTTCATAGAGAAGAGATGAGTAAAATAGTCTGAGATGAGTCTGCCAATCTAAATGGCAAATTCTTTTCTTTGTGGGGGGGGTGGTTAAAATCAGAAACTCTGACTATTTGTAGGTGATTAAGTCGTGTTCACAGAAGTGTACAAGTGAAGAAGAGGGAATTTTTTTTTTTTTAATTTTTGGCCACACCATGCCAGAAATGTGGGCTCTTAGTTCCATAACCAGGGATCAAACCTGCGCCCCCTGCAGTGGAAGTGCTGAGTCTTAACCACTGGACCACCAGGGAAGTCCCTGGAATTTTTAAAATAATATTTTTATTTTTCATGCAAATATATTACATTTGGTGTTTACTCTTATTTTCTAAGGAATTAATATTGTGTCTTAAGTAAGAAAATGGCATTATAAGCTGGTATGTGACTTAAATTTTTTATTCTTTATAACACCCTGCTTTTGATTATTGGATGAAAGTTTGTTATTAATATTCCATTTTTCAAAGGCTACACACAGACACACATATACACATAAAATCATACATACAAACAAATATGTATACAAGCACATATATACAAAGAAATACACATATATAGCATATTATATCTTTTTCTTTCCTCTACTTTTTGGAAGACTTATTGTTAACATTATTTTATTTATTGTGCTAGGCTTTCCAAATCAACACTGATTTGTCCTAAGGTGGTTTTCCTATAATCAAGGTGAGCTGTTGTCTATTGGCACTGCTATCCTAATTACATACATACTTTGATTATATTAATGGGTTTAATGGAATAGAGGTGGTTGGGTCAAGATGAAAATATTTATTTAAAAATAATGATAGGGCTTTCCTGGTGGCACAGTGGTTGAGAGTCCACCTGCCAATGCAGGAGACACGGGTTCGTGCCCCGGTCCGGGAAGATCCCACATGCCGCGGAGCGGCTGGGCCCGTGAGCCATGGCCGCTGAGCCTGCGCGTCCGGAGCCTGTGCTCCGCAACGGGAGAGGCCACAACAGCGAGAGGCCCGTGTACCGCAAAAAAATATAAATAAATAATAAATAAAAATAATGATAAAGCTCTTTTTAAAAGTACAACTGAACGTTGAAATTTAAGAAATTGTTAACATTTATAAAGATGTATTTTAGTGGTTTGGAAAATTCTCCTAGAACATGCTTTTACAATATTTTGACTAATTTTTTCAGTAATCTTTTTCTTTATGTAGACTGGAATCTTTTCTCTTTAAATATTGCTCCCTTGCCCAATTTCTGCTCTTTGGAATAGTCCAGAGTGAGGCTTATCCAGTGGTGTGCTGTTAAATGTTTAACAGCCAGCTCTGGGTGAAGGGATACTCTGATTGGCAGCATTTGCTGATTTCTGTAGTGTCAATACTTCCAACATGGCAGGTTTTAAGCTACTAACATGATGTCAATGGACATGGGGCATGGAAGAGCTGGGCACACTCAGCTCTCACAAGCCAAGTGCAAGCTGGGTTCAGCACATCACTGGCTTATCACATCATCGCTCCTTTTTTCACAAAGATTATGAATCCTGAATGATTTTACACATAGTGTTATTCTTTTATTGTATGTATGAGTAGAATACAACAAGTGCAAAATATTTGTGAGTATATAGCGTTATTATGATATTCCAAACTAGAATACTGACTTAATATATGACTACCCTTTCTTCTGTTTTTCAGTTGGGTGGAGAGCTTTGGACATGAGGGGCTTGGATTATTACTGGACATTTTGGAAAAGCTGATTAGTGGCAAAATGTAAGTATTGCTAATCATTATTTCTAATTAAGCTACATTTGCATGTCCAGTGATGATTCCAACATTGATATCTTTTATGCAGACAAGAAAAAATTATAAAGAAGAATCAGCACAAAGTCATACAGTGTCTAAAGGCCTTGATGAACACCCAGGTATGTACATAGGTAATTGTAGTTGTTCTTTATCAGTTCTTACAGAAATTCTTATGAAAGAAGAGTTATGTAATATAGAATTTGCACTAAAGTGATGCATTGCTTTGATAAGCTCTTCAGTATACAATGGAAAAAATATTGAAATATTGATTTCTAGTTTTCTGTCAAATCAACTCTCTCAACAGGAGAAACTTGGGGATGAATAGATCCTCTTCTGGTGCTTAACCCTTCATGCGCAGATTAATTTTCTTTTCCTCCTGTCCTTCCTCCCTACCTCTCTACATCCTTATCTGTCCTCTTTTTTGTTCCCTTCTCTTTCTCCCTTCCCTCTTCTCTTTTAATTTTCAGAAGTATAGCATGAATCAGCTTTGAAATCATAAACGATTATTAAATGTGGTCTGCAGTAATACTTATTACCAAAGAATTAAGTTGGAAAGACTTCGTTTTTATAGTCTAGAGATTTAAATTTTTAATGAAATTAATGTGAACAGATATGAACAGGTCCCAGAGGTGGAGGAACAATGATGCTTAATGCAAGTACAGTTGACCCTTGAACAATATGTGTTTGAACTGCACTGGTTCACTTATATGTGGATTTTTAAAAATAAATACATGTTTGTACTGTAAGTGTATTATTTCTTCCTTCTGCTTTTTTAAAATAACCTTTTCTCTACCTTTATTGTAAGAATATAGTATATAATACATATAGCATACAAAATACGTGTTAATCAACTCTGGGTTATTGGTAAGACTTCTGGTCAAGAGTAGGCTATTTGTAGTTAAGTCTTGGGGGAGTCAGAAATTATACTCGAATTTTTGACTGCATGAGGAGTTGGTGCCCCTAACCCCTGTGATGTTCAAGAGTCAACTGTAATATTGAAACCAAATATAATATGACAGGTCTGCAGTTTGAATATTTAAAGAGGATACATTAGAAGAGATAAATGGTTTATGCTCTGTACTGAAGCTGGGTTTATCTAACTGTGTTTCCTTTTTTTCATACTGTTAATTGCAGAAATTAGCTCTATTCCATGCCATGTCTCTAGCTCTAACATCTAATCATATCTATCTCATGATGTGTGCAGTAATGATAGGTGTTTTCATTCATTAGACAGCGGGAGAGGAACTTTTATCTATGTTGGGTGATGATTTGTGTTTTATAGCAAAACTGTGTATTTCTGATTAATTTTAATTTTTAATATTTTTGCCTTATCCTTATTTATTTATTTTTTGAAGATGTTGGGGGTAGGAGTTAATTAATTAATTAATTAATTATTGCTGTGTTGGGTCTTCGTTTCTGTGCGAGGGCTTTCTCCAGTTTTGGCAAGCAGGGGCCACTCTTCATCGTGGTGCGCGGGCCTCTCACTATCGCGGCCTCTCTTTTTGTGGAGCACAGGCTCCAGATGCGCAGGCTCAGGAGTTGTGGCTCACAGGCCTAGTTGATCTGCGGCATGCGGGATCCTCCCAGACCAGGGCTGGAACCCGTGTCCCCTGCATTAGCAGGGAGATTCTCAACCACTGCGCCACCAGGGAAACCCTATCCTCATTTTTAAAATAAACTTGTAGAGAACTTCGTATTTAAGTACTTGTACTTAAATTATTGACATTTACATTTCTTTTTATTAAATTCAGCAAATATTTATATTTTCTAATTATTTTTTAATTGAATTATTTATGGAGTTTTCATCATTTTCTGGAGTTAAGTTTTCTATTTTTAACCAATGAAATATTTTTCACCTCCCTGCTTCCTCCAATCAGATACGATTTTCAGGGAAAATATCTGATGTAGAAATCACAAGTACTTTCTGTACTGAACTCACTGTTCTGTGAGAATTTGATTTTAGATATATTATGTAACCTTTGTAGAGTATGTTTTAAGAGTGAGTGAATAAAGGAATCAAATTGCTCATAGGGAGACTGGAAATTTCACTGATGATGGGAAGGCTAAGAGCAGCGAAAACCCAGGAACATTTTTCCAAAACAAAGGGGCACGGGGCATTTGGATCATAATTTGAATTTAAGAATGTCATGGTTAAAGTGAAGTGGTATATAGAAGATAATATTCCTACTTGGTTTAAGACTGAATTGGAAAAGGAGTAAACTTTATGTATTTATATTCTAATTAATATAATGTGATTTATTGTTAAATAATGGATTATTTTGTTTATAGTTTATGTGGAGCTGGAATATATTCCATTTGCATTTATTACTGTCATGCTGCTATGAATAAAAAGTTATTGGTACTTGGAATTATAATGTCTGAATTCTAAACATAATTATATGTGAAATTTTTTGGTAAATATATTTTTTCCAGGATTGGTTGATGGTTTTTCCTCTACCTTACTGTGCAGTCTTTATAAAAGTTCATTGAATGATGAAAAATATAGGCTTTAAGAGAAAAAAATGTATGTACTAGTACCTTATTTGGTACTAGTAATTAATCATATAATTGATATTATGAGTGAATCTGATATCATTGTATGAAATTGAATTTTTTTATAATACTAAATTGAACTTTATAATAGTGTTTAAATAGAAGAAGATTTTGAATATTTATTAGGAAGAAAATAAAAGTTAAGATAAAAAGTTAAATACCTTTAAATTAAGAGGTAGTCAAAACAGGAGTTTCTTTTTGTCCAGTTAACTTTTTGTGTTAAGGTGTGTACCCCCAGCGAGGGTGCCTTTTTCCTGAAGCCAGCCCCCTCCCTACGTTATCTCTGCTGCTGGTATTAACTCAACGTGGGTAGTCATTCAGCACCAATGTTCATGTAGGGCATCTGACACAGGGATTTAGGGTATTCACCTTCCCCTGCCTAACACACCTTCAGTGGCCTGTAGTTCTATGAGGTAATAATAGGCCTCAAGTAGAATGCAAAGGGAACTTATCACTGGTCCTCAGTTTAGAACATTTGAGTTTTCCTAAACTCTGGAGTGGATCCTTGACATTCAGTGGAGAGACAGACCTTCCAAAATTGGTCACTATCTCTCTAACCTTGTAATAGCCTTCATTTAATGCACTTTAAGTGCCAGCACTGGTAAGTTGACTATTTCTCTCACAGAGTCAACGGGTTTAGTTTTGCTTTGTTTTTTTAAATAATTGAATGAGTAATTTTATACAAGTAGGCAGCAGTTCAGTCTTTAATTCTAGATACAGTAGTGGTAACCTGGCCTCATTCCAGTCTCAAAATGAGCACCGTACAATTTTCCATTAGCGAAGTCAGAGAATATTGCCAGTGATGCAGCTTTGAGTTCACAGGACACTGGTCGAAACTAGGAGATCAGAGAATGCTCCTGTTCCACTCTTGACACATGGTTTAGGGTCAGAGGGCCTGACAGAGAAGGTAGGTGGTATCCCTTAGAGGAAATCAGTATGAGTTGCTTTGAATGGCTGGAGGAGCCACAGGATTCTGATTCCAGAAGGGCAGGTGCTGGCTCATGCCAGCCCAGAGTGGGGGAAGTGAAGGAGGAAGTGCTGAAGGCAAGCTTTACTCAGTCTCAGGTTTATTAGGACAGATCTAACCCTTTGGTACTTGGTAATCATTGGCTGATTGACTTTTTGAATTGGGTCTAAGTGGTACATTACAAAACTCTGACAATTCCCTGGAATGATTGTCGAGGCATATTGTAGTCTTTGGCCCCATGCCTGCTTTTCTTTGTTTCCAGTTATGAAACAGCCCAGAGTACCACAAAAGTGAGCATTTCCTGGTTGGTTTAGCTGTTTCCTTGTAAACGTTTCCCTGTCACCAACAGGACAGAGAAGTCCCTTCAAAAATCATACCCTGGGGACCTTGACCCTTCTGTTTGTACTTCCTTCTTTGTACCTGTGTTCTTTAGATAGTGGTTTAAAGCAAGTGCAATATTTCACCACAGTGTGAAGCTTCTTTACGTAAATGCGATATACAAGACAGGAAACTTATAAATAAGTTTTCATAACATTCATAACATTCAAAGCATTTGGATTTAAGCTTGTTATAGATTTTACTTTGATACCAATACCTAGTGCTAATTTTGAGTTCGTAGGTCTGTAATTGAGATTAAGTTCCTTTTTAGTGCTTAGTAGTAATTCTAATCAACTAAATTCTCACTCTTTAAAAGGATCCTCTGGGATGTATGGTAGATAAATAGTACTGTTTTATTGCTTCTATTCATCCTCTGTTATTTGATACTTATCTTCCATAAATTGTGAGTAGACCCTAAGAGATGTATACATCCTTAAATCAAAACACTAAGTCATTAACATAACTCCTATCTTCCAATTGAATGTGACATCCTGGCAGTAGCAAACTTTGGCCTCATTCAAAATCATTCCATTTATATAATGTGTTTACAACTGCATTGTCTTTCTGATAACAAAATATTGTTCAGATCAGAATACACGTGTTCTTATGGCAGTTTCTACATGGTATCAGCCCGAATCACCCTTCAGCTTTTGCCTGTTCATGAACTAAGTGTTACTATCTAGGCCTGCACTGTGTAATGTGGTTGCCACATGTGGCTACTGAGCCCTTGAAATGTGGCTAGTCTGAACTGAGATGTGCTGTAAGTGTACAATACACACTAGATTTTGAATACTTAGGAAGAAAAAAAAAGTAAAAATATCTCATCAATAAATGTTCTATATTGATTATGTGTTAAAATGATAATATTTTGGGTATATCGGAATAATTCTATTAAAATCAGTTTTACTTTTTGTTTGAAATTTTACATTGCACATGTGGTTCACATTATATTTCTCTGGGACAGTGATCTGTGCATTTATTTGTGGTACTTCTTACCAACCTTCCTTGCCAGTAGAGCTCCTCATGGCCTCAGTGTCTGGTTCAGTATCAGTCTGTTCATTTTGTATGTTCCTGTTGGGAATCTCAGTATTCCTCACTGCTTCTCTCTTTCTCTAGTTGGCCACTTATCTATCTTAGTAATTATCAGTCATATTGCTATAAAATTACCTTTGAGGGGTTATCTATATTTGATTGATTCTCATAGTTCTTAATGTAAAGGGAATACTTCTATGAATTTTTTTAGGATGTTATGCATTCTTTATATTTTCTGGCT
The DNA here is from genome assembly GCF_003676395.1 of Aethalodelphis obliquidens. NCBI lineage: Eukaryota > Metazoa > Chordata > Mammalia > Artiodactyla > Delphinidae > Aethalodelphis > Aethalodelphis obliquidens. The sequence goes on from NW_020837960.1 coordinate 2,031,360, forward strand.
TTACTACATGTACACGTGTATTATCTTATAAACATTTTAAAAATAACTACATTTCCTTCAGGGCACTATTTTTTCAACTAACCACTAAAATTTAACCTCTTATTTCCAAAATGTTGTAGTATGGCTTGGAAAGAATTATGAGTGAAGAGAGGAGTCTTTCTTTGTTAGCCAGAGCCATTGATCCTGAGAAGCCCAGTATGATGACGGATGTGGTTAAACTCCTTTCTGCAGTGTGCATTGTAGGGGAGGAAAGCATGTAAGTCTTCTCAACTTATTTCTCTCATTACATAATAATTTAATACAGTTTGAGTCATATAATGTTTTCATTATTCTATTTTAGTCTAGAATTTACTTTAAAAAAATGAACTATACTTAAGCAGGTGATTTAGATTTATATTGGCTGAACAGAAATGTTTGAGTAGTAATTTTTTTCTCTTAATCAATATAGTAGTTATGGGCTAACATGTTTCTATGAAAAGTAGATTTCTTCATTATATTTAAACTGTTCTGAACTCAAAACCTAAATAAATATTCTAAATGGAGACTTTGAAAAATATACAAATTGGTTCTGTTTCTTATTTATTTATTGGATAGAATTAATTCAATAATAAGTGTGTAATTGATAATGTAATGGTTGAGGGTGCAAGGTCCTTGACAGTAAAGTACATACTAAAGTTTTAACTTTAAAGACGTTATCCACAATTGCTAGAGCTGTAACTAAAAGACCATTATATACATATTAAAAGATAAATAAAAATAAACCTGTTTTTCTTTTTAAGGAAGATTAGTGTTCTTATTACAAGAAAGCATTTAAAATTTATTTAAAATACTTTTTATAAATGATAAAGATATACAAGCTGAACAACCAAAAGAACAAACAGAAATGGCCCTCCCTCCTATAAGGGTAGGCAGAGCCCTGTAAGTGAAACCTCCTGCACACATTTAAAAATTGTCCATGTAGAGGTCCTGTGGGGCCGATGACTGTTGCGCCGCTCAGTTTGGACTTAGTTGGAGAGTCAACAGGCACCACTCAGCCCCGGCCCTCTGCCCCCATATGTAGCTATAGTGTGTATCCCTGGATGAGGCCGTGCCTGCTGCAGTCCCAGCTGCAAAGCCAGACGTACAGCTTCTGCACTTTCCCATTTTAAAAAGGCCATGTTAATTTTGGTGCAGAAACCTAAGTGTGAGTTTAATGTCGACACATAAGATACTTCCTGTTCTTCCCCAACTCCTTTCTGCTCCTCCTCCATCCTCCTCCCTTGGCTTCCCTCCTTCCTCTTCCCCCCTCTCTCCCTTACTTCTTGTTTCTTCTCTTTTCTCTTCTTCCCTTTTCCTTCCCTATCCCTTCCTCCCTCCTTTCCTTTCTTCTTGTCCTTCTCCTTTACCTTCTCTTTCTTAATCCTCTTCCTCTTTTTCCTCCTCCCTCTTCTACTCCTCCTCCTCCACTTCCATATTATTTTTATTATTTCTTGACTTCAGGATAGGTCATCAAAATGAGTAAATAACTCTTAGGACTAAAGTGTCTACGTCCACAAACTGTGTGAGCTTTTACAGTATGCTGGGTACTGTTAGCATAAGCATTCTTTAAAGAAGTAGCAAGTATACTTCTTGCATAACCATTATTCTTTATATTTGACTGTAATTCCTTAGTACTATATGTTTTTGGGCACCAGAGCTTCATTTATTTATACTCAAGACAGAGTAGGGTTATAGTGGTTAAGAGCATTTATATAGTGCTCACTACACAGGTTTATCATTTAGTAGACCTGAGACCCTAGACAAATGGCTTAACCTTTTTCTTCCTCAGTTTCCTAACCTATAATATGGGATAAAAATAATTATCCCATATTATAGAGTTCATAGAATTATATACATTAAAAATGGTTAATATTTGTAAACCGGTTTAAATAGTGCCTGATGTGTAGTAAGTACTATATAAATGCTTGGTAAATAAACATGATCATAGGGTTATTATGAGGAATAAATGAATTAAAACATGTAACATAGGTCATGCTTGATATGTGCTATATGATCAGTAAGCTACTTTTAAAATGTTATTGGTTGCCTAGGAGTAGTCACTCTGGAGTTTAGTAGATTAAGCTATTGTATTGGGTTATTTGCTGTTTGTAATTTACTTTATAATTTCAAATTTTCCAATAGCCTTGAAGAAGTTTTAGAAGCTTTAACATCATCTGGAGAAGAAAGAAAAATTGACAGATTTTCTTCTATTGTGGAAGGTCTTCGGCACAATTCAGTTCAATTGCAAGTAGGTTTCATGTTTATCATTCATACTGTTTTTTGTAACTGTTTCCTGATTGACTTATATTTAATACTGTAGTATGAAACACCACGTGCCATTTAATATTTTATAGCATTTTAAATAAATACAGAATTCTAACATATCATAATTTATCTTATAGATACAAATTTATGTACACCTATAATTATTTCCTTAGGTTCCTAGAAGTTGACTTACTAGATTTCTCTGTGAAATATATAATCATAGTCCATGAATTGTTATCTCAATTGTTGATTTTTATAATTTTTTAAGAAGTCTAGGCAATTGAGTGAATTGTGGCTTTTCGTTGTATTAGTTTTATATCTGAAAAGTTGAGAGTGTCCATGAGTAAAAAGACCAAGATACACTTAGAAAAATCCTTTCAAAGATTTTTTTTTCTTTCAAAGATTTTTAAGCACTCCCAAAAAGTCACATTTAGACTTGAAACACTATAATACCCAAGCTGCATGTCTAATATTCATTTAATTTCTCCCTTTTTTTTAAAGACACAAGAATTTTATTGCTGGAACTATTGTTACAATCATTGCTAATCAAACCTAAGTATTTTTAAGGAATTATCAATGACTGATTCCTACCTTCAAATTAAAAAAAAGAATAATTGGTGTGGTTGGGACCTGGCTATTGGGATTTTTGAAAGATCCTCAGGTGATTCTAATGTGCAATAAAATTTGGAAACCAAGGTGCTAATAGCTATGAAGTAAATCTGTTTCACACTTAATAGTAAAATATTATAGTTTTAATTTTTACTTGAAAGCTCTGTGTACTTTAGCCATTTAATTGTTTCTCATTGTGGTAGGAATGGAAAAGCCAGATCTTAGTGTTAAGTTAATAAAAAATAAACATGGTATTTGATGAAAAATCAGAAAATGTTAGGGACTGTCATATTAATAATTTATTATGACATTTCTGAAGACGGTATTTTGTGAATCTGCTTCTGGTGACAGTGTTTGTGAATGGTGGTGAGGAACCCTGTGTGACTGGTTTCTCGGGACACTATGCAGACTTGAAGATCTGAGTACGTGTATGGTCACTATTGCGTGGGTCCAGTTCCTGGAGCTTCTGGAAAAGAGCTCCTCCTTCCACATCTGGGAGTGGGGGCCTGGGCTTTGTGTCCACCGCTGACCTCAACCCTGCTCCTTCAGTTCCTCGGTGGGCTGGGGTCTGTTAATCCATTTACCATTACCCTCATTTCCCTTTCCTTCTCATTTCTCATTGGCCCCAGATTTCCTGTTCACCACAGGACTAATGAAGAGTGAGCCTAAAAGAAACTGTGTAGAGAAAAGCTGAACAATTACTTTATCTGGGTTTTCCTCTAGTACTCATGTAACTTTTACTTGCACAGTGTTTGTGCAAATACCATTAGGTTATTAGATTAATTTTGGTAATTTGTGCAGCTTATTAGAAATTATGTCTAGTTTAAAAATCTCACTATGAAATGTAATAGTCCCATGTAAAGTTTATTCCCTAAGTAAAGACCTTTTGGTTCTAATGCATACTTTTTGTATTTAATGACACACATGTTACAGGAATGATGAAAACAATAGAGTTCTGAGTCAGGCAGGCTTGAATTTGAGTCCCAGCTCTTCACATCGTAGCTTTAGTGACTCTGGATCAGTTCCCAAATCTTTTCTATACTTCAGTTTTCGCAGTTGTAAGATGGCAATAATCTCAGTACCTAGCTCACTGTTGATGCAAGGATTACATAGGATGTAGGTTTAAATGCTTAGTACGCTGCTTGGTTCATTAGCAGAAACGTTCAGTAAATGCTAGCTTTAAAAAGTAATTTTGGTAAATTAAAAAAATAAAGTCAGTGGAGATTAAATGTGATCTTCATTTTTTAAAGAAACATTACCAGTGTTGATATTAAAATTGATACTTTACTATACAACCCAGCATTTAATGAAAACTTGCTAATGAAAACTTATGTTCACACAAAAATGCATGCACAAATTTTTATAACAGGTTTATTTGTCATAGCCCCACACTGGGAACAACCCCGTGTCCCTCAACAGGTGAATGGTTACACTGTGGTACACCGTACATATAATACTATTCCACATCAAAGAGGAATGAACTACTGACTTAACGCAACTTGCGTGAATCTTCAGAGAATTATGCAGATTGAAAAATGCCAGTCCTAAAAGGTTACACACTGTTGAAAAATGCCAGTCCTAAAAGGTTGCCCAGTGTGGTTTCATTTATATAACATTCTTCTTTTTTTTTTTTTTTTGCCGTACGCGGGCCTCTCACTGTTGTGGCCTCTCCCGTTGCGGAGCACAGGCTCCGGACCCGCAGGCTCAGTGGCCATGGCTCATGGGCCCAGCCGCTCCGTGGCATGTGGGATCCTCCTGGACCGGGGCGTGAACCCGCGTCCCCTGCATCGGCAGGCGGACTCTCAACCACTGCGTCACCAGGGAAGCCCTATATAACGTTCTTGAAATAACCAGATTATAGAGAACAGTTCTCTAAGAACAGTTTACTGCTTTACTGGTTGCCAAAGATTTGGATTGGGGTCCGGGAAAGTGTTGGGTGTGGCTGTAAATAAATAGCAGGAAGGAGTGTCGTGCAATTAAAGCAGTTCTGTATCTTGATTGTGGTGATGGTTACACAAATCTATACATGTGATGAAATTGCATAGAACTGTACATGCATACAACAGATGAGTGTAAAGCTGGTAAAATCTGAAAAAGCTCTGTGGATTGTACCAATTTCAACTTCTTGGTTTTGGTATTGTACTATAATGATGCAGGATGTTACCAATGGGAGGAATTGTGTGACGAGCACTCAGGACCAACCTGTACGTATTTTTTTTTTTTTTTGCAACTTCCAATGAATCTATAATTACTTCAAAATAAAAGTTTAAAAAATCTTGATAAAACTGGGGTTCCAACTTTTTTTACAACATTATTACATCATTTGATGTTTGAAAGCTGTGAGGGAAAGGATAAAGAAGGGCTCTTTAAGAACAAAGTCAAGTTTTGCCTAGGTAAATGACATGGTTGACTCATTAATTGGAAAGTTTGACTATTGCAACCTTAAAATTCTTGGTTATTTGGCATATTAAATTTGTTTTGGCTACCAGACGTTAAACTAAATCTATCTGGTCTTTTAAAATCCTGATTACTGTATGAACTTGAAGGCAAACTACATGAGTCAAAAAAATTCTTGGGTAAATTTATTCATTTCTATTATGGGTAGTTAGTCTGATTTTACTGAAGGTGCTAAGTTATGGAAAAATAATTTTATAGTTACGATAAAATATGATAAAAAGAACTATTAATTAAAAACTATAAATTAAGATTACTATTCCATAGAAGACAGTAAGACTTGAAGAAATGAAAATATATTCGTCTAGAGAATTGATATAATTTTGAAATGATTTTTTTAACAGTTTTATTGAGATAAAATTTATTCATTTAAAGTGTACAATTCCATGTTTTTATGTATATTCAGAACGGTGCAATTTTCACCACAATCAATTTTAGTACATTTTCATCATCCCCAAAAGAAAGCCCTCATGCCCTGGCCGTCACCCCTCGGTGCCCTCATTATCGCTAGCTGTAGGCAGCCAATACTCTACTTTCTCCCTCTATAGAGTTTTGTATTCCAGATGTTTGGTATCAGTGAAATCACAGAGTATGTGGTCTTTTCTTCCTTCTTTCACTTAGCATAGTATTTTCAAGGTTCATCCATGCTGTAGGATGTATCAGAGCCTCATTTTGTTGTGGTTGTTGTTGATGCCATATATGATGCTGCTGTATGGTATCCGGCATTTCGTTTATCAGTTGTCAGGTGGTGGGCATGTGGGCTGTTTTAAACTTTTTGGTTATTGTGAACAATGCTACTGTGAATATTTGTGGGGATGATTTCTTTCTTAATGACGGCTTATTTGCCATATTTAGTGTTAAGGCATTAAGGGTGGAGAGGAGGGGCTAGCAGCAGCCTCTTTCTGGACAGCTGTGGAAATTGCTTGAGGAATTTTTATCAGGATACAGGTGGCTGATTATATTAGCTTTTATGAAACTAATTGCTTAAGTTGTAATTAAGTATATTTTCTGTTACACTTAGTAGTGTCATTATTTTTTGATGTCCTATAAACACTATAATTTCTTGATATAGTTTTTAAAGTTTAATTTTCAGTGAGAAGTGAAAGGTCATTTTAGCATCATTTAAGTTCATTTCTTGTGAATTGTTCTCAATTGAACAATTCAAAGAATTGTTCTCAATTCTAATATTCCCTACTAAACCATTTTGTTGTGTGTTTATACTCTAATGGATGTTTCTTCTTCCTGTTAAGTCAAATGTATGAAATAGCTAGCAGGTAGCAAGCTTAAGTTAAGAGTAAAGTTATTGTTTTCCTGATAGCTAACTTAGGGGGAAAAAAGTAAGTAGATTCTCTTTTCTGGGGTTGCTAATTCTATTTCCTTTAAAATGATCAAGCAGTACTTTAGTAATATCTAAATACTTTTCTCTCTGGGTGTTTCTAAAGTTAACAAAAATAAAAAAAATATTTTAGAACTAGCTGATTATCAATTTTCCCATAAAGCTATTGCTCTAAGTACCCATTTTATTCCATTAGCTATTTAAGTTGCATTTATTAAAATGTACTAGTCAGGGGTGATATTAGCAAATGAAATTAAAAATAAAACTTGTTTGTTTGTCTCTGAATAAAATAGAAACCAATTGTTTGCTTTTAAATTGGAGAAAATGGGAGATAGTAAAATTAAAAAATTCCTCATTTTTCTCTTAGTGCAAAGTATATTTATTTCAAAGTACTTTTTAAGGGAGGATTGTTACATTTACTTAAGTCTGCTAATAATAATGATGAAGATAATGTGACTACCTCTGATTCTGATAGGGTCCAGTCTTCATGTGTGTGATTAGCTCCTTGTGTTGCCTGGGTCTTCCTTAGAAGAGGGTTGGAATAATGTGAGTGTACCAATCTCTAGTATCTGTCACACTTTGATTTTCATTGTTATTTTCATTTCTATCCTCTTATTATTATTTTTTCTTTCTATGTGTGTCTTCTTTCTTCTCTTGTTAGAGCCATACTTTGCTAGAGTGTCTGAAGCATTATCTAGATCCTAAAGAGTTTGTTCAAACCCATGTTGTTGGGCATAGGGCTGATGGGATTGTGGTAGATTTTTGTCAGGAAAGGAATCAAAGTGTGGGAATCCTGGAGTTTTGGGGGTTGGCTATTTGACTTTTCCTCTGCATCTGTGTCCTCAGTGACGGCACGCTGTACCTTCCCTTCCTATGGTGTCTTCCTGGACTCCTGGAGTGTCAAGAACACAAAGAATCTGTGGTTTTATGCTACTTGTAAACTACTGTGTTAGTCTGCCACACTGGTATGGGTGCTGCTGTCAAAAGACACAAACTCCTAGGTCAAAAACAAAGGACTTCAGTTACCCACAGCCATAGCAGTAGCTCAGGTATCAGCTTTGTCAACCCCAGTTTCCAGTTTCAGTGGGTTGTGTTATAGGGACGACACCCTGAGCTTAGAGAATCCAAGTCTGGTATCATGGGCAGCAGTTACTCTGACTGATACAGGCTGTGATGAGCTCCATTCCATTTGTCTCCCAGAGTATTTAATTAAGCCTACTGGTCAGCAGTGCTCCAAGCAGCAGGTTGAGGCTGCCCTGCAGTACTGACCTCAGGCTTGCCTTCCAGGTCCCAGATCCCATCAGCTGAACAAATCCTGTAAACCGTCAGGGTCTATCTTAGGACACCAGGAGGCTTTCTTATCTTCTTCTGTTGCTCTTTCACTCGGCCTGAGGTATTAATGATTGCACAGACTTCTCTTTGTTCAGCAAGGAGGACATCTGGGGCAACTCTTTCATCTGTAACAACCCTGCCAGTGAGTGAAAGCTGACCTGAGTGCCTTGCAAGGCTGCTGCAGTGTCACTGATTACTTCAGCTAAAACCAGGGACACATTTCGTATCATCTGTTCTAATTCAGTGACTCATCGTAGGGATAACTGTCTGCAGGTGCACGTATGTAGTGATCAGTGTTCTCTCCAGGAAACTCCCCAGAATAACCAAAGTTCGCCTGGGTGTGGAGTGATGGCCACAGTTGTCTGAGGCTGTACGTGTGCTGGTACTGTTTCCTCACACACCTGAGCATCTCTTATGAGCACCTCTGTGGTGTAAGTCATGGTGTTTTCGGAGAGAGAGGCATGTTAATGCCTGGCTTCCCCACAAGATACATAGTTTTGAAGGTGCACATGGTGTTCCTGGAAGGAACATGTTGTTTATAGTTGTTGGGGACCCCCAATTGGGATCTCTATCAGTTGGGGCTACCAGGTGACAGTGCTTTCAACAAGGCCTCCCAGCCAGCTGATAAATTTTTGGGTTCTCAGTTCAGGAAATAATTGAGTCCAGTCTTTATTTTGGAGGGACTGTCTGAAGACATGGCTGCAATGGCAGGTCGTGTTACAGGAGCTTGGAGAACACAGATCTTTCAGAATGGGCTGTGGGTCTGCCTTCCCTTTTGCTCTGGAGGGGAGATGCTGTCTCTGTCTTCCAAGATGGTTTGCTATACAGACATCCTTGTCAAGGTCTTGCAGAAGAAAACCATCTGTACCTCTACTTGCAATACATGCAGAGACACAGAGAGAATTGCCTGGCAGCAGAGAGCAGACCGTTGCACCTCCTTCTGTCACCTTTTTGGCTTCTTTTCCTTCAGCCTGATGCTCCTGGTGTTGTTCCTGTATACACAAAGGTGTGCGTTTGTTGTACCTTGATGTTGAGTGAATGGAACAAAACCTTCACTAATTTCGGTTCATATGATATTACAGAGTAGTAGTACAAAGTACTCTGTACTTTGAAATATGTTACTTGGCAATAATCGACAAATATGACATTGAAACAAATCAGTTACAATGCCTTTTTGAATTTAGCCAAGTTTATTAGCTTCTGTTTGTTTTGTTTCCCTTACCCCTTAAACGCTCAAAATGTACCCAAGTTTAATTTTGCACGAGACCAAACGAAGGTCTTCCTATAATGAATAGTCATATCTTGATTTACTGTTTCTTTTTGTTTCAAGTATCTCCTACCCCCTCACAAAAGTCAATGTTAACTAGAGTTATTTTTAATATCAAGTAAGTCGTTCGCACATTTAATGAAGGATACAGAGTGTAGTAGAACGTTTATCTTTAGGATCACTGTTGGGGCATTCCAGAAGGATGCAGAGATCAATTTATTTTAATTCCTCTCTTTTTTTACCACTACTTTTATTGAGGTTTGCAGCAGTTTGGTTACTGTATCTGTATGAATCAAACTGTTAAACATATTAAAATGGACTAGTAAATAATATGCCATTAAGCTAATAAACATTAAAGAAACAGTAAAATAATACACCAACGTGAACTCATATTGTCATGTGGAGCACACACCTACTAAACTAAAAAAAACATTTTTGTCCTAGAGTATACTGCCAATTTTCTGAGTCTGTGTAATACATTTTTTCACTTCTGCTACAATAGACCACCAAAAAGATACACTTAATTCATGACTCAAGGTAACTGCAAAATTTCATAATTAACCAGTCAATTAGTTAATTATTCAGAGATTGCCGTTCAGGGTTCTGCTAGATATTAGAACTATGAAGATGAATGAAATACACTGCTTAAGTCCTTAAGAAGCTTATACTCAGGAATTTATAGCTGGCTAATGTTTCATATGAAAATTGCGATACTAGGAGTTTCAACAAAATGGGAGAACACAGAAGAAATTCATGATGTCTCAGGGGGAGTGTCTGAATAAACCCTTAAAAATCCAAGTTCTGTCTTGAATCCAACTGTTCCTGTTCATATAAATTAGGGCCTCTTGAATCCTTCAGTTTATTTCTCTGCATCTGTATGAGATATATGCAGTTACCTCAAGCTCTGACTTGTCCTCTTACTGTGTTCATTTACCGAATATTTAATTGGAAATATAAATAAAATTATAGGACTTTACATATGCTGATATACTTCACTCTTTCTGTGTTTGTCTACATAATGTAGTAGTCTATTTTAGTTTATATTCTGAATTAACACATGAGATTTTAAAATTCTTTGGAGTTTCTTTAGTTGCACTGGAGGCAAGATATTTCTCTATAAGCATCATTTACTCATTTTAACTTGATAATGTAGAATTTGATTGTGCAAAGAGAGACAGATGATTTCTGCTATGGGGTAGAGAAGATGAATAGCAGTCTGACCTGTGTCTTCCAGGCCCAGATAGTAAGTATTCACAGATTCTGACAGGATTTTTATTTAAGTACTTTACTGGTGCTTGTTTCCAGTCTGAATTTAGCTTTGGAAGCTGATATGTTTTCAGTGTAGTATAGCCATCATTTTACATGTGAAAACATGTTATATTCAGGATGAAATATGTTGACCAAGTGTGAACTTTCTAAAGAATGTTTGCTTTTGCTATTTGTTGGATACCTTTTCAATTCCTTCCACATAATCGTGGAGAAAGCATCTGTGCTGGTGGCCTTTGAAAAACCTGGACAGGCCTGTGTTCGAGGCTCAAGCATCACTGCTGTTAGTATACCTGGCATTTTGTACTTAAACTTGTTTGTCTGAAAAGGGTTGGAAACCAAAGGTTAAAGATGCATAAAGTGTTTATTTTTTCTCCTGTTTGTGTTGCACATAGTGATAGACAGCAGTAAATTAAATTGTGTGCTAGAGGAACTTTAGGTGATGCATATTCACATGTGAAGAAACCTTCTCACTTCATTTTCAAGGGCAGAAAGCTGCTTTGCTGATTAAGTGATGTCAATTCCAGCATGTGTCTTTGTCTTGCTGTTTAACCTCTTTCTACTTCTAAAGATTTTCCTTTGATCATTTGCCTTGTTCTTAAGATTGCCTTTGACAAGCTCTATCCCTCATATTGAATATCTTTGAGATTTTTGCTTACAGTTTATCTACTTTGTCCCCTGTTATATGTCTTTACCCCTCTAGTTTACAACATTGCTGACATTTGTCCCACTATTTGTAATTACTGTTTTGTCTGCTTATTTTCCTAATCCTTGGCTATGTGGGGTTTGCTGGTCTCAGCTTTTTAGGACATTTTCAGTCTGTTGCTGTTCTTGAGGAAATCCTCAACTGTTCCGAATTCTAGCTGGATATGTGTGTGCCTCTGTGTGCAGACACATCTTTATAGCTAGAAGTTATGTTAAAAATACCTTTTCTCATGTAAGGCTCCTTTTTGATAATTGGGGCAAGAGCAACAAATGAGGTTACAGCATTTACTTTCCATATCATTAGAACTGAGTACATATCTAACACCTAAAGATGTGTCGAACTTATAAGCCTTGTTTAAACCAAAGGTTAATGAGCAGTATTTCTAAAGTATAAAGGTACATTTGGAGCAAGGAGAATATTTTAGAGCCAATTTTAATTGTATGCTTTCATTTACTGGTTGCATATGGTACATGTGAGAAGAAAATGTTTTCCATGTGCAGCAGCAGTTCTGTCCCTTTGTAGAAACTTCTCGTCAAGTCACCAATTTGCCAGATGCAGTGGTAATTATCTTATTTGACCTATTAGAGCATTTGACACAGTTGATCACTCTCCCTGTTGACACACTTTTCTCCCATTCTTCCAGGACACCACAATCTCTTCATTTATCTTCTACCACGTTGACAGCTTTTTACTTTTCTTTAACTCATTTCCTCAACCTTCAAATCAAAACCTACAATTGAAATGTCCCAACCAGTTCTTGTACCTCCTCTTCTCTCTCTCTTTACTACTCTCTCGGTGATTCCATCTAAGGTCTTGGTTTTTACATACAAATGCTATGGTAATCTCTTTCTCCAGCTGGAGTCTCCTATATCCAATTTCCTTTTCTAGTTTTTTCGATGAGGATCAATAATAGACAATATTTCCAACTTAACATCTCCAAAACTTAAGTCCTGATCTTTCTTCCCAAGCCTGTTTCCTCTGTTTATGCTGATTTTTTTTCTAGCTTAATAAATGTCAGCCTTTGAATTGCCCAGGCAATTCAAACTGTGGATTCAGTCTTGCCTCCTCTCTTTCTATAGTAGTGATTTCTGTCTTTTTCATTTCATAGCTGCATCCCTAGCACCAAGAAGTGCTTAGTAGACATCATTAACAGGCTTGGAAGGAATGAAATGCATGAGCTAGTAAACAGAGAAGGTCTGGTGCCCAAAGATAGAACCTTCAGATAAGTTAGGATGCTCCCAGGAGGGCAGAAACTCTTGTTTTCTTACCCTCGTCAGTTCCAGAGGAAGGTGGCTTTTGCCTGCTGTTGAAACTGTTAATATGGCATAATTAGTGCAAATTAATGGAGATCATATATGCTACATTTTGGGAACATCAAACAGAACATGGTGATTAATTCTTTATGATGAACATCACAATTTCATTATTTTCTTGAGCTTCTGTTAATATTCCAGCATTCACTAATTTCTTAAATGAATGTATGATTCCTAATGTACATTTCAATCTCAGAATTTTAGAAGCAGGATTTATCCTATTCTCCTGTGAAATTTGTTTCTTTCCTTGCATTTTATGTCTCCGTTAATGGTCCCACCTCCTATCTAGTTGAACAACAAAGGTGGGAGGACTTGTAAATTCTTTTCTTTTGCCTCAACCACATGTTCACCCAGCCATCAAATGTTTTTCAAATGTTGTTCAAGACCTCCTCATCGCTCAACGAAGCTACCTGTATGATAACTTCTTAACTTGAATCTATTACCTCTATTATCGCCGCTCCTGCATAAAATCCTTTATGATTTCCCCTATTTCCAGCTGAGTCAGAAAGTTCTGATTCGGCACATGAAGCTGTGCCTCCTCTGTCTGGCTTCATCTTTATTGGGTCCTTCCCCTGTTCTCCCACTTTCCGCCTTACAAACTGCTCAGGAAATCTGAATTCCTTGTAACTCAGCAAAAGAGCCCAGATCTTTGAACATGTAAACTGCTCTGCTTTAAACATCTTGGTCCTCCTTTTCATCTGGCTGTCTCCCTATTAATCCTTAAGAGTCAGTACTGTTCCTCAGCTTTCCTTGTTTTTATTTACTGTCTCCACATTCTCATCATATACTGAACACATCTCTTACAGTACATAGTATATTTGTGTTACTGAACCTGCTTATCTTCACTAGGGGCGGCAACATGTCCTATTTTACCTTTTTAGTTCCTGAGCCTTTTCTACTGTCTCTAGGAATTGAGTTATATGGGATAGATGCCAGATTGGCTCCCACTTATGCTGGTATGCTATACCAGTGTGAAATCATGTGATAAAAAAGGTCTAAATGTCTCAATATATGTATTAGAAACCTAGAAGGAACTCTTTGGTCTTTATCTTGATTATAGAATTTTTTATCTGTAAGGATGTAAATCAATACATTTTACTGTATGTAGACATATGTTTACATGATATAAATTAATCAAAGAGTGGTTGTAGGTCATGATAGTGGCAAATTACTGTTACAGTTGGGAAGGGATCCTAAAGAATTAAATTCATTCTTTCGGCTTAAGTCAGTTCCTAGTTTTCTTTTTATGAAAAATTGCCTTTTAAAACGTTTCCTGGGAATAATTTGGATGATTCTTTTCCCTTCTTTCTCCTCAATTTCATGCTAATATTATTCTACACATATCAACTTTCCATTTAGGTGATATTTGCTGCTAATTTTTATGTTGTTTATTTTTGCTTCTTTCTTTGAGTTGTCTATAATTTGCATCTTTTCCTGGAAACCTGGTGGCTAATACTAATTTAATTTCTCTGAACGTAGAGAAATTAAATTAGTATGCTAATTTAAATATTTGTATGCTGTTTGAGATCTTTTAAAATGCTGAAAAAAACATTTGTGGGTATTGGGTAATGACTGGCAAGGAAGTGGAAAGAAAGCATTTTAAACTTGACTTTCTGATATGAACTGGTTACAGCTGAGTGAACGTGTACTGGAAAGGTAGACGCTGTTTTAAGTTTTTTCTTTTTTTCTTTTAAATATGTTTTCCTTTTCCCTCTCTTTCAAGTTTTGACAGTAGAGGCATGCTGGCCAGATTTTAGTGTTTAGATATCAAATAGAACAATTATAATATATTTCAACCAGCAGGAACTGAGACCCCTGTTGGTGTCTTAATCCCAAAATGGCATTTTAAATTCATATAAACCTTGCCTTAAGGGATGGAAAAGGACAATTTAGGGAACAGCATGAGGTTAAACACATCGATCAGTAAGCTGGTCTTTCTTGTTAGATTTTGGTAGAATGTGGACTTAGAAAAATAACATCATCAACAACAGCAGAGAATTCTTTGCTTCTCTAGAAGCAACCTCTTTTGCTTCCATTATATAGATTTTGGATAATGAAAGATATAATTCAGCCAGGGATTAAAAAAAAAGGAGATCCAGGTTGAAATTTGGAGTGTTAAATATGAATGGGAAAATACAGCGATTTTTAATTTTCATCATTTAAGTTATAAACTAAAGCATTTAGTTAGCTACGTTATTTCTTTATGTCTTCTTAATAAGCGTAACACACAGTAAGCTGAATTTTTGTCAAAGTGTAGGAACCATTGCCTGATAAGTTAACTTCTAGTAATTAGCTGTGCAATGTTCATAATATAATTTTTGGTTATAACAACCCCATTAACTAGTTTCAGGCCTTTGCTAACTCTCATTGACTTAAAGTCTTTGGGTTTCTCTTGATGAATGAGAAATTATTTTATTATCCTATTTTAGGATAGCATCTATCTAAGGATATTTATAGTTTTTCAACTAGTGTGTGTTCAGTTTATGTCTTATGTGTATGGAATGATATTTTTGGAGAAGAACTTAACTTTTGGTTGGAGTGAATTAAAAATTCCCCTGAAACTATATTTCTTGTCTAATTTATAATTGACTAAAATATTTTACATACAAATTATCATTTTAATAGACTCACCTGTGAAGGAAGATATTTGATAATACTTGGAACACAGCCTTGATGTTTCAGTTCTATTACTCCTTTAATGTCAGAATCCAAGTCTAAATCTTGCTGTGTAATTTATTGTAGGTAGCATGTATGCAGCTTATCAATGCCCTTGTTACATCTCCTGATGATTTGGACTTCAGGCTTCACATCAGAAATGAATTTATGCGTTGTGGATTGAAAGAGATATTGCCAGTAAGTGCCCTGCAGACTCCTTATTAATATTTAAATTAGAGAAGTACTTGAGTAGGGGGAAATTTAGATAAATTACCTTCAAGAATAATTTATCTGTGGGAAAAAAGGCTTGAGTGTAAAATCTATTTTTGAAATAGATGATAAGGTTTGAGTATTATTTAACACTTTAAGTGTTTGAATGCTGTAAATCAAGTTGAATGGTTGGTTTATTGTTTATGTTTTTCATTAATTTTTTGCATCGTTAAAAACAAAACTGTTCCTTATAACTCCTATTTAATATCTCTAGAATTTAAAGCGTATTAAGAATGATGGCCTGGATATCCAACTTAAAGTCTTTGACGAGCATAAGGAAGAGGATTTGATTGAGTTCTTCCATCGCCTCGAAGATGTTAGAGCTGAACTTGAATATCCTTTTGTTCTGAAGTCTAATCAAATATGTAAAATTACTGCTAACCCTTAAACAGCCCCCACCCCATAAAATATTAAACTTCTGAAGCCATTTCTAGATAAATGATATAAAATCAAACCTTTATTGAATCAGAAGGATGTTGGTATAAACCTTTTTTATTTTATTAGTTTATGTGTGTTTTTGTGAATACATGCATATGCAAATGGATGTTACAATCTACAAATGGATGCTTTTTAGACAAGCCTCTTATGTATACATGTACAATCTGTTCTTTTTGTTTGGCACCTCCCCTCCCCCTAGTCCCTTCATCATTAGGAATAGGTGCCCTTAGCCTGCTGGTTAGTTCCTACCCTGTACCTTGGGTGTATCCTCATACGGGCCTTTGTTAATTCTGTGCATCTGCAGATGTCTGTGCTTGTCCAGAGATCTGCCACCTTTCTGTCTTCCACTGTGGCTGCTCCATGGTAGGTAATGCCTGGCACCAGCCCTCTTGGTCAGGGCTCCCCCAGAACCCAAAGACTTCATTCACAACCAGCTGCCCACTACTCTTTCTGCCAGCAGTATCTTGGCTCAAGAGAGGAATATTGGTTGGAATTGATTGTGGAGGAGAAGCCAGGAAGTGTCAGGTCAGGTTGTCATTTGCACATAGTTTTCCCTCTGTTCTCATTCCTAACTACATGTGTTTTATTATATGCTGAGTATATATGATGCCTATTTTAGGTTAAGATACACAGTAATCTTTCGAAGCCTTACAGAGCAGATTCCGTGTCACATTATTGCAGTTGTTCGGTATAGAGGATAAATAAATCCACATATTCCTTAATCAGTTTACTGAAGCGAATGATCTTCACAACATGGTGTGGAACACAGTTAAGGAAACCAGAGCAGAGGGATATTTCATTTCAATTCTGCAGCATCTTTTGCTGATTCGAAATGATTATTTTATAAGGTAAGAGGAAGCTATATTCTAATATTTTCTTTCACTAATAAAATTCTATTAATTGTGAAATTCACCTGATGTTTGATTTGGGCAAGCAAATATTTTTAAGTTTTGTATTTCTTTCATAATATTGATTCATAGAATGCACTGTTTCCTCTGGGCATATATTTAGGTAGAAAATGGTATAAAATGATATTACTATTACTTTCTAAGCTCCAGCAGATTCTTGGTTACAACTTTTCAGCTGAATAAAAATGCAAACTAGCAACAAATTACTAGTTTACTGCGTGATGAATAATGTTTTCTGGTTAGTCCCTAGGCAGTAGGAATGGCAGATACTAAACATCACTTTTATTAGTGTTTAAGTAGCTAGCAAGTTCCTTAATAATACAGTTGTGTTTAATGTTGCTAATGTATCAGAAAGCTAGACAAATGACTTCTCAAGTTTGATTATATCCTAGACATCTTGAGCGTAACAAATTGTTTAAAGAAAATAATTGTTTATCCATGTTTATCTGTAGTTATATATGGATAGTAACACTTAAGCTGCTGGACTGTTATGAAGATTAAAATGGTAACATGAGTGAGACTCCTAGCCAAATATCTGGCATATGGTGTATGCTCAATAAATGTCCTCTATACCCTCTTAACTCTTTTATTACTGTTTTATGAAGGAAGCTGAGATCTTTGAATATAAAACCACTTTGGTCACCTTTAATTTAATTTTGCTGAAATTCATTCTCAAATACTATGGGTAGTATGTCTTTTCTTACTCTAATTTCAAGTAGAAGGAGTTGCTAGACAGTCTCATTCAGGCTGTGTCCTCTAGGTGATGTCAGAGGGTGCAATTTATGTTTTTGATGTACCTAACAAGTGAATAGAATAAAAGTCTAAACGTGGTAAAACTTTAGGTTCTTCGAGATGAGCACAGATCATCCACCCTACCTCTTTCCTTTGTAGAATTTGGAAGTCCCAGTGATATTCTAAAATAGAGTTCAGGAACCTGTTTTGAGACTTCATTTGCTTCTTTCTCATATTTTATTAAAATAAGACACTTTAAATATTTAACCACTCTATAAATGCTAGATAAAAAATACTAATACTTGATTAATAATATTTTTAAGTATCATAGGTACCCCACTAATTGTAATACTATACTCTCCTGAAGATTTACCTAAAAATAAACTTGGAACTTCCATTTATTCTAAAGTAGCCCCATCCTTTTCTTGATACCTGTGTGGTTGGTCCTGTCAACCTCTGATTTTTTGCCACTTGAATTTCCAAGAATTTAAGACTGCTGTTTGCTTTTGAAGCGTTGCATGTGTCTACAGTGTTACAAAGGGGGTTATTTAATCCCTTCATCTGTGTTCCAGGGAGCATGTGGTTGTGTCTAACTTCAAAACAGATTAAAAAGCACAACTGTAGTGGGGCACACTCAGGCGAGCCTTTCACTTTAGTGGAATCAAGAGTCTAAAGATGGGCTTCCCTGTGGCGCAGTGGTTGAGAATCTGCCTGCTAATGCAGGGGACACGGGTTCAAGCCCTGGTCTGGGAGGATCCCACATGCCGTGGAGCAACTAGGCTCGTGAGCCACAACTACTGAGCCTGCGCGTCTGGAGCCTGTGCTCCGCAACAAGAGAGGCCGCAATAGTGAGAGACCGGCGCACCGCGATGAAGAGTGGCCCCCGCTTGCCACAACTAGAGAAAGCCCTCGCACAGAAACGAAGACCCAACACAGCAAAAATAAATACATTAATTAATAAATTCCTACCCCAACATCTTCAAAAAAAAAAGAAAACCACAGCTTTAAAAAAAAAAAAAAAAAAAAAAAA